>NC_090933.1:785967929-786635160 GCF_040938575.1 Ambystoma mexicanum
TTCAACCTAATTGCAGGAATGAGAGTGAATGTAATAGATCGATGAATGTTGGTGGTGTGACTCATGCTGTAAGTGAAAACACCTCTTTGGCTGGTACTAAGACAAAGATCTGGTCTGTTACCGGACAGCTTGACACAAGTCTTTCAGAAATGCCATGTTAGCGAAAAAATGCTTTAGTGAAAGAACAGGTGAATTTTAGAAGCTGGAACACGTGGGGCTCTAGTACCTTCAGGAATAAAGCTTTGAGCAAGTATATTTTTCATAACTATGACTTGATCCTATTTCAAGAAAATTGGTTACAGGACAGATTTAAGATAGATGGATGCAAGATAATAGAGCAATTAGCCACTCGCCCTAATGGCGGATGGCCTTCAGGGGGCTTATTAATAATGGCTCATAACTCGCTCATAGCATATTTAGATCTTATTAGATCAGACGTTCAAGGGATTTGGGCTGTGAGGGTTTCTTTTAGAGTGGGGGATGCCATATAGTCAATTGTGATTCTTAATCTCTATTGGAATCCTGCATGTTTCGGTTCATCCCTGTTCTTGGAATCTTTATCCACTCTACTTCTGGAGGTGAATTCTGTGTACGGTCATGGAGGTTAATTATTGGCAGAAGATTTAAATTCCCACTGTTTAACAGCTCAAAGCACTAAGGGCAAAAATCCCACAGGGAGAAGAAATGGTGAAAGATGGTTGAACTTTTTTCGGACTGGAATTTAGTGCTCGCAAATGGTAATATCAGTGGGGATCTGGCTCCAGCCATAACTTGGAAGAATGGGCTTGCAGGGTCTTTAATTGATTATTTGGTTACTACAAAGGATTTGTTTAGTCAATGAGAGAACTTAACAATAAGAGAGCTGTTCTGGGTGGCCAGCAAGAAACCGATGCAGCAGTGACACTGAGCTCCCACTCCAGACCACACACTATTCTGCCTTTATCCTGTAAAAAAAAGCACCCTACAACACAAGAAAAAGCGCTTTGTGGATTGGAACACCCAGAGAGCCCGAGGCACTGAATAACGGGCGAAAGGAAGGGCTGGTTCCAGCTCTTTGACCAAGCAAACAGAAAAGCAGAGTGGCACTGACTGAGGGAGCAAGACTGCAGGCTGGGGCACCTGAACATCGGACCCTCAACCGGCCCAGCAGCGCCACCAGCTAATAAGCGCTGCACCCTCCAGACAACAGCGGGGGAGCACCCTGGGGGAGTAACGAACTGCAGCCACTGAATCATCAGGCAACACGTATCGTCCATCCAGAGGAGTGCGGACCCCCGCTATCCGGAAAGTGAGAGGAGATCGAGGAATGCCGACACGGAGCCAGGCCAACATAAATCCAGGGACTGGCGACCACATTGACAGTGGGGAGAGGATCGGAAAAGGCGAGGAGCACGCTGCAAGTGTGAACTCCCAGAGAAGGTACGGACATGTGGCCGAATCCCTCCCTACATTTTCATATCACCTGGAATGGTGAATTGGTGTGAACCCTTGGAGAGAGGAGATAACGTTGACCACCCGAGAGAAGTAGGCCAGACAGAAGCGAGCCTGAAGGAAGAGTGGAAACGGAGGATGGACTCATGACCGCTGAGTGCAGCACAACAGTCAGACACTGCGCGAGGAGAATTGGGGCACAACCGACTCCACCAGAGTGACACAGGGGAAGCGAAGGACCACCCCAGGTAGAGAAAATACTCTGGACAGCTTAACACACATACAGTAGACACTATGAAGAGCAGTGGCTGACACCAGACCAGGTCAGGGCAGCTGTGGGAGAAAAAACGCTAGAGGGAAAGACTCACATCACTGCTTGGGGCCGAGATGAAGGGTTCTTGGTGCCCCCGTTGATGGTGCGAGAAGGACCAGAGGCCTGATAAGAGGGCCACAATTTCGAGACGGGCAAAGCAGGATTTACAGCCTTACTGAGTGGCAACAATTTAATCTAACAACAGGGCCAGGAGGACACTGCAAACGTTGGGTGCTAATCAGACTGCACTCTGTGAAACTAATGGCCACAACCACCCCAATAGGGGCAAGACACTGAACACAGGATTGCATCACAGGTCACAGGGCCACTAACTTGGGGGACAGAAGTGGAAAGAAGCAACAGGCCAGAGGAGGAAAACCAGAGAAGGCACCGGGATCCTCCCTAGATGGAGCCCTATGGACGGTGCAGAATAAAGCCACTACCCAGACCAAACAAGGGAGTGCCTAACGAGAGACTGTCATTGGGATATCACGAGGACGGAAGTTTGAGGGGTGACCATAAGCCAGGAATCTCAAAGTAGAGATGGTGAAGGGGCAGCAAAAAATGGAAAACTACAATGCCACCAAGCAGAAGCCAAGTAAACTGATGGGTGGAGATGCCGCGGCATCCTACGCGGTAGGGGAGATGAGGGGGGGGGGACACTCTAGAAGGACTTGTGGCAACCATACAGGATGCTAGGACATCCTTGGAGGGAAAGATACAGGAAGTGGGAGCAGATGTGTCCCTGGTGTGGGCAGATCAACACAAAGTCAGCGAATGGGTGACGGAGGTGGAGCAGCGGTTGAGCACAGTGGAGGACGATCTGGCCATACTCAAGAATCAAGTGCACGGCCTAGTGGGGGCAACACAAGGACTGGAGGCAAAAACTAAGGACTTTAAGGCCGATCCGATCGCAATAACATCCACCTGGTAGGGGTCCCGGAAGTATTGAGCTGTATGTGGAGAAACTGATCCTGGAATCTCTGTGAACCAAAGGCTTATGGAAACTGTTGACGCTGGAATGATTGTTCACGGTGGAACCGGTGCACAGAGTATCCGGTAGACCCCTACCTCCAGGAGGACAGCCCAGAACCATAGTGGCAAAATTGTTGGATTATCTCGCTAGAGTTACAGTACAGCAGGTGGCTCGAAAAGCTGGATACAATGAGGCGGAGAATGCCAAAATCCTGATCTTTCTGGATTTCACGCAGGAAGTCCAAAGACAGAGGCGGTCCTTTGATTTGGCCCGTAGAAGGCTTTGGGAACTTAATCTGTGGTACATTACTATCTTTCTGGCAAAGCTGCGAGTGATGGAGGGAGGCAAATCCTTCCTATTTACTTCCCCACAGGAAGCATGTGACTGGCTGGACAGGAGGGCACCGACAAGAGCACCCAGAGGTCTTGTTGACCGACAGCCAAGGGAAAAAGAAAATGAAAGCGTGGAGGGCTAAACCGAAGGGTATGGAGAGGAGAGATGTTCAGCGAAGAAAATCAGTGCTTATGCATGACGTGTTGCAGCTGGAGTGGGTATAATCCAGCCCACCCCAGACATCGGGATCCCTCTGATCACACTGAGAACTGGTGTGAAATGGAGGCCGATCTCGGTTGGTATAGGTTGAGGGAAGGGTCGGGGGGACTTGCGGAAGAGTTGTTTAATGTTGGGCGGGGTTGATTGTATTGAGCAAGGGGCAGGGTATCCGGTGCCACAACAAGCGTCAAAGGGGAGGGAGCAACCTCAAGCAGACATACTTTACTCAAAGGCACAGTCGCAAACCCCTTATGATAGGCATGTGGAATGTGCGGGGACTGGGCAACAAGGGAAAGAGAGCGAAGGTGCGCCAATACTTAATGAGGCACTCCATACAGTTGGCACTGTTGCAGGAAACTCACATGCAGCGGGCAGACCTAAGAGTGTTGGAGTCCAAGTGGGAAGGACAGGTATTTGGCTCATCGTACTTGACAAACGCTAGAGGAGTACTGATATGGGTAGCTCCGGGATCCCCATTCAGGTGGAACGAACAGTGGGAGACACGGAAGGGAGGACAATTTCCATTATGGGTTGGTGGGAAGGGCAGGAAATCTATGTGATACACTTGTATGCCCCGAACATAGATGATGGGAACTACTTCCCCCTCAGTGGTGAAACTGACAGAAGGTCAACGTACGGGACGGTATATCTGAGGGGCGACTTCAACTGTGTCCTAGACCCAGAGCTGAACAGAACAGGGAAGGGGGGCACCACAAAACCACAGGCACGAGCAGCGCTGCACCGAATTCAGGGGGAACTGGATCTGGTGGAGCTGTGGAGGGAAACACATGGAATGGAAAGGGGATACTTGTATCACTCGGGGGTTCATGGCTCATACTTCAGACTGGATTACTTATTTACAGGCAGGGAGCACTTTCCCTGGTTTGCTACACCACAATACCTGGCAGAACCCTGTCCGATCACTCGCCATTAGTGACGAGACTGGGGGCTAAGGGGACACCTCAGGGGACCACGATATGGAGGATGAGACAGGGATTACTGGAGGATGTAGCTAATGCCCAAACTCTGGGGGAGGCCATATCCTCTTTCTTTGAATTGAATGAGGGATTGGTGAGTGATGTAGAAATACAGTGAGAAGCATTTAAAGCGACCCGGAGGGGAGTATGCATGTCCCAAATGGTGAGGGTTAGGCGGACTCCGAATAACTCTATGACGCACTTAGAGGGGGAAATCCAGAAACTAGAGGCGACCTGCTGGCTGAAAAGATGTCGGCACACAGGGAGGTCCAAGACTGCCTGGCGCAGTTTGACCGGAGAAGTTACACTGAGTGCATAAATGGGGAAGGTGACAAGGCGGGTCAGCTTCTGGCATGGCTGATATGGCAGGAACACCCAGGGAGAATGATTACACAACTGCAAGACCCGGCGGGAAAACTGGTGGTCACACAACAGGAAATAAATTAGGTATTCCTGGAATATTATATGCAATTGTACGAAACGGATGGTACCTATTCGGACTTAGAAGCCTTGGATCTGCTGTATCTGATACGGCTGCCCAGATTAGAGGGCGAGGCAAGGTAAGCGATAGAGACACCAACAGAAGAAGGGTGGTACATGGTGCAACAAAGTCGATGCAGGCTAATAAGGCCCCGGGGAGCGACAGGCTCCCAGTGGAACTTTATAGGAAATCTGCTGACATCCTGGCCCCCAACTGAAATGGGTTTATGACAATACACTCCAAAAGTGGGAGCTACCGGAATCCATGAGGGAGGCAGTGATCACAGTACTGCTGAAGAAGGATAAGGACCCAGCCAAATGTACATCATATAGGCCCATCGCCTTACTAAATTGTGAATGCTAGGATCCTGGGAAAAGTGCTGGCATCCAGGTTGGCAAGGGTAGCTCCAGCTCTGATGCCCCCGGACCAGTGTGGATTCATAGGGGGGTGGGAAACAGGCATGAATCTAAGTAGGTTACACCACGTAATGTATCTAGTCAAGGACTCACAGAGGGAAATGGTGCTGGCAGCGCTGGACGCAGTCAATGCATTTGACTCACTGGAGTGGCCATGGTTGTTAAGGGTACTGGAGGGTTGCGAGATGGGTTCTTGAAGTGGCTATGCCTGTTGTATCACAAACCCACAGCTAGAGTGAAAACAGGGAACTGGGTATCTCAAGGATGGGCATTAGGTAGAGGGACACGGCTGGGTTGCCCGGTCTCACCTATACACTGTTCGCCTTAGCGTTAGAACCGTTGGCAAAATATTTCAGATCTTACATCCCGAAGGTGGGCATATGGGCTGGAGGGATGCATCATTATCTCCCTTCATGCAGATTATATTCTGTTATATGTGGACAATCCTCTTGCCAATATGCCTATAATATTGGAGGTGCTAGACAACTTCTGCAAACTGTGGGGTTATCAGGTTAACTGAGATGAGAAAAATCGCTACTTTTCCCATTGGTAGCGCTGAGAACACGGGGGAGAGATGCGCTACCAGACTGGTGTCTCCAGTGGGAGGGAGAATCCTTTATGTACTTGGGGATCCAGGTCTTCCACGAGATGGAGGAGACATTCATGTACAACACAGGACGGGCCCTCTCGCGTATTGGGGAGGCCTTACAATTCCGGAAGAAGCTGCCCCTCTCGTTGATGGGGAGAATAGCTATTTGCAAAATGGCTCTTATATTACTTTGCAAACATCCCATATGTCATCAAAAAGGTGTTCTCTCAGATGCTGGACAAGGCGTTGGGGGAACTGCTGTGGAACATGGGATGGAGTCGGATGGAGTCGGGTGGCCATGCAAAAGCTGCGACCGAGACGGGAAGAGGGAGGGTTTAACATGCCTGATTTTGAACTATATTACATGGCAGCACAGTTACAGGGGGTAGTATATTGGCAAGTGGACTCGGGAGGTCTGGGGACGGGATACTAGGAGGACTCACAAAAGAGAGACAGGGTGTGGAACTACTAGAAGGACCCATAGGGGGCATAGGGGATACTAAGGCTTTTTGGGTGGTACGGGTAATCTGGAAGAAATTGCTGGGACCTACTAGTGGGCTTCGACGCCACCATTAGGGCAGCGCTGCGGAACATAGGGCTCGGAACCTTAAGAGAACGACAATGCACCTCACTAGGGGACTTTTCGTAGGGGGTACATTACTAACGGTCGAGGAATGGAAACAATCATATGGGGTGGCAAGGGGTCACTTCCTTACATATGGAAGGGTGGTGAAGCAAATGGCAGAAATATGGGAAAGCATCCGAAAAGAACCAGAGGGGAGCCCACTTATGCAAACACTACTGGAGCTAGGAGAGGGGGGCAAGAGGGTATCCCGGGTGTATGGGGCACTGCAAGCAACAAGACAGGATAAGGGCCAGGCGGTCAAGGAAAAATGGGAAAGGGATTCAGGAGTCCCCATTACAGAGGAAAAATTGGCAAAATGTGTGAAGAGGTCAAAAAAACGTCCAAGAATGAACATTTCCAACTAACCCAGTTTTACTATTTGGATACGGTGTACTTGAAGATTGCACTCCATAAATCAATCAATCATCTCACGCTTGCCTGGGATGCAGAAGGGATCATGCGTGTCTAAGGCACATAGTTGGGGAATGTCCGATCGTCGTGAAGTATTGGAGAGGTGTGCAGGAGCAGCTGAACACTTTATTGGGGAGCAGGTATGAAATCACGTATGAGGTGCGTCTGTGGGGTTTGTTACCAGGGGCAGAGAAATATAAAACACAAAATAAAATCACAAGATTTTTACTGGGGCTAGCCAAACGGCGAATAGCGATCGCCTGGAAAAGGTCTAAGGGCCCATCGCTGGAGCAATGGCTTCAGGATGTACATAGGTGGGGTTTTGCCGAAGTGGGTTACCTGAACAAACACAGAGACCCAGAGGGGGAGAATGCTCTGGCGTTGGACTGTGGTCAACTGTTAAATGAACTGGCATCCATGCAAGACTTGAAACCCACGTGAGCGGGCTCACATGCAAATTGAACATTGGGGAGAAGGAGGAGGGCAAAGGCCAACAATTAACGGTCTGCAACAACTCACGGACACTGAGGGATGTGAAAACGGGACTATGGAACCAGGGGATCTGGGGGTGGAAAAAGTTAGGGGTGGGAAGGGAGGATGCAGGGGAAGGAAGGGGGACATTCGGAGGGATAAGTTGTTCAGGTTTTGTACGATTTGGTTCTGTTGTGTAACCTTAATAAAACGTAATAAATATATATTTTATTAAACATTAAGAGAGGTAGGTCCAGTGACCATGATCCGCTCACAGCGTCCTTTCAGTTGGGAATACAGGGAGCTGAGAGGGGTACTCATACTGCTGTCACAGTGAATCCTGGGAATAATAGAATAATACAATTCAGCACAGGGGGGACTAATAAAAAACTGAATGTAACAAGCCTAAGCGCAGAATCTGACTTGAAAAGGTACTGTGCTCCAACACATTTTGTAGAATTTTTGTGGGACTTAGATCGTCCGACAGTAAAAGACAGACAAAGAATTTGTGGTCATAAGCATTCCTTTCACGAGGAGACACTCTCATGGAAAAAACAATTAAGAAAATCAATTCGGGCTCTTAGGTATTGTGTAACAACTACAAGAACTGGTCTAGGAGTCACAAATATTTGCGCAATACTCGTGGTGGTCAGATGTTAAAGGCGATCGGTTCAGGGAATTCTAGACATTTCTGGTCTATGATTAACCAATAACAGTCCTCTCAAGGCTATCTTCAAAGCAATGTTGTGTCAGAGATTGCATGGCATAATTATTTTGGGAATATGCTCAAGGAGTCTTACATGGAGCCAATAAGTGATGTATCATGGCAACTAAATCTAGCTCAAGAACTCATAGAAGATCTCATAATCAAGGCTTCCTGCTCAAGGGCAGCAGGACCCAATGGGTTAACCAATCAGACTGTCAAGAGTGATGCTGTGGTCTGGGCTCAAGTCCTGTTGTTAGTATTTAGAGGTATACTGGCAGCAAATCAAATATCATAGCCTTTTGCAATCCTCTAAAAAGGGTACCACGGTTTAGGTGGATGTTAAGTGACCAAATAGTACCAGTGACAAGGGATGTTTTAAATCAGGGCTTTAGATTAAGATCCAAACAGACAAAAGAGCTACTGATTTGAATATAGAAGACAAACTAGTACTCATGTGCCAAATGAAAAAAGATTTTATATTCTTTCTGCAGATTCTCTTTGCTCCCGATGAGAACGTTTTAGAAGGGGAAAGTTATACCTCATATTCGATACGGTATGGACATTGAGCCTCTTGCCTGGAAGGTTAACTGGTCGAGAATTTAATGCAATTATGCAAGAAGCTGTTAAATCTCCCACTGTGTCTACCAATCGCCTGACTACGATATAAGCTGCATTTACAATCATTAAGAGCATACTTAGACTGGAAGGTAGTCTCACTTTACAGACTAATACAGGATCCTCGGAGGAACTCACTATACGAGGATGTGGGAGTTCTTCTGAAGCAAGGAAACAGTAAGGTTACTTGTTACCAATCAGAGGTCGATTTGATAGAGAACCCTAATAAAGTCAAATAGGCTCTAATGACAATGGATCGGAATACTAACTAGAGCCGAGACCAGCAAATTGGAGATCTTCAAATCATTTCCCATTATGGATAAAACAAGAGGTACTGTACCATCCTATCTGCAAAGTTTTCCAAATTCAAGCTGGAGATCGGAATTCTTGAGATTATCGACTTAATTTAGTACCAACAAGAGAAATCTTGCAAATCCATAATAAACAGCAATACCAGGATGGGAATTGCAACCTCTGTGGTGAAATGCAAACCCAGAATTTGAGACATATAATAACAGAATTTTGGGCTACTAAGATTTTGAGAGTAAAGTATTTCTCACATTTTGTAGATAAAACAGAATGGATAAATCCTGAGGATTTCTGGAGGAGACTGTCAGCTGGCCACAAAACATTTCTCACTTTGGAAACATAGACTATTGAATGAACTGGGTTTTTATTAAATTGTAAATAATTAAATTTGCTGAAATGTGGATGTAAATGAGATTTTATTTAATTGTGTTATAATTTGATTTTTTAGATTTGTAATTTAATGTGAAAAGTCGAAACACACAATAAATAAAAAGTGCAAGTTAGGGATCTGTCCACCACGTGACAGCATTCTCATTCTATGGTAAGGGGGTTTCCAAGACAAAGACCCTATAAATATGTTGCAAGCCCACACACCAGAGCTGGCAGCTGATGTTGGTGCTGCTGAAGGCTATGCCAATGGATGCAATAGGTTATAGCTTGCCTGAATAGTGTGTAATTCTGGTGTATGGTATTTTGATGCAGTGTTGTGTGCTTTGCATGGAGGATGGTCATTTATAGAAATGCAAAAGATTGTTTTATTGATTTGGTTGGATTTAGAATAGTTTTGTCTGCCATACACTGTATTGCTTTAGAAGGTTGAGCATAGGGATATGCCTTTAGAAAAGTTATGCCACTTCAATACTGCTCCAGACTATATATAAACGGACCACTGTGGTTATGTCTTTAGAGGTGTTGCGCCTATTTCTTAAGAGAAAGGATGAGGCTGGACAGGGCTTTATGTGTTGGACATGTGTTAGAATTGATGTAAATTGATTTAATTACATTACCTACCAGACAAATGTGTTTGAATTATATGTGCAATTAGCAAGAGAAATTGAGGTTATTTGAAGATAACAAATATGTTGTATATGTTGGAACAATGTATTGATGTAGCAAGAATGAAATGAGGGTTTATACAGGCAAAGAAAATACTTCTTTTACACAACATTGGTCGTTCTCGTTTCTGGGATACGTTGGTAAAGTAAATGCTAATAAAAAGCACTATGTTTTTTGATGCATTCTTGCCTCCCCTTGAACTGTGTCTGTTTTGTCACTCTCTATCCTATGTGTGCATTAGGAGCAACAAGAATTATTGTGGAAGTGTTGCAGAACCCTGGAGTACGCTATCAGGTTTGAGGGTTGTACATTGATATTGCTGTGACTGTGAGTTGGGAAGGGAATACACTTTGGATTCCACATACTCTAAATCCTTGTAAAAAAATTTAAATATTGGCCCTGTACTGGTCAGGGGAGATGTCCTCTGCGTTCCGGTCAAGTGGCTGATAGCTTTCCATCACGTAAGAAGAGCACAAGACCCTCTCTCTGAGCTGAGAGCTGGGAGTGAGGCCCCTTGATGTCAGAGCTCTTACTAGCCGGATAAGATCCCAAGTTGACATGTGACAACTATGCTGGCGTCCCACTCGAAGTATAGCTACAAGATGTAGGAACTCTAAAATATATTCTGATGCTTGTTAATCTGCTTAGAATCACATGCTGTGCATATGGTCCGACATCCAGTAGTAACCGCGGAGTATTACATCTTGTCTTTCGGGGACCGAAACCACTGGATGTCAGACCTTATGCACAGCATGTGAATCTAAGCAGATACAATCATCAGAAATGCTTTTACGGTAAGTAATGCATGTCTCACCTGTTAGCAGACAAACCAATGGGCCTATACACTGTGATCATCCAGAAAAGCCCGCCTTGCTCTGCCAGGTCCACCAGGAAACTACCCATTGTCACCACAGTAGATGAATCGTGATTAGCACCCAGTTCTGTACGCCAGCTACTCTGGATTGCCCAAGTGTCCTCATAGGGCTATGCCATGGAAGCAGCCGAGGAAATGGGCTGATGGCTAAAAGCATGGGCTCGCCCAGCAAGCCCCAAAGCCCACCAACTGACTAGTTCTATATCATCGGGTGAAGATCATCCAGGGGAATCGATAGGATAACCACATTCCAGGAAAGTGAGATTGGAGAAGAAAGTGCCAGAAGAACTGGAAACCAAACTTGTGACATCCAGAGGATGGTCACCAGCCAGTACCAGAAAAAGGCCTTTCCTCTTCGCCCTCTGGCCTCAGCTGAAGAAGCCTGGTGATACAGCACTGAGCCTGTAGACAAACAAATTGGAGTGGAAAGGACCCCACTTGTCCTGCAAAATTCAAGGCACCATGGTGCAAACTCCAGTTGCGGACGTCTCTGAGGTAATGGGAATTCCAGTGTGCTGCCACTTTGGAAAGAACTGGCAGGTATTTGTCAGTCATTGGCAGTTTCTGTTGCAGAAAATGTCCGAAATATTTTGCCAATTCTGCCATCAACCATGCCTCCATGATCCTGAGGTGGTTGATATGTATGTTTGACCTCAGAAACATTGTCCATCTTGAGGGGCCATCCTCCCAGTCACCATTCAGGGTCCTAAATGCAAAAAGGTCAGCTAGGAGTTCCAGTCAGTTGATGTAGAGGTCAAGCATTTGTCTCCAGTAGCAAGCTCGCAGAATTATCTGCTCCTCCTACCTGCTTGCATATGACTCTATAAAAAGGCCTGGAGCAGAGCCATGTGGTCATACAACTTTAGCAATTCAATTGGGGCCTTCTGATCTAGGAGAATCAAATCAGCATAAGAGAGCTCTGCATAAGCATCTTATCTCGAGCCACTGGAGGGCCCTGCAGAGCAGAGATCTTGCAAATATCTCTTCGATGGAAGTAGTCAAAAGGCTCACAATTCTGGTCACGATTTGGAGATACCACGTCCTTACTGAGGGTGAAATGTAGCATCCTCTTCATTTTGTGACACTTTCTGAACAGAAGCTGCAAGGTCCGTGAAGTGGTGTTTATATGGGATCATAGAAAGAAATTCCAACAAGTGCAATGAGACCAGACTGACTTTTCCCAGTTGATCAGACTCTGCAGAATGGAGAGACCATGGACTCGACGTGGACGGGAGGCAGTCTTCAGCTTGAAACATGATAGTCATGCCAGCAAGATAGGCAATCAGGTGGATTTGGCGAGTATACACATTACCCACCCACCTCCCAAGATGAAGCTGTAATCAAACTAACCCTTGACCTATATGGCCTCACTGACAGTTGGCGCCATTTGCATCCAGCGGACAGAGGCTTCACTTTCCACCCCCTCCCCCATGACACGCTCACGCATTATCAATTACATCTTCCGCTCTGATGGCTTCCTGCGCATACTTCGCGCAGCGAATATACACCCCGCCGCGTGGTCGGATCACGATATGGTTACGGTGGACATATGCTGGAACGACCTGGCCCCACGGAACACTAATGGATATGTAACGACTCTTTATGGCCTGACTCGGTTTTCAAAGAAACTCTTGAAACCGAGATCGAGCAATTCTTTGTTACCAATGACACAGGAGAGGTTGGGAAGATATCCGTATGGGAGGCAGCCAAGGCCACCTGGAGGGGAGTGCTCATTTTGGAAGGGGCCCAAAAAAAAAAAAAAAAAAGAGAACGCGCCCTGATAGAAAAGAATATTAGGGAGAAGCTCTCTACATCCCAAAAACTGGCACAGTCCTCCCCATGTGAGAGACCCAAGTATATTGCGGAAGCCAGACAGCTCAGAGAGGAGCTGAAAATACTTCTCGTGGGCAAAACAGCTCAAACCCTACAATACCTCAAACAAAAATACTATGAAAAGGGCGACAAAGCAGACGCCCTCCTGGCGGCTCGTCTCCGAGCACAGAAGGCAGAAAGATGGGTTGACCTCATCGAGAGGACAGGTGGCACCCTCACAGATACGATAGTAACATCTCCCGATGGTATACAAAAAGCATTTGCCTTCTTTTATGAAGACTTATATACATGTGACCCCCCCCCCCTTAGGAAGTATTGACATATCTTAAAGAGGTGAAGATCCCCACACTCACATTCATGGAGGCCGAATCCTTAGATACACCACTCTCAGAAGAAGAAGTTACAGAAGCCATAAAACTCCTAAAGACGGGAAAGGCCCCGGGAGACAATGGTTTCACGCCTGGTTTTTATAAGACATTCTCCACATTCATCGCCCCCTTCCTTGCATCCCTGTTCAACCACATCTTTGACACAGGCCAAGCCTCCCCGTCCTTCTCCCAGGCCCTTCTCGCTGTCATTCCGAAGGAAGGTAGAGACCCCAAATACTGTAGCTCTTATCGCCCCATTCCGAAGGAAGGTAGAGACCCCAAATACTGTAGCTCTTATCGCCCTCTCTCTCTTCTTAACATTGATGCTAAAATATATGCCAGAGTCAGTGCGGCCCGGCTTGAAACGCACTTACCACGTCTAATACACTCAGATCAAGTTGGCTTCGTTATTGGGAGACAGGGCGCGGATACCATGAGGAAAACACTTCATTTAATCCATGAAGCACAGGGAATGGGAGGGGATCCGTCCCTTCTGTCACTAGATGCCGAAAAGGCCTTCGATAGGGTGTCATGGGACTTCCTAGAAAGGGTATTAGTTTGGAATGGGTTGGGGCCGAAGCTCCGCCGCGCCATTAAAGCACTGTACACCTCTCCCACAACATCAGTGACAGTAAACGGAGGCTATTCACGATGGTTTCCCTTGGAAAGGGGAACAAGGCAGGGCTGCCCACTGTCAGCGATATTATTTGTGCTGTCCCTTGAGCCGTTAGCGCAAAAATTAAGACAAGATGGTAGAGTTAAGGGAATCACAGTGGGAGAACGTGAATATAAACTAGGCCTCTACGCTGACGATATCTTAGTACATTTAACTGATCCCCTAAATTCTGTCCCGGCTACGATCAGCATAATTTGAAGAATATGGCGAACTGGCCGGCCTGAAAATCAACACCGGGAAGTCTATCCTCCTCCCAATTGATAAAAGTAGAGATTCTGGATTCCGCGGCGGAACGCTTTGCTCCCCTAGGAGTAAAGGTCAGCCTCTCCACACTCCGATACCTGGGCATCAATGTTACTCGTGACCTGGAATCGCTATACAAAGCTAAATTCCCTCCATCATCACATGCCCTTCAAAAGGATATCCAAAGGTGGTCCAAGCTTACCATCTCTTGGATGGGCCGTTTAAATGCAATAAAAATGGTGATTCTCCCTAAAATACTCTACCTGTTCCAAATGCTTCCCATCAAAATGCCCCAAGAATATTTCACGGATTCCAGAAAGTCTCTTTTAACCTTCCTGTGGCAAAGTCAAAAGCCTAGAGTCCCCAGATCTTTGCTCCAGCTCCGAAAGGACAATGCAGGGGTAGGCCTCCCAGACATAGAAACATATTATAGAGCAGCCCAACTACGTGTCCTCGTTCCGCACGTCAGGCAGCAGTCAGAACCACAATGGATAGCCCTGGACAACTATCATCTCCGTCCTTTTATCTTGGGTGAATGGCTATGGGTTCCGGGGCCCCAACTACATAATAGTGTCAAAACTCACCCCATTATTGGTACAATATGGGCAATATGGAAGCCAGGCAAGTAAATGGTGGGAGTTATGACCGGGCCCTCTCCACTGGGACACCTTTGGTCACCAGGGATCCGAGATGCAATCCCGGACCCAGGGAGCTTTGAGACCTTGTACGATGCGGGATTAGAAAGGGCGGGTCAACTCTGGAGAAATGGCACCTTTTATCACTATTCAGGAGCTTCAGGAGGCCCTCGGTATAGGCCCGCTTTCGGTTTTCCTATACCTGAGACTCAAAGGGGTGATGACAAGGGCGATATGGAAAGACCAGTTACAAAGGGACCTCACCCTGTTTGAAAGAATTCTTAACACATGCACGAGCTCTAGAGGCTTAATAAGTGCAATGTACTTGGCATTGATTGAGGTCGATATTACACCATCCCTCACACTCAAGGACAGATGGGAGGCGGATATGGGCAGACAGATCTCACAAAAACTATGGCTACAAATATGTAGATGAACGGCGAAATCATCTATATCTTGCCAATACAAACTACACAACGTCAAGTTGATGTATAGATGGCTGTATGACCCAATCCGGCTTGCCAAAATTTACCAAGGGGTAAGCCCATACTGCTGGAGGGGTTGCGGGAAGCGGGCCGACTCTTGGCACATGTGATGGGGATGTACAGTGGTCCAAGCCTACTGGTCAGAGGGTCTCAGTTGGATCAGGGAATTAGATGATGATCAAAGGGAGAAACAACCACTGTTGATTCTGTTTGGCCTGGTTGAGACGGACGACACGACCATGAAGGCACCCAAAATGATACAAGGTCTATTGATGGCCGCAAGAGCCTGTCTCACCATGGTATGGAAGAGAGCCACGCTCCCTAGCAAAACTGAATGGCTGGGTGTGGCCCTGAACATATATAGAATGGACAGCCTGACTGCAGCCCTACATGGGGATCGCACCACAGTTGAGAACGCATGGTCTGAATTTCGTGCTAAATATGTTACATGAAAAGAATGTGTGCAAAGAGTTACTACATTCAGAGACAATCTACTCAATGGTCGACGTTGTCTGCTACGCCAAATTCATAGGTTATATTGTGCTCGTGTGCCCCATGTCATAGCTATAAGAATGGTTCAGATGTAACAATTGGTCTCTTCTAGCTCTCCAGACGGCACTATGTGAAAAGGGGGGCGGGGTGAAGGTAATTGGTTTTGATGATGCTTTTAGAAACTTATGTGATCTCCAAAGACTTTATATGCTTTACGCACGATTGTTCTTTTTGTGAAAACTCTTTTATCTGACTTGTTGGTGGAAAATGCCTGTAAATGATTGTCAAACTTCTACCTTTGCAAAACTAATAAAACGGAAATGTAAAAAAAAAAAAAAGTGCAATAAATACTACTCTTTTGGATGCACTAAATGGCTTGAACCCATCATTTAGAGAACAATCTGTCACCTTAACCGAATTTCGCGATCATTTTTCCAATATTAACAATCATTTTGAATCAATGAAAGGAGATATTACAGAAAAAAAAATGTATCAGCCAAAGGACAAAGCTTTGGAAGTGTGTACAACTCAATCAGTGTTCGATGTATTAAACCTCGGTTTGGATGGTACTCCTCTCTTACAATCGGTCCTAGAAGAATTTATAAGATTGGCTCAAATCTCTAATGATTTAAGACATAGCGAGGACCTCCTTGGAGTACCCTCTGATATGAGGAGTTTTCCATCTATAACTCCTGACTCAGCTGCTCTCCCTCCGATCACGATTACGACCGTTGAACAACCTAAAAAGAAAAACCAGAGAAAGACAAAGAAATGTAAAAAGAGGTGAGATAGCAGTTGAAATGGGTACTCAAACCGTAAAATTGAAAACTAAAAATGTAAGTGCACGGAGAACAGAAAAAGCTGGCAAGAGGACATTTTTGTGTGTATTAAAGAAAATCTGTGAGGAGGCCCCGGTGGTACAAAAATCAAGGCTAAGACTTTTGGCAAACAGATTAATGTGTGTGATAGACAAACAACGGACTGCAAGCAGGAGCAGATCTCGGTCATTCTCACTCAAAGAGCTGATATTTAAGCAGAAGATGCTCGATTTTTAAAATCTTGTATGGGTGTTCAAACAGAGATGGTCCTAACACAACCTATTCGGTGGGAGCTCATCTTTTACAGAGGAAAAAAGAATTTGGCCACTGCCGGTTTGAACATAAAGCCTTTGATCGAGAAGCCGCCCATCAAGAATTTAACTGTGACACCTTTAACAACTGTCAGTGGTTTGGATGCTCCGATGGTGATCGTGCCTGAAACTATTTCCGCTACATCAAATGCGGAGAGGATTTCAGGATCAGTGACAGACCAAGATAGCTCAATTCAAATAAATCAAGCGGATGAGCCTGGGACCAGATCTCCAAACCTTTTGCTATACCTAAAGTTTGGTTAAAACCGTTAAATACAGGAGATGGTCAAAGGGTGTTGAACCAAAGTGCTATCTTGTCTATCGTGAGGGATATACCCGACATTCTTGTTTTCCACTCATGATATTGAATATATTCGATTTCCATTTTATGTATCCACACATGTAGTAGAAGTTGGATTAAAAACCTGGCTGGGAGAGAATGCTATGCTGAATGCGGTTACTGAATTTAGAAGGTTGGGAATCAATGTTTCCGCTTCCCTGACAGAATACCAACCAGCAAGGCTCACTAATGGGATCAACTAATGTAGAACAAGTGTTCAACCTAATTGCAGGAATGAGAGTGAATGTAATAGATCGATGAATGTTGGTGGTGTGACTCATGCTGTAAGTGAAAACACCTCTTTGGCTGGTACTAAGACAAAGATCTGGTCTGTTACCGGACAGCTTGACACAAGTCTTTCAGAAATGCCATGTTAGCGAAAAAATGCTTTAGTGAAAGAACAGGTGAATTTTAGAAGCTGGAACACGTGGGGCTCTATTACCTTCAGGAATAAAGCTTTGAGCAAGTATATTTTTCATAACTATGACTTGATCCTATTTCAAGAAAATTGGTTACAGGACAGATTTAAGATAGATGGATGCAAGATAATAGAGCAATTAGCCACTCGCCCTAATGGCGGATGGCCTTCAGGGGGCTTATTAATAATGGCTCATAACTCGCTCATAGCATATTTAGATCTTATTAGATCAGACGTTCAAGGGATTTGGGCTGTGAGGGTTTCTTTTAGAGTGGGGGATGCCATATAGTCAATTGTGATTCTTAATCTCTATTGGAATCCTGCATGTTTCGGTTCATCCCTGTTCTTGGAATCTTTATCCACTCTACTTCTGGAGGTGAATTCTGTGTACGGTCATGGAGGTTAATTATTGGCAGAAGATTTAAATTCCCACTGTTTAACAGCTCAAAGCACTAAGGGCAAAAATCCCACAGGGAGAAGAAATGGTGAAAGATGGTTGAACTTTTTTCGGACTGGAATTTAGTGCTCGCAAATGGTAATATCAGTGGGGATCTGGCTCCAGCCATAACTTGGAAGAATGGGCTTGCAGGGTCTTTAATTGATTATTTGGTTACTACAAAGGATTTGTTTAGTCAATGAGAGAACTTAACAATAAGAGAGCTGTTCTGGGTGGCCAGCAAGAAACCGATGCAGCAGTGACACTGAGCTCCCACTCCAGACCACACACTATTCTGCCTTTATCCTGTAAAAAAAAGCACCCTACAACACAAGAAAAAGCGCTTTGTGGATTGGAACACCAGCTAATAAGCGCTGCACCCTCCAGACAACAGCGGGGGAGCACCCTGGGGGAGTAACGAACTGCAGCCACTGAATCATCAGGCAACACGTATCGTCCATCCAGAGGAGTGCGGACCCCCGCTGTCCGGAAAGTGAGAGGAGATCGAGGAATGCCGACACAGAGCCAGGCCAACATAAATCCAGGGACTGGCGACCACATTGACAGTGGGGAGAGGATCGGAAAAGGCGAGGAGCACGCTGCAAGTGTGAACTCCCAGAGAAGGTACGGACATGTGGCCGAATCCCTCCCTACATTTTCATATCACCTGGAATGGTGAATTGGTGTGAACCCTTGGAGAGAGGAGATAACGTTGACCACCCGAGAGAAGTAGGCCAGACAGAAGCGAGCCTGAAGGAAGAGTGGAAACGGAGGATGGACTCATGACCGCTGAGTGCAGCACAACAGTCAGACACTGCGCGAGGAGAATTGGGGCACAACCGACTCCACCAGAGTGACACAGGGGAAGCGAAGGACCACCCCAGGTAGAGAAAATACTCTGGACAGCTTAACACACATACAGTAGACACTATGAAGAGCAGTGGCTGACACCAGACCAGGTCAGGGCAGCTGTGGGAGAAAAAACGCTAGAGGGAAAGACTCACATCACTGCTTGGGGCCGAGATGAAGGGTTCTTGGTGCCCCCGTTGATGGTGCGAGAAGGACCAGAGGCCTGATAAGAGGGCCACAATTTCGAGATGGGCAAAGCAGGATTTACAGCCTTACTGAGTGGCAACAATTTAATCTAACAACAGGGCCAGGAGGACACTGCAAACGTTGGGTGCTAATCAGACTGCACTCTGTGAAACTAATGGCCACAACCACCCCAATAGGGGCAAGACACTGAACACAGGATTGCATCACAGGTCACAGGGCCACTAACTGGGGGGACAGAAGTGGAAAGAAGCAACAGGCCAGAGGAGGAAAACCAGAGAAGGCACCGGGATCCTCCCTAGATGGAGCCCTATGGACGGTGCAGAATAAAGCCACTACCCAGACCAAACAAGGGAGTGCCTAACGAGAGACTGTCATTGGGATATCACGAGGACGGAAGTTTGAGGGGTGACCATAAGCCAGGAATCTCAAAGTAGAGATGGTGAAGGGGCAGCAAAAAATGGAAAACTACAATGCCACCAAGCAGAAGCCAAGTAAACTGACGGGTGGAGATGCCGCGGCTTACTACGCGGTAGGGGAGATGAGGGGGGGGGGCACTCTAGAAGGACTTGTGGCAACCATACAGGATGCTAGGACATCCTTGGAGGGAAAGATACAGGAAGTGGGAGCAGATGTGTCCCTGGTGTGGGCAGATCAACACAAAGTCAGCGAATGGGTGACGGAGGTGGAGCAGCGGTTGAGCACAGTGGAGGACGATCTGGCCATACTCAAGAATCAAGTGCACGGCCTAGTGGGGGCAACACAAGGACTGGAGGCAAAAACTAAGGACTTTAAGGCCGATCCCATCGCAATAACATCCACCTGGTAGGGGTCCCGGAAGTATTGAGCTGTATGTGGAGAAACTGATCCTGGAATCTCTGTGAACCAAAGGCTTATGGAAACTGTTGACGCTGGAATGATTGTTCACGGTGGAACCGGTGCACAGAGTATCCGGTAGACCCCTACCTCCAGGAGGACAGCCCAGAACCATAGTGGCAAAATTGTTGGATTATCTCGCTAGAGTTACAGTACAGCAGGTGGCTCGAAAAGCTGGATACAATGAGGCGGAGAATGCCAAAATCCTGATCTTTCTGGATTTCACGCAGGAAGTCCAAAGACAGAGGCGGTCCTTTGATTTGGCCCGTAGAAGGCTTTGGGAACTTAATCTGTGGTACATAACTATCTTTCTGGCAAAGCTGCGAGTGATGGAGGGAGGCAAATCCTTCCTATTTACTTCCCCACAGGAAGCATGTGACTGGCTGGACAGGAGGGCACCGACAAGAGCACCCAGAGGTCTTGTTGACCGACAGCCAAGGGAAAAAGAAAATGAAAGCGTGGAGGGCTAAACCGAAGGGTATGGAGAGGAGAGATGTTCAGCAAAGAAAATCAGTGCTTATGCATGACGTGTTGCAGCTGGAGTGGGTATAATCCAGCCCACCCCAGACATCGGGATCCCTCTGATCACACTGAGAACTGGTGTGAAATGGAGGCCGATCTCGGTTGGTATAGGTTGAGGGAAGGGTCGGGGGGGACTTGCGGAAGAGTTGTTTAATGTTGGGCGGGGTTGATTGTATTGAGCAAGGGGCAGGGTATCCGGTGCCACAACAAGCGTCAAAGGGGAGGGAGCAACCTCAAGCAGACATACTTTACTCAAAGGCACAGTCGCAAACCCCTTATGATAGGCATGTGGAATGTGCGGGGACTGGGCAACAAGGGAAAGAGAGCGAAGGTGCGCCAATACTTAATGAGGCACTCCATACAGTTGGCACTGTTGCAGGAAACTCACATGCAGCGGGCAGACCTAAGAGTGTTGGAGTCCAAGTGGGAAGGACAGGTATTTGGCTCATCGTACTTGACAAACGCTAGAGGAGTACTGATATGGGTAGCTCCGGGATCCCCATTCAGGTGGAACGAACAGTGGGAGACACGGAAGGGAGGACAATTTCCATTATGGGTTGGTGGGAAGGGCAGGAAATCTATGTGATACACTTGTATGCCCCGAACATAGATGATGGGAACTACTTCCCCCTCAGTGGTGAAACTGACAGAAGGTCAACGTACGGGACGGTATATCTGAGGGGCGACTTCAACTGTGTCCTAGACCCAGAGCTGAACAGAACAGGGAAGGGGGGCACCACAAAACCACAGGCACGAGCAGCGCTGCACCGAATTCAGGGGCAACTGGATCTGGTGGAGCTGTGGAGGGAAACACATGGAATGGAAAGGGGATACTTGTATCACTCGGGGGTTCATGGCTCATACTTCAGACTGGATTACTTATTTACAGGCAGGGAGCACTTTCCCTGGTTTGCTACACCACAATACCTGGCAGAACCCTGTCCGATCACTCGCCATTAGTGACGAGACTGGGGGCTAAGGGGACTCCTCAGGGGACCACGATATGGAGGATGAGACAGGGATTACTGGAGGATGTAGCTAATGCCCAAACTCTGGGGGAGGCCATATCCTCTTTCTTTGAATTGAATGAGGGATTGGTGAGTGATGTAGAAATACAGTGAGAAGCATTTAAAGCGACCCTGAGGGGAGTATGCATGTCCCAAATGGTGAGGGTTAGGCGGACTCCGAATAACTCTATGACGCACTTAGAGGGGGAAATCCAGAAACTAGAGGCGACCTGCTGGCTGAAAAGATGTCGGCACACAGGGAGGTCCAAGACTGCCTGGCGCAGTTTGACCGGAGAAGTTACACTGAGCGCATAAATGGGGAAGGTGACAAGGCGGGTCAGCTTCTGGCATGGCTGATATGGCAGGAACACCCAGGGAGAATGATTACACAACTGCAAGACCCGGCGGGAAAACTGGTGGTCACACAACAGGAAATAAATTAGGTATTCCTGGAATATTATATGCAATTGTACGAAACGGATGGTACCTATTCGGACTTAGAAGCCTTGGATCCGCTGTATCTGATACGGCTGCCCAGATTAGAGGGCGAGGCAAGGTAAGCGATAGAGACACCAACAGAAGAAGGGCGGTACATGGTGCAACAAAGTCGATGCAGGCTAATAAGGCCCCGGGGAGCGACAGGCTCCCAGTGGAACTTTATAGGAAATCTGCTGACATCCTGGCCCCCAACTGAAATGGGTTTATGACAATACACTCCAAAAGTGGGAGCTACCGGAATCCATGAGGGAGGCAGTGATCACAGTACTGCTGAAGAAGGATAAGGACCCAGCCAAATGTACATCATATAGGCCCATCGCCTTACTAAATTGTGAATGCTAGGATCCTGGGAAAAGTGCTGGCATCCAGGTTGGCAAGGGTAGCTCCAGCTCTGATGCCCCCGGACCAGTGTGGATTCATAGGGGGGTGGGAAACAGGCATGAATCTAAGTAGGTTACACCACGTAATGTATCTAGTCAAGGACTCACAGAGGGAAATGGTGCTGGCAGCGCTGGACGCAGTCAATGCATTTGACTCACTGGAGTGGCCATGGTTGTTAAGGGTACTGGAGGGTTGCGAGATGGGTTCTTGAAGTGGCTATGCCTGTTGTATCACAAACCCACAGCTAGAGTGAAAACAGGGAACTGGGTATCTCAAGGATGGGCATTAGGTAGAGGGACACGGCTGGGTTGCCCGGTCTCACCTATACACTGTTCGCCTTAGCGTTAGAACCGTTGGCAAAATATTTCAGATCTTACATCCCGAAGGTGGGCATATGGGCTGGAGGGATGCATCATTATCTCCCTTCATGCAGATTATATTCTGTTATATGTGGACAATCCTCTTGCCAATATGCCTATAATGTTGGAGGTGCTAGACAACTTCTGCAAACTGTGGGGTTATCAGGTTAACTGAGATGAGAAAAATCGCTACTTTTCCCATTGGTAGCGCTGAGAACACGGGGGAGAGATGCGCTACCAGACTGGTGTCTCCAGTGGGAGGGAGAATCCTTTATGTACTTGGGGATCCAGGTCTTCCACGAGATGGAGGAGACATTCATGTACAACACAGGACGGGCCCTCTCGCGTATTGGGGAGGCCTTACAATTCCGGAAGAAGCTGCCCCTCTCGTTGATGGGGAGAATAGCTATTTGCAAAATGGCTCTTATATTACTTTGCAAACATCCCATATGTCATCAAAAAGGTGTTCTCTCAGATGCTGGACAAGGCGTTGGGGGAACTGCTGTGGAACATGGGATGGAGTCGGATGGAGTCGGGTGGCCATGCAAAAGCTGCGACCGAGACGGGAAGAGGGAGGGTTTAACATGCCTGATTTTGAACTATATTACATGGCAGCACAGTTACAGGGGGTAGTATATTGGCAAGTGGACTCGGGAGGTCTGGGGACGGGATACTAGGAGGACTCACAAAAGAGAGACAGGGTGTGGAACTACTAGAAGGACCCATAGGGGGCAGAGGGGATACTAAGGCTTTTTGGGTGGTACGGGTAATCTGGAAGAAATTGCTGGGACCTACTAGTGGGCTTCGACGCCACCATTAGGGCAGCGCTGCGGAACATAGGGCTCGGAACCTTAAGAGAACGACAATGCACCTCACTAGGGGACTTTTCGTAGGGGGTACATTACTAACGGTCGAGGAATGGAAACAATCATATGGGGTGGCAAGGGGTCATGACATAAACTACGCCTCCTTCACCAATCATGAACACCAGAAGGTAAGTAGTTTACATGTAGGTTTTATTCTCTTAGTTAGTAAGTAGAGAAAGCACTGGGACATCCATCTGGTCCAGTATCTTAGGTCTAACTGCCCTCAGTAGAACGTTGCAATCAAACCTACACCAACATTCCACCTAGAGTCCCAGTGACATCCCCACACCAACATTCCACCTAGAATGTTAGTGACATCACCGCCCTTCACCACAACACTAATAGCCATAATCAATCCCACACAGATTATGACATATGTCCTTCTCTTCAACCAATACAACACACCTAGCAATAACCCATCCCACACAGATTATGACATATATGTCCCTCTCTAAACCAACCCAATACTAATAGCCATAATCGGGCCCAGAACAGGTCATGACATATGTCTCCCTCCCTAGGACTGACACATCACAACCCCATGACATCACCCACCATGAGGATGGATGAACACCGCCAATAAATGTTCCGAACTAAATGGTTCATAACATCTCCGAACAGCTCCCAGCTGAGCCCTTGTACCACACCACACTTCTAACCCATAATCTGTAAATTTTGACAACACACAGCTGGAACCCAAAAATAAAACTTATGACCAAACATCATCTGGCTGCCCCTTAACCTAGAAACAGGCTCTGGCAGCCCCTTGAATGACCTGACAGCACCTAACTGCCCTTACCCAAAACATAGATATCAACTAAAAACCCCTTAGTACCGCCATAACAACACTAACTATTCCTAACCAGGCCCTATACAGCACCTAAATAAACCTTAAATCAACAACAGCACCTCGCTACCCAACCAACAACCAACAGCACCTGACTGTCCCTAAAAACAACCAAACAGCACCACACTGCCTGATGGACAGCACCTCACTGCCCCCTCTACACCCAGGCAGCACCTTACTGCCCCTAAAACAACCAAACTGCATCTGACAGTCCCAACAACAGCAGACAGCTCCCAACTGCCCCTACAACAACCAGACAGCACCTCACTGTCCCTAAAACAACCAAACAGCACCTGACTGTCCCTAACACACCAGAACACAACCAGACCGCACCTCACAATCCCAAAAAACGCACCTCACTACCCCTGACACAACCAGACAGCCCCTCACTGCCCACTAGACAGCACCTTACTGCCCCCAAAGATGACCCAGACAGCACCTCACTGCCCCAAAAACAACCAGACTGCACCGCACAGTCCCGAACGACATCAGACAGCTCCCAACTGCCCCTACAAACGACCAAACAGCACCTCACTGCCCCTAAAACAACCAAACAGCACCTGACTGTCCCTAACACACCAGAACACAACCAGACCGCACCTCACAATCCCAACAAACACCACCTCAGTGCCCTAAAACCACCAAAACACACCAGAAACCAACCAGACAGCACCTCACCGTCCCCAGAAATGACCCAGACAGCACCTCACTATCCCAAACACACCAACTACACCCCACAGTCCCTTAAACACACCAGCAACCAATCAGACAGCACCACACTGTCTCTAAAAAAACAAAAACAAAAAAAAAACACCAAACAGCACCTAACTGCCTGATGGACAGCACCACACTGCCCCCAAAATTGACACGGACAGCACCTCACTGCCCACTAAACAGCACCCCACTGTCCCCAAAAACAACCAAACTCACTACCCCTACAAAGACCAGACAGCACCTCACTGTCCCCATAAATGACCCAGACAGCACCTCACTGTCCCAAACACACCAGCTGCTCCTCACAGTCCCTTAAAACACCAGACTGCACCTCAATAACCTAAAGCCAACACAACACCTCGCTACCCCACCTACCAGCATGTGGACAGCACCTCACTGCCCCTAAAACAACCAAACAGCACCTGACTGTCCCTAAAACACCAAACAGCGCCTAACTGCCTAATGGACAGCACCTCACTGCCCCCAAAAATGACCCAGACAGCACCTCACTGTCCCAAACACACCAACTGCACCCCACAGTCCCTTAAAACACCAGACTGCACCTCAATAACTTAAAGCCAACACAACACCTCACTACCCCACCTACCAGCATGTGGACAGCATCCAAAAAAACACCTCACTATCCCTACAAACACTAGACAGCACCTGACTGCCCCTACAACAACCAGACAGCACCTCACTGCCCCTAAAACAACCAAACAGCACCTGACTGTCCCTAACACACCAGAACACAACCAGACCGCACCTCACGGTCCCCAAGGTGACCTAGGTAACACCTGACTGCCCGCTAAGTGGCACCTGACTGCCCACTAGACAGCACCTCACTGCCCCCCCCCTAAAATAGCCAGACAGCACGCCACTGCCGCACAAGAGCGACAGCCCTCACTGCCCGCTAGACAGCACCACACTGCCCCCAAAATTGACACGGACAGCACCTCACTGCCCGCTAAACAGCACCCCACTGTCCCCAAAAACAACCAAACTCACTACCCCTACAAAGACCAGACAGCACCTAACTACCTTTTAAATAACCAGGCAGCCCCTCACTACCACTTTCAATACCCAGGCAGTGCCTCACTACCCCTTAAAAACCCTGAGTGGCACCTCACTACCATTTTTAAGTTCATTCCAGGCAGCACCTCCCTACCACAAAAATTTCCAGGCAGCACATCACTGCCCCTAAACACCAGCATCATCCACACATAACCAAGGGATATGCCCCTACAAACAACAACCCAAATGACGTAATGGCGCCAAAATTCTTGTCCCGTAGTGGCATCAAAGTTCTTGCACCACCCCCAAAATGTCCATGAATTGCACACACAAAAGCAAATCCTGTGCACCTTAATCCCAGCATGTGCAAGAAGTGAAAGCACCTCACTGCCCCTAAAGGTAATGGCATCATCCACATATAACCAAGGGTAATGCCCCTACAAACACTACAAACAAAACACAGCAGGACAACATGTAAAACCCACAGTAAGTAGTAACCAGATCAAGTCCATGGCGCTTGAAACCCTGCGCCAACCCCAACACGTCCCTGAAATGCAAAACTCTAAATGCAAATCCTTGGCGCTAAAGTCCCTGCGCCAATCCCAAAATATCATATAATGCAAGAAAATAAATGCAACAGTTATTGTCCTGGCTCCAAAAAAATCCCTGCACCCATCCAGCATACCCATGAAGTGCAGGAAAAATAAAAGCAAAATTGACATGGCGCAAAAGTTTCTGTGCCAACCCCACACCCGCATGTCCACTTCCACCCACCAGGAAGAAAAACATTGTACACATTACAAACTTTGCCAACGAACTCCACCCACAAGTCCATAGATAAAAGCCCATGGAAAATGTCCTAAACAGCAGGCCACGACATAAACACAACAGCAGTACATTAGATCACAGGCCTTACACTGCTAACATCAACCCAGGACCCAAACCACACTGTACTAAACCCAGAGGCCACCACAAAAACACAAACAGCATAAGCATTAAAACCGGCCTCCCCAATCACATACCTCTACTCAGTGACTTGTCAGATCCTTCATCACGTCACTTGTCCCCCACTGATCCGGATCCAGCGCTCTCTTCCTTGCCATCCTTCTTGACACATCACCTGCTAATGGCATGCTCCGACCCCCAACACACACTTTGTAGACGCCCAAAATCTCGGTACCGGCCACCGCACTTGCCATCATCTCCAAAAGTAAACTTCTTGTCGCAGATGTATCCTCCGCGCTCTCCCAAGATGAAAAGATTTCCATCCTGCAGTCCAATACACACGACACACTGGCTCTGTTCCTGCCAAGAGCCGCGCACAGCTGCTCCCCCTGGTGGACGCAGGGGCACACGACGCTCTCCCAAGCTGGAAGGGTTTCCAGCTTGTAGTCCAATCCACAGAACACACTGGCTCTGTTCCTGCCAACGGCCCCGCACAGCTGCTCCCCCTGGTGGACGCAGGGGCACACAACGCTCTCCCAAGCTTGAAGGGTTTCCAGCTTGTAGTCCAGTCCACAGAACACACTGGCTCTCTTCCTGCCAACGGCCGCGCACAGCAGCTCCCCCTGGTGGACGCAGGGGCACACTCCTAGAAAGAACCAATTGCCGTTCCTGCCAACGGTCACGCACAAAAACAAAATCCAGCCACGACCCGACTGCCTTACCGGCCCGGCGGAATACCAGCCCAAAGGGAAACTCCTCCCAGTCCGCTCTCCAGTCCTTAGGCTGTTAAGGAGTCACGGCAGCCCCCTCCAAACTTCCATCAAACTCTGGACCGACCCACCAAAGTGCACAGTGGGTGCGCAGCTCCAGGCAATGGGCCCCAGCGGCACCTGGACTCTGGACCTTCCAGGGACTGGGCAACCTCAGCCCCTGCCGCCGGTACACACAACAGCGTCACCAGCAGTTGTTCCTCCACTCCTGGCACGGCTATACTGGGCCACCTGCACTCTTCAAAGCCCCAGCCTGGACTTTGAAACCTGGGCCACAGCACCGCCCAGCCCGCCAGACACCTCCGCCTCAATTGGACCTCGACCTGAACCTCCACTGCACCACCCGGCCTGCAGCTTGTTCCAGTTTGATGGATGTCTCTCAGGAAGGCAGCGCTTCTCACCAGCTGCCCCTTCCCGGCAGCACCGGTCCCATCCTCGTCGCCAGTGACATAAACTACGCCTCCTTCACCAATCATGAACACCAGAAGGTAAGTAGTTTACATGTAGGTTTTATTCTCTTAGTTAGTAAGTAGAGAAAGCACTGGGACATCCATCTGGTCCAGTATCTTAGGTCTAACTGCCCTCAGTAGAACGTTGCAATCAAACCTACACCAACATTCCACCTAGAGTCCCAGTGACATCCCCACACCAACATTCCACCTAGAATGTTAGTGACATCACCGCCCTTCACCACAACACTAATAGCCATAATCAATCCCACACAGATTATGACAGGTCACTTCCTTACATATGGAAGGGTGGTGAAGCAAATGGCAGAAATATGGGAAAGCATCCGAAAAGAACCAGAGGGGAGCCCACTTATGCAAACACTACTGGAGCTAGGAGAGGGGGGCAAGAGGGTATCCCGGGTGTATGGGGCACTGCAAGCAACAAGACAGGATAAGGGCCAGGCGGTCAAGGAAAAATGGGAAAGGGATTCAGGAGTCCCCATTACAGAGGAAAAATTGGCAAAATGTGTGAAGAGGTCAAAAAAACGTCCAAGAATGAACATTTCCAACTAACCCAGTTTTACTATTTGGATACGGTGTACTTGAAGATTGCACTCCATAAATCAATCATCTCACGCTTGCCTGGGATGCAGAAGGGATCATGCGTGTCTAAGGCACATAGTTGGGGAATGTCCGATCGTCGTGAAGTATTGGAGAGGTGTGCAGGAGCAGCTGAACACTTTATTGGGAGCAGGTATGAAATCACGTATGAGGTGCGTCTGTGGGGTTTGTTACCAGGGGCAGAGAAATATAAAACACAAAATAAAATCACAAGATTTTTACTGGGGCTAGCCAAACGGCGAATAGCGATCGCCTGGAAAAGGTCTTAGGGCCCATCGCTGGAGCAATGGCTTCAGGATGTACATAGGTGGGGTTTTGCCGAAGTGGGTTACCTGAACAAACACAGAGACCCAGAGGGGGAGAATGCTCTGGCGTTGGACTGTGGTCAACTGTTAAATGAACTGGCATCCATGCAAGACTTGAAACCCACGTGAGCGGGCTCACATGCAAATTGAACATTGGGGAGAAGGAGGAGGGCAAAGGCCAACAATTAACGGTCTGCAACAACTCACGGACACTGAGGGATGTGAAAACGGGACTATGGAACCAGGGGATCTGGGGGTGGAAAAAGTTAGGGGTGGGAAGGGAGGATGCAGGGGAAGGAAGGGGGACATTCGGAGGGATAAGTTGTTCAGGTTTTGTACGATTTGGTTCTGTTGTGTAACCTTAATAAAACGTAATAAATATATATTTTATTAAACATTAAGAGAGGTAGGTCCAGTGACCATGATCCGCTCACAGCGTCCTTTCAGTTGGGAATACAGGGAGCTGAGAGGGGTACTCATACTGCTGTCACAGTGAATCCTGGGAATAATAGAATAATACAATTCAGCACAGGGGGGACTAATAAAAAACTGAATGTAACAAGCCTAAGCGCAGAATCTGACTTGAAAAGGTACTGTGCTCCAACACATTTTGTAGAATTTTTGTGGGACTTAGATCGTCCGACAGTAAAAGACAGACAAAGAATTTGTGGTCATAAGCATTCCTTTCACGAGGAGACGCTCTCATGGAAAAAACAATTAAGAAAATCAATTCGGGCTCTTAGGTATTGTGTAACAACTACAAGAACTGGTCTAGGAGTCACAAATATTTGCGCAATACTCGTGGTGGTCAGATGTTAAAGGCGATCGGTTCAGGGAATTCTAGACATTTCTGGTCTATGATTAACCAATAACAGTCCTCTCAAGGCTATCTTCAAAGCAATGTTGTGTCAGAGATTGCATGGCATAATTATTTTGGGAATATGCTCAAGGAGTCTTACATAGAGCCAATAAGTGATGTATCATGGCAACTAAATCTAGCTCAAGAACTCATAGAAGATCTCATAATCAAGGCTTCCTGCTCAAGGGCAGCAGGACCCAATGGGTTAACCAATCAGACTGTCAAGAGTGATGCTGTGGTCTGGGCTCAAGTCCTGTTGTTAGTATTTAGAGGTATACTGGCAGCAAATCAAATATCATAGCCTTTTGCAATCCTCTAAAAAGGGTACCACGGTTTAGGTGGATGTTAAGTGACCAAATAGTACCAGTGACAAGGGATGTTTTAAATCAGGGCTTTAGATTAAGATCCAAACAGACAAAAGAGCTACTGATTTGAATATAGAAGACAAACTAGTACTCATGTGCCAAATGAAAAAAGATTTTATATTCTTTCTGCAGATTCTCTTTGCTCCCGATGAGAACGTTTTAGAAGGGGAAAGTTATACCTCATATTCGATACGGTATGGACATTGAGCCTCTTGCCTGGAAGGTTAACTGGTCGAGAATTTAATGCAATTATGCAAGAAGCTGTTAAATCTCCCACTGTGTCTACCAATCGCCTGACTACGATATAAGCTGCGTTTACAATCATTAAGAGCATACTTAGACTGGAAGGTAGTCTCACTTTACAGACTAATACAGGATCCTCGGAGGAACTCACTATACGAGGATGTGGGAGTTCTTCTGAAGCAAGGAAACAGTAAGGTTACTTGTTACCAATCAGAGGTCGATTTGATAGAGAACCCTAATAAAGTCAAATAGGCTCTAATGACAATGGATCGGAATACTAACTAGAGCCGAGACCAGCAAATTGGAGATCTTCAAATCATTTCCCATTATGGATAAAACAAGAGGTACTGTACCATCCTATCTGCAAAGTTTTCCAAATTCAAGCTGGAGATCGGAATTCTTGAGATTATCGACTTAATTTAGTACCAACAAGAGAAATCTTGCAAATCCATAATAAACAGCAATACCAGGATGGGAATTGCAACCTCTGTGGTGAAATGCAAACCCAGAATTTGAGACATATAATAACAGAATTTTGGGCTACTAAGATTTTGAGAGTAAAGTATTTCTCACATTTTGTAGATAAAACAGAATGGATAAATCCTGAGGATTTCTGGAGGAGACTGTCAGCTGGCCACAAAACATTTCTCACTTTGGAAACATAGACTATTGAATGAACTGGGTTTTTATTAAATTGTAAATAATTAAATTTGCTGAAATGTGGATGTAAATGAGATTTTATTTAATTGTGTTATAATTTGATTTTTTAGATTTGTAATTTAATGTGAAAAGTCGAAACACACAATAAATAAAAAGTGCAAGTTAGGGATCTGTCCACCACATGACAGCATTCTCATTCTATGGTAAGGGGGTTTCCAAGACAAAGACCCTATAAATATGTTGCAAGCCCACACACCAGAGCTGGCAGCTGATGTTGGTGCTGCTGAAGGCTATGCCAAGGGATGCAACAGGTTATAGCTTGCCTGAATAGTGTGTAATTCTGGTGTATGGTATTTTGATGCAGTGTTGTGTGCTTTGCATGGAGGATGGTCATTTATAGAAATGCAAAAGATTGTTTTATTGATTTGGTTGGATTTAGAATAGTTTTGTCTGCCATACACTGTATTGCTTTAGAAGGTTGAGCATAGGGATATGCCTTTAGAAAAGTTATGCCACTTCAATACTGCTCCAGACTATATATAAACGGACCACTGTGGTTATGACTTTAGAGGTGTTGCGCCTATTTCTTAAGAGAAAGGATGAGGCTGGACAGGGCTTTATGTGTTGGACATGTGTTAGAATTGATGTAAATTGATTTAATTACATTACCTACCAAACAAATGTGTTTGAATTATATGTGCAATTAGCAAGAGAAATTGAGGTTATTTGAAGATAACAAATATGTTGTATATGTTGGAACAATGTATTGATGTAGCAAGAATGAAATGAGGGTTTATACAGGCAAAGAAAATACTTCTTTTACACAACATTGGTCGTTCTCGTTTCTGGGATACGTTGGTAAAGTAAATGCTAATAAACAGCACTATGTTTTTTGATGCATTCTTGCCTCTCCTTGAACTGTGTCTGTTTTGTCACTCTCTATCCTATGTGTGCATTAGGAGCAACAAGAATTATTGTGGAAGTGTTGCAGAACCCTGGAGTACGCTATCAGGTTTGAGGGTTGTACATTGATATTGCTGTGACTGTGAGTTGGGAAGGGAATACACTTTGGACTCCACATACTCTAAATCCTTGTAGAAAAATTTAAATATTGGCCCTGTACTGGTCAGGGGAGATGTCCTCTGCGTTCCGGTCAAGTGGCTGATAGCTTTCCATCACGTAAGAAGAGCACAAGACCCTCTCTCTGAGCTGAGAGCTGGGAGTGAGGCCCCTTGATGTCAGAGCTCTTACTAGCCGGATAAGATCCCAAGTTGACATGTGACAACTATGCTGGCGTCCCACTCGAAGTATAGCTACAAGATGTAGGAACTCTAAAATATATTCTGATGCTTGTTAATCTGCTTAGAATCACATGCTGTGCATATGGTCCGACATCCAGTAGTAACCGCGGAGTATTACATCTTGTCTTTCGGGGACCGAAACCACTGGATGTCGGACCTTATGCACAGCATGTGAATCTAAGCAGATACAATCATCAGAAATGCTTTTACGGTAAGTAATGCATGTCTCACCTGTTAGCAGACAAACCAATGGGCCTATACACTGTGATCATCCAGAAAAGCCTGCCTTGCTCTGCCAGGTCCACCAGGAAACTACCCATTGTCACCACAGTAGATGAATCGTGATTAGCACCCAGTTCTGTACGCCAGCTACTCTGGATTGCCCAAGTGTCCTCATAGCGCTATGCCATGGAAGCAGCCGAGGAAATCGGCTGATGGCTAAAAGCATGGGCTCGCCCAGCAAGCCCCAAAGCCCACCAACTGACTAGTTCTATATCATCGGGTGAAGATCATCCAGGGGAATCGATAGGATAACCACATTCCAGGAAAGTGAGATTGGAGAAGAAAGTGCCAGAAGAACTGGAAACCAAACTTGTGACATCCAGAGGATGGTCACCAGCCAGTACCAGAAAAAGGCCTTTCCTCTTCGCCCTCTGGCCTCAGCTGAAGAAGCCTGGTGATACAGCACTGAGCCTGTAGACAAACAAATTGGAGTGGAAAGGACCCCACTTGTCCTGCAAAATTCAAGGCACCAGGGTGCAAACTCCAGTTGCGGACGTCTCTGAGGTAATGGGAATTCCAGTGTGCTGCCACTTTGGAAAGAACTGGCAGGTATTTGTCAGTCATTGGCAGTTTCTGTTGCAGAAAATGTCCGAAATATTTTGCCAATTCTGCCATCAACCATGCCTCCATGATCCTGAGGTGGTTGATATGTATGTTTGACCTCAGAAACATTGTCCATCTTGAGGGGCCATCCTCCCAGTCACCATTCAGGGTCCTAAATGCAAAAAGGTCAGCTAGGAGTTCCAGTCAGTTGATGTAGAGGTCAAGCATTTGCCACCAGTAGCAAGCTCGCAGAATTGTCTGCTCCTCCTACCTGCTTGCATATGACTCTATAAAAAGGCCTGGAGCAGAGCCATGTGGTCATACAACTTTAGCAATTCAATTGGGGCCTTCTGATCTAGGAGAATCAAATCAGCATAAGAGAGCTCTGCATAAGCATCTTATCTCGAGCCACTGGAGGGCCCTGCAGAGCAGAGATCTTGCAAATATCTCTTCGATGGAAGTAGTCAAAAGGCTCACAATTCTGGTCACGATTTGGAGATACCACGTCCTTACTGAGGGTGAAATGTAGCATCCTCTTCATTTTGTGACACTTTCTGAACAGAAGCTGCAAGGTCCGTGAAGTGGTGTTTATATGGGATCATAGAAAGAAATTCCAACAAGTGCAATGAGACCAGACTGACTTTTCCCAGTTGATCAGACTCTGCAGAATGGAGAGACCATGGACTCGACGTGGACGGGAGGCAGTCTTCAGCTTGAAACATGATAGTCATGCCAGCAAGATAGGCAATCAGGTGGATTTGGCGAGTATACACAGTGGCCACCACTAGACATGTACCTGTCAATGTGCTGTTAAAAGGTCAACTGAAAGGCTTGCACATTCGAATACTTATCGATACAATGAAACTGCAGGAAATGCTTGTGCTGATGTTACATTGGCACAGTCAGGTAGGTGTCCTTCAGGTATAAGTGAGCCAGAATATTGATCATGATAGCGGCTCGACGGGTGCCCCTTGCCACATCAGCACTGCACAAAACCTTTAGGCGAACAGTCTCCTGCTGGGGTCAGGTTTAACAGAATTGTATGAAGAATTCCCTCATAGGCTTATCTTGGTGTCTAACCAATCAGAGAACAATAAATGCCATGAAGCTCTAGTTTTCTAGTGGAACAAAAGCTCCACAGCTGGCTCAGTCTATGCATTCTTCCTTTTTGGTGTGTGTAGTAACTTTGCAGGGTGACGAGATCAAGTTTGAAAGGCTTTTTTGTGGTTTTTAAGTAGAATTCTTCTGTCACAGTGACATCAACTCCCAAGGATCTGGAATGGGTCAGAGAACATGCATGGGCTGATGAGAGGGTCACAGATAGGGGTGCCGTTGCCAACTGGCTTGTGCTGGACAGGTATGTGCAGAATTTCAATGTCAGAAAAAGAGTGGGAGATTTGCCTTTCAGCCCAGAAAGCTGCAGTAAGTAAAATAAAAAGGTAGGAACTGGCTGGATGACACTCCACCCGAACCCCTATGTTTCCTTGGAAATCACTAACATTTCCACATCTATAGCAACAGTATAATTGGTCTTATGCTATAAGCCTTTGAAGAGCAATACAGCATGGGTTCCTGGTTGAGGTACACTGGTAGGAAGATACGAAACCATTTCATGCAATAAAGCAATGGAGTGGTGCTGTAGAAGTGATGCATGATGAGAGGGGCGTGGCTAGTCGTGGATGCAGACGGATGCCTCTGCGGTTAGCTCCAAGGACTGCATCTGTTCCATGAGCTCATACTCCCCTAACATGATGGAATCCAGCCCAAAACCCCATGGGAAGAGTCAGACCCATGGTCTTAGGCACCCGAACGTTTGAAGGAGCTTCATCCATGGAGAGGCAAGAAATCTGTTTGATGGCGAGTGCCCCAGCAAATCCATCATGGTGACAAATAACTGCCTGGTGAGAGCACTGCCGGGTTTTGGCTTACTGGAACCCTCTATCCACCCAGGAAAAGGCCTTCTCTGTGCTGGCACCAGTGGTGATCCGGACACCCGACAGAGCGGAGCATGATACAGCACAAGATTCCCATGCTGACAACGGAAGCCGTGGTGGCCATGCAGAGCCGGATCCTCTTGACTAGCAGACCCGACCAGTGAAAGTGAGATGGGCGGCCCACTACCATGGATATACGAAGGCGGGATCCCATCTGCATGCCTCGTTCGGGTCCTGGTGCTGCCTTACGCAACACCAGGTCCATGGCTTACAAAGAGGAGCCGGAGGGCTGATTTCCCTGAAAACCGGAGAGTGGTCACCACACGCCTGTGCAACTGAACTTTGTGGTGCGCAGCACATCTGGCACAGCACCGGGACGGTAACAGGCTCTGCTGCATGCTATCAGCCATAGGACGCTCTCTCTGAACTGAGGCAGCAGCACCCACGCATGTAGTGCCAGAGACTGGCAGAGGGGCTTGAGGCACGAGGAGTTAGGACCTTGTGAAATGAAAAAAGTGCATGCCACGACACAGACCAAAGGAACGGCATGGGGGCCTGAAGGTGGCTAGCAGGAAGCCATCATGAGCAAGGGGGACCACTACAGATCACATGAAAATACAAGGAAGTAACCCAGGTGGGAAACCATTGCTCCCTCTAACAACAAAGGTGCAAATATGAAAGTCTGACAACTGGGGGGCTGGTGTGTGGTGTGGTCGGACCTGCTGGCTATGTTGACAGAGCTCAAAATGAGCATGTAAAACAGTGCAGCTGGCCTACCCAAAGCAATTGCTGACCTAAATAAGAAAGTATTAGCAGTGGAAAAAAGGGTGGATGAAGTCGAGTCAGCTTTATGTGAGCAGGGGCACGAGCATGAGGAATTGTGGGCACTCTCAAACAGCAGATGGAGATGGTCCTCAATAATTAGGATTCCCAAGTCAGTACCGGATGCAGATTTATCAGGATACATGGTGGCATCCATTTTTCAGGTTCGAGTAGTGGGTCCTCCTCAGACGACCAATCCAGGCCACAACAGGGCCGACAACAGGGTCGACAACAGGGTCGACCAAAGGCAAATTTTGCGTATCCACCTCAACAACCCCCCCCCGGCCTTCTTTCCTTTTTTAGGTGGAGGTTTTGGCAACCCCCAATGGGCACAACCACAATGGGGCTTCCCCGCCGGCCGAGGCAGAACAAATCAACGCTGACGCCGACCGAGGTATTGACCCCCTCTGATACCTCTCTTACAACCCCAGTCTTCAATTTAGCCGGACTTGAACTTTCAAAATCTGAGCTATCAGTCTTATCGAAAGGACTCTCCTTTGTACCAACAGCCACTACTGATTGGTACGACACAGAAATGGAGGTGCGCACTTTCCTCCGCAAGGTGAGACTGCGCACCTTCTTCCAACAACACAACCTGGATGAGGAAACTGATAGAGATGACACCGGTCTGCACCAACCTTCGACCTTTACCCCAACTGATGGCCAGATTCCACACGATCTCCTCACATTCGAGAGATGCATACTGGAAGACCTAGATCGTCTTAAAACTGGTACTTTAAGAACAAAACATAATCTTGGTACAGCAGAGAGACAGGCTTTGATATCACTACAGAGCAACAAAAAGATAATCATTAAACCCTCTGACAAAGGAGGAGGCCTGGTGATAATGAGCAACTCACAATATCAAGATATGGTGTTGCAACTTCTCAATGATAGAGACAGTTACAGGATCCTTCGCAAAGACCCTACGAAGGACCTCTGTCAGGAAATAAGCAATGCAGTCGCTTTTGCACAAGAACGATACTGGATCTCTGACAAGGAGGCAGCTTTCCTGACCAAACCCTCAGGGAGAACACCATGCTTTTATGCCCTACCGAAGATACATAAGGATCCCCGTAATCCACCTGGCCGCCCGATTGTATCTGGTTGTGGCTCAATTCTGGAGCCCCTGTGCAAGTTTGTAGATCATTTCCTTCAACCCATCAGTACACAAACACATACGTATTTGAAAGACACTACGCATACCATCTCTGTATTTGAGGGCCTCCCATTTGACCCGCAGGGTCAATTTCCGGTCACAATGGACATTAAGTCTTTGTACACAAATATCCCCCAAACGGATGCAATCGAGTGTGCCCGTGAATGGATGTCTGCCGACCCCACTACCCACAAGACTCCAATCAATTTTGTCCTAGAATTAATAGAGATCGCTCTTTGCAAAAACCTTTTTACTTTTGATGGCACAATATATCTCCAGACTAAAGGCACGGCCATGGGTGCGGTATTCGCACCAAGCCTGGCGATATTGTATATGGCCAAATTTGAAAATGACCACATCTTCTCTAACCAGAATCAATGGCAGGCGCAAATTACCAAGTGGCATCGCTATATAGACGATGTGATATTTATTTGGACTGGCACTGCGCTTGACCTGATGGCTTTCTGGACCTGGCTAAATACCCGCAATAGGGACATTCAATTTACCATTGAGAATAACAACTCATAGATTAATTTTCTGGACCTTACGATCAGACACAAGGAGGGTACATTACTATGTGACCTTTTCTGGAAACCTACGGACAGGAACTCCCTCCTTCACTACACCAGCAACCATCCAGCACACACAAGAGACAATTTACCTTATGGGCAATTCCTCCGTATCCGGAGGAACTGTACCTCGATTGTAGACTACAAACGTCACTCGGAAGACCTCGCTGCTCGTCTGCGAGCTAGAGGCTACCCCAAGAAACAACTGGCACAGGCCATGAAACGAGCCCGGTACACTAATCGGGACACTCTTATTCATCCAATACGAGAAGACCAGTCAATCGAGACCCGTATGACTTGCGCGGACACGTTTGGTGCACACACGGCACAATTGAAACAAATCATTAAGAAACATTGGCATATAGCACGCCTGAACCTGCCGGATGAACAACTTCCGAGGTTCGCTTTCAAACGTGCTAAAAATATTAAAGCGCACCTGGTGCATTCCCTCTACCAACCGGATACTAAATGCGGCAGTTCCCGCACACTTCGACCCCTACAAAGTCATCACCCTTGCGGCAGCTGTGTCGCGTGTAAATTTACAAAGAAACTAAAGTCCTTCTCCATTGGTACACGACAATGGACTCTAAAAGATTTGTCCAATTGCAAAAGTTCAAATGTGACCTATTGCATTGAGTGTCCATGCGGCCTCAGATACATTGGCCAAACAACCTGGGCTGTCAACATTCGGATCTCAGAACACCGCTCCAAAATTAGATGTAAGAACTTGACAGCCCCCCTGATGGAGCACTACCTGATGATGAACCACACCCCCAATGATATTTTGTGGTGGGTGGTGGAAAAAGTGACAGGCGGGGCGGACACACAACATAGCCTGCTCAAAAAAGAATCCAGATGGATCCACCGCTTGGACACATACCACCATGGCCTGAATGAGATTTTTCAGCCATGTATCTAAACACAAAACTCCATGATTAGCCTGTTGTATGCCACCTGACCATGCCTCCTCCTAGGCATTTCAACACACAACCCCACCTACACCCGGTGGTCCTACAGCAACATATGTGCACCTGTGACCCTTCTTGGGCCTCCCCAGCAATTATGGATATGCATGTGAGTATTTTTCTCACAACTCCTTCCCACAGCACGGGGAATATGATCAAACTACCCTGTCCTTCCCGTGTCTTTCCCCTCCCCCCCTTCTTTTTCCGCCCCCAAACCCCCCCATTCACCCCCTCCCCATTTCCCCTCCCCCTTTCCCCTCCCACTCCTACCCCCCAGAGCTCCCCACCTGATTCTCACCTGCAAACACTTTGTCGGATGAGTCCCGACTGCTCCATCAGCAGCCCTGCAGTGGCACACTCCATGTTGCTGCCAGTTCCCATGGTTACAAGCAGTAACACAACCGGGAATGCGCGGGTTCACCCGTGCCTGCGAGGGATTGGCCAGAGCGACGGAGCCCATGGTTACAAGCAGTAACACAACCGGGAATGCGCGCGTCCACCCGTGCCTGCAAGGGATTGGCCAGAGCGACGGAGCCTCAGGCCACGTGCACGCACGGTTGCCACAGACGCCGCATTTTCCCTATAACGGCAACTAACACCCGCGCTTTCACTTTCACTGTACACCCGCAGCTGCTTTCTTTCCAGCCAGACGGGGAGTGTAACCGCACGCGACTGGACCTTTGTGAGCCGATACGCGAGGTAAGCTTTCTGTTAGCAATTACAGAATGCCTGCTCATCTACTTACACACACTGGGTGTGCAATTTGATGTACCCCTAGATCATCACAACTTTCTCTCTGCACTCACGGCCACGAGGGTTTCCTTCATCAACACACTAGGGGCTCAAGAGGGAGGCCTCTACTCCCTCCCCCTCCCAGCTGTGCACGATGTCACCGACGGCACTAACCTTTATAGTTAGTCACCACCCAAGTGCATGCCAGCAGACATCACCCCGTACTCCGCTCTAAGGTCCCACATATGGATCACGCATGCATCACATATGCTTTACCTCCAATGACCAGGTACGTGGCACCCTACCTCACCTTGGGCTGCTCTTTCTTTTCCATTGCCTAGGGTTCCCCCGAGGACCACTCGCAGCGACCACGCCTGTCGCTGATGAAGAATCTCTGAGCCACCATCCCCTTCCCACCAACCACCAAGTGAACTTTCACTTGTCCACCTGAAGGTACCGCTGTTTTGCATTTTTTCTCTTTCCTGCATTGACATTTGTTCACAAGCCAATGCAGCCAGTAGTGAGTTTCATCCAACACCCATAGTAACTCCCTCTCTTCTTTTTTGTCCCCTGTGCAGCACAGCGCTTTATCCAACAACTACTGCCCTGGGTCAACTCATTTTACAACAGGACCTACTCAAGTATCTTCCCTTGCCCAGCCCCATCTTTTGCCCTCAGGTGATTCGGATACCAAGGTTTTGGGACTACAGCACCGGCAGGTAAGCCGCCGCCTTGCTGTATGAGAGACCAAATTTTCTGTAATATATGCCAAATGATCATTGGCATCGTTGTAAAATGTCTCACTTAAGCTATCTATACCCACTGCAGGGTCGCCCCTACGGAGCCCTGATGAAGGCGGACGCTACATTAATGCACTTCCGCCGAAACGTGTCCACCCGGGAACTGCTACATTCATCTGTTCCCGTCTGAATCAGACCCTGTTTATTCAGTCTCTGTCACTTTGGCCACCAAGATATCTTATTCTCCAAACGACCCTGGAAACACAATATGCTGGAAAGTAATATCCGATTAAGCAACTTTCCATTTACTAGGTTACCCATAAAGGAATTTCTAACGTTGGATTTTTTCAACTTCCACTTCAATTGGTTTACAAGTATTGCAAGAAAATAGAAAAGAAACTTCTGCTTAAGACTGACCTGTCTATTGACAATACAGTACTCCTTGTTCACCTTGTTGTAAATACTGTAATTTTGTTTTTTGTTATGAATTTTTATTGATGGTATTATATGTTGTCTTAACCTGTCATTTACGTATGTTGCACATTTTTCAACATTTGTTCTCAACTTTTATGTATTAAATACTTGTCTATACAACTAGCAAATAAAACTTTTGCTTTCTACTCTCTGGTTTGCTTTAGCTTAGCGAGAAGGCAATACAGCTTTGACCTTAGGTTTGGATCTATCATTCAAAAGACCAACCTATATATCAATCTGTGGGCAGGACCACCCTCCTGCACCTGTGAAGTTCTATAGCCTTGAGCTTGTCCACTAGGAAGGGTACCCCCCCTCTTTTTCACATGGCATTATTTCATCACCTGCTTGAAGCCCAGACTGAAGCAGAGATCGTATTGGACTAAACTCCCTGCATCTATTCCACCTACCAACTGAGCAGGAACCTAACCCTGGTTGCCTTTACTAGGGTCAACCTTTTCCAAGTCAAAGAAAAGATCATGAAAGCAGCAAGGAAGCAGGAGCCAATACGGTTCTGAGACACCCCTTTGTCATGCTTTCAAGACTTGGCCCAGGCAACACTGATCATTCAGAAGCGGCTGCAAATGGTCTCCAGCTGGTTGAAGACCAAGGATATTCGCTATCAATGGCCATTTCCATGTGGCTTGCACTTCAAATGGCAGGGCCACTCATACAATATTTCTACGGCTGAAAAAGCAGCGGACCTGATGGTCGGAAACTAGGAACTACGGCCTATTGAAACTGCTGTGGAAATGGACCTTAACACAAGCACCACTCCGTTGCCTATGAGGGAGGGATGGAAGTTGGGCCGCTCGCATGCCAAAGGGAGAAGCCGAGAGGCCTGGGGTATGGCTCCTACCTGAATTCCGACTACATGGTTCTCAGCCCGGGCTGAAGCGGGCTGATGAGGACCCCTCAACATCGAACTTGTGAGGTTGGACCTCCTACAAGGCAGAGAAAGGTTCGTGACATTCTAAGGGGAGTCCGGGGTTACACTACAGAGAAGCCTTTTGTGGGAGGGTAAGGGTTGTTCTGTCGAGGGTGAGGGGAGCATGGGGGACTGGAACAGATGGGGCATTGGAAAAGGTCCCTATATACCCCAGGTTGCTCTTTAGAACCTGGAGGACAAGGATGAAACATATATTGTTGGTATTTGGAAGTTTGTGAAAAGTTGGGGGTGGGATTGCATTGTTTTACTTTGTTTGTGGCATGGTGGCGGTTCAAGGGAGTACTATGAGGCGTCTTGGCTGGGGCTGCAGTTAGCCAAGATATGCATTGATTTGATGATGGCTGAGCTAAATATGGCTTCCCTGAATGTCCAGGACTTAAATTCACCTGTTAAGACTCTCTAGAAGCACTATCCTGCAGCGGTTAACTGAACTGCAAGCCTCAATAGTTTGCTTGCAGGAGAAACACCTGCTTCCAAAAGATGAACTTTGCATGAAGCATAGAGTGTTTCCCTTATGGTACTTTGCTTCTAGTGTAGCAGAAAAGAAAGGGGTAGCAAACCTGATTGGGAGGAAGATGAGATTCACCAAACAAGTTCTACATAAAGACCTGGAAGGAAGGTACCTGGTTCTCGGGGGACTTTTGCAGGTCTAAATGTTCACTCTGGTAGCGGTCAACGCACTTAATGAGAGACAAGAACACTTTTGCATTGACTTGCTGGGGAAGTTGGGAGGATGATGTACAGGGCAAGTAATGGTGGGTGGGGACTTTAACTGTGTGATGTACCCTCCCCTGGATACAATTCTCCCACCAACTTCCAATGATGGTAGACACTGACAGGCATTAGCACGTTTCTTTACATTACTTGGCCTAATTGAAACGTGGAGATGTTTTTTTACCAGCAAGAACAGGATTGCACACACTACCCCGCAGCACACAGAGGGAATAGACATGATCCTGATATCGGTCACACCCATTCCCCAGGTAATAGATATAGAAACAGGAATGCGGTACCTGATGAACCACGCACCCGTCATTCTCTGAGTTGAACCACACACACCTCTGTCAAAAGAATGCAAGGCTTGGAGGCTGAACAAATTGAAATTGTGAGATGCAGCACTGAGAACACACATTGAAATACCTATGCGCAATTATTTCTGGGAAAACGACACAGAAAATAATCTGGGATGCTACCAAGGCCGTAAGGAGGGGGGAATGTATTGCTCAGACAACAGCCTTTCTGAGGGATAGAGAACTCCAGCGTATCGCCCTGGAAGAGGATGCAAAAGAAGCAGATGTCTGAAAGCACCAAGGGCCCTGATGAAAGCCAGATCAAAGTTAGAATCCCACTTGGCAGACAGATCAGCACAGCTGCTCATTCAGACTAAACAATCCTACTATGTGAGGGGCGACAAGGCTAATCGTCGTTTAGCAGCAAGATTGAGGAGGCAAAGGGCCAAAAATGTCATAACCTAGCTTAGAAATCAAGAGGGGGATCTTAAAAGTGGGGATGTTGATAAGATGGAGATAATGTAGACCTTTCATACCCAGCTTTTGAAAGGGGAAGAGCGAGACCCTGAGACCCAACAGGCATTTCTGGGAGGACTGGGATTGCCCCGAATACCACAGGAAAACAGTCGCTTCTGGAGACAGCAATCATTGAAGTAGGTTTGGCTATTGGGTCTCAGACGGGGAGTGTAACGCCGGGCCCAGACGGATTTGGGATCGCTTATTACAAGACATTATGATACTGATTCGACCTTTAACAAAACTATTCAATAGAATAAGGGAAACTGGGATGATCTCAGGGGATACGGTACTCTCTACGACAACTTTAATATTGAAACCCGGGAAAGACCCAACTGATTGTGCAAGCTACCAACCTATCTCGTGAATTAATGGTGACACCAAACTCTATACAAACGTCCTGGCCAGACAACTAATGAGGGTGTTGCCCAAGATTATACACCTGGACCAAGCTGGCTTTATCCTGGGAAGGCGCACCCAAGACAATAACAGAAGGGCGCTAGATGTGGCGCTCTAGGGCAGAAAATAGCTAAAAAACATTGGATTGTAGCTCTCGATGCTACAAGAGCCTTTGACAGTCTGGACTAGGGTTTCTTGAGACAAACGTTAGAGAAGTATGAATGTGGGCTGGATTTTAGGCACATGGTAATGATTCATTTTCAGATCCCATCGACGAAACTGCTTGTCAATGGGAAGCTCTCAGATTCAATTAAAGTGAGAAGGGGCACACAACAAGGATGCCCACTCTCGCTGCTGATTTTCGCAATGGCCATGGAGCCGCTGGCTGAAGCAGTCAGAAGTGATGAGGAAATCCATGGGTCACTACCAACGATGACACACATAACAGAGTTGTATGCAGATGACGTGATGCTGTTGCACCGCGATACATCCCGCTCCCTTCCACGAGTGATGTCCCGGTTACAAGAATTTGCAGAGTCCTCAGGATTCACAATTAATTATTCAAAATCAAAAAGTACTTAATATAGCAGATGATGTAGGGAAAGTGGGTGGATGGAGCAAGAGTTTCCCCCTGATCTGGGAGACAAAAGAAATAGAATATCTGGGGGTCAAATTGACTCCCAACTAGGTGACCCTATATGAAGCGAATATTCCGGAACTATGGAAAAAACTGACAGGCGAGCATAAGAATTGGGACTTGCAAGAACTCTCTTGGTTCTCACAGATTGCAGCGGTTAAGATGACCCAGTTACCCAGATTTTTATTTGTAGTTAGCTCACTGCCGGTTAAGATCTCGACTCAAATGGTGAAGAGCTTGCAAAGGGTGATTCTCTCTTATTTGGTGGTGGCCTAGGGTGTCCAGGAAGGCTCTCTTATACCACTGTTATTGGGGGATTTGGGGGTTCCCGAAATAGCATGTTGTCTTTTGGCTGCAAAAATAGCTCCAATGTTGAACTGGGCCTTGCCCGAACACCGAGAGGGGTGGTGCAAGTTCTAACAGAGTGCCACAAATATCCCTGTGGGACACTTCATGTTCCTTGACAACATTGCTTGGGTCGGGAGGCCCAATACTGGAAACCACAAAATGCTCTCTTGGGTTTTGGGACCAGGCAATACGTGGAAAGAAGCTGAAGCCAGGACTGGGACCCTACACACCGATGGGGCACAATGCTAATTTCGGGCCGGGTAGGACCAAGCAACACCAACTCTAGTGGACTTTTTTCAAGGGGGGACCCCATTGCTATTTGTAGACTGCTAAACAAAATGTCATGTGAGAACAAGAATCGTTCCAAAGGATACAGATCAGACACTGGATCTCACACAGGGCTGTTAAGGAGACAGGCATGAGGACCCCAGTGGGCTTAGAAACCATGATATGAGAAGGACACCCACAGAAGGGCGTTGCAAAGTTCTATTGCCTATTAGACAAAGTTGTACTAGAAGACACACTGCCATATATGGCTAAATGGGAACAAGAGTTGGGGAATACGGTAACTAGGGAGGAATGGAACCAGATGGAGCAGAGCCCATAACGAGTCCTAATGAACTGCCATTAAAGAGTCATCATACAAAATATGCTTCCGCTGCTACATGACCCTGCTACGATTACACAAAAATAACAATCAAGTGTCCCTCTATGCTGGTGGAAATTCTGGTGAAAATGTGGGCAGGTGGGTGACTTGGGACATATGTAGTGGCCTTGCCCAAAGGCACAAATCTTCTGAAAGGAACTTTTAAGCCATGTTAAAGACAAAGTGGGAAAACCACCACATCCCGACGGTAGTTATCCTGGGGGTGGTGGCTGAGAGACTATATGATGCTAGCGGGGCACATGCTTCCCTTCAGAACAGGGATCTAGTGGCCATGTGGTGGGACGGGATTTGGGGAATAATGGCGATGGAGAAAGTATGTGCGTTGGCTCATGGAAAGTACCAGAAATGTCTTGTGGCTTCTATTTTATGAACATGTCTCAGGTAGCGAGCATAATTATTTCAGACCTCGTTTATTGAGCATCTTTTCGGTACTTTAAACTGTATACCAATCATCCAGCATACAGGAGGAAGACCTGGACGGGACTGATTGTAACTCTCATGAAACACTGTTGCAATTGATTATTTATACAGCGCTTATACACAGGTGGGGTGCTTCAAAGCCACCACTGTTAATTTATGTGGTTGTTGTTGGGGAGGAATGGGCAAGAACCAACATTTGGAAAGGTTGTTGTGATCCCTGAAACCAGCTTGCTTATTTTACATGTCTACTAAGGAAGTCAATGTAATTATATTTATTTTTTTACAGTACCTTATTGTTTTTCGGAGATTGCAAATAAATTAAACTTTATAAAAAAAAAAAAAGAGGCGATGCAGGAGGATAGCATTCAATCTTCTAAGAAAAGCCACAATGAGAAGCAAAATGTCTTAGGCAGCCATCCAGATAAGAGGTGCATCGGGCACTTTTACTCCCTAAAAATAGACAAATACTCCCAAAAAAAGAAAAATAGGAAGTAAGTAAGTAAGCTTGTCCCTCTGCTTTAACCCACACAGCTAAGTGGATTTGTTTGGACATAAACTTAGAGCCACAGGGAAAAATTATTACTGCCTGATCTGAAGAGGTAAAAATGGATATTTGTGTGTGCATTAATAACCAGGTACAAAAACTTTGTTTAGAGTTAAAACATATTTTTGCTCACTTGTAAAATACTCCCATTGGGAATGAAGCTCAAATATTTACTCCCTGAAAAATCATTTTACTCCCAACTTTAAAATAGAGAGTAAAATACTCACACCTGAACATCTTATCTTAAGCACAGGTCTTGGGGTGAAAGTCCAGGAATACAGATGTCCCATAAAAAAATTACTAATGACCAAATACCCATTCTTGCATGCACTATTAGAAAAATGAGAAAAAATGCAAATCAAATTAATGTCATAATAATGTAGATCAATGTTTTGTGGCCAAAATATCACGTTTTGAATTTCACAACTGTGCAATGGATGAATTATAAAAGATTCAAATGCCGTTCATAGTTCTCGCCTCTTTGCTTTAACAAATAAATATAGTAAAAATCATTCAGAGAGCAGCGTATGCAGAGAAAGAGCAAAACAAGTTCAACCTCGACAAATTGTATTTTTACTTTTTGGCCCACTGCAATGAATGTGGGCTAGAAGGTGGGCGTTTTAAGAGGTGGATTACATAAACGTAGGCATAGCAGGCCATTAAGGATGATGGGTAAACAGGCATATACATACTTTGGCTGAAATGCACCAATGTATTCAAATTTCCGATTGTATTTTATTGACAAAAAAAGGTTAGCATGTCATACGGAAAACTATGTAAAAGAGTATAAACAGCTACTGGAACATTCCCACTGCAGGGTGCTTTAACTTAAAACAGGGTGGTTCATGAGTAGGTTGAGATGCAGTTGGTGGGTGGATAGTGGGAGCATAACGAACAGATAACTTAAGATACACACAGTATACAACATGTGTCAGTTTAATTCAAGCATATAGTCCTTACCAAAACACTCCTGAACAGCCATCACACACGAATGGCAGGAAATCTGAAATTATAAAACACATTATCTTAGTCTTCCAAGTTTCTCAAATAAAAGTCCAGCAGAAAATAGGATAGTCCAGTTTATCACACCAAGGTCATGTGGATATTTTCTTGATTTTATAGCAATGGTCACGCCCTCCCCCTGTGCTTTTTCATGGTGAATCATCAGGACACCAACTAAGCACTTTTTAGCGATGTAATAATATAGGTGTGTTTCCAAAATCACTTATATTTCGGTGCACTTATCACTGCGAGCCAACCTTGTTCGCCACAGCCATTTTATGGTAATGTAAAGTCAGATTTGGGCGAGTTAAGTTTGCTTACTCTGATGGCATAAAGCAGGGCATACACCCCTCATGGTAACCCCTACGGCATCCAGAGCAAACCAATCTCAATACATTTCCAGAATCACATGTCGCCATGGAAAGGTTCGGACTGAGGCATAAAAATCTCTCGTGAACCAATGAAAAGGTGGCCCACAGTTGCAAATGGCAATTCATTCCTTTCGTGACACACTGTTTGAATAGTATCCAAGGGGGCGTTCATTGGTAAAATGTAATGCAAATTTACAATTTAAAGAATATTAATTCAGCAAAAATGGTCAAAACTACTAGCTATATAGTGAAGTAACTCATCAAACTGACCCACATTGGCTGAAAAAGTGGCCCACTTTGACCCACAAAAATATTGAAATATTACCCCTTAGCTGGAACACCTTGGGTTTTAGCCACTGGCTCCAACACGGTGGGACACGGGACTGTCTCACAGTCTGTGACATCTTCGTACTACAGGAGACCTGGGTCACCCTTGAAGTAGTACTGAATGGTTATGCCATATTTCAAACGCCCGCGTTAAAGGGGGATCGTGGTCTCCCAGCTGGAGGACTCATGCTTGGATTTAAAAACCATTTTGATTCCAGACCAATTAAATTGGGTTCCCCTGGTGGTAACATCCTAGCAGTTGAAATCACTCTTCGGTCAGAGTAAACAACGATTGAAACTATTGTTGATCAAAATCTATGATCCCGCAGGCGTTGAGGTCACAAAGCGTCTATTCGAGAAACTTGATACTATCCTGTCTAAGTGGTATACTAGCTCCCCTGACAATGCTATACATTTTCTTTTTTTATTCACATATTTATTTGAATTTCACACAGAACATTTACAAATACAATTATTACAACTTATTTAACATAAAAAGATACAACAATTTATAAGTGTGGCAAATCACGTAGAACAGTATAAAAGTTTTTAAAGACCAATGAAGCTAAACAATTACATTCCAGGAATGTTCCCCAAATATCTTCAAATAAGTTTCTTTTTTTGTATTTGCATAACATCAATCTTCCCATTTTTGACATTTGTTATAGATCCTCCAGCCAATCAGAAACAGATGGAGTTTGATCACTCTTCCAGAACCTTAGAATAATTTTCTTAGCAGATAGTGATGCTCTAAAGAACCAACATCTTTGTGGATATGACAAATCCTTCTTCAGGTTATCTTCACCTAGAATGATACTCTCATAATCATAATCTACATCTAACATTAAGACTCGATTCATTGTCATTCATGTCTTCAAATGTGCATCTCTGTAACTTGCATCTCCAACATGCCTCAGACATTAACAATCCCCTCATATACAATTTCTGTGGGGTCCAAAACACCCTGTTCAGGATTTTAATTTGTCTCACCCTTTCGCCCAGATTCAATGAGGATAAAGATCAATTTCTGCAAATATTTTTCCATCTACCCACAGACATCTCTGAATTCAATGCCTCAGACAATTTCACTAGAAGGCATTCATTGGGAACTTTGAACTGTTCTAGGAAGTTATACACTTGGAGGCCAGGTGGCTGTCTTTCCTGAATTCCCACAGCCAGTCAAACAAATCCTTGCCACCCCTTCTGGTATTTTGTTACCAACTGCCTTTCTTAATTTCCTATATTCTCCATATGTAACATTTTCTAGGTTCTTTTCATGCTTCAATCTTTCAAAAGGTATCCAGTTCCCATTCTCAAATAGGTCTTCTAACCACTGAATGCCACTTAAAAACCAATTGAGCTAAAACAATTTCCCCTCCAATTTAATTTCCGGGTTTAGCCAGAGTGAACAGTTTATTCGAGCAGGAACCTTCTTCGTTAGAAACTTTCATAAGTCCTCAATGCCGTACTCTTGTGTGGCGATTGGAACGCAAGATGTGTTGATCATGGAGGGGAGGAACCTTTAAAAATGTCCATGAACAATGCACAATGAAATATGCTAGTTCTAACCACAAGGGCGGACAGTGGTGGAGTTTCCTGGATGATTGGGACCTCACGCTGCTCAATGGACGAACTATAGATGACCAACCAGGAAATGCTACCTGGAAGATGGGCTCCAAGGAGGCTACCTTACATTATATGGCTGGGAACTACAAATTGCTAGAATGAGCGCTGTCATTAAAGGTTACTCCAAATGACAACAGCGATCATGCAATCCTCTTGCTGGATATAGAAAGCAAGGAGGACCGCACAAAGATCACCATGTGTGGGGAAGCTTTTGCTAACCATGCAGGTAACCGGATCATTTCAACCCTTAAAACATTTCTAGGTTGAGTGCCATGACATTTCCCCGGGGCACGGTAGATCGCGTTAGCCTTAGAGGCATGGACCCTGCTGCCATAGAACTTTGGTTTCGCGGTTTGGCCCATACTATAGGTCAAACTGTGAGACCTTCCGCCATGTGCGGAAATAATAGGTCCTAAAACCCATTTGACATAAATATACGTGATGGTAAGCGCAAGATGCGTTGGAATATTGGAACGCTGACTGCACAAGGCCAGTGTCTGGGTAGTCTCCTTGAGGTGCAACCGGAAAGCAATAAAATCAGGGCAAAATTTCGCACTTTGTTAAAGCAATAACGCTTGTCCGTGTGGAGGCTTGCCTGGCAGCGCTTTGTTCAAGCCATGATAACAAAAGATGGTCGAGACATCTGTAAGATCCTGGAGGATGCCAGAGGGGACAAATTGCTCACGACTCTGAATCCCATTCTGGGGGCTGATTGGGAGGTTCATGTCACTGGAAAGTTCTACACTACCAGGACAGCAGTCAATAGGGCTGACTCAATTGGCCCATGGCCTGTACCTCTGAGCCATCGTATTCTGGTGGACTCGATTGTTAAGCTTAAAACATCCAGAGCCCAAGGTCCGAACAGCCTTGCTAATGTAGTATTAAAAGGTGATCCGGAAAACTGGGCACAGTTACTTTTGATCGTGTTTTCTAGAGTCAACAGAACCAGGGCTATCCCAGCCTCTTGGCAGCAATCAGTTCTTATTCCAGTCCACAAAAAAGGTGACTATACAAAAACTAATAATTACCGGCTGCTGTCTATGCTGGACGTAACGGGTAACATCTTCATGTCCCTGGTAGTAAAAGAACTGCGGACATGGACAACAAAAAACAGCATTCTTAACCTAGCCCAAACTGGTTTCCGGCCTGGCTTGGGCACCTCCCATAATATTAGGGTCTTGGACCAGCTCATCCACACAACTCGGAGCCACAGGGACATGACATTATACTTCGCCTTTTTGGATTTCAAGAGCGCATTTGAGCACGTCAACAGGGACATTTTAAATTGTTCCTACTGGATCGTTCACATTATGGTCCTTTTCCACAGCAACAATAACGTTAGAGTCTGGTTGGACAACAGGGGTGGAGTTACTGACCCGATAGCCATCAATATGGGAGTGAAACAGGGGTGTGCTGCAGCCCCCGCACTCTATAATCTGTATATAGCTGATCTCCTCCCTTGCCTATTTGAGGTAGCGAATTGCCCTCCGCAGATTGGTGATCTGCCTCTGGTGGGGATGCTATATGCAGACGATTTAGTCCTTTTTGACCATACTTTCAAGTATGGACTAGGCCTGACCATTAACCTTGAAAAGACCAGCGTTATGCTGGAAACTAGAAATAAGGTCAACAGGTGTAGGATGGACACGCTAATTGGCTCTATCGATTATGTTGCGTCCTACCCATATTTGGGACTGGAGATCAGTGCCCGAGCCGACTATGAACTTATCAAGGCAAAGAAAACTCAAAGAGCTAAGCAACTAACACTCTAGGCATGCAGGTTTGCAGGGGGTCATGCAGGCTTCTCATTGTCCAGGATTATCCTGCTTTATAAGCAATGTTTCGTCCCATCGTTGTTGTATGGACTCGAGGCACAGGCCATGCAGGATTTTTCCTGGCTCAATATACTGGAAGGTTACTTCTGGCGATCAATGCTCAACTTGGGCCCTGCTTGCTCGATGGAATATCTACGCCTTGAGTTGGGCCTTACCTCCTTGGGCGGCTTGGCGAGACGGGCAAGAGGATTTTTCTGTTTGAAGTCTCGAGCCAATCCGGGATGCGATGTACTGGCAGTAGTTGGCGTGAGCTCTGACTCAGAAAAAGTCTGTATGAGATATCATTTTGGATCCCTTAATGAGAAACGTTTCCAAGAGATCAGTTGGTGCCCCAATTTCAGTAAAGGCACCCCTTACATACATGTAAAGAAATCCTTCGAAAAAGTGGATTGGTACAGGAACTACACCCACTTGGATAATTAAAAGGATACGAAACAGTGTCCCACGTGGTCCACCGGTACTGTAAAACACAACCTTACTTTTTGCTCTGTGCAGACCCAGCCATTAGGACCTTCATTCTAAAATTGCGCACCAATCAATTACCAGTGCGCACAATAAAAGGCCACAGACTGGGCCTCTCGCCCAAGAATAGATATTGTTGAATCTGCACCATCACTGATAAACCAGAAACGGCTAGGCATGTGCTCTCCCAGTGTGTGAAACTGAGTGAAATATATATGTTTATCTTAGAAGTCAGGTGCACAGCTAGGAGGCAATTTATACTGACTCTTTCTGGGACCGTTGTTTAAATACTAATTCTATTGCTTTGCAAATTGCATTGCTGCGTGTTTGGAGTTATGTGTAAAAACTGCTAGTTTAAGGGGGCAGATCCACACTTGGCCAGTTTCCGACTGAACAAAGTTGACGTAACCATCCCTCATGTAGTGATGTTGTCTGCAATGGAAAATTGATAATGATAGGTCTGGCCATAATGGCTGAATGAAAGAAGGATGGGTGATTAACTGGGTGGAGTGCAGCAGCTAGTATGTAATTATACTGAGGGCTGTGGAATATATTTTGCTGATTAATAGTCTTAAATGATAGGGGAAGATCAGGCCTATGGAAAGCATTAAGACAGGTCATCCTTTATTTTTTATTTCCTATTCAAACAGTGTGAGTTAGAGCGCTGTGTCCATTATGTTTTATTCTTTTACTGTTCTAACGTGCCTATATTTTTTATGATATCTTAACATTGATAAATGATTGCACTGTTCAATCTTCTAGACTACAGCTCTACATGATTGTTAGATTACTCTCAGGGGCCCTGGGTGGGTCTCAGGGTCTACTTTTGGAGAAGGTTGGAAATCGAAAATCTCCTTTAGAACCTTATGGGGTTTGGGTGGGGTGCAGATAAATATATAAAGAATTAAACATAATGTGAATGTAACGATCAGCAGCTTGGATGTTAGTTTTAGCTATTATGCTTATGTTTTATGCTTTAAGCTACATGCTTATGCGATATAGGTTTTATCTTGATCTTAAGGAATTGTGATTGATTGTTGATGAATTTTGTATTGTTCATGTTTTGTGTAAAGTTCTTGATTTAACTAAATCACAATAATTATTTAATAATAATAGTGAAGTAACTCATCAAACTGACCCACATTGCCCGAAAAAGTGGCCCACTTTGACCCAAAAAACTAGCATTTTGTATTTTTGGTTCGGGCAGTGCCCTGTTGCCCTATAGGCCAGTCCGAGCCTGGGAACACACTGATAAATCTAAACATCATCAACGCCTTTGTCATTTTCGCTTTATTAGCCACGTCTCTCTTGTTGTTTGGCTAGTGTCTGAAACAAAATGTTTTCTCTACCTTATTATTTTCAACATCTTGGTGAATGTACAACAAACACATGTTTTCTTCTATGAAAGGATTGCCGCTGTCGTGTCGGCTTTTCACTAAACATTAGTTGAACATGTGATTTTCAATAGATGCAATTTCATTCTGTTAAGCATTTTCTCTATGTATGCCTTTCAATTTGTTCATAGTGTGTGTGAAATTTATAATGGGAGATCTGCATGAACTTGAGTTTGAACCGGGGTTCACCGCTGAAGAAATAGGCAGCGACACTGAAGACGCGTTTTCTAAACCGAGTCAAGTCATATTGATGAAGTGTTCACTAGGTGCCAATGCCAACGGTATGATCTGATGTGAACGGGGGCCCAGTTTACATGAAAAAACCTGTTTCCAGGAGAATTCCACTTGCAGCGGATGAAAACCCCCTTACAACAGTGCATTGTTTAAAATTGTTTACATTTTGTTTATGGTTTGTATAAAGCTTAACAAAAATGTAAACAATTCTATAAATCATGAACACTTAAGTACAATCAATGTTTAGCATTGCAACACATTACTTACAAACATATACATAACATCCATAATATTGAAAGAAAAGAGAAAGAAAAACCAAAACAACTTTCTTATAAAACAGATTCAAATCATCTAAATAAAGTCATAACCTAAGATCATAAGACAAAGGAGCACTTCATACTCGTTACTAAATCCTTTCACGTCAAGTCCCACACATTGTTTTAAAACGCAATAAGACTAATTTTCAAAGCAATTTCATTTCCATGAAGCATCTTGGACCGTAACATGTCTCGATTAACCAACGAAATTGAATCCACAAATTTGGAAAAGTACAAAATTCTCTGTGGAAGCAGAGGTTGGCACACAAGCAATAAATGCTGAAGATACTCTTCCATGCCATTCGATCCACATAATCGACAATTTTTTCCTGTGTTGCCATTCAAGTGTCTAATGTTTAATATTTCGTTCGTCTTCATAACGTTCATCCTAAAACGTATGGTTTCATTTCTAATTTGTCTACTTGGGTACTAACTTAGGTACCCCTCAAGTTCAGTATGGAATTTCCAGGACGAGGCTGCTTGAGAGTAAATCTTAGAGCTTATAATTGACAACTCCAATCATTACCGTTTAGATTTCTTTTTACTTTAAGTGGATATACCAAGATTAGTTAAAATGCGTTCAACCTTTATTTCCATCATGAAGACATCCGGAATATCTGCTCCTAACAGTGCATATAGATCTTTTTTTGCTATGAGACATTTTCTCCATAAAGCAACTCTTTTCCATTGAACACAGGATTTTAAAGATTGAAGACCAAATTCATATCTTAACAGTTCTATCGGAACACTTTTGGCTAAATAGAACAACACTCCCTCCATACTACTCCTTCAATTGTGCGCAGGTATTCCATAAACTCACAAGCAAAAAATTCTATTCCATAAAGGAGTCGGGGCAACACCTTCATTCTATAAAACTGTCTACAGGGTACCATTGAAAAGTGTCCATACTTCCTTTCAACAAGACACATTTGTCTCAGGGCTACCAGTGCCTTCTCCTTAAGAGTACTTTTTGATGTAATTAGAGACCCAGTGGCAGTAAACGTTTAGCCCAGTTATTTCAAAGCCATAATACTTTTTAAACGTTTTCCTTCGCATAGCCAAGTAAAATTCGTCTGAGCCTTGTTTCCTCTACCCATCCTTACGATGACAGTTTTTAGAGGATTGATCTGGAGTTTTAACTCATTGAGAAATATACCAAAATCGTTGATCATACGCTGCAATCCCACTCTGGTGCCATCCAAAAGAAGAAATTCATCAGCGTATGATATCGAGCTCACAGCTAACACTCCTATCTTGGGTGGAGCCAAACCTCTCCCATCCAATTTTACACCTGCACCAGAGGTGTATAAATTAAAAAGAGTAGGGGCTAACATACACCCTTGTTTTTAGCCCCTTCGAAGTGTCAATTTCCTTTGTCAATAGACTCATCGAATTCAGCCTCACTCTTTTTCGCCTTGGAATACATCAAAATAATTGGGTCTAACTAGCCCCTTGGTATGCCCAACTCAAAAAGTCTTCTCCATAGTGTCGAGCGATCCACCATATCGAAGGCCATAGAAAGGTCCATTGATGCTATGAATACTGGCTGGGCTGCCTTACCAACTGCCCTCCTCTGTATGCTCCTGAGGAGAAGTCCTCCACAATCTGTCCCCATATTTTTTAGAAAGCCAATCTGTTTATTTTTCAGGATTGAAATATTCATCCATCCACTCCTGAATATGTTTAAGAATTAAAGATGAGAAAATCTTGGACTCTACGTCAGCTATTGCTATAGGCCTATAGCTCTTGGGACTTAATCTGTTGCCTTTTTTATAAATGGGTACCACGTATGATCATTTCCATGAATAGGGCATGGTTTTAGTCCTGATAATATGGACAAACAGAAGGTAAAGTATCTTCGATCAAAATGTAGAGTTCAATTTCACTATCCTATTTGAAAATGTATTGGGTCCAGGGGTTCCTGAGTTCTTAGATTTCACTATAATACACTGAATACTGAAATATCCAAATTCCACGCTATCTCCTTGTCTTGGATTGTGCAAACATCTCCATTCCCTCCATACAAGTCATTAAAGTGGTCTACCCAGATATTTTCATCTATAGGGTTAATCAATAGATGTTCTTGTGTGGTCTCCAGATTATTCACCAATTTCCAGAAATTAGCATGATTGTGACCTTCAAGCATTCAACATAGCTTCTCCATCACTTTTAGATGACATTCCCAGTTAAATAATAGCCTCATTTTTATATTTCTGTCTTATGCCTTTTACCTTAGTCTTAATGATCCCGACATCGCCTCCTTCTTTTAAGATTATTCTTATTTTTTTACGTATTAGAGCTTTTTGTTCTTGAATAACGTTATCGAAGATAGGTCTATGAAGCAATTTGGACCTATCCATAGATTTTTCTTTGGTCTTCAGAATATACAAGTTGTTAGTCAAATATCCAGGGAAATCTTGTACTATATAAATTAATAACTTTTTTTTCCAACCTCATAGTCATAATCATGCATCATAGTATCTATACATTTTTTGGTTTTGTGTTGAGTCCCCCTTATTTTGTTTCCACATGCAGAGACCTCAATTCCCTTATCAACATAGGTAGAGCGCAAATCCTTTCACCTGACATTCCAATTCGATGGTGAGCATAGAATGATCGCTATGTGGAGAGTAGTTGAAGTCAAATTTCAGCAGGCGTTCACTCAATTGGCAAGAAATTAAAATATAGTCAATCAAGGAAATAACACCCCTTGCTGACCAAGTAGGTGAATTATTAGACACCATTACCAATCCCCAGTTTTTACTGAATGCCAGCCATTGTGATCCATGTACTTTTCTATTTCCACTCCTAGCTATCCAGTCCCCTACAGAGGCCACCAAAACCTCACCTTCAGCCTTTCCCAAATTACAGTCTACGTTTAGATCTCCAGCTAAAACTATAATACCCCATTGGTTCAAAAAATGCCAATGATCAATGAGGTCACCTAAAATGACTAGGGCCTCAGCTAGCTGTAAATCTGTGTGCTCTAGGGGATTCCTAAGATGAAATTCCATCATGGCACTCCAACTTAAAAGTAACAATCATCATCGCATTCAAAATTTGCCAATCATTCAGTTTTTTTATCTTTATCCGTTGTCTATAACCCACCAGCAAACCGCCCTTAGGGCGCCCCGGTTGCCCCCCCCCCCAGGGCTTTAAGACACAAAACATCATAGCCATCCCACAGAAGATTTGCTCTTGCCCAAGTTTCCTGTAATAAGGCAAAATCAAAAGGCGATAGTTCTTCAATAATTTTAACATTGGATAGTAATTGAGTATTACCTCTCCAATTGCACGAGAGTAAACTCAGATTGCCTGGTGAGCTTAAGTGGTTTTCCCATTGTTTTTAGTTGTTCAATAGATTCTCGGAATGACAACGACAACCACCTCCAATCTTAGGCATCTGTCACATTGAGGTTCTGGGTGTCTAAGGCCCCCGACTTTATACTTGTTCCGTGATTAGCTCCCCCTGTAGTCTTCTCCTTTATCGTACTATCAATTTGTGATGTTTGTGTATAATTTATAACATCAAAACTCCTTCTCTGAAGTGACCCCGCCTCTTTCAGGATCAGCGATCTCACCAAAGGAGAGGGTATTACAAGTCTAACGTAGTCATATCTATTTTGATGTATGAAATCCACTACAGTAATGTCTGCTGATGTAATTAATCTAAGTTCAGGAACATCAGACAGCAAAGAAAGTATGTAAGGTCTATTCAGTGTATGGGGACCCCCCTCAGAAAACAGGTAACTCAATATGAGGCTCAGTAATTACAGATGAACAGGGGGGTTTAAGAACCCTGTCCAATATATTCCAACTGGCACTTTCCTACTCCTCATTTGAGCTACCCTGAGCATTTTAGTCATATCTCCTTTCTTTACATAAACAATCACCACCTGATCCCACATATGGGTCCTCGCAATCTTCACCTACCAAGAGCTTGTTATGGGGTGGCCTCTTACTTGGAGCGTCACCTCCCTGCTGAAGTGGAGCTCCTGTACTCGCTTCCCTCAGGGCCAACATACTCTCTATTAGCCATTTCATTTCATCTACATCGAATATCTTGTTGTTATATTCCCTTTTCTCAACCAGGCGTGGCTCTGTCATTAAGAGGAACTATCCCCCCAGAGCCTTTTACAATATCAATAATTCCCTGATTAGGAACATCTACACTTGAAATGTACTTTCCATTTGCCTTTATGGCCTAAACCAGAGTTTACTGAGAATACTATATTTCGTCTCAATTCAAGATCCTGACTCACATTTTTTCTCTACTTCTGTATTGGTTCACCTCCAGTTTGAAGTGTCTCATTCTGTTTTAAAGTATCAGTGTTGAATTGTTTATAAGTAATGGGACCACTTGATACTGGCGTTACTGTTCTTGACTGGGCAGCTGGATTCTTAATAATTTCAAAAATGTCATTGATTCCATATTCGATAGATACAAGTTGCATTTCTATCCTTCCACTGTCTTTTTTATTCTTGAGAACTTCTGAATTGGTATTTTCACCATCTTGATATTCCCCAGCATTTTTGAACTTGCCATCTTCTAGAGCCTGATTTTGGGCTACTAAATCTCTAGTTTTAAATACCTTAGGGGACTTGGAAACCTCTACATCATGACAATCCTCGTCTATCCTATGGCATAATCCCTTGTCCCTAAGAAACCTTCTTGAGGACTTGTTCTGGTTTTTTAGTGCCTGAACTGGTCTTTGATAAAAAAAAAATCTTGATTTTTGGAGAGTTCTGTTGTACATTTTGGGGATTCCTCTTGTTCTTGTGAAGGGGTATCCAAATTGATAACCTCAACTATATCTGCCACATTATCTGGAACACCCTTGCCCAAGACCGGTACACCAACGGACACACTCCCTTCACCAAGCCCTTCAATAGCTTGTTGGCTAGTGCCAATGACCTCACCCTGCCCCCCCTCCCTTCATATTTCCTTTGATGGCCACTCCCAACTGACCTTCGTTTTCTTTAATTACCAAAGGCAATAAATCCTTTAGCAATTTGGTCGTTGAAATCTGAAACATTTCATTCAATTTGTTCGGGAGCATACCAACTGCCCTTAGCATAGCATTCAGAACTGCGGTTTGTGTCCGTAGCTCCTCAATTATTATTTTACTATGAATGCTTGAATGCCCATGGCCAATGTCATCTCTGAGTATGAATTGAAAAAGGATCTATGTTATGATTAGAAAGTACTTCTTCAGGGGGGTGCTGTTGCGCTTGAGAAGTATGGCTGCCTGAGTGAGAGTTCTGTGCTGGGAGACCTCCTATTCTTGCAGTGGTACAGTGAATTTCTTTGCAAGAAAACTGTCGGCTGACTACTGAAGTACTTCCCCAGCCACTGTCAGAATATTGTGCTGCGGGAGCACACTGAAGCGGAGTTCTTGCTGTCCCAAGGAGACAGAGAAACTGCCTCACTCCGGCCCGTGCTTCGATTCCAGCAAGGGCGGCCCCCGGTGGGCACGAGTGCCGTGGCTGCAGAGGCCTGCTGAGGGGGAGGGGCGCTCCTGCTGCCCTGTCTGATGTATATTCCCACCGCGTTGGGAGAGTATCAATCGATGCCTGGCTAGGAGGTGGGTTGGTGAGCGGACCCTTACTCGTACTGCCCTGTCGCCCCCCCCCCAGCCCCTGAGCCACTACTCTGCGGACTGGGAAATCGGGGCTGGCGCGCAGAGGTCTGCCTGGTACAAGCCTGATGCGCACACTTCGGCGGGCCCTTCGACCGCAGCTTGGCCCGGCAACTCAGCCCGATACTCGGGGGCATGGCGCCCCAATCCGGGGAGCAGAATAACTGAGCCTTCACGCAACCGAAGCGGATAGTGATAACCGCGACTCCTGAAAGGCAGGCAAACACAGATCACTGGACTCTAATCTACTGCGTTGAGTGCCCAGGACCCTATTGCTGCTTCGGGCAGCGGTCCTCTGCGGTGGTGTACGCCCCACCTCATCCCCAATTGGAGGCCGGGCGCCCGGGAGTCCTCACTGCTTGAGGCTCCCCCTCTTAAAGGTGCCGCGATGCGGCTGCTGATTCACCCCCCCGCCTGGCTGTGAGCAGACACCGCTGGCGGGCGGTGGGCTCTGCTCACGGCCCTGATATAACGGTCACCCCGGCCTCCTCATCCACTCGTGGCCGTGACTCAACCTCATAGCCTGCTGTGCACCTGAAGGTCGGCAGGATGTACGCCAACCGCAGGTACGGCCTCTGCTATTGCTCACTTAACAGACATCCCGAGGGCTGAAATCACCACTACACTTTCCACTATATGTGGGGGAACACAGTCCATTCGGACACGGAAGGGACCGACCGGGCAGGCATCACTGCCAGTACTATAATCACTGTTGGGCCAGATCCCCCCCCCCTGTGAGACCCCGATCCTATGGAGGCCTCCCCAAGATCCACAATGAGGAATGCGACATCCTGCCTGGCCCCCTAAGCCTCCCCTCATTATCACGTGGACTCATCTGTCTACTACAGCCTGGTCCAGAGTGCAGCCATGCCCTCGTGCTTGCACACTATCGCACAAAACACCAATGTCTGGTCCTCTGCGGGGAGGATAGATTGGGACTGCCACGCTGCATGGTGCCATGTTGGGGGTAGACACTTCCGGACTGGCTTACGCCCCATATTTCCCCACGCTAACCACTTTTCTAGTTATACCGTGGGACTGCAACCACAAAGTCAATAGAAGCTCGAGTTGGTGAGGTGAGTTGAGTCTGCAGGAGCCGCTGCAGTCTCTCTCCCCTGTCTACTACTTCACACAGCGTGTGGGAGGGCTTAAAAACCCTTACCCAGAGCGGAGCGGTTGAGCGGAGTTGGTGAAGCGAGTTGAGTCTGCAGGAGTCCGCGGCAGCATGGACTCGACCCTGAACACAGCGAACACCGCGTGTCCGTCGACCCAACAAGAGCAAGAACGTGGAGCAAGAAGCGAAAAAGCGAAAGAAGCAGTTACAAGTGCAGCTGAGCCGGCCGACATAGACGCGGACACGGAGCAGAGCCGGCGCTGGCTAAGAAGTGTCAAAAATCCAGTGAAAAAGTTGAAACCAAAGACAACCACAAGTGCCAAAAGTGCGCCGGAAGACTTTGAACAAGGAGCACAGGGGGGAGACAGGAAAGCTGCACCCCCCACGGCAAGCTAAAGCGGTAAACAACCAAGATACACCAACTACATCAAACACACATGACATACAAGAGAAACGGAGCATGAAAACAGTGACCTACCCGTACTCAAAACCATCAGCACCTCGTGTACCGCCGGCATGGCGAGTGGGTTTCCAGCACTGGCGGTCGAAGGGCTTCAGTGATGGACCCTCAACGGGTGTGCTGCGATGTGGAGGACCGGGAGAGGTCGAGCGCACTGGACCCACTGGACCATCACGGTGGAGTGCCGCAAGGCACGCCCAATCCAGGGAGAGCTGGAAGGAGCCCTACACAGACGGTGTGTAAGGAGGGGCGTGACCAGGAGAAACATCGAGGGCGGATCGACAGTCCGGAGGAACGCGACGAAAGGAACCAGACTCCAGAGCACGCAAACAGCCCGGATTTGGAGCTGGAAACGGCGACAAATGAACACCCACAACGGAACAGCCCGGCAAAGTTGGTCCGAGCATTAGTACACAAAGACCCAACTCTAGCAGAAACTGTCGAGGAGACAGGCATCAAGGAAAGTGACACGATAGAAAGCACAGGCGTCAAAAGAAAAAACATGACCCAGCAAATAAGTAAAATTGAGCAGATAAACAACAACACACCTAGACCTAACCAAAAAAGTGGCGCAGAGCAAAGCACGCAAGAAAGTGAAATTGCCACATCAGACACAGACTCCGATTCGGAGCCAGAGAGAAAATCGTCTCCACTAAAATAGAAAAAAAGAAAAAATAAGAGTAAAATAACAATACAAAGAAAGAATCAAGAAAAGATCAACACAATGAAAATGACAAAGACTACTCACGAAAAACGAACTAAAGAGAAAACGACAGGCGAAAACAGAACCACGAAACTACAAAAAAGAAACAAAGAGCTGCAAAAAGGGCAGCCACCGCCATCGTTATCGGGCACACTGAAAGCATTCTTTTTTAACCAACAGAAGCGCAAACTCGACTCAGAAAATGAGGTATCGGATGCTGAAATTTTAGAAGTGGCTCAGGAGGCCTCGACAGGAAACAGTCAACAGGCCCAGAAGTGTTGCAAGTAGGCACACCTGAAACAGGCCTGACTCAGATCCTGAGGGAAAAAAGAAACACGGCCATAGCGATTCGGCGCCAAATAAAGGAAATAGAAGAGTGTCGGAGACTAAGTACGCGGAAAGAACAACATGAAAAGAACACAGTAAGAGACGAGAGTGCATTAAAAAGCATAGGCAACAACGTCAGTCGGGAGCACTTACAAGAATGGTCCCTGAGGAACCATTCCGATGAAAGCGGCAACTAGTCTTCAACCGACGGCCGCAGATGAAGGAACGGAAACACAAAAACTAAGGCACCAAGGGAAAGATCACTGCCTCAGCGGTCCAGACAGAGACTGGTCGAAAGCCCAACCAAACTCAACTCAGCTATCGAAAGCAAGGGACGCAAACGAAACAAACCGACAAAAAGAAGGCCTAAAAGAACTACCTAAACGTGCGCTAACAGAGGGTGAACCATACAGAACCAGGCTGAGTGACAGCTTGTTCATGGACGCGAGGATAACCCCTAGAAAAATAGCAAGCACACCGAAATCCCCTAAAAACAAACGGATAAGCGAAATAACCTCACCGACGCAAAAAGATACTCCAAAAAAAAAAACAGACCTATTGACCATCATGTCAGCTTTAACGATTGCCCTAGCTCCATACTGTAAGCTATATGAAGCAATAAAAGAGGGAATACAAGATAACACCTCAATTTTAGCTTCTGTGTCCACAAAAGTCACGAATATAGAAAACTACATGACAGCACTTGAGGAAAAAAACAATGCTTACCATAAGGACTGGGAAAAAGAGGTGGAGGGACTAAAAAAGCAAATCAAGCTTCTACAAAGGGAGAGGGGTCAGGATGACCCGCATAACACAAGGTACCAGTCCGAAAGTCAGAAGGGCGAAAAGGTAGACATCTGCGAGGAAGAGCGAGAAGCAAGTGAAGCTAATGAACCATGTCCTGAACGCCAACAGCAATACCCAATCAAGTCGGGATTGTTCAAGCACCCTCAGAAAAAGGTCCCAGTGGTACTGAAACTAGCAAATAACAATAAACGCCAGAAACGAGCATCGGGAGAGAAGGTGAAGCAGCAAGACACACCGAAGGATAAAGAAAACAAAGAAAAGAAAACCAAGGGCATACAAGAAGACTTACTGAGATCGACAAATGGAGAGAAAGAGATGCTCCCCACGATCAGTAGAAGATTTTATGAGCGACACAAACCTGATGAATCTATCCCAACATTGGGAAAACGCCTCCAACAATTCGGTGATCGAGGTAATCCCGGACCAGCAGGAAACAGAACAGAAAACAGTAGTAAAAGGAAACGAAAACCCAAAATCCCCAAAAACTCAAACAAGCAAGAGAACCCGAAAAGCCTCAGAACGTCAAAGGAGTCCAGAACTTGAAGAGCAAACAAGGAAGAAGGACGGCGTGCAAACGGCCCCAAGAGAGCAAAGAGAAAGACGTCAAAGCCAGATACATCGAAACAAAGCTTACAAAGGCTCCGACGATCATCAAAAAACAAGAACTCCAAAAATAGAGAAACAAAGACGAATATTTAAAGTTGAACTAGACTTGAAAAAAGGCTACATGATTTTAAACAGGAGAACGATCGTGAAACTAATGAGTACAATGAACTCACTGAAAAAAATAAAAACAGAAGACATCACTCTAGTGGAACCTTATCACAGAGGAAAGATCGCGAAGGCTTACATCCACGTGAAAGAAACATGCCTGCAAGACATGGACAAGAACGTAGCCAGAGAAATGGAGCAAAATGGGTTTGAGTTGACTGAAATAAAATCAGAAACGCAAAGAGAAAAGAATCACTTCCCCTACCACCACCAAGGGGAAAGAAAAAGTCACTACACGTCACGCACAGAAGAGCGCTACCGAGGAAATAGAATAGGCAAAAACCTAGAAGAAAAGGTATATAGCACAGAGAGAGCAGACGTACGAACTGAGAATCAAAAAGACAACCAAAAACGGACCAATGAAGAGAAGAACAAAGAAAATAGACAACGAAGGAACAAACACCAGGAAACAGACCCAGACAAATACAGGTCACGAACAAGAGGAGAAACTCGATACACTACACGACAAGCATGCCCGGCACGCACCTCTTCCTTTAACCGAAACGAGAAACCAGCGAAGACAGCTCTGGCACAAACAAGGAGCAACCTATCAGGCACAGGGCCATTGGCCTGGATAAAAGCAGCAGTGAATTTTAACACAGAGAACTAGCAATTAAAGGGATCAGCGCCACCTACAAGAAGTGAACGACTTAACGAGGACCTAGAGATCAGCAAGAAGTGCTTCACTTTCAGTTCCTGGAACACAAGGGGTCACGTTCACTTAACTAGACCTGGTGACGTTGACCTAGGTTCACTGGACATTATATGTCTTCATGAGACATGGCTTCAAGAGATACCGTGCCTCGACGGTTTCGTAGTAGAACTATCGGCAGCAAGTAGAGGTGTTTTTGGATGCCCGTCATCAGGTTTGTTGACAGCTACAAAAATGGGAGTAGGTCTGGCAACACCCATAAAGCTCCACGAATCATATGAAACGTTAGTCACGCTGTCCTCCTGGTACGACCAATCGGAAGGGCAGAAGAACAGGCGCATCAACCAAATCATCATAATAAACACCTATTGGAACCCGCTAAAAATGACAACAAAAACCTACTGTACCAGGATGAAGGACCTGCTAGACTCGCTCTACACAGAACATATCAACGCACACATCATAGTGTGCGGAGACCTAAACGCGGACTGTAGCGAGGGGAACAAAGAAACACAAGCAGGGAAACCCTGCAAAGCAACCAGAGACAGAGGGATCGCATGGGGCTTATTGACTAAACCTAGAAGCCTCCAGAACATCGCAGAACTTTTTCCGAAGCAAACGAACATCCCGACCTGGGAGAATCTGCATTGCAAAACAACCTTGGACTACATATACGTATCCACCGAACTGACAACAAGGATTCAAGAGTTCAAAGTTCAGAAAACAACGCACAGCGATCATAATCTTTTGACATGCAAATGGTTAGGAACACAAACACAGAACCCAGTATACAAGTACAACCTTGACATAAATAACCGACAATCAAGAACCTGTTTGAAGGAAGAAGACATCAAAAGGATAACAGAAAAATACAAACTGCCTGATCCAACAAGGCCTCAAGCTCCTGGGAACCGTCCGAACTACTTACCGCTATTGATCCCGTATAGAAAACTTGTGGGAAGTCAGCGGAGAAGCAAACCATCCCACACTCATGTCTATGACAGACTGGTGGTGGAAAAAAGAAAAGTGGTCAGGAGACTGAGAAAAATCGCAAAACAATGTGATCTCCAAGAAACCTGGGAAAAATGGAGTACAGAGTCTAAAAAATATAAACAGTGGCTAAAGCAACATAGACTACAACTTTACCAGCAAGATGCGGAAAGCATGTTGAAATGTCTCAGCACAAAGAAATCAAGTGACTTCTGGTCATTAATCAAAGCATCAAACCCGGGCAAACCAACAGAACTGGTAAACGCGGTCGACGAAACAAGATGGAAGACTTACTTAACGACCCAATTTCAGCTTCCAGACTCACGAGAAATACCAGCAAAATGTGAATCATCAACCCCTTGGGTGAACGTAGCAAACAGCGTGGAAATAGAACGGACCATCAATAACTTGAAATCATCGAGGGCCCCAGGCCCAGACGGCTTGACTAATGTTGAACTGAAGCAGTCCCCGAAAGCCTGGGCTGCAATAATAAGTAAAATCTTCACCCACTGCGCACAATCAAAAATGGTCCCAGAGACTTGGCAAAAGGCGATCATAGTACCTGTCTATAAAAAAGGCAGAAGAGAAGATCCGGAAAGCTACAGGCCCATAGCTCTGTTGGATATCGTTGGAAAAATATACGCAGCACAGCTATTGGTCCACTTCAGAACCTGGGCAAACCAGGCACCCTGTTTTGACATCTTCCAGACTGGGTTCCAGAAAAACGGAAGCACAACTATCAACATAATGATGCTACAAATCCTGAAAGCAAAAACAAGAGAAGGAGCACCTCGAGTCTATATGGCCTTCGTAGATTTATCCAAAGCTTTCGATAAAATCGACAGCGAGAAACTATGGACCAAATTAAAGAATTGGAAATGCCCAACATCAATCATAGAGCCAATAACAGCTTTACATGAAAACACGAAGATCAGAGTAAAACTGAGCAAACAAGGCACCCTATCAGAAGAGATGACAATCCAGAGAGGCGTCAAACAAGGCTGTCCACTAGCCCCAGCCTTGTTTATAGCTTTCATGGGGGACTATCACCACGAGGAAGAAAAAATAAGAGCCTTCCCGCCCAAAATTGGCAAAAGCTTCATCTCACGACTCCTTTATGCTGATGACGCAATCATCATCGACCAGACTCCGATTGGTCTGCCGCGAAAATTGACACACTTGGCAAACTACATGAGAAAAAACAACTTGGAAATAAACGCAGTTAAAACCAAAGTGTTGATTATGGAAAAAGCGACAACGAAGAGGTCGAACCTGCGGGCATGGCGACTAGAAGACTCAAAACTAGAAATAGTCGATAAGTTTAAATACCTTGGGGTGACCATGGACGGATCATCAGCAGAAAAAGCGATGCAAGAACAACTGTGGGTAGAAGTCAAAATACTCACTACCCAAACAAGATTGATCGATAAAAAATTTGGAAAATTTTCCATCATTCCTGCGATAAAATTCTACAAGACCAAGGTGGTGCCATCTATCACATATGGAATGGAAGCTTTTTTTAACGTCCCAAAAGCTACATGGCAAAAACTTGAAGCACACGTGTGGAAATCAGTACTGGGCTTGCCCAAGTCGACCTCTATGTCAGCAATAAGAAGGCAACTAGGTCTAGTTTCACTCGCTGCCTCGGTGGAGCAAAGCAAGATGAGGCTTTACAGAAAAATCATAATGGCAGATTCATTACCCATATACAATGTGATTGCAGAAGAACTAAAAGAGGGCACCTGTAAAGCACTCAACAAATGGGCGGCCACAATCCAAGAAACGTTGATCGAAATAGCCTGCACAGAAGACCTGAAAACAAACCCTGAACGAGTGAAAACCAAAATTAAACTTATGGACTGGATCCGGTCATCAGATACTGCAAGGGCCAACAAGCTACTCACCCATCACCCCCCGACGTATAACAAGGTAAAAATGCCATTAAACTACTGCAGATAATTCCCGAACAAAAAGATACGAGGAACATTTTTGAAAGCCAGACTAAACCTCCTGATGACCCAGCAAATCCTAGAAATTCGCACTCCAAAGACGGACAACAGCTGCCAGCTATGCAAAGATAAAGAGGAAGTGGAAACGTTGAAACACCTTGTCCTGATATGCCCAAAGACACGGCCAAACAGAGACATATTCCTTTTACCTTGTATACAAGGGGCGAGCACCCTAGATGAAGAGGCTGTATGGAACCGGTTAATATCGGGAGAGAGGACGAGATGGACCATCGTAATGGTGAAACTGATAGAACTGGCCTTCGAAATGATTGCAAATAAAACCACAATCATACCTGGTTGAGAAGGGGTCGCGACAACGCCATACATCATGTGATCATCGCAAAACATTTTTCCGCTACTCAAGTCACATAAAAGAAGGGACACAACTTGGAGACACAAAGATAGGAGTCTCTTTTAAGCTGAGAAACCTTTCCACCCTACGATCAAAGCATGAAAGCGCTGAGGCGCATCTGTAGAAGGAGAAATAGCTCTTGTAAAAATTGGAAAAATCTTTTCGATTAAATTCAAGTAAAAAAATAAAAATAAAAAAAAAATAGAAGCTCAACTCCTGGAGGATCGCTTAATTTCCCTCTTAATGCACGACCAGCTGGGTCCAGATATATACAACTCCTCTCCATCAAACAAGGGAGATCACAACCATCCTGGACTTGGTCTATGTCAAACCATTTAGCTTTGGAAAGCACTACGGATCACCCCTTGAAGGTCCTTGTTATCTGTGACCACCTGCAAGACACGCACGCATGGTCTTCGGGCCCCCAACCAGGGTCTGTTTCTTGTGCACACCACAATACCAAGCCCAGGCCTAGCCACTACAGTCGATCTAGTGCCTGATAAGCTACCCTGAGGTTCCGACGATTTCTTGCAATCTACGCCAGACCACCCAACTGTGCGCCGATCTTCGACTTGGGCGAGCTGCTTGCCCTACTCGGACACCACTTCTTCCTCTGTGTCTCAGTTCCTCTCGGATTCCACTGAGACCATGACAAAGAGAGCCAACAAAAAGCAGAGCTCCATCAACATGTTTGCGAAAGCACCGCCTAAATCTACTGAGCATGCACCTGAACCCACCACTTAATCACCTCCTGAGTCCACTGAATCACAGATGATGGAATACATGCGGGAAGGGTTCACTGCCCTTCATTCCAAACTTGATGACATGAACTGAACCATATCATCGATCAAGGTTCACAGGGAAAAAACTGATGGCCGGGTCGTGGGGGTGGAGAAAAGGGTGGGTGCCACTGAGGATGACATAGTTGCCCTTCGAGCAAAGGTGACTACGCTTTCCAGACAGGTGCTAGATGTTACCAAGAAGAACGAAGATTTTGAATCGCGCTCAAGACGCAACAATCTTCGCATCATTGGGGTTCCTGAGGACAGAATTGACGGCCCCATGGAAGACTACATTGAATGCACCTTGCTCATGCTACTGGATACTCCAAAACTCTCCCCACAATTCGCAAAAGAGAGGGCCCATCGCGCCCTGATGGCAAAACCATGACCAGGTGCACCTCCTCGCCCTATCATTGCGAGAGTTCTAAATTATTGTGATCGAGATTCATTACTCTGGCTGGCGAGAGCTCAAGGGGAACTCTTCCTTGGCTCCTCCAAAATCCACCTTTTCTATATCTGTCCAACAGGAACGCAAAACTTTCCTAGCTGCCAAGAGGAGGCTACGAGTCCTGGGGGTTAAATACTCAATGTTGTATCCGGCCAAGCTCCGGATTGAGCATTCAAAACAAGTCTTTTTTTTTACTATCCTGAAGAGGCCTTCAAATTTATAGATTAACATTTTCCCAGCTGACTACATTTGCCACAGCAGCCATAATCATGCTGCGCCGCCTATCAGGAAATGTATGTCAAGACCTAGTATACCCGGAACTTGCTATCAGAAGATCCTTTAGCCCACACTCTGGGCTAACTGGTTATTCTTCCCCTTTTATTGCTTAGTTCCGCCGTTGTACTCCATCTACCTATTTCATTTACCATTCATGCCAGGTACCACAAAAATCGTTAAGCTGTTCCCAGACTCGGAAACATCGCTGCCCATGGCCAGCACACAGCCCCACAGGCATTGATGCCGTTGTCTTTGGTTTTGTTAGATGTGTTCCTGGTTTTTACCCCTCTGATTGGGAGAGGGCTGTGGGTGGGGGTCAGGAGGGAGGGGAGTTGTGTTGTAAAATGCTTGACATGATGCAAGGAAGAAGTAGAGCATGCAATCATGCTCAGTTTTACACGCATAGGCAGAGGACTCATCCATGTTATTACAGAGATTATTCTACCCAGAATCGCGGAGTCATGATCCTGATTCATAAGAGTATTAAGTTTCAACATAGGGTGGTTCATGTGGATCCCTTGGGTAGCTACGTCCTGCTTTATGGCACTGAAGTCGTGTTTCTTAACATCTATGGGACCAACATAGATGATCCTGAGTTTTACACATCTGGCTTCCCTGCTTGCTGGATTCCCCCTTGTCCCAATCCTTTGGGGTGGGGACTTTAATACTATCTTAGACATAAACCTAGATAGGTTGGGCTCCAAACCCCACCAACTCTCCAGGGCGGCTAAAGCCATTATTGATGTTCAGGCCCAGCTGACGGTCTCATATGCATGGAGGCTGCTACATCCGTATTCTCAAGCATATTCCTTTTACTCTTCGGTACATGACGCGGATTCAAGGATTGACAGGTGGCTCATATTGGATGTACTCATTAGAACCATCGCAAATATGACAATTCTCCCCAGCACACTTTCTGACCATTCCCCGGTGACAACAGATCACAATAAGACCTGATCATGGAAATTGAAACCGCATTCCCCTTTAGACACTGCCTTCAGGACAGAGCTAGAGACCGCCATAGATGATTATTTTGCTCTAAACACGGGTTTAGTCCGCTCACAAGCTACCCTCTGGGAATCATTCAAAGTTTACATAAGGGGCATAGCTATCTCTAAGAAATCAGGGATTCTCAGAGTGATCCGAAGGGACATCTCAAGGAGTGAATCTATACTCTCCTCCCTCGAGACACAATACGCCTCATCACAGTCTCCTGATGCCCTTTCCAATATCGGTATAGAACTAGATACATTCCGCACACATGCAGAACGGGAAAGAAAATGTATAGATAACCCCCACCTTGCCAGCAGGTTCGGTGAGGGGGAGCGTCCTGGCTGTGTTTTGGCTAGGCTCTTCCGTCAGGAAACCGGCTCACCCAACATCCCAGCTATAGAGAAGCCTGACGGCACCTTAGCCCTGTCGTCGCAAGATATTAATGCAGAATTACGTTCTTTCTATGAATCCCTCTACTCTAATGTGGACAGCATCCCTACGGCTGAAGTCGACGCATACTTAGACAGCCTCCCACTCTCTGTCCTTTCTGATGAGACTAGAAATTGTCTCGATATGCCAATTACTGCTGAACACATATCAAAAGCTATGGACTCCCTAGCCCCTGGTAAAGCCCCCGGATCCGATGGCCGCCCAGTCGAATTTTACGAACATTATAAATCCTGCCTGGTCCCCCAACTGCACGCGCATGGGAGGAAATCTACCTATCTCGGAGTAGTGGTTGCCCGGCAACCTAATCTGGTGCACGCGGCTAACTATCAGAAATACCTAACCACAATCACCAGGAAATGCATGGGCTGGGCTAAACTCCCAATCTCCCTGGCTGGTAAAATCGGTATTCTAAAAATTATTGTACACCCACAACTCCTATACCTATTCCTTAATCTTCCCTTGTGACCCAGTAACAAATTCTTCCAAACACTGAACCACACAATCAATACATTTCTGTGGAACTCCGGCGCGGTCTGCCTTAAGCTGGACACATTAACTACTCCCATCTCTGGAGGCGGATTTGGTACTCTCAACTTTAGTAGTTATTCGCTGCTTTCTCAGGCGCAATACGCATCGTACTGGTTTGACCTTACAAACCCTCCACATACTAGGCTCAAGCGTCTTGCTGTTGAGGGTCATGATATCCGCTCCTTAGTCCTCTCTCCTCAACGTGTCCAGTGTGACCCACTTGACCACGTAGGCTCCACATCACTGGCTTTATCTAAAATATGGAAGTTAGCCAGTGCCTCCCACCCCTTTCATAACAACCTACCTCTTTGGAACTTCCTCCCGGAAGCTCCCTGTATCCCCCGACTGTAGTATGCCTTTGGGCCGATACAGGCTTCAAAACCATCCAAGATATCCTCGACCAGGGTAACTTCCTAGAATGGCCAGATCTACCTGAATCCCTACGGGGGAAGCCATCCGTCTGGCTCCAATACTCAGGCCTTCACCGTTCACTCAAGAAAAGATACCCAGACTTTCCTGCTATACCCCCAGATGACCCTATACTCGCTGAAATCCTAAATGTCTCAGCACCAAAGGGAAGGGTATCCAGACTGTATGCCTTACTGCAGTCCAATGGCTATTCCCCCTTTTGACAAACTCAGATGCTCCTGGAGTGAGGATCTAGATGTTGAAATAACTGATCAACGCTGGGATCATATGTGTGCCCGGATCCATAACATATTGTTTAATTCCTGCTTCAAACTAATACAATTTAAAGTACTCCATAGGTTTCACTACACCCTGATCATATATCATATATTATATATCACAGGACCCCCCTCCCCCCCAGATGCGGTTCCGAGGATGCAAAATATATACATATGATACATATGATTTGGTCTTGTCCACGTCTTGCGCAATTTTGGGGAGAGATCTGTTCTACTATGTCTGACATCCTGGACTACACTATCACGCATCCTCATTAAAATGCCTCTTTCATGAGTTCCCAGGTCTCGGCCGGGACTCCAGGAAACTGGCAGGGCTCTGCATGCTCCTTGCGGTATGCTGCATCTTGTTGCGCTGGCTCCATCCCGGAGTTCCCACACATTCACAATGGCTCTGTGCTGTGATTTGGGCCTCGGACACTGAGGAGGCCTGGCCGGGACAGCAGCCACTGGTCTTGAGACCCAGGAATATCTGGCCCCCATTCCATTCCTACATCTCCTCTATTTCTGCTGACACAGACGACGAACCGGATGAACCCTCTTCCGCCATCCCAACTTCTACTTAAGATAGATGCACTGTTTATTGCTACAATATAATTGTTGCTCTGTTTCCTGGTCCCTCAGACTCTCTGTTTTTACCATATTCCATCTGTTTATTCCAACTGTATAACTGCCTCATGTTGTATAGTGCTCTCTCTTCTGTCGTGATGTCAAGCACAATAAATAAAGTAAAAAAAAAAAAAGAAGTACTTCTTCGTCATGTGTGGATAACCCTAACAGGGTAGTTTCCCCGTTAAAAAAAATTCAGGTGTATCAATTGGGGAATGGTTTGTATTCTTCACTATGGAAACGTTACCGCCCAGAAGAGAAGGTCTTGAATTGACTTCATCTCCTACAGAATCTCTTTCCCGCTCTTCCACGAAAAGAGATTGCGAGGAGTCAATATTTTTAATTTCATTGGAACAAATTTGGGCGCATTCAAGCAGCTCGTCCTCATTCTCTAACGGAAGAGGTAATGGTAAGGCTGCTGGTCTTGCTAAACTACCTCGCCTTGTGTTAACATTAGCAAACATGTCTGCAGAAGCGTCCTTTTTTGTTATTGTCATTTTCTTCTTCATTGTAGTATATAGAGGGCGTTATTTACACCTCACAGAAACAGAAAACAGACAACAATCTTCAACAAAGATATAATGTATACTTAAAAAACAAACCAAAAAAAAAAAGCAAATAATTTTGTCATCCGTTTGAATTAACTCAGAAAATCTAACTATTTAAATATATTTTCAATATAAACAAAAAAGAAAAGAAATAAACACAAATAACTTGAATATGTATCCCATCAGATCTTACCGAAAAAGACCCAAGAGCCTAATGCTGCCGCTGATCGCGAACCGCAAACAGCAATAGCCTTTGCGATGGCCTTTGCGATGAGTGCGCGCGCTGTGGCGCAAGGCCCCGTGACACTATAGGATTCTGGGTCAGTGGATGTGGGAGGAGCAGCAGTTGTGAAGAAAGAAAGACAAGTTCCAACATGGCCAAAGCAAATATTGCAGCAACGCTCCCTCAGCCGTAGCCTCAGACGTAGCAGCAGATCGCAAACAGCAACAGCCTTTGCAATGGCCTTTGAGTTTGGCCAGTGCATTACTTTGTGAAAGGAATTGTGGGGCAGCAGGCCTTACTCGTTCTTTTCTTAGGACAACAATGACATGATGCATGAACTAAAGGGCACTGTCCATCCGCGGGTCCCCACTAATGATGGAGTACATCATTAAAGTAATACAAATATTTTACCCACATTACTGTACTTTCACCAGCCGGACTGGCTCTATTCTTTTCCATGGGACTATGTTTTATAGTATTAATCCATATCCTGATACGTGTGTCACTTGACAACCATCCATCCTCCCCTGTAATATCAATATACCTGATTTTAGTTTGTTCACTTTTCAATGACTATTTATTTCTATGTTTTAAGTTTATCCATGTCGCTTTGACTGTGATATTAAATTCTGGTCAGTATACAATGAAATAGTGACACCCACTCGTAAATGTCAAATCAGTGGCAGAGCCAAGGGCGGGGAAGGAGGGGTGCTTGCCCCACTTGCTTCACCCTGGTGCTCGGTGCACCCCACCCTTGGCTCCTGCTGGGCCTGGCTGTGCTGCACTGCCTTTAATTTTTCACTGTGCTGGTGCCCCGCCCAGTGCTTATTTGAATAAGTTACGATGGGATGCGGGGTGGAGGGGGGGTCCCCAGACCGGTGGCATATATATACTCTGCGATTGAACTGAACTAGTAAAGTGAACACCGAGCCAAGAGCAGCCCACAGTAGCAGTGGCCGCGGGCCGTGGTACTTGTGGCGCTGACCCTTTAAGGGACGCGCACGCGGCGGCGTGACGTTGCACGCCGCCGCGTGAATTATAAATAAAGGGGGCGTTCCCGGCCGTGGGAGTGCGACCAGGAAGCCCAAGCAGAGAGGACGTCTCTGTGTGAGGTGCTTGGGGGCTTACGGGCATCGCAAGTGGGGGTCATGGCAGACTCCCAACAGTGGCAACGAGGTCGGTGTAATGCCTGGGCCCGGCGGTGAAAGTCGCTTCAATTATTCTTCTTATTCTTTCGTTTCACACCGTAGGCCGTGCAATTAACACGTGGCAGGCAGCCATCTTGGATTTCGGGCAGTGGACACTGACTGAGCTCCAGTTCGGCCGGTGAGAGGCATCCAGGCCCAATTTTGGGAACAACTGTTTGTAGGCAGTTATACCTGCACATCCATGCCCGGATTTGGGATTTTGTTTTTATTTCTGGGCCTCCTACGTCGAGTGAAGGCGAGGTGAAGGGCTAAAATGGCTAGGCCTGCTTAGCCAAAAACCTCTGTGGGTCAATTTTTGGGACATCCGTGCCTGACCACTGCACTGCTGAAGCTGTGGACTTCCATACCCATCGTCCTCTTCATCATCATACCTGTGGGTGTGGAGTACTGCCACTCATCATCTTCATCATCATCATCACCACCAGGTTTGGACTTGTGTTGCATGGGTGTGTCTGGACTGGTGGGAAGTGGTTCCCAGGAGGGGACTGAACTGTGGAGGTGGGAGTGAGTTGCGGCCCCCAAAAGCCACGCTGGGGGTGCCTGTGCGCTCTATCCCATGAACGTGCCTGGTGACCAGGACGGTGGGCAGCTTAAAGCTCCGCAGCAACCCCAAGTGCAGCCGCAACCTCAAGGGCAGCCACAACCTCAAGGGCAGCCACAACCTCAGGTGCAGTCACAGTCTCAAGCGCAGCCTCAAGCCCAGCCACAGGCTCAAGCGCAGCCTCAAGCCCAGCAGCTGCCTCAAGCTCCACCAGGGGCACAACCAGTTGTGCAGCAGCCCCCTCCAGCCATGGTGCAAATGTGGGCCCTGCAACCCATCCCAGAGTTTGATAACTCAGTCCCACCATCCAGCTTGGGGCCCAGATGGAGAAGGTGGGTGGATCGTCTAGATATGTATTTCAGGGCAACAATGGAAACGGACGATGACAGCAAGCTTGCCACCATGCTGTATGCGGCTGGACCTGCAGTGCAGGACATTTTTTTAATCACTTCACACAGCTGACGGCACCTATGCGGCTGCAAAGACTGCCCTTCAGGCTCACTTCCTGCCCCTCGCCAATGCTGACTATGAGGGATTTGTGATGTGGTCGGCTCGGCAGAAGGAGGAGGAGACTTTAGACACTTTTTATGGCCGCCTCAAACGCCTATCAATCGCGTGTGCATGGGGTGATGCGGAAGACATGATCTGGACTATGCTCATTCAGGTATGCTCATCTGGTAAACTGAGACGGCAGGTATTGAGGGAACCAGGCCTCACGCTTGCTCGCATCCTCGAGCTAGGACGCTGCCATGAAGTGTCCAAGGCCCGGGCGTCCAGGATGGACACTGGCTCGCGCCGGGTGAAGACCGAGGAGGTATGTGGCGGGGTGTCAGAGGTGTCAGAAGACCTGGATCTGGCCTCCGTGACAGGGGCGGAAGAGCCGGTGAGTCGTGCCAGAAGTGTGGGTATGACTTACCCAACCCTGCCGAGTGTCCGGTGGCCGGAAGAACTTGCGGAAGGTGTGGTCTCGTGGATCACTATTCCCGGGTGTGTAAGGCAGCCCTGCCTTTGATGGTGCCCAGAGGCGTGGTTCGGTCCGGGTTCCATAGTCAAAATCGCCCCCCGAATGTGGCCCAGGTCCACCAGGGCGATAAGGGTGCCCCAGCAGAAGAGGAGGAAGAGGAGGAGCAAGAGAACATCATCTTCGTGTCGAGCGTGGGGGTACTCAAGTCAAAGAACAGACACCAGCCGAGGTGTGTGGTGGAGGTGAACAAGTCACTGGTCCCAGTACTTGTAGACCCGGGTGTCTCGGTCAATGTGATGGCCCGCTATGGACACGCCCCCCAGATTGATCAGCTCAAAGGCCAGCATCTTTGCTTTTGGGGGCTCGGAACCCATCCCTCTGGACGGTGCCTTTGTAGCGAAAGTGGAACATGACGGCTCGCAAATCACCGCCTGCTTCTACGTCACGCCAGTGAGCACGAACACTCTCCTGAGTTGCGCTGCAGCAGAGGCCCTCAGCATTGTCAGCTTTGCCTATTCCGTGTATCTCGAAGACATCAACGATCTCCTGGACAAATACTCCGCTCTATTCCACGGAACTGGACAAATGACTGGTGACCCGGTGAGGCTGCACATCGACGAATCGGTGCAGCTCATAGCCCTAAAACTTTGGAGGGTGCCTTTTCATCTTCGGGAGCAGGTAGATAAAGAGTTGGACAATCTCATCGAGAAGGGTCCGACTCCGTGGGTGTCCCCAATTGGTGTGGCAAGAAAGCCTAAGCAGCCGGACTCCGTCCGCATATGTGTCGACATGAGGCTACCCAACAAGACCATCAAGCGGGAGAGACATCTTACCCCAACCATCAACGACATCATTGCGTAGGTGCAGGGTGCTCAGTTTTTCTCCAAACTGGACCTCCAGGCCGGCTTCCATCAGGCCGTTTTACACCCAGAGTCGAGATATATAACCACGTTAACCACCCACCGTGGACTCTACCGCTATAAGAGACTCAGTTTTGGCATGTCATCAGCGGCAGAAGTGTTTCAGAACATCATCCGAGGGGCCCTCACTGACCTGGAGGGCGTATTCAACATTAGTGATGATATCCTGGTGTTTGCCAGAACTGAGGTGGATCACCTGCGCAAGTTGTCAAGGACTTTTGAAGGGCTACAATCGCTAAGCCTCACGCTCCATAGGGAGAAATGTGAATTCCTGCGCCCATCCATTGAATTCTTTGGGTTCGTCTTCAAGGAGGGAGGGGTGTCACCAGATCCAAGAAAGGTTCAGGACATTAAGAAGGCCCAACCACCCGAGTCGGTGTCTGATGTTAGGAGCTTTCTTGGCATGGTAACTTACTGTGGACGCTTCATTCAGAACCTGGCCTCAAGATCTGAGCCCCTGAGGGCCCTCACAAAGAAGGAAACCACCTGGCAATGGGGCCCCCTCGAGCAAGTGGCTTTTGACAATATCAAGAGTGCACTCACCGCAGAACATACCATGGCGTTTTTCGACCCCACCCTGCCCTCACAAATCATCGTGGATGCCAGCCCGTTTGGCCTCGAGGCCGTGTTAACACAAGTCGATCGGGATGGCGGTGTCCGCCCAGTGGCATACGCCAGCAATGCGCTGTCCGATACCGAACAGCGGTACTCACAAATCGACCGTGAGGCATTGGCAGTGCTATGGGGCTGCCGGCACTTCAGACTCTATGTCCTGGGGTGCCCAGTGACTGTAGTAACAGACCACAAGCCCCTGCTTCCCATTCTGGCGGGGTCCCCATCCAAACCACCGGCAAGGATAGAGTGATGGATGCTTGCTCTCCTGGAATATGGGGTTACTCTTGTGTATTGGCCAGGAGTGAACAATGCAGCGGAATATCTGTCCAGACATCCAGGTGTGTCTGGCGGGGAGGAACAGGACACATGTGCTGAGGAGGCGGACGATCACGTTCGCATTGTGGTAGAGGCGGCTACCCCCAATGCCATGCCACTCGAAGATCTGGACAAACACACATAGGGAGGTCCCCCAGATGAACCATTAATCAAATAGTTCAATGACCCAGTCTTAACTGATACTGGGTCCTATTCCATAGGTTATTTAAATCACAACAAGGAACAGAACACACAGTGAATAGTATTTTTATTTTTGTACTAAAACTTTCATAATTTATTACATAGGCCGTTGGTCCTATGGTTACAAGCTAAAAAAACCACTCAAAGATCTGGAGGCAGCGGTGACGGATGAGTGCTTCCAAATATTGAAACACGCCATGCAGCAGGGCTCTTGGAAGACGGTGCTGGAGTCCTTGGCCAGGCGCACACAAGATGCCAAGATAGGGCTAGAGCAACTGTGGAAGGTGCGGGATGAGTTGTCATTCTCGGCTTCCGGTCTCCTGCTGAGAGGCGACTGGATAGTCGTGCCCCAGTCCAAGATCAAGGAAGTGATCACTCTGGCCCACCATATACACCAGGGCGCCGCAAAGACCAAGGCCCGGCTGCGCCTCAAGGTGTGGTCCCCGGAGTTGGAGCGGAAGGTCGACGACTTTGTGGCCGCCTGTGTCTGGTGTCAGGCGGCGTCCCCTCTGCAAAGAGAGTAGGCGATTGAGGCCATGCCCCGAGGCACGAGACCGTGGGAAGTGGTACATGCCGACTTTGGGTCCACCATGCTGGGCACCCATTTCCTGGTCATCGCGGATGAGTACTCTCGGTATCCAAAGGTGGAGTTTGTGGAATCGGTGGCCTTTGAGCATGTGGTAGTGGCCATCGAGAAAGTGTTTGCTGCCCACGGATTCCCCCACACCCTGTGCTCCTACAACGGGGCGCCATTCCAAAGCGAGCGGTTCTCGGAGCTGATGGATGGGTATGGGGTACAGCACAGGAAGATCACCCCTCTTTGGCCGCGGGCAAATGGCGAGGCAGAGAGACTGATGAGGACACTAAACAAGACCTTCAGGATAGCCCAGGGCCAGGGACAGTGCCTGCAGCAGGCCCTTTACCAGTTCTTGCGCGTATATCGCACTAGCCCCCATACATCCACAGGAGTGGTGCCGGCTGAAGCCCTGTTCAAACGCTACCCCCAAGGGTTGCTGCCGTAGGTGGGGGAGAAGAAGCCCGGGGTCATTGATGATCAGCAGGTGGAGATGGATCGCCGGCTGCGGACCGAACAGGAGAACACCAGGAGAGGACTCCGCCCGCAGCGGCTAGAGCCGGGAGATGAGGTACTCATCCGGAACAGACACCCCCATGGAAAGCTCTCTCTCCCATATGAACCTGAGCCACTTGATGTGGTGGCCGTCAATGGGTCCATGGTGACGGCCACGGATGGGCAGTCAGCCGTCACCCGGAATGTGAGCTTCTTTAAAAAGCTAGGGGACCCCAGAACTGAGCCTCTGCTCGAACCGGACAGGATGGAAGTGCCAGACGACGGGGGAGGCCAACCCTCCATGCCCGAGTCCCCTGCCCGGGGAGGGCCACCGGATGGACTACCCGTGCCGGAGGTAAGAGGGAGGTACCCCCAGAGGGCTGGGCGAGGGAAACCTGCTTACCTCAGTGATTACGTGTTGGGACATGTTTCATGAGTGGCTTTTCAGCTCGTAATGTTACTTAAGGGGATCCAGGTTGGTTGTGAATAAAGGGGTGTGTGGGGGTTTGACGGTTATGTTGAAATGTTATGTTGAAATGTTAGTTGGTGATTATGTAGACTAGTAAATTATTGTCGTTTGTCCTCATGGAAAAGGAGGAGTGTGGCGCTGCCCCTTTAAGGGACGCGCACGCGGGGGCGTGACGCTGCACACATTATAAATAAAGGGGGCGTTCCCAGCCGTGGGAGTGTGACCGGGAAGCCCGAGCAGAGCAGACGTCTCCGTGTGAGTCTGTTGGTGCTTGGGGGCTTACGGGCATCGCGAGCGGGGGTCATGACAGACTCCCAACAGTACTGATTGAAGTTCCAACTTCCGACTGTTGTTCACTTCCACAATTATCCAATCTGACTGATGAGTTGCAGAATGGACGGAATCATTATCATGCAGGCGAGAGAGACGACACAACACAGTGAGTCTGAACTGGCTGATGAACAGTGTTAGTTAGGCAGGCGGCGCCAGCCTGCCTGCCTGCCCTGCAGCCCTGGGGTGGAGTGTACAAGGTGGACCGGAGGCTGCTGGGCTGGGTCAGGTGACAGGTGCAGGTGCATTGCCTGCAGTCAGCCTTATGCTCATTCATGCAATGTCAAATTGTAGCCAATGAATACAAATTGGACTATGGTGCGATATGGCACCACTGCTGCCTGAGCAGTTTCCATTTCTCATTCCCTGTTGGGTGCAACCCTGGCACATCTGCTATAAATTCCATCCCTGCGGCCCAGAAACAACTGAACTGCTGCCACGTGTCTTTTGGGAGTCCAGTCCACATCCATGCACGCACGCCGTTGCATGCACTTATCAGTCCACAGGAGCAGCAGCGCCCAAACCTGCGTTGTAGTGGACTTGTGCCGTTTTTCCCTGTCGGTGTGCCACTGACTGACACTGACTGCTGGAGCACTGCTGCTGGCCAGCCGCTGCTGCCCGTGCCGTGGACCTTGTGCCAGTGCCGTGACTGCCGGCTCATCACTCGTGAGTGACCTACTTGTGCCCGGTGCCCCATGCCCGCCCGACCAGGATGCCTGCTGCCAGACATGGCTGCCTTGCTTGGCAGCCCTGCCTCCGTCCCTGGCTCAGCGCAGCACCCAGTGCTTTGCCACGGCTGCTGCTTCCTGCCCAGCCACACCTGGCTCAGCAAAAAAATTCTGAATCGACACAGTCGAGGGAGTCAGAGAGACTCTCACTCAAGAAGTATGTAAATAAGTGCGCGCCTGCCTGCCTCCAACTTCGAATCGGTATATTTCTGTTGTTCTGCCTTTTTTTTTTGCAGCACCTTTTTTCATTATATTTAAAGTTAAACTCGGCTTGTTGTGGCAGAGTCGAAATTAGTCCAGTTGGCTGCTGGCAAAGTCATGACTGCCCGAATTATTGGTGATCAAAGAACTCAGGGTAACACTAGTGCCGAATGACGAACCTCCCTTGTCTTTTATTCTTTTTCCTCTTTGTATCTCACAGCAGGTATGGTGAGGGTAGAGTCACACACCCTTTGACGGCCACCCGTCCCTCCTTTCTTTTGTTCGATTCCCCTTCTGCTTTCTTTCTTATGTGACACTTGCTTCTATCTTACTCTCTGAATCCTTCATCCTCTTTCTTCCGAGATTTTACATTAAGGTTTTATTATGCAGCTTCCCAAAAGTGGCTTCCAACCACGCCTCCATTTGAACCCTTCTCGACCCTCCAAATAGTAGATATTTTTGTAACTTATAATTTTTGTTTGATATATGTATTATATTTTATTCATTATTAATAATTTCTACACACATTTCTTTCATGTGGCTGAGCCAGCAAATGTTTCACTACATCTTAATTTTGATTCTGTCTTACTATAATGTTATGTTATGTAACTTTGCATTTATATAGCGCCTTATGTACCATTGGTATGGTCTCAAGGCGCTGGTAGGTTGAACGCCCTCGGGAACCGAAGTTCAGGTCAGTAGAGAGAATAGAGAGAGTCAAAGGTGCGTGTGAGCACCGGATATGTGTGCAGCTGGTGTGGCATTCGTGTGATAGCTGCTTCTTAGCGGTAGGTGTGGTGGTTGAGAGATCAAGAGTATGTGTTAGTTCTGGCAGGTTTTATCCAAACCGATTCTGGCTGCGTTAGGCCTGAGGAGAACGCCTTGCTGGCGGGTGTGTGACCAGCAGTGTTTAGTTAGGGTGATGGGGAGTATGAGGCAGATGATGGTATGAGAACAGCTATACCGAATAGTGTCATAGTATCGCTGTGTTCTAGTTGAGTGGTGGTGTAAAGAAGAGAGTAAGCGTGGAGATGTGATATGATGGTTTACATGCTCTTTCAAACGTTCTATGCACTCCAAAACATTCCATGGAAGTCGCGCAATTCTATGCGCTCCAATCTGTTCCATGCGCTCCAATCTGTTCCTTGCACTTGAATCCGTTCCATGCACTCGAATCCATTCCGTGTATCCTAAGATATTTTATGCGCTCTAACCATTTTATACACTCCTGCCATATTATGCAATGCTTCTTTCATTCGTTCTACCCAGGTTATCATTTCTCCTTGCGTCATCCATCCACATACATCTTCTTCACACGTTCCATCCACTTCACTTGTTCCACCCATTTCACACGTTCCATCCACTTCTCCGGTTCCACGCGCTTCACTGGTTCCAAAAGCATAACCCGTTCATCTACCTACTTCATCCGTTGTACCATTTCACCCATTCCACTCACTTCACCTATTCTACATCCGTTCATCTGTTCCATTGACATATTTCACCCGTTGATTCCACATATTTTACCGGGAACTTTCACATATTACATCAGTACCTTCTGCATATTTCACCCGTTCGTTCAACATGTTTCACTTCCACATATTTCACCAGTACCTTCCACATATTTCACCAGTACCTTCCACATACTTCACCCGTTCCATCCACATACTTCAACCGTTCCATCCACATACGTCACGTCACCTGTTCCATCCACATACGTCACGTCACCTGTTCCATCCACATACTTCGCTTCTTCCATCCACATACTTCACTCGTTCGTACTACATACTTCAACCATTCCATCCACATACTTCACGCGTTATATCCACCTAATTCACCTTTCCATTCTACATCTTCAGCCTTTCCGTCCACATATTTCACCCGTTCCATCCTTTTCACCTATCCCACCCTCTTCATCATTTCTGCCTTGTCCATCCATTCCACACAATTCTTCCATATCACCCAGTTCATCCGCATCACCCGGATTTATCTGTTCCGCCGGTTCATCCCTTCCACCCGGTTCGTCCGTTTCTCCTGGTTCATCGGTTTCACCCAGTTCATCCGTTCTACCCAGTTCATCTGTTCCACCCATTTCATCCGTTCCACTCACATAGTACACTTGTTCCAACCCCATACTTCCTCCGTTCCAACTATATTTTTCATTTGATCGATCCACTTCACCCGTTCCATCCACATACTTCTATCGTTCTATTCAGTATATTTGACCCATTTTGTCCACACTTCACCCGTTCATTCCTCATACTTCACCCCTCTCATCTATATACATCACCCGTTCTTCCAGCTCCAATCTCTGTTTCTGCCACCCACTACACCCGTTTTTTTCCTTTTACTACATCCGTTCCTTCCAACCATTTCACCCGTTCATCCGCATACATCATCCGTTTGCTCAACGCTCGACCCCCGCTCTGCACTCTGCACCATATACTCTACATCTGCTCAACACCCTATAATGGCTGAACACCACTGCACGCTACATCCGCTCGACACCCTACGTCTGTTCGAGACCATCACGCCCTACATCCTTTCAACACTCTAAATCTGTTCGCCACTCTACATCTGCTCCACTCTATTAAACACTCACACAACCTACATTCACACTACAACCTACATCTGCACCACGCTCCTGTCTGTGCACGCTCTCATCTGCTCCATGACCTAATTAATTTTGCGCTCTCATCCGCTCTACGCACTCATCCGCTCTACGCACTCATCCGCTCTACGCACTCATCCGTTCTAAGCACCCTTCCGCTCTGCACACTCGTCCGCTCTGCACACTCGTCCGCGCTACACACTCGTCCGTTCTACGCATTCATCCACTCTACACTCGTCCGCTCTTACGCAGTCGTCCGCTCTACATACTCATCCGCCCTACACACTCAATCGCTCTATACACTCAACCGCTCTAGACACTCATCCGCTCTACACACCTATCTGCTCAATGCATTTATGCACTCAACGCACTCATCTGCTCCACGTGCTTCATCCACTCTGCCGACTTCATCCGCTCCACTCACTTTGTTCATTCTTCCTGCATTATCGGTTCAACCGATGTCACTTGTCATACGCACTCGATCCGTTCTGTGCTCTCCATCTGTCTCATGCACTACACCCGTCTCATGTACTTGAATCGTCTATTCTGTACTTTGCATTTATGCCATGCACTCATACATTCCATGCCATCTGTCTGTGTACTCATCAGTCTCCTGTATCAATTTTTTCCATCCTCTTCTCTTTATTAATTTTGTCCATTTTGTTCATTTCATCCATTGCAATCTTTACATCCATTTCATTCGTTTCAACCGCATTACTGTTTTCGTATGATTTTATTCTTTTTATCCACTTCACTGCTTTGATCTACTTTACTCATTCTATTCTGTTTTTCCTTTTCGTTTACATTAGAGGTTATTAGTTGTTGATTTGTTGCTTGGATCTTGAAGTTGTATTGTTATTTGTCTTATTGTTATTTAGGATCTAGTAGTTTGTTGAGTTGCTGTCATTGAGATGCTGTTATTCAGTTTGAGTTAGTTTGAGTACCGGTTGGTTTTACAGGAAGAGCCAAGTTTTCAGTAATTTGCGGAAAGACAAGAGGTCTTCAGTTAGGCGGATGTGGTGTGGGAGTGCTTTCCACAGCGTGGGGGCCAAGGCTGAGAATCATGATCTGTCTAACCTGACTGAGTTTGTTTTAGGTATGACTAGGAGGTCGGCTGAGCTTGATCTTAGCGTACGTGTAGGGTGATAGGGTTTTAGTTTGTCTTGAAGATATTGAGGTCCGGTTTTATGCAGTGCTCGGTGAGAAATGCATAAGGTTTTGAAGGTCACCCTTCGGGCAACCGGAAGCCAGTGTAGAGTTTTGAGGGCTGGGGAGATGTGGACTCTCGGGCCGAGTGCAAGTAGCAGTTTGGCTGCAGCGTTTTGTGCTCTTTGTAGTTTATTCAGTTGGTAAGCGTGCACTCCGAGGTAGAGGGGGTTAGCATAGTCCAGTCTTGATATAACAATTGATTGGACCGCGGAGAGTCTGTTGGGAAAGGAGAGGTATGGAAAGATGCGCCTACGAGTCTTAAGGTGGTAGTGGCAGGACTTTGAGACGTTGTTGACTTGGCGCGAGAGTGTTAGGTCTGGGTACACTCTGTGGCTGCGCTGTTCACTGTCTAGCGGCTCTCTCGCACCACTGGTTTACTCACAATCACACTAACAGCAGCAGCTATGTGGCGGAGGTGGGGACTTGGGAGGGATGTCTCTGGGGGGTAAAACAGGGGCGCTCATGGCCAGGATAGTGGAGATTCCTCAACCAGCCCAAGCTGGGGCAAGCACAGGCTCAACCTCTCCACCACCCTAAGGGAAAGTGGGCCCAGCTATAGGTTTAGGGGAGGGAGAAAGTAAGAGAAAGAGAAAGGGAGAGGGAGGAGAGGGATCAAAGTTAGGTGTTCTTGTTCTTAATATGTTGGCCTGCATTGTGTATGTAGTGTATGTAGCCACACATACATGTAAGTAGATATGTGGTTATGGATACAACCTACATTGTTTTTAGGGCACAGCAGACCCACTGGTGATCAAGTCGGGGGACCCTGTGTGCATATTAGGAGTATACACCTGGTCCATGGAGTCCAATGGACTAAAATATAATGGGGAATTAGACCTCCACCACCACTTGTAATCCGGTGGTAATTTCGCTGGACTAAAATACATTAACGGTAATTCAGCTGGGCGGTATTCCGGTAGAGTTACCGCCGGGATACTGCCCAATTCGTAATGAGGCCCATTGTCTCATGCGTGCAGTCCCTTTAAACAATACTTGCAACTCTTCAGTAGAGTCAGTTTAACTTCAATTAGGCTTCCGGCAGCATTCTCTGTGTTAACAGGAGCCAAATGACCGCTCTGCAACAAAGTATTGCTGATGTTAGGGAAAGAAAGGCTTTTCATCACACGCAAGCATTTCAGTTAAGCATGCGTTACTTTCCCATTGATAAAAATACTTCCCACTTCTGCGGTTAAATTCTTCTCGCTCATACTTCAGCGCAAGTGCAAATAAAAGCTGTCTACAGTTACCGGCAAGGAACGTCTGCTTCTCAAGAGTACGGTGCTTCCTTTTCCGACTCCCAATTATAACGACTGCGGGCTGCTGCAGCTTCCCAACTTTGTTTCTTCTCCTACTACTACTGCGGGCACTCTTGGGAGCCACACCCCTCTGCTGCACAGGTATCTATGATCCGGTCTCGTTCAGGAAGAGTCTCCTACTCTGCAGTTTCCTTCGGCTTGCCTCTGCACATGGGCCTTACAACTGCAACTTCAGCTCTGCATTCACAGCAATGAGGCACATTTGGAGAGACTGCCTGTTGCTTTTTTTTCCCTCCAGTGTTGCCACAGTTATTCAGGGTTTGCGAGCAGAGGACCAACTCAGAGTTTGCAATTGAAAGTTGCCCCTCTACTCCGGCGTCCCTGTTGTGGTCACACTTCCTTGTGATCTGCTGGCTAAGTGCTCTGCTTCTTCTGATACTGCCATCCTTAGCTCCTGCCCTAGCTTCTTTCTACTGCTTCTATCTCAGGAAGCCTTTTATGCCCCTCAGGTGGTTTATTAGGTTCAGGTGCAGGCTCTTATGATTTGATTGCCTGACCTGGACTCCTACCTGCATCTATAGCCCTCTTCTTCACAGTCCCAGAGGGATTATGGGACTTTTGGTTTGATTTAGGAAACTGATTTATCTAATTCTTCAAAGGATGATAAATGGATTTTCTTGCACATATTTTATTAAGAGATGAATTATAAGTTTTAACCCTTTTAGAGATAGAAGGGACAGAAAAGGTCACATGGTCATCGCTCCTGTTGGAATACTTTTGATCGTGTGGACGATATGGGACTATATGTGTATAAAAAAATTGGTTTCTTGGGCTCAACACAAAGTGGAGTCACTCTTTCAGGTTTGACCTTTTTACCCATAATATGTGATTGAGAAGTACCATAATGGCAATAGACCAATTCCTCCTTTAAGTGTGGGTTAACAGTATTCTTCTTCAAGGAAATATATTGTGTCTCACCCTGTGCAATCTCCCCACCTCCCTGGGCCTGGTCTCCACCCAGGTGATCCTCACGCAGTACACCAACCCCAGGTTTGGAATCAGGAATCATCTGACAAGAAGAAGTGGAGGTGGTAATTAGAGCCTTGAAACCCAGAGCTCCGGGCCCTGACGGATTCACGCCTAAATTCTATACACTTTTTTGTAGTCAACTGCTCCCATCTTTGATGGCCCTTTATAATTCCTTCAGGGAGGTGGGTAGTGTTACCCCCTCCATGCAAACCTCTACCACAATATTACTTTTGAAATAGGTAAAGACCCGAGGGATTGTGCCTCTTATAGGTCAATCTTTCGGTTGAATATTAATACGAACATCTGCTCAAAAGTGTTAGCTAATGACTTGGCCCCACTCGTTCCAATCCCGATTAATGCAGATCAGACTGGGTTTGTCCTGGGAACAAAAGCAGGGGATAACATTAGGAAAGCCTTCAATCAGATGAGACGATCTCCATGAACCAAAGGAAATTAGCTCCCTTAGCCCTAGATGCCACTTAGACATTTGACAAGGTGGACTGGTCTTTTATGCATTTAACACTAGAGGCCTTCTGTTTTGGGCCCTGGTTTAGGAAAATGATCTCGGCCAATTATACCTCCCTGAACACTCTACTCCAGGTTAACCGGGATCATCCCCGATCTACCCGATATGCGGAACACGAAAGGGCTGCCCCCTTTACCCCTCTTGTTCGCACCAATTATGGTGCCATTGGCACAGCATATATGTAGCAACACATCAATCCAAGGGGTTATGGTCCGGGAATCTTCTCACAAGGTATCTCTTTACGCTGATGATGTATTACTCTCCATCACTAATAGTCGGTCCTCCATGCAGGCAGCTCTGCAAGAACTCCAATCCTTTGGTCAAATAGCGGGTTTTGAAATAAATTATGGGAAATGAGTAGGGTTGGGGGTGGGCCTGTCCTCTCAACCCCTCTGCCCACTTCGCTGGGATACTAATTCTGTTGAATATATAGGGGTGCGGCTCACAGCCTTTCCAAAAGACCTCTATGCGTCTAACTCTCTCCCCTTATTAAAACACTAGAAAAGGACTTAATAAAGTGGGCAAGCCAAGAGATCTCATTAATGGGCAGAATCACAGCTGTTAAAATGAATTTACTTCCTCGCATCCTCTACCTATGCACTTCCCTCCCAGTAGAGGCCCAAAAAAGCTTACTGGATCATCTTCAGCATAAAATTCTGGGATTCATCTGGCGGGACAAGAGATCTAGGATTCCCAAAAAGGTTATGATGGGAGTGTCCCGGTTGGGGGGCTTGGAGTGCCCGACCTACGTAAATATGTGGAGGCGGCACAAATATTACACTTTTTAACATGGATGTCCCTCTCTACTACACCGAAGTGGGCTGAGATTGAACAGTCCAAGCTCTCCCTCCCCCTCCATTTTCTGTACTTCATTCCCCATGTTATACGGAAGCAGCAGAGTCTCTTTTCATTAACAAAGGTCACTCTGAAGTCTTGGGTTGAGGATTTAAAAAGGAAAAAGATTTCTAGAGGCTTGGGTCCATTATCTCCAGTCTTTGGAAACCGAGCCTTCTCCCCGCGGATGCACTCGGAAGCCTTTAGGAGCTGGAAGCGGGGTGGCCTTCAAACTGTTCGAAGGAGGCCAACTGCACTCGTTTGAGAACTGCAAAATAACTTTTCAGCTCTCAGAAGCAGACAGGTTTTCACATGCTCAGTTACGCCACTGGATCACCCACCCGGAAACAAGGCAAAAAGCTACACAACGCTGAGTTCGATTGAGCCGACTGCCACGGAAAGCCACGGCAGGGGCGGGATCTCCAAGTTATATAAACTTTTAAGGGAGGACATATTGGTTTCTCGTCTTGCTTACATGAGTGGCTGGGAAGCAGACCTGGGACACCGGCTAGGGGATCAGTCGTGGTTAGACATTTGGTCCAGGAAGCATTCCTCCTCCAGATGTGTCGCCAACAATGAACATGCCATAAAACTCATATTTCATTGATACTACCCCCACCCCACCCCCAACCACAAATACACCACTTCCAAGCTTTAGCACCTCCCTCCTGTTGGCGAAATTGTGGGGCACTAGGTTCATACTACCACATGTGGTGGGACTGTCCGTTGATTAATTCCTTTTGGGAAAGCATTGTAGCGCTCACAGAAGCTATCAATGGTAACAAACAACCGATATGTCCCAAAACTCTTCTGTTGGGGGCCCCCACAGAGGAGATGTATCCTAAATCGGGGGCACCCGTGAAATTACTGACACACTTACTGTTGGCGGCACGTATCACAATTGCTCGCCGCTGGAAATCGGTGATAGGCGCAGAGATTTCTTTATGGTGGATTAAAGTATGGGACGTGCTGGTGGCGGAAAAGATTACTGCTGCAAGGGGAGGTAAGATCCGCCAATTTCAAACTATATGGGCCCCAGTGCTAGACTATGATCGTGAATATCCAGCATTGACGTGTAAACTCCACCTGGCGAGACTCTACTTGCACCCGGGTGAAACCAAGTGACACTTGAATCCCTGGAGGAATTGGGCTACACTGGGTTGTTGGGGAGAACTGTTTGTGTTAGTGTTTATCCAGCCAAGCGTAGACAGGACGATTCATATTGACCGCCTTCCTCTTTATTGAGTGACCTGTATGTTTGGTATTTCTTGTTGTTTCCTTGCTGCAACTGTTTAGTTAAAAAAGTTTGAAAAAAAAAGAAATGATGTAAGCAAAATATGCAGATACTTCTAGTAAAACTAAGCAATTTGAAAGAATTTTGTGTGCATATTTAAACTTAGGTGAGGTCTCCAATATGTATGTATTTTGACTGATACTGGCCTTTAAATTCTGTATTTTGGTTGCTACAGTCCAGTGTATCCTGTGTTATGGTAATTGTCAGCGTAGTTATCCTGTATTGTGGCTGAGACCAGCCTGTTTAAGCGTTTTTGGTCGCAACCTGCCTATTCATCCTGCATTGATAAATACTTTATTTTGGTCATTAAAACATTTTTTTAAAAGATGTCTTTGCGTACTTCTTGGTCCCATATTTCCAATCTGACCAGGGAAAAAAAAGGTTGTAAAGAACTAATAAAATAGTCACAGTCAATAAGTAATCAGCTCTGGTGAAGTTCTCGAAATTGTGATCAACCTGAAGAAATACTGGTTGAAAAGTGGCAATTAAGTCTGCACAATATGCCTACAAATGTGCATGGGAAGCAAACAGCACTTTCATGCCTGGACACATCTGCCACTTAGTGAGGAAGAAGAAATGTCTGGGGGCTGGGTTGCTACCCCATATAGCCTGTGTGAAGAATTTAAGTGGCAAGGAGCTGACCAGAGATTTAAAGAGCCTTACAGAATTTTGACACACATGGGAATCTGGGAATCTGTTCTTGTCTCTGCGATTGACGATATTGCCCGCCTTGTGGATCATCAGGGTGGTGTGGTTGCTCTCATTTTGTTAGACCTGTCGGCTGCTTTTGACACTGTCGGTCACATCACTCTGATCACTCGACTGTCTCAAGCGCGTCTATCCAGCCAGGTGCTTGCCTGGTTTTCCTCTTTTCTTTCTGGCCGCTCACGGTCTATCTTCCTTTCCCACGTCCCCTATAAACCTAAGCCTCTGACTTGCGGAATCCCTCAGGGCTCCGCCTCGTCTCCCATCCTGTTCAACGTCTATATCCAGCCGCTTGTCGGACTCATTCATTCCCATGTCTTCATGTGATACTGAAATCATGATACGCAAATCATTCTGTGGCTTGACATGTCTCAGCCGGATACGGCTGTGAGGCTTAGGGGTTGCCTGGAGGCCGTGGGAGGCTGGATGGCTGAATACTGGCTCAGGCTGAATGGCGCAAAGACAGGAGGTACACCCTTGAACTTTTTGGACTCCGGATTTTTGGCCTTGTGTGCTCGGGTAATGTCAACTCCCTGTAACTATAGTGAAAGACCTAGGCGTCAGAATCTCTGCCTCTTTATCAATGAAAGATCAGGTGGCTTCAGTCTGCCAAGTTGGGCATCTTAAACTGAGGACCCTCCGTAGGGTCCACCCATATATGCCTCACATTTTCATGCCCCTGTGGTTTCTTCTCTGGTTATGAGTGGGAGCGATTACTGCAACACACTCTATCTGGCCCAGCTTGCCTATCTAATTCACCGTCTTCAGTTGCTGCAGAATATGATAGCCAGAGTTGTATTGCATCGCCCCTTTGGCACACCTATGTCACAGATTCTCTGTCAGTTACACTGGCTTCCTATTAAGAAGCGTGTTATATTCAAAGCCCTGTGTATTGTACATAGGGCTTACTATGAGTTAGGGACGGAATATCTCTGTACTAAATTCTGCCCTTAGGTTCCTCCTTGAATGCTTTGATCCCAGTCTCCCTTTGCCATTCAGGTCCCTCAGGTGAAGCACTCCCGTATAGGGGGGCTGGGCCTTCTCTTTCGAGGCAGGAAAGGCATGCAACTCTCTCCCGTTTGTTCTTCGGGCTATTGACAACCATCTATCTTTCCATCACGCAATGAAGACCTTTTTGTTCTAGTTCTTAGGTCTCTGCTCTATATCTGTTGAGTTAGCGCCAAGATGCCTTTGAGCATATGTTGCGCTTTACAAATCTACATAACATACCATGTGAAGTAAGTAGAATAGTTCCACAACATGCGTCTCAAATACCACATTTCAGCATCGATGGCGAGGACGAGCTTAGTAGTGCTGGCACATAATGAAAACGTGGGTAGGCAATAGGGAAGAACTGGTGCTGATGCAATCACAAAGGAAGGTAACACAATAGTCTTAAGGATTAGCATTCACCAAATGAAAGAGGGTATACAAACTCTTTTTTTTTTTTTTAAATTACCTCCTTGTATTTGTCATGACAATGACCAAAAACCATTGCGCTCAAGCACTCAAACAACTTCCCCCAAAGTCTGCCATTGACACCCCACTTGCTAGACTATTTAAACGAAAATCTCACGTGCTGTTCTTTAAATTATGAATTCGTTATTGTCACAATTAAACGGTCTATTTCAATGACTAATCTTGCAATGGCTTCTGTGGCAGTTTAAAAAATAAAGTTTGCCCATTCACAAAAACAAACGTGTCTTTCCTTTTCACATATCATTGGCACATATATTGATCATGGACTATAACGACTTGTACCGCATATTAGTGGTATGTGATTTCAAAGATGTTGGAGCAGGTAGCTCTTTCAGTGAAGCCTTTTCTGGGGGTGAGCTGTGTATATATGAAAGGCTATTGTTGTAACCTGCTTTTCTTTAGAGGGTTGTGATATGTAGATAGGGCATTACAATCTTTATATAAAGGGGAAAAGCGCACGTTCCCAAGGACGAACATCTTGGGAGGGGCCACAGTAAGGTTGCCCGTTTCAAAGCATCGAGTTGCCCTCATTTGTTCGGTAAAACATATTACATCGATCAAGGAATTGTACAGAGCACTGCTGAGGCTATCAGCAAGCCTGCCATCTGTATGTTTTCAGCATGCACATTTCAGATCCATTTAGCATGCATTGTGTTATGTGCTCACAGTAGTAGAAAAACTGTATGTGCGCTCATTATAGCACAAGCGCTCTAGTTTTTGCATCATAATGAAGTGAGCATATTGATCGCGTGCAGTAAACTAAGTTAATATTGATAAATTAGATTGCCACTATTGTAACAGAAGACAGCTGACTATGTTATGCACTTGTTGCAGGGATCAACATTTATACACCCCGGATCATAGTACCCAATTCAGACAAAGAGGAGTCAGACTTTCCTCTATCCGAGGTTAATTCACTGTATTGGTTGTATTTATACTTTGGTGATACACCTATATTGTTAAAGAAAAACAACTGCAACAGATAGCACTAGTTGATAAAAAGAATAATACTGTCATCCATTGCCAATAAAGTGTTTAGTCTGTAAAGATTAGGCAGCTAAATTCCAGAATGTGGAAAAAAAGTGCTGAGGCTCAAATCCCGGATTTTCCACAGGATGATATACAGAACCAGGTCAAATTGTCTTATCTCTTTGTCTAGTACTGTGCGGTCTTCTGTAAAAAGGTTTGCCTACTTACTTTTGAACCGCATTGCTAAAACGCATTTGCTCTTTCACGTCACATAAGCATTTGCCTGAAGGGGGTTTTGCATAGGAGAGAACAAAACAAATGTCACAGGACTTTTGCTGGTTAACTTCAGTTCCTCATATTGAACAGGAACAACAGTTTTTACAATTTCGTATTTTCTCTGCACATCAAGAATACAAATCCACATGGCTGTTTGAATTAATTTAAAACTTTGCAATATAGTATTACAACGAAGTTAAGATATTTAAATCTCAAAGAAATGTATCATTTGGGTTCATTTATCCATTACTTTACTTGATGGAAGAAAAAATACAGATGCAATCATTCTCCTATAGCTATGCTTCTGAAATAAAACTTTTAAAACATTTTGACAATATGGTTTGTTATTTGATGAGTACTTTGCAAATCATGGCAACAACAAAACAGGTTAATGTACATGAATTAAAACATATTTCGCCCTCCAGTAACAAAAAGTGGGAAACACTATGGTCACATGAGGTAATAACAGGTGAGCTCAAATCCCAGCTCCACCTCATAACCCAAGTGTGTTATCCTGGGCAACTCATTCAATATCATGCTGCCATACCTGTCACAACTGCCAGTCCCTCAATCTTTTCTAGTAGTCAGCCCCTAAAAGGGATTTTGTTGTCAGGGTAAGCTCATCTGAAAAGTATCACCTATAATGTTCCTTCATATGAAATCGGGGTCTGTAACATAGCAATTATAAAATATTGGATTTGTACCCTGTTGATTGCGCTTATCCTATTTTAGCTCTGATTCTCTACTGGTACACAAGACGTTTTTTCTTTATAGATAAACACAGTCCGTTTTGAACTGTATAAAGATGTTTTTCACTGCCAATTCATAGCCACAGCCAACACGTGTTTCGACCACTGATCCTTGCCAAGGCTCTCAAACGGCACAAGTTATAGCCATACTATTGAATACACCACAGTGAGATTAATACATGTTACATACCATAATTGCATCATTAGGTTTGTAGAAGGCTAGGGAGCACATCATTAGGAGCAGAAAAGATAATATTGGTTATGCGACAACTTGTTTTGTTGAATCCAAAAAACTGAACGTGCAAATTAGCAGAAAACGTGTATCTTCACATTTCTGTTTTATCCAAACTTCAATGGCATAAAGAGAATTATACTGGCAGCAAACTCCTGCTACGCATTCTCTATAATGTAGGCCTCCATGACCATACACCTTGTGAAGATCCCTTATAACCATTCCAGCACTGCTGAGAAAAATTGTACATCCACACTATTCCATATTAAGTTAAGCTGAGCTGTGTATCTGCACTCACCATAGTCACTATATGGAAAACGCATCTAGTCGGGAGGGTATCATTACCGATTCCTATAGTGAATGTACATTTCATAATACACATTTAGGTGCCACCAAGAGTGATTTTTCTTGTATTGCTCGTGCTTGATTCTCATACTAAATACTGTATGCTTAAAATGTAACTCACCAAAACAGATCCCCCTCATATTTCTAGGGATGTTCTGTTGACTATTTCAACGTTTCTCTGCTTGATCTGAAACATTATGATATAGTACAAGTATATTAATGATTAGGATGGTTTAACCATCCCAGAGAACGAATTTTGATGTTAATGTGAACTCACACGTGTGTATTATTATAATATGGCCACTGATGTTCAATATGCGATTTGTCCTCAGATCCAATTTCAATTGATAAGTTGCCTCTGATCCCATTCCGTATATCCTGTCCTTTCTAAAATACAGAGAATCAGTTTTCGGCCCCATATGGCAAGCTCCCTTTACAGTGCTGGTCAAATATTTATATCGCGTGCACACTATGTTGTATGAGAAAAACGCTAATACTTACATATTGGGATAAATCCCTCCACTTTCACATTCAAAACCGCGGTGTACTGTTCGGAATCACCCACGAATTGGGCGGCCATTCGCGTGCTGGAGCATTCGCCATTTATTGTGTTGGTTATTGCGGCAAAGCAATGACATCACGCATGTGGTACGCGTGATGTCATCACGTGCCGCCTGGTGCATTTGTTTACATGATTCACACGATATGTTCAATGTCGTTTGACAGTTTCAGTGCATTGACCATCCAACTCTAACAGGGGAGCACCTGTCTGGATGACACTTTCATAGATCGGACTTTTCTAGAAACCTTGTCAAGTGTTGTCAGAGAGAAAGAGGAAAAAGAAGGGGGAGTGGGAGAGATGGCTAAAGGGGGGCCGAGAGAGGAAGAGGTAGAGGAAGAAGGGATAGAGGACAGGATGTCCTGGGTTTTAGCGGGGAAGTGAGAGGCCAGTGCTGAACACAGGGCCTGGGAGGGAACAGGAGAGGTAGAGACTGCAACAGGATTGGCCAGTTCCTTGCAGATTTTAAAGAGTTTGTCCGTGTTGTTAGAGGCCGCAGAGGCGTGGGCTTGAATGTGTGCTCTCTTCTTTAACAGGACAGAGAGCCGGTATTGCCCATGGAGCAGGCAGCATGCCAGTTTGTCAGAGGATGTGCCCCAAACCCTGCACTTCCTCTCAGCCACCTTGCACTTGTGTTTCAGCACAGCGAGGTCGGAATCATACCAAGAGTTGCACTTGGAGGAAGGTTTCTGCCGGATTATCATGACAGGGGCAAGGATGTCCAGGGTGTTGGAAATAGAAAGAGATGTGTCAGGGTGTAACTCAGCCGCAGGAGTAGGTGGAGCAGAGAAAGTAGAGGCAAAGGCATCCACTGACACACGATTCATGGACCAAATGACCGAGAAGGTAGGCGCCAGTGCTGGGGGGCGAGGGGGCTTGCCTGAGGGATAGGATGTTTCAGGTGAGGGGAGGGAAGAAGGTGGTCAGTCCAAGAGAGAGGAGTGGTGAGAGGGTTAGAGAGGGGGGTGTCTGAGGGGGATGTCTGAGGTGATGAGAACATCCAAAGTACATCCAGCAAAGCGTGTTGGGCCAGAGGGCAGAATTGAAAGAGAGTGTTGCAGAGGTTGCGGGAAAGCCCACAGGAGGGATTAGAAGCATCCAGGTGGGTGTTGAGATCTCAGAAGTTGAGAAGTAGGGACAAGGAGAGAAGAGGAGAGGTCTGGCCATTCAGAGAGGAAGAGGGCGACTTGGCCGGGTGACCTGTGGATTGTGGCCACATTTAGAGAGAGAGAGCAGGAGAGATATAAAGCCTGCAGACCAGGCATTCAAGGAGGAGTAGGCCTGCATAGGGATGACAGAGGCTGGGACCCACTCCAGAAAGATTAGGGCTACTCCACCTCCAGGAGAGTTGGTTCTGGGTTCGGAGAGGATCTTGTAGTCCACAGGGAGGAGAGTGTCAAAACTTGTGACAGAACTGGCCGTAAACCAGGTCTCAGTGAGAGCAAGGACATCTAGTTTGAGTCATTCGAGGAGGTGACAGACGTCAGAAGAGTGTTTGACAGCAGAACAGGTTGCCATATTTGAAAGACTTCTGCTGAGGTGTACTGGCTTGAGGTACACCCTGCAGAGTTGGTAGAGGGATCCCAGGGTGGGCAGAGAAGGAGGATGAGGTTGCCAGAGAGGTGGCAGAAGGAGTAGCAGGAGAAGGGAGGAAGTTGATATCAAAAAGGAGGGGATTGGGCTGAGGGCCCTGAACCAAGACGTTGCCGTTCAGATAGACATAAATGATAGTCTTGGAGGAGTGGAAGGAGGCCAAGAGGACCTCTCACCAAGTGCCAACGTTAATGGGAGAGGAGGAGAAAGGAGAGAGAAGAGAGAACAAAGACCATGTGAAAGGTCTATAGGTCTGGAGAGGGGACGACAAAGAGGATGTCAGTGAGAGCCTGCCTGGAGGAAGCACTGGTGTAGGTAGCAGCTATAGGGAGGCCTGGGTTGGAGACCAGGATGTCCCTCTTGAACTCCTTTCTTCCAGACTTAGTGAGAGGGATAGGGTAAGAGTTAGAGTAGCAGTTAGAGATGATGGGAGAGACAGAGAGCACCATAGGAGGTGCGAAGGAGGTAGGTGGAGGAGAACGGGGTACGCATAGCTGCCAAGTGGCCCGCAATAAATAAAACACCAAACTCACAAAACCCGCTGGCTTGGCTGACAGAGAAACAAATTCCTCACATTACTCAAGTGGTCATTCTTTTATGCGCAGAGCAAATCTTTCTTTCACTAACAGTGGCATTAATAGGGTCGATCTCTCTTCAAACAGTAACCGGGCTTTGACCTCCTGTGACCTTCTCAGCTTTGTTGACTAACCAGGCATCTCATTGTTCAGCTCATCAAGAGAAGAAAAGAAAGTGATTTAAGTGTCATGGGAGATACGTTTACAAGTCACTGGCGAGACACAGTTAAAAATAAAGCTCTGATCTGTAAATAATAAAAAATAAGCCTGCACTGGGGAACCGGGTATGCAATTGTTAATAATTCGGTTAATTACTACATATTTTAAATTAATGCCATTTTACTATATCAAGAAAGTGATTGTAGGGTTTGAAATTGCCAAGAGCTGAGAGTCATGCATCTCCTACGTTTAGCCTGGATAGCTTGACAGCAACAGTTACCAGGATCTAATGTTGACTCCCCAGACCAACTATGTGATATCTAGGTATTTCGGAATTTATCTGAATGAGCATTTTTGTCCCCAATTTGTAGTAAACACAAGACCTCAGAATAGATTTGCCCAAGATCACAAAGCACTCTGATGCAATCCCATCACTTCCCAATGCTGGTTAAAGGGCAACTCAAATGTGCAATGCAGTATACACATTCACGAAGTGATGTGAATAAAATGAAGAGCACACCTGTTAAACAAAGGGCAAATCACTGTAAACCAAAGAACTGCCACCACTATTCGGGAAAATACGCAATTTCTACAATGTTAAAAATAATTGTAAAAAAGGTAAATCTGTGTGAACTGTGCGTGTTTCTGATTCTAATGAAACTGTCCTCACTCACTGTGACGTGTTACAGAACATCGTGTCCTTTTAGGGTGGGGTGGCACTATGCAAATATCTCTAGTGTGCGCATTTTTTAGGGAGGGCGATGGGAGCGTAGGCGACGCCAGATTGGCACTCCATCCCACTGTGAAAGGTTGCCACCTATGGGTGTTTCAAGGACGTCATTTAGGGGTCAGTAGACGTACCAGCTGTGACCTCTTGGCCTCCCCCAAGGAACCCCTGGCACTATCTCTGCGACCCTTGATCACAGAAGCAGTGCCAGTGCCCAGTGGCACATTTAAGTATGAAATGTCATTTATTTCAGGACCAAAGTATTTCACTTTGTGAAACAGTTTTTTGTGTATGAAATATATCACGTTGGTTTTGTCAGTTACATAAATTTGGTGTGCAATCTACCACTACAACCAACTGATGCAGGAGTACACATTTATTTTATTGACATAAGAAATATTACTTTTTTTAACAATACCTCTTAACATAGCACCTTTGAAATTATGTATGTGTGTGTGTGATTCCCATATTTGAAGTTTGCTTACATTAGACTTTGTAGGTTATGGTTTGTTCTGTGTGACACTAAACTACAAACTCTCAAAAGACATTTGTCTGCGTTCTGTGAATATTTCATAGAATTACCTTCTTTGTACGAAGTTTGTGTGGTTGGAGATAGCTCAGTGAGTTAAAGTTAAGTACTTGCTGCTAGTAACTGTTTATTCTGCAGCATCTAACAGATTTGAATCCAGGTGGGGCCTGAATAGGTAATAATGGATCCTAAACACATGAAGTTCATTACACTCTATAAACAAAATGTTCAAGTGTTTCCAAACTTTCAAGTGAACAGCAAAATCTAAAAGCTTTTTCAATCTTATTTTTTACTCCTAAAACTGCAAGGGTCGGATATAGGTTTAGGTTTAAGCACAAAAAGGCTAAAATCCACGTCCAATTTTGAACCTTAATTAAATATTTGGACAACAAATTATGAGTATTTTTTTAACAACAATACTTGGAGAAGATGTGTAGTTCCCTACAGAACACCTGGTTAAAGACCAATCCCAAATATATAATTTTATTTTTTTCATTATTGGGATTTTCCAATAAATGCGAGTGTCTGGCATCCAAGCTCTTCAACAACTTACTACATTCATCTACCCACACATTTAGTACCGGACCTATCTTGGGGCGGTCTGGAAATAAAGGGCTGGTAATAACGCGTACCAGCACTTTTCCAGACCGGCCAACAATAAGTTTGCCGACAGGGTGGAGGGTTTAACTCCAACTAAGAGCTGGAGGTATATCTGCCGCCCTACTGGCAAAAAACTGCCGGTTTTACCGGCCCAGTAATAGAGGTACATTCCCCCATGAGGTCCTATGGGACTCCGTGGAATGGGGATTTACCAGCATTTATGCCCCTTGGAATCTGCCGGTAATTCCGTCAGACCAAGTGGCGGAAACTGTAGTACAGTTTGCCGGTATCCCTCTGGGAAACTTATCAGGAGGGCCTTAGAATTCATTAAGACACATAGGTCCCTAAACAAGAAATTGCCAGGGGCTATAAAAAATGTTTGAATAACATTTTCTTCCATAACATCATGGCCTGAATAGACAGCTAAATATAATAATTCATAGGGAGTAATTTAAGAGGATTTAGCAACATCTTCTAAGAGCCTAACGATCCTTTTTCTTTTCTCTTTTTTCTTTACTATTTTTTTTATCATTTTTTTTTGTTTATGGTTTTGTCGTCCTTATTCCTATATCCATGAATACTTTTGTGACACGATTGTTGATTATAAAATAATGTGATGGAATTTGCTTTTTCTAATAATGATGTCCTGTTTTGAAATGGGACAACTATGGAATTGAATCTTATGGTGATGGTGGCTACAGACATGTCAGACACACCTATGTCACTGGGTGCTTTACACAAATTACTTACTTCGGGTCTTGATGACTTTGACAATAACATGGTTGGGTAATTTTTATTTCCTGTATATATATATGTGATCTTGGTGAATGATTAATTGATTAAATTAACAGTTTATATAGCTATTTGCCCTGATAATGGACGAGTTGTCCGAAATGCATTGGCATTTTTTGGCAAAGGCTACTGAGTGGAGTGTTTATTGAAATAAAAACACAACTGTTTTTTTCACGAGATACGACTCAGTAACGTTATTTATAACGGATTCATTAATAACGGAACAAGGTAGCAATACCTAAATTGAATGCTTTTCTAGACTTTGATCTAGACTAAGGGTGTGAAACCCGCACCATAGGCTTCTTGGCATTGGTCCACATCACTGAATAGTCAACAACCCTAATTTGGATCCAATAGATACAATGGGTACACACCTACCACAGGGTAACACTTTTGTCCTGATAAATGATTCTAACGTAGTCCAATCAACCTTCAATTTTACGGGATGAATTTCTGCACCATAGAGGATTGTTGGAATTACTAATGTTTGGAAAAATCGAACTATCAGAACTAGTGAAAAGCACCCATATTTTGCATACATTGTTTTCATATGAGCGACCAGTGGATACATTGGCAACGTCTTTCAAATGATTTATGTACATTCATTTTCCCCTTCAATAGTCAAACCAAGGTATTTCCAATGACTCACTTTCTCTAGTTTATTATTGTTTAAAGTACATGTGTAAGCACTGACTGGACCATGGGTTTGCCAAATCAGAAACTTAAGACTTATTGTAATCGATGTCCAGGTCATTATTTTTTACAGACTTCTAGACTAGTGATAAAGTGATGCAGACCAATAGGCGTTTGGTCAAGACCAGGTCGTCATTGTATACCAAACATTACATAGGAATATCAGAAGCCATGGTGGAAAACACTTAAAGCTTATTAACTCCTGAGCCAGATCTGCTGTGCACAAGTTAAAACGAGCAGGCACCAGCACACAGCCCTGGTGCAAGCCTCTGTGGGGTGGAATTAGATCCGAAAGCTCCCCATTAACATTCAAAGGAACCCCAACTTCAGTGAAAGTATGCATGTCATGTAAAATATTAAGTAAATGGTCAGGGCATTTCCATTTGTGCAATTTATCCCACACACGGAATCTCTTTACACGATCGAATGTGGAGGTTAGGTCTATATAGGCAAAATGTATTGCTTGCTGTTTAGCGATGGACTGATTTTTCTGATGGACAGAAAAATTACAAGGCCATTTAAATTCCTGCCCAATCTTTTTCTAAATCTCGATTGGGATTGATCTAAATGCAAATATTAATGTTTCAAATCGAAAGTTCCTTTAAAATAACAGCTGCAAACATTTTACTATGTGCATCTAATAAGGCAATTGGTCTATAATTGTCTGGATTCAACCTATCTCTTTTCTTAAATAATCATATTAAATGCGAAATCTTTCAAGAGTCTGGCAGCATACCAAATTTAAAAACAGATGCAAAAAGCATACCCAAGAACATACTCCACGTGAATGGATCACTCTTTAAAATGAAGTTAGAAATGCCTTTAGACATTCTTGCCTAGATAACTGTTTTACTGAAATGTGCCCCTACCTGTGGTGCAACCTCAGTTGCACATAAATAATGCTGCAAATGTCATTTGATGGCAGCATCTCAACATGCAAGTCTTCAATATATATGATTTCTGTACCCGGTATACAAGGCTTTGCTTTAAACAAGAGGGCAGTGCATGGGCGATTGGCAGCACTTGGCCTATGATGCCATAACTTGCACACGAGGCTTAAAATATAAAACAGAATTACCCTGGCATTTGAGTCTTCAAATAGTATATTATGACCACAGTTGGGCATGTTAGGATGCATTTATCAGATGACAACTATACCTAGAATGTGAGACTTTGACTGGCATAAGAAGTTGGAAGGCATATAAAGGTAGTCCCTATGGTTTATGATGGCTTTGCTTGGTGTGCTATTGGAATATTATGGCTGCAACCTTGGCATATAGAGGCATCACTTAATACACAGTTGGCAACTAAAAGATACTTTGTTTCTGCTTTAGAGCTATTTGTTATTTTATTAAACTTTCACATATACTTTGTGATGCTTCTCCCATACCTGCCTAACCTCAGTTTTTTTGCCATTTCTCAGGGTCTCCGGGGAAGACCCTGGAGTCTCTGGGTTTTCGGTCCCATCCAATCCTCCAACCGATTGGCTAACGGCAGCAGTCTTCTGCAGCATCGGATGGAGGATTGGACAGGACCCGGAAACGGCGTGAATGCAGCATTACCGCATTTATTTTGCTTAAACTTTTATTTCTTTTTGCCCGGTTTGCCTTATGTTTTAGTCGCCCTAAATTGAAGGGCGACTAAAACCTAAGGCAAACTCATCAAAAAGAAGGAAAGCTGAAGCAACCAAAAAAAAAAAAAAAAAAACACAGAATACCGCTTTCGATCCGGTCTGTTGCATGTCACCCCTTCCCCGGGAGATGGTACCTCCCACTGTTGATGTCATGGTCACATGGGGTAACCATGTGACCATGCTAATAAAAGAAACAAGCCACTTCCGGCTCGTCAGTCCGAGTGATCCTGACTCCGGTGTCGTTCTTTTGTAGAGCACCCTGCTGGTGCAGCACCGCGTGGAGGCGGCCCAGGGACTGGGCCCTCCACGAGGTCAGCGCCCCTGCTGGGCCACTCCACCCTCCTTGTGCCCTAGCCATGTGAGCGTGGCTGGCAAGGGCAACCCTGGCCTGGGTGCCCCCAGAGCCGCGGCTGCCGCATGCTGGGCGATCCCAGCTATGGGTGTGCTCCAGTGACCCGGAGCGCCTGGAGTGGCCTCCACGCAATGGTCAGCGGCGTGACCGCCGCACTGTGGAGGCATGTTGGGTGCTCCCGGCATGCGCTGGGGCCTGCCCGGTGAACCGAGGCAGGCCCCCTAACAATGGTGTCGAGGATAGCCCGAACCCGCGGGTGTCGGGAAGGCAGTTGGAGGCCCATCTGGGCGCTTGCAGGTGACCCAGGGCCCCGTATCCATTTGTTTCGGGCCGCCTGGTGCCCACATCGTGGTGTGTGGTGTCAGCCGCGAGAGAGATGGAAGGAGGCCCGCGCGGGGCCGAAATGCCTAGAGGCCCGCCCTCTTCCGAGGAGCGGGCGGTGGTCACAAATTCGCAAAAGGCAGCTGCCGTTCAACAAGCAGCATCGGGCGCGCATTAGGAGGGGTGCCCTGCGCCCCTGTCCCCCAGTGGAGAAGTAATATGCTGTGGCCGTGCCGAAATGAGGAAGCGCTGTCCCCTCTCCGCCCGCGAGCCGCGGAAAGGAACAGCGGCGGTGTGGGGCGCAAAAGGAAAAGGGTGGGCCCGCAGGGACACACTGAAGGCGAGCTGCCCGCCCTTTTCTCGCGGGAGAAGAAAGCACTGGCGGCCCGCGCTGCAGTAGGGAGGCCCGGCCTCTCCCCACCTGGAGATGCCCGGCGGCCCCTCCCCAGCCGCAACAAAGTGGTTGAAGAGCAGCGAGGTTCGTGCATAAGAAAATTAAAAATAATCGGAAGGTAACATGAGGCCTGCGGCGGCCCGAGACAAAAAGGGGTGCGTCACACCGAGACCTGGGCCCGCTGGGGTGAAAAGTAAGAAACCGGCCTGCAGCGGTCCTGGGACAATCAAAGGAGGTGGGTGTGGCCTAATCGATCCGGGCTCGGTATGAAATGAAAAAAAAAATCCAAAGGAAGGGGCATCTGCTGCATGTGCTGCTGCTGTCCCCCACCCAAAGCCAAGAACTGCGCTGGCCCCTGCAAAACAAGGCCCCCCCCAGCAGTCACTGGCTGTGGTGCTCCATCCCGGAGCACAAAAGTAAGAGTGTGTGATGGCCTGGTATGAACAATGAAAGGGTGTGTGGTCTTTCCGAAGCCTAGGTCCAGCAGTGATCCATCACAGCTTCCAGCCCGAAATAATGAGGACGACGGACAACACAGCAGACCTGAGGGTAATCCAGTGGGCATGTCGCCCTCACAAGGGTCAGCATCAACACCCTGAGTGCCCAGAAGAAGAGCAACTGGGTGAACTGTCCCCAACAGGCAGTGAAGGCCATAGTGTGCTGCAGGCCCCCACAGCAACATGGGGATGGGTGGCCCCACATACCGGCCTCCAATGTCTCCCTATCAGCGGCCCTGGAGTGGAAGGAGATGTGATTTGAGTGGCTTGCCGTCCCGCCACCAGTATCGTGCAATGGTGAGCGGTGCACCATCCTCAAAAGGAGCCAGATGTGGCCCCTGGTCCTCCCAGGGGCGATCATCCCGGACCCAGACAGTGTAAACATCTGGCCACCGTTACCATCCTGCCATGGGGCGTGCCCTCCAGACTGTAGACCTGGCCGATGTGGCCCCTGGGCCTCCCCAGGTGCGGCTTTGCGGGCCTTTTTGACTCTTGTGAATGTCCGAGGTGAATGTTGGTGAGGACCCAAGCAGGTTTCCTGCAACTCCACGAGTGCGGAGGAGGGACATCATCGACATCCCCATGAAGACTGTGGGCCTGCAGACATGGACTTTCTTAAAAAGGCCCAGTTGGTGGGCGATGTGAAGTTGTGCACACCCGCACATGCAAAATGCTTCATGTGGTGCCAGTGGCTCGCACTGGTGTTTTTGTGTGATAGTTGAACCACTCACCCATGTTAATAAGGGGTCTAAAAACTAGTAGAGTGGTGATAGTAGAATTAGTGTGTGCGGGGTGTTGGGATTTTGGGTTTTTGTTTTGTTGTTGTGAAAAAGGAGGAGTATTGCATGTCACCCCTTTCCCCGGGAGATGGTACCTCCCACTGTTGATGTCATGGTCACATGGAGTAACCATGTGAACATGCTAATGAAAGAAACGAGCAAGAATGGTCCGAGTGATCCTGACTCCGGTGTCGTTCTTTTGTAGAGTACCCTGCTGGTTCAGCACTGCATGCAGGAGGCCCAGGGACGGGGCCCTCCACGAGGTCGGCGCCCCCTGCTGGGCAACGCCGCCCTCCTTGTGCCCTAGCCATGTGAGCGTGGCTGGCAAGGGCAACCCCGGCCTGGGTGCCCCCAGAGCCGGGGCTGCCGTGTGCTGGCCGATCCCAGCTATGGGTGTGCTCCGGTGACCCGGAGCGTGTGGAGTGGTCGCCACACAATGGTCCGCAGCGTGACTGCCGCACTGACATACATGCCAACATTCTGACGAGCCTGGGAGGGAGATTTCTACAGAGAAATCGGGAGACAACAATTTCACCATAGGAATGCATTGGGGAAATTACTATTTTAAGCAGGAGAACGTGAAAAATATTATTATTTTTCACAAAAAAACGGGAGTCTCCCACATAAATCAGGAGGGTTGGCATGTATGCACTGAGGAAGCATGTCGGGTGCTCCCGACATGCGCTGGGGCCTGCCCGGTGAACCGAGTCAGGCCCCCTAACACTGTGGAATTAAGGACACCGGATCGAAATCAGTATTTCTATTTTCTCAGCTTCATTCTTCTTGGCCAGTTTACCTTATGTTTTAGTCGCCCTTTAATTCAAGTTGATGGTACACGTCCCCCAACCCCCAGCTAAAATGAGAAACAGTGAAGGTCCTCTATGAATTCATGAATTAGCCGACCTCAGGGATTGAACCACAGCCATCAGGTTTACAGGCTGAACACCTCACCACCGCACTATATAACCTCATGAAAAATAAACAACTATGGTGACATTTCCAATTTCGGTACTGCAAGTTCAAGTGATAACCTTTGTACTGGTTCTTGGAGTTTCAAACATGCACACATCTTAACGTTTTCAAAAACATTATTTGAAGAAAATATCCTCTATTGGTTTTGTGTGTGTATTGCTTTTATGAAAGGCGAATGCCATTCGTCTTATGCAATTTGGGTGATTATGCATGTCCTGGGACATTCACATTTATTGCATTCCACTGAAAAGTGCAAACTGCAAACGTGTATGGGCGGAGTCTTTTGTGACTGTGGGCGGGGCATACATCTCAGGGTTTTTGATTTTCAAATGTAGGCAGGTATGCTCCCTGTGATATAATGAAGGCATAGTCATGCTATATCACTTCCTGTAATGTCGTCAAGGTTGACGGTCATTTGATGACACTTCCTCCAGTGATGTAATTTGGTGTGTGATGTTATTGCTGCTACCCTTGGCAATTTGGTGAATTGGGGTCCCTTGAGTAAGCCCTGGCTTGTTCCCCCCGCATCCTGCTTACGGATCAGGCAAGACATGACGCTGACCACCGATCCACATCGTGTGTTGTCTTGAGCAGCTCTCGTTTCGGCTCCTCAGCTCATGCCTGGAAAGCCAAATAACGGCAGAACCACGTCTTGTCCAATCTTCGTTGTGCCAGCACACTGTACAAGTACAGCGTCCTTTTTAAAACAAACGTGACATTTAGCTGTCGTGGATTGGCTAAAAAATAAACTGGGGCTATGTTTGGCTGACAAACATTTAGTTTGGAAGAGAAATCATTCGGGATCAAAATTGTTTACACTCATCATAACGATGCAGTTTTGTTTAGAGGAGGTAATAATTTAAACATCCCAAAAATAGCTAATTTCTGAGAAAGAAACATTTGCAGGTAAGGATCTAGGTGCTGTCGCTCTCTCAGACTGATAATGGTATATGCAACACTTGCTGTTCGTGTTACCTAGCTGGTTGCAATGCTCAGCTCCGCAATGTTGCCCAATGTCCAGCTCCGCCATCCCACGTGTGCAGCAAAAATACTGGGACAAAGTTACCCAATAATAAACAAATCGGTTAAAGCAGAAACACCTCGATGCTATACAACGATCAAACGAAAAGAATAGACGTTGCCGCGGCCATCTTTAAATGTGACAACGTATGCGTTTCACGGAAGGATCAGAAACATAACGTAACTTTTAAAGCGTACTAAACACGGCATTGTATTGTCATATTCACTTTCGGATGTCAAGTAGACCAGTCAACGAAAGAAACTGCTTGCTATAATGCCCAAGCCCAAATCAATGACCAATTCTCAAGCTGCGTCTTTTAGACTACCGTTAAAGCGACTGTAAATCTACACTGTTGGAGTGGTACACATTATAGGTACCTAGGAGCCGGAGGAAATATAACATGTACATTGGCAGTGTTGAAAGGGGGCAGGCACCGGGATAAATCACACCAGCCAATCCGACCATCACTAGTGTTGCCCTCATGTTGGATGGAAAATATAAGTTGAATGACCCTAAAAAAAAGCCCAAAACAAGATGACTCCCATCTGAAGAAAAGCGCACACGTAAAACACCGTGGATAAGTCTCAAAACCAAGAAACGTGTACATACATATTGGGACCACAGGTTATAAAAAAAGCTTCTTTGATTGAATTTCTCTGACAGTGGTGTGCAACTTGACTAACATTTCATGGGGGCAGGAGTCAGCAGCGCAACGAAACCTACATTGGGGATTGAGGGGGCTAAGTGGTGATGGGAGTGGACACTTCAGAAAATAGGCGGGGCCAACTTGGAGGCTCCGCCCTCTCTGTTATACGCCGTCCCATGGTCTGGTGTGGGGACCAACTATAAATTAGAATAAGTTAACACGCAATATGCAGAAAGGTGAAAGAAGTATTTCTTAAAAGTAGCAGCTTTAAATTTTTACTGCATTTGTTCAAGTACATTTTTCTGAACAAACACAGTAAAACTTTAACACTGCCAGTTTCGGGAAAGGCTTCCCTTACCTCTCTGCCTAACAAAATGCAAGTGTGCATAACTCTCAACTCACAGGCTTTTGGCGGGTGTCACCCGCCTTGTAAAAGGCTGACTCACCCGCCAAGCCTCCAGCACTCCCATTCATTTCAATGTGCGTCTCACCCGCCAAAAACAAAATCGGGTGATTTCACCCGCCTTTGCAACACAAATGGCTGAGAGCTATGAGTGTGCACATCCAGGGGTGCACATAGGCTAAAATTTAGGCGGGGCAAACCCTTCAAATGTTGCCGCTACCTTCACAGACAGTGGATAAGTGGCAAACATACTTGTGTAGGGGCATTTTACTTCTTTACTCCTTGTAATTAGACTATTCTAGTGCAACTTCAATGTTACAATCAGTTAACTCTCTCCTTTAAATCTAAAAACACCTACTTCTTGCAGATCTTGAATGTCCTAGAAAGTGTGAAAATGCCAGATGGTGTGCAATGAAAGACACAATATCATAGCATAGCCTGGGACAGTACTCTGGACGGCCCAAGCAACTTCAGCGACTGGGACCAACAGATAGAGAAAATGTAATGTTGGTTCTACCACAGTAAGTCTGCTATACTAGAATCTCAGGTGCACCGGCTGGCTGGTGAGACTATGGCCCTCATTACGGTCCCGGCGGTAAAAATCTGGTGTTACCGTGATGGTGGTTGTACCGCTTCCGCCATCCGCGTGATGGCAGAAACACGGTAGGATTACGGCTTGGCGGCCGCGCGCATCACTAATGCCATTGCCATCACTGAAACACCGGCGGAGACGGATGTACCACCTGTGCCGCGTGCATGCCGGACATAGCGGCACCGCATATGTGGCCGGAAACACCGGAACCAGAAATACCGTGATCGCTGGAACTGGAAAGAGAGCGGCAGCCATTACAAAAATCACAATCCACTGCATTCCTATACCAGAAGGCATCCAGCAACAGTGAGTGGCCAAACATACAGAAGGACATGGCATCAAGAATCCCAAGAAACCGCGTGCGCAAACCCCGCTTCAGTGAAGCAAAACTCACCCTGCTGGTTGACCCCATTGTGGAAAATGCAGGGGAGTTTTTCTCAGCTGACCAGCAGCGCAACATGTAGCTGAGGTGCAAGGCCATATGGGGTGAGGCTGCCCAGAAGGTGACAGCTCAGGGTGTCACGGCCCGTAGCGTCAAGGACTGCTATAAGAGATTGGACGACCTCTGCATAAGGGTGCGCAACCTTCTGTCAGCCCACAGTCGACAATGCACTGCAACAGGTGGTGAACCACACTCACCCCTAAAGCTGCTACCATGGGAGGAAAAGTGCAGCATGCTGCACCTCGAGGGCATCGAGGGAGTCAATGCAGCAGAGGCAGGAGCTGGGACACTTGGCGAGGCTGGTCAGTGCAGAAAGTGCACAAATATGAAGCTGAATCAAGCTAATCCTGCACCCCCCCATCAATGCACCATCAATATCACAGTCCACATCACCCCATGCACACCCAGTACTCCCATGCCCCCCACAAGAATACAGTGCAAAGCCAGTCAGATGGCCTGCACCCAAGTATTACCCATACACACCCACATGACAATGCAGCACATATCAATGCGTGTAACCACAATGTGATGTTGCCCGATGACTGTGTTGCATGTCATTGTACTATTCACATCCTGCTAGTCCACTAACAGCATGCCTTTCATTCACCTACAGGGACATCATCTCAGACCGATGACAACCAGGGATGTCGAAGGAGACGGGACGTGTAAGTCGGTCAGTACAACATAGGTCAACCTCTGCTGCAGGCAACTCGGCCATCCGAGAAGAAACGCAGGCCCAGGTACACCACGCCCCGAAGATCAACACCCCTGCTGCCTCTGGAACACAGCAGGCACCACAGGCCAACCCCCTGCTGCCCCTGGGACACAGCAGGCACCCCAGGGCAACCCACGGCTGCCCCCTGGGACACAGCAGGCACCCCAGGCCAACCCCCTGCTGCCACTGGAATCCCACAGTGACGTGCACCACCTCCACCCCACCAGACTGAGTCCCAGAGCACGGACAGCAGTCCAGAGGAAATGCCTGTTGTGACACCCGGAATGGGCAGTAAGGATAACCCCAACACCCTGGAACACTGGGCTGGTTCACCCCCATGAACCTCTGAATCCATGTGCTCCCCAACCCCATCTTTGTAGGAGATCGGCAGCCGTCTCCAACGGATTGAGTAACGGCAGGACATGCTGGCCGCACTGGTTCAGCAGTATCTAGAGGAGTCTAGCCTGCAACGGGAGAGCAACCAGACCATTGGGCGCCAGGTTGCACGTGCCATTGGTTGTTATGCCACCTCCAATATGCAGATGTCCCGGAGGGTCAGTGAGGGAAACAGTGTACAGTCAACCATAGCGGAGACAATGGTGCTTGCCCTACAGGCCATCATGACACGCCTGCCGCCACATAACCCCACAATGCCCTCCACCAGCACAACACCAACCAGCTCAGAGGCAGACAGACCCCGGAGGAGGTCCATACGGCTGTCTGGGGCGTCTCAGAGGGACATTCACGCGCCCAAGCGTGGCAAGAAGAAGTGCAGTTTGACTGACAATTGGTGCACATGTTGGCATATTGGGTCTGGGTCCTGGGAGGTGGGTGTATATGTTTAGGAGTTGGAGGGGGGTTGTAGGGTATTTTGTGTAGATTTGGGGCCTAGCGGTATTTTCTTACCGCCAAAAATAAAGTAATTCAGCAATAATCACTCCTTGCATTCAGATTGGTTTGGTATTATAGTAATATAGTGGATATGCATTATTTCAGTACACAGATACATTTAGTTGGTATGCATTTCGTTGTGGTATAGTGATGAGCATAATCTCTTTGTTTTATTTGTGGCCCCAACATACAAAACCCCTTTATTTTGTTTAGACTGTTCTTGTGATCTCTTGAGGCCTCAGGCTTCTACATTACTCAAGAACACCACATTTTCATATGGAATGCCACTTATGGCTGTTATCACTGATTTATCTACACCAGTGAGCTCTGCTTCCATAAAGTATTCACAATAACATGTGGTATAATCACTAATTTATTTACATTAGTGAAACTATTTCCAGAGGCCTCTCTTTCTGCTGACTCATATACGTCCAGCAAACTATTTCATTATGTTCCACTCAGAAATCACACGCACATATATACACTGAGTGGAACCATGCACACAGCTATTTATAATTGCTCATAACATTACTTTATCTGCATAGAAACTTGGCGCTTTAAGCATCATTCCCTCTATGGCATAATATTTTTTTAGACACCAAATGAAACAGAAACAAAAATAATCTTAGGCAGACTGTGTTATCACAATTTCATTTTACAATGATACATTACCATTCACGAGACAATCCTCTTCTGAAATAAAAACACGAGAAAGACAAAAAGCAAGAACACTATGAATTTCGTTTCATATTTGCACAAGAGAGAGAACAAATTACATCGTTTGTTTTGCCTTCAGCTGGCAACATTAAAATGTGTCATTTGAACACTGTGAAAAGCTATCGCTACGCTGCCTGTCTAAAATAGGTCTCATGCACATACCGCACCCTCATGTTCATACAAGATAATTACCAGCGAGTTGTAGCTGTTTAGCACGCAAACTCCCCAGACTGGTCACTTTCTTTAAATGGCTCAAGGCTTTCCTTCAAAGCACCCCAGCGAGGACATGCAGTTCTGATCTGCGGTCTCTCAAGCCGGTGCTTATCGACTGGAATCTTCAGTCTGGGAAAGTCAGCAATGGACTGGGACGGCACCTCTCAATCAGGAAAACCCCATAGAAACTCCAGCCAGGTCTTCCCCGGAGCTGTGTAAAATGTCCTCTGCCTTTCTTCCTCCCCGAAATGTACCAAGAGACCTCTGTTACATCCCTTAAGGTGACGTGTCACCAATGAAAATGCACAATATCTATCCTCCTCTTTTAACAATGGCTTGGCTTATACGGTTTAGAAACTGTATCTACTCATTTCCTAGCATGCAGATTTCGCATCCAGCTAACACATTAAACAGAGAAAAATGAATCCAAGCGCATGTTTAAAATGACTTTCAGAGCCTGTTTTTTTTCCACCTCATTTTGCACTGGAGAACACATTATGATGTTAATAAATTAAGATCATGTTAGTATTGTTCATTATATTAGTTCATTAATCCTCTAATATGTCTCCTGCAACAGAGGCATTTCGGGAGAAAAAATGGTGCAATTGCTTGTACCGCATTATAGCAATACTTTGATCTCATGCAGTGTGCTGCACTCCAAAAACACGCTAAATAATCCTACATATCCCCTCTTTTTTCTGAGAATTTTGGCAATGGTCCAAGCCACAATTGGAAGAAATCCAACTTGCTCCCTTTCTTCTTTTTTAAAATGGAACAATCCAATACAATTAATATTTATGTGTGGAAAATGAAAATTGAAAAATCACTGTTCAATCATCATATTATCAAAATGCATTTTTAGTCCATCAGTTCTTATAAAAATGTTCTATATTTTTCTTCCCAATGGAAGTGTCCATAGTCCAGTGTCTTACTTTTGCACTTGAGTTCAATCACAAAATAATTAAATAAAACAAATAACTAAAACAAAGGATTAACATAACAGATTAAAATAATTAATTAAAATAATAAATACGTGGAACTCCATACTCCAGGACACTTGTCTGCCTCTGATATGTCCCGACCAGTGATGTCACATCATTTGGTTCATTCGGGTACTCTTCCATCTTGGCACTCTTGGATCCTTTCCCCATAACAGTCATCACTTTTTGGCATTCCGGTTACTTTGTCTTCACCTCCACCCGGAGGCAGGCATCATTCGATCTTCATCCAGGGGACTGCAGGACTCCATCGTCTCCCGTGACCTCCGGTACAAATATGTTAATATTCTAAACCAAATAGAAAAGAAACAAATTAAGTACATAGCACAATACTAACTTCACCCTTTTGCCAAAAATAAAACATGCTTTATATTTCACCCTTTTTCCTCTTCTTTCTGAAATTAAACATAGGTTAAAGAGAAAACAACATACATAAAACAGCATTCAATATTTAATACATTTTCACACCAATTCCATAAATTTTAGCTTCCATTTTTTTAATATATATTTACATATATTACAGTGTTTATGTGCCATTATCATAATCAACCATCTTTATTTAACTTCTCTGCCACTTCTAATGACTAGACCTATTCACTTTACCTTTTTATGTTCAAGGGACTTTATCTGCTTCTACACGGTCAAGTTGTTTAATCTTATGTTTAGGGTGACATGGTTTTATTTGATTTATGTGAACAAACTGCTCTGTTACTGTTTCACCTTCAGTCTTCAAAATTTTATAGACCACAGGAGAGACCTTATCTATGATTCGAATTTGGAATTTTTCTGTTTACCTTTTCCAAAATGAAATTTATACACCTGATCGCCCACACAATATTCCTTTACTGACGTCTTTTAATCATAATATGACTTTGCACTGTCAGCAGCTCTTTCTAAATTTTTCTGTACAAAAGCAAATGCATGTTGTAAATGCTTCCTCAGTTCATCAATGTATTCATGAACTGTGGATGCGCTCACAAGTGTTTGCTCATGTGTCCTGTATAGCAGGTGTTGTGGTAACACCATTTTCCTACCAGTCAAAACTTCATGAGGGATAATACCTGTTGCTTTGGCAGGGGTTGATCTGATTGCCATCAGAACCAAAGGTAAGCGTAAATCCCAGCTGGAACCTGCTTATGCCACGCATTTCTTTAAAATGTCCACAACAGACCTATTGCTGTGTTCAATTCCACCTGAAGACGCCGCCCGATATGCGATATGTAGCTTTCTCTTCACACCCAGTATTTGCCATACCTTACTCATTAGAGCACTTGTAAAATGACTTCCTCTGTCTGATTCTATTCTTTGTGGCAACCCAAACCTTGAAAACACATGGTTCACCAGCAATGTGGCTTCTGTTTGCGCACTACAGTCTGGTGCAGGAATACACTCAATCCACTTCGACATCAAACACACCACACTTATAATATAACGGTTCCCCCTGCTCGACCTCTTTACAGGCCCTACATAGTCTATTTGCAAATCTGACCATGGAAGAGTTAGGCCTCTTTTCATTAATGGAGCTCTCCACATTGTTGAAGCAGGTTTAAATTGGGCACCTACTAGACATCCTCTAGTATATAATTCTACATCTTGGGACATATGTGGCCAATAAGCATAATCTTTTAGTATTTCCATTGTTTTCTGTGAGCCTCTGTGGCCTGCAGTTATAGCATCATGCGCATGGTGTAGCATTAACCCTCTGAATGAAAGGGGTACCATCACTGTATTTGTCCTGTTATGGACTCTCTAATCATGAGTCCATCTTGTAGTCTTATTTGTTTTTTATTCTTTAATAGCACCCTCAACTCTTCTTTTCCCATACAATCATTTTCTGTTATAGGTTTTTTTTCAGGATCTATCAAATGATTATAAAAGATTCCCAAAATTCGATCATTCTTTTGTGCCTCAATCAGATCTTGGTCTGGTGTATCATAACTCCACTGTACCACTGGTTGATCTGTCTCCTTTGGTGCTTTAGAACGTGTTACTGCATCAATTTGTATTTTACCCAGTAAATGTTCAATAGGTAGCAATTCTCCCATCACAGCCCCAATTTTAGCCAGGTGATCTGCCTTATCATTTCCCTCCTTATCCTCTCCTGGAGTTTTCAAATGCCCACAAATTTTCCTCCAGTATATTGTTAAATCATTTTCTGACACCAATTTGTCTATGGCTTGTATCATTTTTCCATGTTTAAATGGCTTTTTATTGTATGTAATCATGCCTCTCGCTTTCCAGCCAGGTAAATATTCCACAAAGCTATTTCGTGCGTAATCAGAATCAGTCACCAGGACAATTTCACTGAATTTATTATGAACTGCAGTAGCAATTGCTTTATAAATGGCTGCCAATTCCGCTACCTGACTGCTCCTAGCACCAATTCTCATCCCTATACTCGGGATACCTTCACACTTCAACCAGACATTCCCTATTCCTGACACTAATTGTTTATCACTGTCATTTTCAATGTGAAAGGCACAACCATCAACATACACAGTTGGCAAGTCTTTGCATGTTTTTTCATCAAAAGCTTTGTGTGGTGATTGTTCAAATTCCTGTCAATTAGGTTCCACTTCTATTTCATTTGATACTGGTTCAGCTGCACAGTCATGTAAATCTGCTAAACCTTGAGCAATTGGGCTTTTTTTATTTTGGCCATATCTCACTTCTACAGGAAAACCCTGTAATGCTAGCGTCCATGAAGTGATTCTAGACTGCGCTAAATTACCCAACCTAATTCTTTTACTCTCTAAAAATTGCAAAGGTTGATGATTTGTCTCAATAATCACCTTTTCTCCCTGAACAATGGGGCGGAAATGTTGTAGCGCCCACACAGTGGTTAATAGGGCCTTTTCACATTCATTGAATTTAATTTCAACTTGGGAAAATGCCTTCCTTCCATATGCAATGGTTTTGTGATTCAAATCATGTTTTTGTGATAGCACTGCTGATATACAATGTTCAGAGAAACCTATTTCTATCCCTGTCCTTTATGGGGTATGCTAAACATGATGCCGTTACAAGACATTCCTTTAATTTAGCCACTGCCTCAGACTGCTCTTTTTCCCATTTCCAGGGTGTATTCAGTTTAAGCAGTTTAGTCAATGGTTGAGTGATTTCAGCATCATTTTCAATGAACTTTCTTTTATAGCCTGTCATTCCTAATAAACTTTTTACCCCTTTCACCTTTTTAGGATCTTTTAGTTTCTGTATGGCCTCTATTTTCTTCTTTTGTGGATTTAGTCCATGTTCAGTCACTTCATGGCCTAGAAAATTCACCTTTTTCTTGCACCATTGTGCTTTTTGTAAAGATACTTTGGCGCCTGCTTTCTGCAATTGACCAAGAACATGTCTTATTTCATCAAAATGGCTTTTCAAGCTATCATTATTTATCAGGACATCATCCACATAAATTATGGTTCCTCTTTCTGCTGCATCAGGCATAGCCTTCCTAAAAAATATGCCAAATTCACTCCCACTATTGACATACCCGAATGGAGTTCTAACCCATGCGTATTGAGTCTTATCAAATGAAAAGGAAAATAAATTCTGTATCTCCTCTGCCAATGGCACGCACCAATATCCAGAGGTGAGATCTAATGTGGTGAACACTTTTGAACCATGTACCTGAGCTAATCCCTGATCAATGAATGGCAGTGGCCATCTGGATACTGGCACTCTTTTATTTAACTCTCTCAAATCTGCACACAGTCGCCATTGACCGTTTGGTTTTAACACACCTAATATAGGTGTATTGGATGTGCTATGAATGGGCCTGATGATTCCCCGCGACTCCAAACTTTTAATAATCTCTGCCAATGATTCTAAACATGCCAGCGGTAGTCTATACTGGCGTACAAATACTGGGCTTCTGCTACACCCTTTCGGAAGTGTGGCCACATGTAAATTAGTTAGCCCACAATCATAAGCATCTTTTGCAAATACATCTTTAAACTCCATAAATATCTTCCTCAATTCATTCCTATCCTCCTTGTTGTCACATGCATCCGCTAACAAAATCTGCTCCTCTACCATTTTGGGGAATTCTGGAAAATGTTCTGGCATGGGAATCTCGGCGCTTTCCTCTAATTGTGTGGCTGTGTCTCTTAGTAAAGCTGCCACATTTAAATGTTTTGGCATATCAGCTTCCACTTCAATGGGCTGATTTTCTATTTCATTTTCATTTAAGTTAAATGTTGTGCAATCCTCTTGATGACAGCACACTCTCTCGCTTGAATCATAAGGGTACACAGAATGAATTCTAAATATCCCTTTGGGCTGAGAGTCCAGGTATTCTGGCAATTCACCCTTGGCATCTACATACTTTTCAGTTATATTTCCAATCACCATGTTATTTAGATCTGCTGGGTAATGTGATTTTTGTATGGCCATTCCTACTGGGGAGTTTTCCTCTAAATGAATATTCTGATAACCTTTGTTATTCACCATAATTTTTACAGACACTTCACCCACATCTACCAATGGAATGTATTCATAATCCAGGCCCTGCTGTTTTATGGATTCATTCAGACATACAAATGCATCAGAATCTTTTATCTGCTGTCCATTTTTGCATTTCAGTGTTATTGCAAACTGCTTTGTGAATGCAGGGATAACAGTATCTTTCCTCATTTGTAATTCAATTGCATAAGGGACCTGCTGTGCGCAATGATAAGCCCTTCTTTTCTCTTCAAATTCAGGTGCCGGCCCACCTATGCGTGATCATATCTTTTGATTAAGGAAATCTAGCATCATACACATTCTGTGCATGATGTCATTGTCCATGTAAAAGTCATTTTGTGTTCCACACACTATCCAAACATTATGGTAAATTGTTTTTTGTCCAATGCTAATTTTCAGCATGCATCTACCTGCAATTCGGTTTTCAAAGTCTGGACCGTCCAAACCAGAGACATACTGGTTTTTAGTCCTAAATTTCGGGATCTCCTCCCTTTCCATTATTTTTTGCAACAATTTCTTGTTAATGAAGCTCCTTTCCTATTCAAGCGCTAAAGTGGCTTTTATTGTTTTAGAATAGTCATTTATCCCAACATGAACCCATGGTTGTTCATCTTCCATGTGTATTTCAGCAAGAGTGGTAATGTGTTTTTCTGAACCTGCTCTAGGAGCAGTATTCTGTTTGCATGTCTTCTCTTTTAAATAAAAACGTAAGGTGTGCTCATCTATGGCAGTTTGCCATTCTTTCCTTGGGTCTAAGTATATTTGTACAGGTAATTTTTTATTTGCACTCTGCATCTTGTCTTGACACATTAATATAACAGTGACGATAGGTATGCAACTATTCTGGAGATACACCTCCACTGCATCATTTGTTTTTGCAACTGTGTGACATTCATTTATATTGCTGTTTTGTGATTTTAGTTTCTTAGCTATCAATGGTTTTTTGGTTAAGGACCACAGTACTCCATTCACCCCATCTATGAGCGGAGATAATCTTTTCAGGCAATCTGTTCCCATTAGAAATGGAATATCACAAATGGATGTGACCAATACCTCCTGTTTCATTCTGTTTTTACCTATCTTTATGTCAACCTCGGTGGCGCCTATAATAGGCACCTCCTCCCCGTTAAAATTATGCACTGGACCTTGATTCTCCTTTATTGTGATCTGCTTCTGCAGGGATCTCCCTTCATTGATACTCTTTACTAATTCTTTAGACATAATTGTGGCCTGTGCGCCAGTGTCAATCATTGCAAATGTATGGCATTTTTCTTCCACAATGATGGGAGCATAATACCTGTCTTCAACTTCCTCTAATACACATAGGAAATGCGAATTCTTACTGATTTCAGGGCTCACTTTTCGTAGGCCTTTTTCACTTTTGGCTAAGCACATCAGTAAATGGAAAGACATTTTCCCCTCCTTTTTGCTCATTCCTGTTTGAGAGACATTATTCATTTCCCCATGTTCAGAGGTTTTTTGGAGTGTGGCCTCCATTTGCCCATCCATCCAGGTATCATCAGAGGTCACACTACAACCCTCCAACTGAACATGTGTAACAACATCACTTGGCAATTTGTCATTGTCTAATTCTGTGCATTTGTGATTATTCAGTATGATACCAGCCCTTTTAACCTCTTCAAAAATATGTGGTTCAAAGAATTCTTCTGGTGATTGACCTGTACCCTCCTTTTGAGTATTTCTTTTTCCTGCCTGTGTTTGGTCATTGTTTGGATTGCCCAGGGAAGGAGCTATAGCATCGCCAATTACCCCCGGTTCACTGGTATTCCCCATGCATGAGTCATTTTTCTTAAACCTGTCTCTTTGTTCTTTTGGATTTTCAGGTTTTCCTATTTCATGTGTACATATCGCCAATGTTTGATTTAGTTCTAGGTTAAAACATACCTCTCTTTTAGAAGTATTTGCATTTTCTGTTACATGTTCATGTACTGGTATTTTCACTTTTAAATCATTAGGCATCTCAGAGTCATTATGCAAAGTTACATCAAAGCAAACTGTCTTTTCGGCGCTGCAGGTATCATAAGTACTTAGTCACTTTTCAGAAGCCCCCCGATCATTGCTATGGCCATCTCCCTCCTCCTTTAATGACTGTTTTTGTGTTGTGCAGAGCTTTCCTATTTGCTCAGCCAACATTTTCACTTGGGCCTTGAGGCACTGGAATCTTTCCATCTCTCTAGAATCCTCTCTCTGTGGCCTAGATCGATATTGGTTGTTTTCTCCCTGATTGGATCTATTCTGATACCTCTCAGGAGAATGATTTCTATTGGGATGGTTCCTGAACTCTTGATTCATTTGCGGAGGGAAGCGGGGTGCACCCATCCTTTGGTTGTAGTCCCCTGGTGGAGAATCATTGTACTGACGTGAAGTGTAATTCATGTTCTGTCTCATGTCTTGTCTCTCAGGTTGTGGGTACTGGCCCCTATGTTGATTCCCCTTATCAGCAAATCGATCCACATATCGGGGTCTATCCTGATTACCATATATCATGGTATTGGGATCAAATCTGCTTTGTGTCCCCAATGTCTGATAAGGACCATCATTTCTTTGATCCTGATTTTGTCTCTGGTTATTGTTTCTACCTGACATATCAGGTCGATAGCCTGCCCCGGGCCTATCTCCTAAGTACCTGGGGCTGATGTAACTCTCCCTATTACTAGGATCATGCGATTGGAACATTGGTGCAATGTGTGATGACCTTTGTTGATTACCCCTCTGTTCAGGTGCCAAATTATTTTTACTTGGACTTTGAGCAGACTCAAGGGACATTTTGGCTGACCTGATTTCCATCACTGTTGCTGAGGGTTCTTTAGATTTAGGTCTAGTATCTCTTATTTTATCACTTCCTCTACCCTGACAATATAGTACCTCATATAGTTTTGTGCTTTGGTGTACAATCCATTCCAGGGACTTGTCACACTCAAATTCACGGACCAATTGGGATATGATGTCTTTCTGCAGCCCATAGAAGTAGGCAGTTTTAAACTCATTGGAATTGGGGTCAAAAGATACATCAAAGCGAGAAATGTTCTTTTTAAGTCTTGTAAAAACTGGCGAGGGGATGTATTAGGCCCAGCAGTGATTGTGTAAGCGACTTTCTTTGCCTCCTGCAATGACTGGAAAGGAGAGAAATGACGCCTGATCTCTTTTTCGAACTCCGCCCATGTCATATTCTGCTGTTCATTCAATCCTCTTATAATACTGGCCGTCGGGGCATCTAAAGTTAAATGAAAATATTGCCTGTACTGTTCCTAAGGTATCCTGAGTGCTTTAAAAATGTCATGAACCGCTTCTAAGTGATCCTCAATGCAGCATTCCCCTCCTTTTTTAAATGGTTTGACCAGGGCTTTAATGGATTTCATTATCTTTATGGGGCTACTTGTTGCAATGCATGGAATTGCACTACTTGGTGACTCAACCCTGGTTCCAGGTTTATGGGATTGGTGGCGGCCCCAAATGGCAGTATCAAATCCCCCAAGGGCGCTGCGACCAAGTTCAGTCACTGGCCCAGTCACTGGGGCACTAGCCCTTTGGGTAGAAATAGAATTCACCTCAACTCCATTGAATGTGGTACCCTGCCACCTCTCCTGGGACATGGGAATGCACATTTGCTGTTCTAAGCCCTTACACTTTTTAAGGAGCCTGTTTGCTTCGTTTTGCAAATAGTTGTTTTCATCACTCATTTTATTAATTACCTCCTGCATGTCGCACATTTGCATTTGGCACTCATTAAATTCTTTATTCCTCTTGTCTCTTTCTTGGAGCATTTTAACCATTTCTTGTTCCGCATTTTGGAGGCCACTTTCTTTCTCATAATGTTCTTTTTGTAAAATCTGCATCTCTGACACAACCTCATCTTTATCTTGTCTAATGTGGTCCACCAATGCTTTTAAGTGTACCAATTCTTGTTCACTGTCCTCAAATTGTTTCTTGCTTTTGGAAATTGAACATCGAAATCTCTGCATTTTAACTGCATGTCTTTTTGGCATACATCCAATTCTGCTCTTAACATTTCCTGATTTTTACTTGCCCCATCTAAGTCAGTCTTTAACCTGTTAATTAGCTGGGTGTCATTTTATTGCATTCGCAGGGACCTATTCAAAATAAAACAGATTTTGGCGCATAGCCGTATCAAACAGTCTTTCTCTGCATTTTTATCGGCTGCATTTAATAACCTTAGAAGGCAGACCTGAATTATGCTGCCTTCTGCAAAAATATTGTCTAGTTTTTCTTTCTGCACCTCACCCTGAATGCAGTCATGCCATTCTGAGGTACTGTTTGATGACCACGCCCCATGTGCGAATAACTTTGCCTCTAAATATTGCACTAGGTCTGAGAATGTGGTTTGCCTTTGAGACATTCTGAAATTCGTTTTTATTGACACACTGATATTATGAAATGGGTTCCCTTTAATGTACAGATGGCGGTGTGAGACACACTTGCCACGCCCAGTAGGTGCTCTATGATCACTTTCCCAGCCTGCAACGCACCATAAATATGTAGGGTATTTTGTGTAGATTTGGAGCCTAGCAGTATTTTCTTACCGCCAAAAATAAAGTAATTCAGCAATAATCACTCCTTGCATTCAGATTAGGTTTGGTATTATAGTAATATAGTGGATATGCATTATTTCAGTACACAGATACATTTAGTTGGTATGCATTTCGTTGTGGTATAGTGATGAGCATAATTTCTTTGTTTTATTTCTGGCCCCAACATACAAAACCCCTTTCTTTTGTTTAGATTGTTCTTGTGATCTCTAGAGGCCTCAGGCTTCTACATTACTCAAGAACACCACATTTTCATACGGAATGCCACTTATGGCTGTTATCACTGATTTATCTACACCAGTGAGCTATGCTTCCATAAAGTATTCACAATAACATGTGGTATAATCACTAATTTATTTACTTTAGTGAAACTATTTCCAGAGGCCTCTCTTTCTGCTGACTCATATACGTCCAGCAAACTATTTCATTATGTTCCACTCAGAAATCACACACACATATATACACTGAGTGGAACCACGCACACAGCTATTTATAATTGCTCATAACATTACTTTATCTGCATAGAAACTTGGCGCTTTAAGCATCATTCCCTCTATGGCATAATATTTATTTTAGACACCAAATGAAACAGAAACAAAAATACTCTTAGGCAGACTGTGTTATCACAATTTCATTTTACAATGATACATTACCATTCGTGAGACAATCCTCTTCTGAAATAAAAACATGAGAAAGACAAAATGCAAGAACACTACGAATTTCATTTCATATTTGTACAAGAGAGAGAAAAAATTACATTGTTTGTTTTGCCTTCAGCTGGCAACGTTAAAATGTGTCATTTGAACACAGTTAAAAGCTATCGCTACGCTGCCTGTCTAAAATAGGTCTCATGCACATACCGCACCCTCACTTTCATACAAGATAATTACCAGCGAGTTGTAGCTGTTTAGCACGCAAACTCCCCGGACTGGTCGCTTTCTTTAAATGGCTCAAGGCTTTCCTTCAAAGCACCCCAGCGAGGACATGCAGTTCTGATCTGCGGTCTCTCAAGCCGGTGCTTTTCGACTGGAATCGTCAGTCTGGGAAAGTCAGCAAGTGACTGGGACGGCACCTCTCAATCAGGAAAACCCCATAGAAACTCCAGCCAGGTCTTCCCCGGAGCTGTGTAAAATGTCCTCTGCCTTTCTTCCTCCCCGAAATGTACCAAGAGACCTCTGTTACATCCCTAAGGTGATGTGTCACCAATGAAAATGCACAATAATCTATCCTCCTCTTTTAACAATGGCTTGGCTTATACGGTTTAGAAACTGTGAGGCCGATTCATGGAATAATTAGCGCGGCGCAAGTGGCCAAAAACGTGCGAATCGCAGTGCAAGTGCGAAAATCGCACGAAAAGCAGCGCACATCGATTCATGGAAGGCCGTGCGCGAGAAAACCATCGCATGTGCGATAAAAAAGTGCGCGGCGCACATTGGCGCACAGGCCATCTAACTGCGTGCGCCAGGTCACAGCGAAAATCGCACAGGCCACAGCGAAAATCGCACATAGCGCGGCACACGCAACAAAAGTAGGCGGAACACGGGGCGTAACACTCGGAATGGGGAACAACTTGCCAAAATGTGGGCGTCACGGGGGAAGTACAGGGTACAAGTGCGCGGAACGCCCACACGCTCGCCTACAACACGTATTCATGGAATAGAATAGGGCAAAAAAGCGCACGCTCAAACCAGCGCACAGGCACAAACACGACCGCCACAAGAAAGCAGGCGGTAGCGTCTCTGCGCCTGTAAGAAATGTGCGCCAAAAGGTGCGCCAAAAAATAGCACCTATATACTGCCATGATGAATGTCCCATACTGTGTCCCTCCAGGACAAATGACGTGCAAAGGGGTACCCACAAACACGGACACCCGCTGACAAAAAATATGTGTGCGTGTATACCGGGGTGCGCGGGAAGTCTCACACGCGAATTGGCAGGGCATGTGAATTCCAGGGGTTTGCAGGAAGTTCCACACGCGATTTGTCAGGGTACGTGGATTACAGGGGTGCGCGGGAAGTTCCACACGCAATTTGGCCGTGTACGTGGATTTCAGGGGTGTGTGGGAAGTTCCACACGCGAATTGGCCGGGTACGTGGATTTCAGGGGTGCGCGGGAAGTTCCACACGCGATTTGTCAGGGTACGTAGATTTCAGTGGTGCGCGGGAAATTCTACATGCGATTTGGCTGTGTGCTCCCAGGTATTCCCTGTACACCCTCCACGGCCCCTGCAGGCAGCACACACCACAGGGGACTACCCTGCACACCTGCTCATGTCACCCAGCACCCCCACCCCCCAGCAGTGCAGGGGCACCCTCCACCAGGCCCCCACTCATGGCTCCCACCACCCCCACCCCCCAGCCACCAGGGGCAGCCTCCACCAGGCCCCCACCCATGTCTCCCACCACCCCCACCCCCCAGCCACCAGGGGCACCCTCCACCAGGCCCCCACTCATGTCTCCCACCACCCCCACCCCCCAGCCACCAGGGGCACCCTCCACCAGGCCCCCACTCATGTCTCCCACCACCCCCACCCCCCAGCAGTGCAGGGGCACCCTCCACCAGGCCCCCACTCATGTCCCCCACCACCCCCACCGCCCAGCCACCAGGGGCACCTTCCACCAGGCCCCCACTCATGTCTCCCACCACCCCCACCCCCCAGCAGTGCAGGGGCAGCCTCCACCAGGCCCCCACTCATGTCTCCCACCACCCCCACCCTCCAGCCACCACGGGCACCCTCCACCAGGCCCCCACTCATGTCTCCCACCACCCCCACCCCCCAGCAGTGCAGGGGCAGCCTCCACCAGGCCCCCACTCATGTCTCCCACCACCCCCACCCCCCAGCCACCAGGGGCACCCTCCACCAGGCCCCCACTCATGTCTCCCACCACCCCCACCCCCCAGCAGTGCAGGGGCACCCTCCACCAGGCCCCCACTCATGGCCCCTATCACCCCCACCCCCCCGCCACCAGGGGCAGCCTCCACCAGGCCCCCACCCATGTCTCCCACCACCCCCACCCCCCAGCAGTGCAGGGGCAGCCTCCACCAGGCCCCCACTCATGTCTCCCACCACCCCCACCCCCCAGCCACCAGGGGCAGCCTCCACCAGGCCCCCACTCATGTCTCCCACCACCCCACCCCCCAGCCACCAGGGGCACCCTCCACCAGGCCCCCACTCATGTCTCCCACCACCCCCACCCCCCAGCAGTGCAGGGGCAGCCTCCACCAGGCCCCCACTCATGTCTCCCACCACCCCCACCCCCCAGCATCCAGGGGCACCCTCCACCAGGCCCCCACTCATGTCTCCCACCACCCCCACCCCCCAGCAGTGCAGGGGCAGCCTCCACCAGGCCCCCACTCATGGCCCCTATCACCCCCACCCCCCAGCAGTGCAGGGGCACCCTCCACCAGGCCCCCACTCATGGCCCCTATCACCCCCACCCCCCCGCCACCAGGGGCAGCCTCCACCAGGCCCCCACCCATGTCTCCCACCACCCCCACCCCCAGCAGTGCAGGGGCAGCCTCCACCAGGCCCCCACTCATGTCTCCCACCGCCCCCACCCCCCAGCAGTGCAGGGGCAGCCTCCACCAGGCCCCCACTCATGTCTCCCACCACCCCCACCCCCCAGCATCCAGGGGCATCCTCCACCAGGCCCCCACTCACGTCTCCCACCACCCCCACCCCCCAGCAGTGCAGGGGCAGCCTCCACCAGGCCCCCACTCATGTCTCCCACCACCCCCCACTCCCCAGCCACCAGGGGCAGCCTCCACCAGGCCCCCACTCATGTCTCCCACCACCCCCACCCCCCAGCATCCAGGGGCACCCTCCACCAGGCCCCCACTCATGTCTCCCACCACCCCCACGCCCCAGCAGTGCAGGGGCAGCCTCCACCAGGCCCCCACTCATGTCTCCCACCACCCCCACCCCCCAGCATCCAGGGGCAACCTCCACCAGGCCCCCACTCATGTCTCCCACCACCCCCACGCCCCAGCATCCAGGGGCACCCTCCACCAGGCCCCCACTCATGTCTCCCACCACCCCCACCCCCCAGCAGTGCAGGGGCAGCCTCCACCAGGCCCCCACTCATGGCCCCTATCACCCCCACCCCCCAGCAGTGCAGGGGCACCCTCCACCAGGCCCCCACTCATGGCCCCTATCACCCCCACCCCCCCGCCACCAGGGGCAGCCTCCACCAGGCCCCCACCCATGTCTCCCACCACGCCCACCCCCCAGCAGTGCAGGGGCAGCCTCCACCAGGCCCCCACTCATGTCTCCCACCAGGACCACCCCCCAGCCACCAGGGGTACCCTCCACCAGGCCCCCACTCATGTCTCCCATCACCCCCACCCCCCAGCAGTGCAGGGGCACCCTCCACCAGGCCCCCACTCATGGCCCCTATCACCCCCACCCCCCCGCCACCAGGGGCACCCTCCACCAGGCCCCCACCCATGTCTCCCACCACCCCCACCCCCCAGCAGTGCAAGGGCACCCTCCACCAGGCCCCCACTCATGTCTTCCACCACCCCCACCCCCCAGCAGTGCAGGGGCAGCCTCCACCAGGCCCCCACTCATGTCTCCCACCACCCCCACCCCCCAGCCACCAGGGTCAGCCTCCACCAGGCCCCCACCCATGTCTCCCACCACCCCCACCCCCCAGCCACCAGGGGCACCCTCCACCAGGCCCCCACTTATGTCTCCCACCACCCCCACCCCCCAGCCACCAGGGGCCCCCTCCACCAGGCCCCCACTCATGTCTCCCACCACCCCCACCCCCCCAGCAGTGCAGGGGCACCCTCCACCAGGCCCCCATTCATGTCTCCCACCACCCCCACCCCCCAGCAGTGCATGTGCACCCTCCACCAGGCCCCCACTCATGTCTCCCACCACCCCCACCCCCCAGCAGTGCAGGGGCAGCCTCCACCAGGCCCCCACGCATGTCTCCCACCACCCCCACCCCCCAGCCACCAGGGTCAGCCTCCACCAGGCCCCCACTCATGTCTCCCACCCACCCCCACCCCCCAGCCACCAGGGGCACCCTCCACCAGGCCCCCACCCATGTCTCCCCCCACCCCCCAGCAGTGCAGGGGCAGCCTCCACCAGGCCCCCCCTCATGTCTACCACCACCCCCACCCCACAGCCACCAGGGGCACCATCCACCAGGCCCCCACCCATGTCTCCCACCACCCCCACACCCCCAGCAGTACAGGGGCACCCTCCACCAGGCCCCCACTCATGTCTCCCACCACCCCCACCCCCCAGCAGTGCAGGGGCAGCCTCCACCAGGCCCCCACTCATGTCTACCACCACCCCCACCCCCCAGCCACCAGGGGCAGCCTCCACCAGGCCCCACCCATGTCTCCCACCACCCCCACCCCCCAGCCACCAGGGGCACCCTCCACCAGGCCCCCACTCATGCCTCCCACCACCCCCACCCCCCAGCCACCAGGGACATCCTCCACCAGGCCCCCACTCATGTCTCCCACCACCCCCACCCCCCAGCAGTGCAGGGGCACCCTCCGCCAGGCCCCCACTCATGGACCCTATCACCCCCACCCCCCAGCCACCAGGGGCAGCCTCCACCAGGCCCCCACCCATGTCTCCCACCACCCCCACCCCCCAGCCACCAGGGGCACCCTCCACCAGGCCCCCACTCATGTCTCCCACCACCCCCACCCCCCAGCCACCAGGGACACCCTCCACCAGGCCCCCACTCATGTCTCCCACCACCCCCACCCCCCAGCAGTGCAGGGGCACCCTCCACCAGGCCCCCACTCATGGCCCCTATCACCCCCACCCCCCCGCCACCAGGGGCAGCCTCCACCAGGCCCCCACCCATGTCTCCCACCACCCCCACCCCCCCAGCAGTGCAGGGGCACCCTCCACCAGGCCCCCACTCATGTCTCCCACCCCCCCACCCCCCAGCAGTGCAGGGGCAGCCTCCACCAGGCCCCCACTCATGTCTCCCACCACCCCCAACCCCCAGCCACCAGGGGCAGCCTCCACCAGGCCCCCACTCATGTCTCCCACCCACCCCCACCCCCCAGCCACCATGGGCAGCCCCACCAGGCCCCCACTCATGTCCCCTATCACCCCCACCCCCCAGCATCCAGGGGCACCCTCCACCACCAGGCCCCCACTCATGTCTCCCACCACCCTCACCCCCCAGCAGTGCAGGGGCAGCCTCCACCAGGCCCCCACTCATGTCTACCACCACCCCCACCCCCCAGCATCCAGGGGCACCCTCCACCAGGCCCCCACTCATGTCTCCCACCACCCCCACCCCCCAGCAGTGCAGGGGCAGCCTCCACCAGGCCCCCACCCATGTCTCCCACCACCCCCACACCCCAGCCACCAGGGGCAGCCTCCACCAGGCCCCCACCCATGTCCCCCTGCACCCAGGTCCTCACAATCACCAACCATGTGCGTAATGGTCAGCCTCCACAGCCAAAAGGCCCTACCAAGTAACCCATTCACCCACATGGAAATGAAAATTACATGGTACATCCCCAACGTACATAAAGCAAATGAACCCATGTCTGTCACACACAATGGTTGCAAATGAATTTGAAAACACCCAACATGACATGCATGAAACCAATGAGATGATACCACACAGTGAAGTATGAAAACAAAAATGTATTTAAAAAATATGAATGCAAATGAAATGAAACAAACTACAATGTCAATGAAAAAAAGAAAAGGTGCATGTCCGTCCCAAAAAATGAAAAACACCAAATCCAAAGAAAATGTACTCCAAAGTCACATTAAAAATGAAATCAATCCGACAGAAAAAAAATAAAATCCAAACACCATTGCTCCATGGAGAAGAAAAAATAAAATTAAAAAATAAAACAATCCAATGAAGAACTATGTACAAAATATCCAAGGGTCCATGAGCCCAACTGAACAAAGGAAACCTACAAAAAACCCTAACAGAAATGCAACTATATACAAAAAGTGGAGCTGTGTCCGTCGACTCCAAATCATAAGAATAAACAAAGGAAACCTAAAACTAAAGAACTATATACAAAGGCGGCGGGCAAGTCCAGGGCCAGGGCATCATCAAACTCCTCGTCTATGTCCCGGAGGCGGTCCTGTTCCATGGCCCCGAGGGTCCGCAGGGACGACGCCATCTGCTCCTCCAACCCCCTGCGGATTGCCTCGAGGCACTCGGCCCGCCTCAGGGCCCTCCGCATGGAGTTCTCCGCCCTGACCATCGTGAGCCGCTCCTCTTCCGCCCGCCGCCGCTCCGCACCTATCTGCTGGCCCAACCGCAGCCACACGGAAGACACTTCCTGTCTTGGGTCCTCCTGCCCTCCGGCCGATGCCTGCCCCTCCGATGTTGATGGCCCCGAGCCATGATGCCTCCCACATTGACTCTGCTGCTGCCTCCGACGCAACTGCCTCTGCCAGCACGACGGCATCCAGGCTGATGGAATCCACCGACGCCGTCGTGCACGTGCCCTGCCTGATGATGCCGGCACATCCTCCACCTGCTGGGGTACAGTTGCTGTGGTGTCCACCCCTGCTTGACCGCCGACTCCCGACTGTGGCAGGGATGGGATCCCCACCGAGCTGGCTGCATAGGTCAGGGCAGGTCCACAGGGGGCCCTGGTGGCATCTGGGCCGGAAGACGGCAAGGAGAACGACTGGCGTATAGCCTCCACAGAGGAGGAGAGGGCCGCCAGATTGGCCGACACATGCAGGAAACCCCCGAACATGGAAGATCCCAATTGGGCCACGTCGGCACGGTGCTCTTCGTGATGATGTGCGTGCTCCTCCCGGGAAGCACGCACGTCATCACGAATTGCACCCGCGCGCATCGCAAGCCCAATCAGGACCTTCTCCATACGGACACGGGTCCCCTCGTCCGCAGGTTGAGGGGAGTCAGGTGACATGGACATCCCCTCTACCTGCGGACGGGCTTGGGACGGGGCAACCCTGCTGGTGCATGGTGGTGCACTCACAGGGTCAGGGACAGCGACATGCACAGGCCCCTCCACGGTGACCTGTGCTGCCTCCTGCCCCTGGCCCTGGACTGCACCACTTGCACCAGCAGGGATGCCCCCACCAGCCCCCATGTGTGCCCCTGTGGCGGCCTCCTCCTCCTCTGTGGAAACCACCAACCTGGATGGCTCCTCACCGTCTTCCACCGTAGCAGGCCCCTGTGGGGGCTTACCCACCCCTTCCGCTGCAGCCGTGGGGGCATCCCCGCCGCCTTGCTCCACAGCGCCGTCTCCGCCCTCTTCTTCACTAGCCGCTGCGTAGAGGGAGACAAAGAACACAAGCATCAGGGTACTGTACAATGGTCCCCTAGACAGGAAGCAATAGCAGATGAGTACCACTGTCAAAGTACACTTCCATCATGTCCCTCCACAACACATGGGTCAGTCCAGGCAAAACACACACAGTAACAGGCATGGTGCATGCCATGGACATTTCCATACATGTCCAATGGACTCTTGAAACATACAATGATATGGAACTTACATGCATCATGGGTCATGCCTATCACATGCACACACTTCACCTCAGTCACATCCATCTGGCCCCATACACCCCAAACACAGCGGATACAAGGGTAACTAGGCTGCATCAGTGAATCTGTGCATTGTCACACACATGTGTCATGCATCCATGGCATGCACAAGTCACAGACACGCAGGTCAGGCACACAGACATTGCTACCATATATGTACCTGCCATCAGCACCCATCCCTCACCCCCACCCATGTCCAGGAACAGAGACTGGCATGCTCTCATGTCTAAAATCTGCATAGGGCTCCCCATGTGGCATTTAAACACATGCAACAACCATGTGGTTCACACATCACTGGTCGCACATGCATTACCATGATGCCCCTGCACACATACATGCATACATGGCCTATGTCACACATACAGGCAAGTATCAGAGAACCAGCACACCGCAGCATGCCCTGTCTCACACAGCAATGCTTGGACACTTACCGCTCAACTCCAGACGGGTCTCCCTCTCAAGGATCTGGGCGTGGAGCGCTGGGCGTACGCGTTCCAGGACCCTCATCTGGATGGAACTCATGCGGCCCCGGCCCCCCTCCACGAGGCGCCGGGCCTTCACGAGGGTCCTGGACCTCAAGTCCTCCCAGCGCTTCTTGATCTGGACGTCGCGGGTTGCCACCCCCTCCGCGTTGATGGCAACCACACAGTCGGCCCAGATCCTCTCCCGTCCTTCCTTGCTGGCGCGGGACGATCCAAAGAGGGCATCATACTGCCCCAGGACATGCTCCACCAGGACACCAACTTCGGTGTCAGTGAAGCTGGTGCCCCTCTGCCCCTCTGGCCTGGGGTTGCCACTGGTGCCAGATGTGGAAGTGCCCGACATGGCAACCCCAGAGGCAGGTGTGGGTGGGCAACTGGGTCCTGGGGCTGGGCTGTGGAGCGATGTAATCCCAGTCGGGAGTCTTCAGTTCCAGCAGGGGTGGACACAGCAACTGGACCCCTGCAGATGGCTGATGTGCAGGCACCAAATGGCAGGGCACGGTGGCAGCAGGCAGGCAGGCAGGCAGGCAGCAGCAGATGGCATGTGGGAGGCTGCTCGGGGCACTGGGGGGCAGTAATTCGGCCTTCTGGGCAGGAGCGTGGTCTTCCGTGTGTTTTGCGTGGCCAGCTTGATACGGAGTGATTTGGCACGTGAAAATCCTGCACGTCAGCGTGAAATTCGAGGAAAGGCCCTTAGCGCGTAAGCGCGTCAGTACGCATACGCGATTCTATTGGACCAAAGGCCCTCAGCGCGTAAGCGCGTCTGTGACGTGACCCGCACGGGTGTTTCCCACACAGCACGTGATGACAGAGCACACGTGGAAAGACTGCACGTCAGAGTGTCATCGCGTGTAATTGGACAGCACGTCAGAGTGTCATTGCGTGTAATTGGACAAAAGTGCGCGTACACGCGATTGGCCTATGTACGTGTATATCAGGGGTGCGCGGGCACTTACACACGCAAGTACATCAGCGCACCTGTATCCCGGGGTGTGCGGGAATTTCCACACGCTATTGGACTGGGTACTGGATTTCAGGGGTGCGCGGGTCACACGCTCGCCTACAACACGCGCAACGCATAAATTTGCGCCCTAACAAAATAACAAGCTCAGACCCAGGATGAACATACCGTTCCTAGCAGCAGTGGGCGTGGGCTACCAAAGGAGGAGGAGGAGGATAGTCAGGGCCAGGATATTCACACCCAGAACCAGCCTTTTCGGGATGCCTGATGACCAGGTGTATGGGAGGTACAGGTTTCCACCACACATAATACTGGACCTGGTGAGTGAGTGGGAGGATGACCTCACATCACCCACCCTGTGCTCCCAAGCACTCTGCCCCCTGGAGAAGGTCCTCAATGTACTGCACTTCTTAGCCACTGGATCATTTTAGCGGACAAGTGCCATAGTGGGTGGGGTATCACAGGCCACCCAGTCACGCTGCCTACACCAGGTCTTGAACATCATCACTGCACGTCCATCAGTCCGCAGGCACATATACCTGCCCAGAACACCTGCAGAAAGGCATGCTGCCGCCCTGGATTTTTACGGTGTGGCACGATTCCCCAAAGTGCTAGGTGCCATCGACTGCACCCATGTGGCTCTACGTCCCCCCAGGGCATCAGAGCACATCTATAGGAACCGCAAGCACTGGCATTCCATCAACGTGCAGGTAGTATGTAATGCCAAGGGAATCATCACCTCAGTATATGCCAACTATCCCGGGTCCACCCACGACAGCTTCATTTACCGAATGTCCACCCTAAGCCGGGACCTAAAAGCTGGGCGGCATGGCGATACATGGCTGCTTGGTGAGTATGAATGCCACAGCACATGCATGCATGTCAGATACTGAGCAAGGTCACAACCCCACCAATGATACCAATCACCACCTCCACAGGGGACAGTGCCTACCCTCTCAGCCCCCACATGATGACGCCAATTCGGAACCCCACCACGCCACCCAGGTAAGATATAACACAGCCCACATCACAACCCGGGGCATAGTGGAGCGCACATTCGGAGTGCTAAAGTCACGCTTTCGCTCCCTTGACCGTTCTGGCGGGCAGCTGTTGTACGCTCCCCCAGTAGTGTGCAGGATCATAGTGGCAGCATGTGTCCTGCACAACGTTGCAACACGCCGGGGCCTGGCCGTGGACATGGTGGTGGCCCCACATCCCCAACCACATGCACAGCCGCTGCGCATGGGAGGGGAAAGGGCACGGGGGGAGGCAGCCCGTACACAGCTAGTGGCTAATTACTTCACATAGAAATCACACCCCTGTGGAGTGCACACTGCCCTGGCACATTCCATCTGAAAATCAATGATGACTCAACCTGACACTGATCCTGAATGTCTGGAGAATCAACCGTCAAAACCATATCAGCCAGAGATTGTTCACCTGGAAGTGTTACAATGTTTGCATTCCTACCCACACAGACACCACCAATGCAGTTTTGTGAAGAAACACATTCAAGCAGCTAAAATGAATACCCACTTGCAAAATGCAATAAGAGGGCAGTGCCATGTCAGCCAACCCATCCCCAGCACCGCCACACGACACACCGTGCCATGTCATGCTATTTGCAGGTAAACAAAGTAATCCCCACAACATGACACTAGTGTCACAATGTACAGTGTCCCTAATTGAAACTTGCAACACCTGAAATGCTCACAGTAATGCAGGACAAACAACAAACTTGAGCAGGTACTACCATTAACATGACATCACAAATGTAATAAATTAGTAGTCTCACCACCTGGAAATGCCTGCACTCCCACCACTACCAACTGTGCAGTGTTGGCGCCATGTAGAGTTGTAGGTGCACTGCTGCCAACATGGACCCCATCTCCAAACTAGAGGGCCTTGTGTAGACATGAGGAAGGGACCTGCAAATTGGGAGGTAGACACAGATGATGAGTTACACATCAATGCAACATGCAGTGTACAACACAACAGCAATATGCACTAGGAATGTATACACAGTATTGACTAGACTACCCACACATGTAGTGGGAGTCCAATGTCACCATGTACGTCAATGTCACTTGGGCACACCCTTTGCAAGCCCATGGAAACGGGAAGCAGGAGGGGTGTGTGTGACTCAAACCCAAGCATCTGAACCAAATACATGACAAGCCTGCATGTGCCCAGCCACAATGCAGCATATGCCCACAGGAACCACGGAAGGCAACAAATTGTCCCAAAAAAATTGGGAAAAAAATAATTAAAAATAAAAAAATAAATAAAAATAAAAATAAAAAAAAATAAAGAATGGCCATTGATGGGCCCGGGGGGGTTGGGGAGGCCACCCAGGAGGTCCGAGGACAGGGTGCACACCAAAACCCACCTGTGTGGATCCTGGGAAAAAAAAACACCTCCATGGGCTCATGGCCCACACGGCTACCCTATTGTGGGAGTATCACTGCTGTCGCTATTATCACCCTGTGCAGCTGCATCCAGAGGTGGTTGCACTATGGGAGGCAGCCCACGCAAGGCCCTAGTCTGCTCCTCCATGGCTGCAAGCATGCGGGTGTGGTAGGTCTCATTCTGGAGGATGAGTGTGCAGAGGTCCCCATGCAACAACTCACGGGATGCCCGGACCGCCGCCCTCGTTGCCTGCATCTCAGCTGAGAGCGTACGGGTGAGACACTCCAGCTGCTGTTCTGTCCTTTGGTGTGTTGAAGCCTCAAGCTCAACAAGAGTCGTCCTGAGGTGAAGGAGCTCCTGCCTCAGGGCTTCCCTGTGGCCCTGGGACTCTATGGAGATGGCCTCCTGCAGAGTCGCCAGTGCCGCCCGCCTGTCCCTGTTGGACGCCAACATGTCCTCCCTGTGTGAGTGGCAGATGGAGTTGGTTGCCTGCTCTAGTCGCTCCATCAGCCTTTCAGGGGGGACAATGGAAGTGGCCACCCTATCTATGGCCTGAGCCATCATCTTGGATGATGCTGCCTGTTGGGTTGCCATACCGTAAATGGATTGCTCCCATGCGGTATTGCCAGGTGGCGTACGGCCACCACGTCGGCGGGCACCACACCTGTCTGGGGCAAGGCGAACTGCGCCTTGCTGTGCCGGCACTGCCTGAGGCTGCAGGACTGCATTCCCCCTCTGATCTGCTGGCCCAGGAACAGGATCAGATGTCGCGGAGTGTGACCCTGCATCCGTAACCACCAAAGGCGTAGCTGCCAACACTGACATCCCCATTGAGGGTTCTGACCCTGGTGCAGGTGGGTGGGTCAGAACAGAATCCCTCCCTGGAACACTCACCTGCGACGGCACGTAGGTCTCATCATCCGAATCAACACCTGAGTACAGCTCGGGGGAGGTGCAGCCAGAGACACCCCTTGAGAGCACGACCTGCAGCACTTGTGGGTTCTCACCCACCACCACACCACGTCCCTCACTGGTGGTTGGTCGGCCCTCGGACCCCTCCTGGGTCTGCACCATCTCCACAACCCCAGCAGTATCAGGTGCGTCTTCCCCTGCAAAGACATAAAAACAAAGAAATGGAAACAGGCATTAGCACCATGGCACACAATGAGGGCTGAGAATCAAGAGAACCAGTACTTGATTGACACATGTCCCACATGACTAAAACCCTCCCATGCATGCACCCTCACTGCATATGAAGGGCAGGCAAATGGCACACACTGATGACACCAAGATGGAAGATGAACACATTGTCTGCATGCTGCCTGGCAGTGGCATCACACATTGGCCTGTGATTGCCAGGTGAAACACACAAGCCATCACACAGATGGCATGTACCATTGCTATTGAGTGAAGATGGAGAGGATGGCAGCACCTATTCATTCAGTCCAGTTCCCGCATGTAATAGCTTTTCTAATTCAAACAGGTCAGATTTTTCACCTGGAGCTGCCAGTCCAAAATGGTCCAATTGCACAGGGACATGTGTGAACAAATGATATCCAGGTAACAAAGTCACTCCACTTTACCATAGCCATGTCAGACATGTGACTAGAGGACTGCAAAATGCCTAGTAAAAGTGGTGGAATGCAAACAATCTGACTGAATGAACAGTGAAAAATAAGCAACAATGTTGTGGAAAGGTGACACTTCAAGGGCAACTGGCGTGCAGTTGGGCTAGATGTCTACTGTTGGCAGAAGGGATACTGCTATGGCCAAATGCAGCTGCGCAGGATGTATTGCATGAAGCACATGGCTGACCCATACGACTCAGGCGCACACGCGCTCACCTGGCACACAAACAGAAGCCCTCACACACACACCATGCACATGGATGACACACACATGCATGTGCACTCACCGGACAATGCCTCGTAATCAGGCAGATCTCCCACGCCTTGGATCTGTTCCTCCGTGACGTAGGTCCCAGCGACTGACTCATGTGGAGTGAGTTCCATGTCTACTACTGGAGACCCACCTCCAGTCACTAGAGTTGCGGCATGACTTGAGGCCAGCTTACTCTTTGCCCTGCGCTTTAGGTAATTCCAGCGCTTATAGCAATCATTGGCTGTGCGCCTCACGATTCCAAGGGCACTTACGATGTCCGCAACGGTCTGCCAGTGTGCCTGGCGTTGTGCAGGTGTGGTCTTGGATCCTGCAACAATGACCATCTCCTTATCATGTGCGGACACATACTCGACAAGTGCATTCAGTTCGTCATCCGTGAAGCTGGGCTTCCTCGACGGGCCGGACTGTGTAGCCGTGTCTGGGGCATCAGCCTGTGCCGGACGAGCACTCTTCCTCTTCCGCTTGGAAGGTGGTGGTGATCCTGAGTGTCCTGCGCCGCTCTGGACACTAGGGGCAGGAGCCCTGGTGGACTCTGTATCAGGAGTGTGGGATTGCACACTCAGCATGGGAGTTGGTGCAGGCATTGGCTCAAGTGTAATGGTGTCAGGGGGAATGTCAGCAGGATGGACTAGGACCGACACTGTCCTGGCTCGGTGTGTGAGAGCTGGGGTGGATGGAGCCGCAGCTGCCCCTGCAGCCTCTCCGCCCTGCCTACTTGGGGCAGCAGATGACCTTGCAGATGACCTTGCTGCCCCAGATGCACGTGGCATGATGACATCAACGTGCACCAGCGCACGTGCCATAGGCCTGCTGACCTGGAAGTCAGCCATGGAGTCAGCCAGGTCTGGTGCCACAATGGGCTGGTCCAACAAGGGCTGAGCATGGATGGTGTCAGCCACATCAGCCTCAACGGGAGGGGGGGGATTATGGGTGCCCTTGACTGGTCCTCCACACATGGGGGGACAGGCTCACCCTGCAAGTAACGACCACGTCCCCTACTGGATCCACCACGGCCACCACTTGTGGCTCTTCCACCTTTGCCACCCTTACGGAATCCTCGCCTCCCAGCCATGGCACTGATGTTAATGTGCGTATGGGAGTGGCTGTAAACTATTGTCCTGGGCAATTGGGTGTCAAAGGGGTTGGGTACCAGATGGTAATTGTACCCTAGTGCTCTAGCAAGGCTGAATGTAACCCCTGGGGAAAGATGACGGGTCACGCTACGCACAGGAGCCCCAAAAAAGGGAGATGACGTGCACGCAACCCCTCCTAGACCACGTGTGCAGAAAGAAAAACCTGCACTACGCTGTGGCACCCAGTAACACAAGAATGAACGTATGCATGTCACACGCAGCCTAGAATGACCTCTGAAGGGGTAGGCTACACACGGGGCAAGCACAGATGTTAGATGCATGCGTGACTCACCGTCTGCCAGGTAAAAGAGCGTGAAAAGGAGCGCGTTTGGTTGGCAACACCCCCGCCAAAAGAAGATTTGTACGCTGTCTGATGAGACAGGGCAACAGTAGAAGGGAACACTGTTTGAGGGAACAGGCCCAGGTAAACCAGTAAAAGAGAAAAAAGAGAAAAAGCTGTCAGAGGTAACAGGGAATACGAACTTGAAACGCTGTGAAGTAAATCGCGTGTGAAACGACAAGAAGTACAGAATTCACCCACTCGCTCTTCACGAAAAGCACGTACAAGGAAATGGTGTTCTACACGTACCTTTTATACAGGCCCACACGTCCAGCGTCACTTACGTACGCGCTAGGGCCATTTCCACCAATTACACGCTTTGTCACTTCTGCGTGTAGGGCCATTTCCACCAATTACACGCTTTGTCACTTCTGCGTGTAGGGCCATTTCCACCAATTACACGCTTTGTCACTTCTGCGTGTAGGGCCATTTCCACCAATTACACGCTTTGTCACTGCCGCGTGTACGCACTAGGCCCATTCCCACCAATTACAGCTTTGACACTCAGACGTGTCTTTCATTTTTTTCACACGCAACATTTTCAAACGTGTGCCCAATTCAACGTGCACGTGACTTCATAGACGCGCATACGCTGGTGACGCGTTTACGCGCTAAGGGCCTTTCCTCGAATTACACGCAGACGTGTTGGATTTTTCACGTGCCAAATCACTCCGTATCAAGCTGGCCACGCGTAAGCACACGGAAGACCACGCTCCTGCCCAGAAGGCCGAACTACTGCCCCCCAGAGCCCCGAGCACGCTCCCACCTGCCATCTGCTGCTGCCTGACTACCTGTTGCCCACGTGCACTGCCATTTGCTGCCTGCACATCAGCCAGGGGTGCTGTTGCTGTGACCGCCCCTGCTGGAACCGAAGACTCCCAACTGGGATTCCATCGCTCAACAGCCCAGCCCCAGGACCCAGTTGCCCACCCACTCCTGCCCTGGGATTGTCATGTCGGGGCAAACACCATCTGGGACCACTGACAACCCCCGGCCAGAGAGGCAGAGGGGCACCAGCTTCAGTGCCACCGAAGTTGGTGTCCTGGTGGAGCAAGTCCTGGGGCAGTATGATGCCCTCTTCGGGAGTTCCCGCGCCGACAAGGAAGGACGGACTCGGATCTGGACTGACATCGTGACTGCCATCAACGCGGAGGGGGTGGCAGTCCGCGACTTACAACATGTCAGGAAGCGCTGGGAGGACTTCAGGTCCAGGACCCTGAACAAGGCCCGGCGCCTCTTGAAGGCAGCGGATGCCAAGGGGCGCCGGGGCCACTTGTCTGAAGAACAGATGAGGGTCCTGGAACGCATATCCCCAGCGCTCCACGTCCAGGTCCTAGAGAAGCAGACTCGTCTGGAGTCGAGCGGTGAGTGTACATGCATCCTGATTGTGAGCAGTGCGTGTGGTGATTATTCGGTAGTGTGCAGGTTGCACATCTGTTTGTATGGGGTCGAGTATGGGTGGGGGTGTACAGGGCCGTGGGGCTGACACATGCGAGGGCTGTAATGTGTGAGACATGGATGGTGCTTGTGTGTGTAGGCTTGCATGCCAAATGCAGTTGTGTGGGCACACATGTTTGGATGAATGTGTATGTAAGTAGACATGTCCGTGATGTCACGCATGTATGTTGTTTTCGGCTGCATGTATGAGCACTGTGTACATGTGCATGTGTGTGTATTTGACAAGGGTGCAACAGTGATGCAACATGGATGCATGTGACAGCGGTATGTGGAAGCCTGATTGGCAGATGTGACATGGATGCCCGTCTGAACAGTGCAACACTTGGCAGAGGTGTACACATGCATGGTGTGTGTACATGTGTGGTGCACTTCCTGTGTTGCATGTGATGTCTGGCTCACCTTTGGCTGCTCATGCTGTTGTATGTGTAGGGATGGTGGTGGCAGTTGCGATATGGCTGTGGTATGGCTCATGTGTGTGAGTTGTAATGACATGTGTGTTGGGGATTGTGATGACATGTCTGAGGTTTGCCAATGCCACTCATGTGCAACTGTCATGTGTGTATGTGTCCATTGTACAGTGCCCTGATGCCTGTGTTTTGTTTCTCCCTGTCTGCAGCGTCAACTGATGAAGAGGGCGGAGAAGGTGCTGTGGAGCACAGCGGTGGGGATCCCACCGCCAGCCGGAGACGCATGGCCCGGCTCCCCTCCCGTGTTGTCATCTCGTCGGGGAGTGAGGAGTCCGGTGCCGCATCCCAGGCCGCAGCTGCCGGGGGGAGGTCCAAGAGGCAGAGGTTGGAGTTGGACTCCTCGGCAGCAGAAGGGGCAGCTGCGACCCCACAGGGTCCAACAGGGGAAGATGGCACGGAGTCATCCAGGTTGGTGGGGGGTTTGGTGGAGGAGGAGGCCGTGCAAGCACCAGAGACGGGGTCTGGAGGTGGGGATCCCACTGGTGCTAGTGGTGCAGTGCAGGACCAGGGACAGGAGGCAGCACAGGCCGCCGCGGAGGTGCCTGTGTGCAATCCTGTCCCCGATCCTGTCCCTGCATCATCTTGCACCAGCAGGGATGCCTATGTCCCGACCCGTTTTCAGGCAGGGGATGAGCTGACGTCAACTGGCCTTCCTCTGCCTGCGGACGTGGCTATCCAGGTCCGGGTTGAGCCTGTCCTGGCTGGTGTGGCGTTGCGTCAATGGGCCATGCGAGGTGACCTGCAGTCTTTTCATGGAGAGACTGCATGTCATCTCGAATGGCTCGTTGACCACGTCAGCCTGCTGGGACAGGTCACCCAGGCCGGATTCCTCCGTCTGATGGGGCTTGCTCCGACCCCCTCCTCAACTGGACCCCCTACGCGCCAGTCGTCCTCTGTGCCATCTTCCCACCCATCAGTCACCTGGGTGCCCTGTGGAGCTGCCTCTGACGGTGCGGCCAGACTGGTGGAGGAGGCATCCCTGCCACAGTCGGGAGTCGGACGTCCAGCAGGGGTGGCCACATCAACAACTGCACCCCAGCCGGCGGAGGATGTGCAGGCAGCAGGAGGCAGTGCACGGGCAGAGGCACAGCAGCAGCAGCAACGTGGTGGGAGCCATGAAGGCTCGGGGCCTTCAACATCGGAGGGGCAGGCATCGGCCGGAGGGCAGGTTGACCCAGGACGGGGTGTGTCTTCTGTGTGGCAGCGGTTGGGCCAGCAGATAGGTGCGGAGCGGCGGCGGGCGGAAGAGGCGCGGCTCACAATGGTCAGGGCGGAGAACTCCATGCGGAGGGCCCTGAGGCGGGCCGAGTGCCTCGAGGCAATCCGCAGGGGGTTGGAGGAGGACACGGCGTCGTCCCTGCGGACCCTCGGGTCCATGGAACAGGACCGCCTCCGGGACATCGAACAGGAGTTCGATGATGCCCTGGCCCGGAACACCACGGAGTGAGCCGCTGGACTTGCCCGCCGCCTTTGTATATAGTTCTTTAGTTTTAGGTTTCCTTTGTTTGTTCTTATGATTTGGAGTCGACGGACACTGCTCCACTTTTTGTATATAGTTGCATTTTAGTTAGGGTTTTTTGTAGGTTTCCTTTGTTCAGTTGGGCTCATGGACCCTTGGATGTTTTGTACATAGTTCTTCATTGGTTGATTTTATTTTTCATTTGACTTTGAACAACATTTTTTTGGATTAGGATTTGGTGTTTTTATTTATTTTAAACGGACATGCAGCTTATCTTTTTTTCATTGCCATTGTAGTTTGTTTAATTTCTTTTGCATTTTTTTTTTAATACAATTTTGTTTTCATACTTCACTGTGTGGTATCATCTCATTGGTTTCATGCATGTCATGTTGGGTGTTTTCACATTCAATTGCAGCCATTGTGTGTGACGGACATGGGTTCATTTGCTTTATGAACATTGGGGGTGTAACATGTAATTTCCATTTCCATGTGGGTGAATGGGTTACTTGGTAGGGCTTTTTGGCTGTGGAGGCTGACCATAACACACATGATTGGGGATTGTGAGGACCTGGTGGAGGATGCCCATGGTGGCTGGGGGGTGGGGGTGCAGGGGGACATGAGTGGGGGCCTGGTGGGGGCTGCCCCTGCACTGCTGGGGGGTGGGGGTGCAGGGAGACATGAGTGGGGGCCTGGTGGGGGCTGCCCATGGTGGCTGGGGGGTGGGGGTGCAGGGGGACATGAGTGGGGGCCTGGTGGGGGCTGCCCATGGTGGCCGGGGGGTGGGGGTGGTGGGAGACATGAGTGGGGGCCTGGTGGAGGGTGCCCCTGGATGCTGGGGGGTGTGGGTGCAGGGGGACATGAGTGGGGGCCTGGTGAAGGCTGCCCCTGCACTGCTGGGGGGTGGGGGTGATAGGGGACATGAGTGCGGGCCTGGTGGGGGCTGCCCATGGTGGCTGGGGGGAGGGGGTGGGTAGGAGACATGAGTGGGGGCCTGGTGGAGGCTGCCCCTGGTGGCTGGGGGGTGGGGGTGGTGGGAGACATGAGTGGGGGCCTGGTGGAGGGTGCCCCTGGATGCTGGGGGGTGGGGGTGGTGGGAGACATGAGTGGGGGCCTGGTGGGGGCTGCCCATGGTGGCTGGGGGGTGGGGGTGGGTGGGAGACATGAGTGGGGGTCTGGTGGAGGCTGCCCCTGCACTGCTAGGGGGTGGGGGTGGTGGGAGACATGAGTGGGGGCCTGGTGGAGGCTGCCCCTGCACTGCTGGGGGGTGGGGGTGCAGGGGGACATGAGTGGGGGCCTGGTGGGGGCTGCCCATGGTGGCCGGGGCGTGGGGGTGGTGGGAGACATGAGTGGGGGCCTGGTGGAGGGTGCCCCTGGTGGCTGGGGGGTGGGGGTGGTGGGAGACATGAGTGGGGGCCTGGTGGAGGGTGCCCCTGGATGCTGGGGGGTGTGGGTGCAGGGGGACACGAGTGGGGGCCTGGTGAAGGCTGCCCCTGCACTGCTGGGGGGTGGGGGTGATAGGGGACATGAGTGGGGGCCTGGTGGGGGCTGCCCATGGTGGCTGGGGGGTGGGGGTGGGTGGGAGACATGAGTGGGGGCCTGGTGGAGGCTGCCCCTGGTGGCTGGGGGGTTGGGGTGGTGGGAGACATGAGTGGGGGCCTGGTGGAGGGTGCCCCTGGATGCTGGGGGGTGGGGGTGGTGGGAGACATGAGTGGGGGCCTGGTGGGGGCTGCCCATGGTGGCTGGGGGGTGGGGGTGGGTGGGAGACATGTGTGGGGGCCTGGTGGAGGCTGCCCCTGCACTGCTGGGGGTTGGGGGTGGTGGGAGACATGAGTGGGGGCCTGGTGGAGGCTGCCCCTGCACTGCTGAGGGGTGGGGGTGGTGGGAGACATGAGTGGGGGCCTGGTGGAGGCTGCCCCTGCACTGCTGGGGGGTGGGGGTGATAGGGGACATGAGTGGGGGCCTGGTGGGGGCTGCCCATGGTGGCTGTGGGGTGGGGGTGGTGGGAGACATGAGTGGGGGCCTGGTGGAGGGTGCCCCTGGATGCTGGGGGGTGGGGGTGGTGGGAGACATGAGTGGGGGCCTGGTGGGGGCTGCCCATGGTGGCTGGGGGGTGGGGGTGGGTGGGAGACATGAGTGGGGGCCTGGTGGAGGCTGCCCCTGCACTGCTGGGGGGTGGGAGTGGTGGGGGACATGAGTGGGGGCCTGGTGGAGGCTGCCCCTGCACTGCTGGGGGGTGGGGGTGGTGGGAGACATGGAGACATGAGTGGGGGCCTGGTGGAGGCTGCCCCTGGATGCTGGGGGGTGGGGGTGCAGGGGGACATGAGTGGGGGCCTGGTGGGGGCTGCCCATGGTGGCTGGGGGGTGGGGGTGGGTGGGAGACATGAGTGGGGGCCTGGTGGAGGCTGCCCCTGCACTGCTGGGGGGTGGGGGTGGTGGGAGACATGAGTGGGGTCCTGGTGGAGGCTGCCCCTGCACTGCTGGGGGGTGGGGGTGGTGGGAGAAATGAGTGGGGGCCTGGTGGAGGCTGCCCCTGCACTGCTGGGGGGTGGGGGTGATAGGGGACATGAGTGGGGGCCTGGTGGGGGCTGCCCATGGTGGCTGGGGGGTGGGGTGGTGGGAGACATGAGTGGGGGCCTGGTGGAGGGTGCCCCTGGATGCTGGGGGGTGGGGGTGGTGGGAGACATGAGTGGGGGCCTGGTAGGGGCTGCCCATGGTGGCTGGGGGGTGGGGGTGGGTGGGAGACATGAGTGGGGGCCTGGTGGAGGCTGCCCCTGCACTGCTGGGGGGTGGGGTGGTGGGAGACATGAGTGGGGGCCTGGTGGAGGCTGCCCCTGCACTGCTGGGGGGTGAGGGTGGTGGGAGACATGAGTGGGGGCCTGGTGGAGGCTGCCCCTGGATGCTGGGGGGTGGGGGTGCAGGGGGACATGAGTGGGGGCCTGGTGGGGGCTGCCCATGGTGGCTGGGGGGTGGGGGTGGGAGACATGAGTGGGGGCCTGGTGGAGGCTGCCCCTGCACTGCTGGGGGGTGGGGGTGGTGGGAGACATGAGTGGGGGCCTGGTGGAGGCTGCTCATGGTGGCTGGGGGGTGGGGGTGGTCAGAGACATGAGTGGGGCCCTGGTGGAGGGTGCCCCTGGATGCTGGGGGGTGGGGGTGCAGGGGGACATGAGTGGGGGCCTGGTGGGGGCTGCCCATGGTGGCTGGGGGGTGGGGGTGGGTGGGAGACATGAGTGGGGGCCTGTTGGAGGCTGCCCCTGCACTGCTGGGGGGTGGGGGTGGTGGGAGACATGAATGGGGGCCTAGTGGAGGCTGCCCCTGGATGCTGGGGGTGCAGGGGGACATGAGTGGGGGCCTGGTGGGGGCTGCCCAATGTGGCTGGGGGGTGGGGGTGGGTGGGAGACATGAGTGGGGGCCTGGTGGAGGCTGCCCCTGCACTGCTGGGGGGTGGGGGTGGTGGGAGACATGAGTGGGGGCCTGGTGGAGGCTGCCCCTGCACTGCTGGGGGGTGGGGGTGGTGGGAGACATGAGTGGGGGCCTGGTGGAGGCTGCCCCTGCACTGCTGGGGGGTGGGGGTGATAGGGGACATGAGTGGGGGCCTGGTAGGGGCTGCCCATGGTGGCTGGGGGGTGGGGGTGGGTGGGAGACATGAGTGGGGGCCTGGTGGAGGCTGCCCCTGCACTGCTGGGGGGTGGGGGCGCAGGGGGACATGAGTGGGGGCCTGGTGGGGGCTGCCCCTGCACTGCTGGGGGGTGGGGGTGCAGGGGGACATGAGTGGGGGCCTGGTGGGGGCTGCCCATGGTGGCTGGGGGGTGGGGGTGGTGGAAGACATGAGTGGGGGCCTGGTAGAGGGTGCCCCTGGTGGCTGGGGGGTGGGGGTGGTGGTGACATGAGTGGGGGCCTGGTGGAGGGTGCCCCTGGATGCTGGGGGGGTGTGGGTGCAGGGGGACATGAGTGGGGCCCTGGTGAGGGCTGCCCATGATGGCTGGGGGGTGGGGGTGGGTGGGAGACATGAGTGGGGGCCTGGTGGAGGCTACCCCTGCACTGCTGGGGGGTGGGGGTGGTGGGAGACATGAGTGGGGGCCTGGTGGAGGCTGCCCCTGCACTGCTGGGGGGTGGAGGTGGTGGGAGACATGAGTGGGGGCCTGGTGGAGGCTGCTCCTGGATGCTGGGGGTGGGGGTGCAGGGGGACATGAGTGGGGGCCTGGTGGGGGCTGCCCATGGTGGCTGGGGGGTGGGGGTGCAGGCGGACATGAGTGGGGGCCTGGTGGGGGCTGCCCATGGTGGCTGGGGGATGGGGGTGCGTGGGAGACATGAGTGGGGGCCTGGTGGAGGGTGCCCCTGGTGGCTGGGGGGTGGGGGTGGTGGGAGACATGAGTGGGGGCCTGGTGGAGGCTGCCCATGGATGCTGGGGGGTGGGGGTGCAGGGGGATATGAGTGGGGGCCTGGTGGGGGCTGCCCATGGTGGCTGGGGGGTGGAGGTGGGTGGGCGACATGAGTGGGGGTCTGGTGGGGGCTGCCCATGGTGGCTGGGGGGTGGGGGTGGGTTGGAGACATGAGTGGGGGCCTGGTGGAGGGGGCCCCTGGTGGCTGTGGGGTGGGGGTGGTGGGAGACATGAGTGGGGGCCTGGTGGAGGCTGCCCCTGGATGCTGGGGGGTGGGGGTGCAGGGGACATGAGTGGGGGCCTGGTGGGGGCTGCCCATGGTGGCTGGGGGGTGGGGGTGGGTGGGAGACATGAGTGGGGGCCTGGTGGAGGCTGCCCCTGCACTGCTGGGGGGTGGGGGTGTTGGGAGACATGCGTGGGGGCCTGGTGGAGGCTGCCCCTGCACTGCTGGGGGGTGGGGGTGGTGGAAGACATGAGTGGGGGCCTGGTGGAGGCTGCCCCTGCACTGCTGGGGGGTGGGGGTGATAGGGGACATGAGTGGGGGCCTGGTGGGGGCTGCCCATGGTGGCTGGGGGTTGGGGGTGGGTGGAAGACATGAGTGGGGGCCTGGCGGAGGCTGCTCCTGCACTGCTGGGGGGTGGGGGTGGTGGGAGACATGAGTGGGGGCCTGGTGGAGGCTGCCCCTGCACTGCTGGGGGGTGGGGGTGCAGGGGGACATGAGTGGGGGCCTGGTGGGGGCTGCCCATGGTGGCTGGGGGGTGGGGGTGCAGGGGGACATGAGTGGGGGCCTGGTGGGGCTGCCCATGGTGGCTGGGAGGTGGGGGTGGGCGGGAGACATGAGTGGGGGCCTGGTGGAGGGTGCCCCTGGTGGCTGGGGGGTGGGGGTGGTGGGAGACATGAGTGGGGGCCTGGTGGATGCTGCCCATGGATGCTGGGGGGTGGGGGTGCAGGGGGACATGAGTGGGGGCCTGGTGGGGGCTGCCCATGGTGGCTGGGGGGTGGGTGGGAGACATGAGTGGGGGCCTGGTGGGGGCTGCCCATGGTGGCTGGGGGTGGGGGGTGGGTGGGAGACATGAATGGGGACCTGGTGGAGGGTGCCCCTGGTGGCTGGGGGGTTGGGGTGGTGGGAGACATGAGTGGGGGCCTGGTGGAGGCTGCACCTGGATGCTGGGGGGTGGGGGTGCAGGGGGACATGAGTGGGGGCCTGGTGGGGGCTGCCCATGGTGGCTGGGGGGTGGGGGTGGGTGGGAGACATGAGTGGGGGCCTGGTGGAGGCTGCCCCTGCACTGCTGGGGGTTGGGGGTGGTGGGAGACATGAGTGGGGGCCTGGTGGAGGCTGCCCCTGCACTGCTGGGGGGTGGGGGTGGTGGAAGACATGAGTGGGGGCCTGGTGGAGGCTGCCCCTGCACTGCTGGGGGGTGGGGGTGCAGGGGGACATGAGTGGGGGCCTGGTGGGGGCTGCCCATGGTGGCTGGGGGGTGGGGGTGGTGGGAGACATGAATGGGGGCCTGGTGGAGGCTGCCCCTAGATGCTGGGGGGTGGGGGTGCAGGGGGACATGAGTGGGGGCCTGGTGGGGGCTGCCCATGGTGGCTGGGGGGTGGGGGTGGGTGGGAGACATGAGTGGGGGCCTGTTGGAGGCTGCCCCTGCACTGCTGGGGGGTGGGGGTGGTGGGAGACATGAGTGGGGGCCTGGTGGAGGCTGCCCTTGCACTGCTGGGGGGTGGGGATGGTGGGAGACATGCATCGTTGATCAGTAGTGCAAGGTGACATGTGGGTTGGCTGGGGGGCATGCCCATGGTGGATGGGCTGCCTGCCGGACATGAGCAGGGGTGCAGGGTAGTCCCCTGTGGTGTGGGCTGCCTGGTTGTGGAGCGTACACCTGGGAGGACCCACACGGCCAATTCACGTGTAGTACTCCCCAGAACCCCTGAAATACACATACCCTGCTGAAATCGCATGTGGAACTTCCCGCGCACCCCTGAAATACGCGTACCCTGCTGAAATCGCGTGTGGAACTTCCTGCGCACCCCTGGAATACACGTACCCTGCTGAAATCGCGTGTGGAACTTCCCGCGCACCCATGGAATACACATACCCTGCTCGAACTGGGCCAATCGCGTGTGGAACTTCCCGCGCACCCCTGAAATACACGTACCCTGCTTGCACGGGGTCAATCGCGTGTGGAACTTCCCGCGCACCCCTGAAATACACGTACCCTGCTCGCACTGGCCCAATCGCGTGTGGAACTTCCCGCGCACCCCTGAAATACACGTACCCTGATGAAATCGCGTGTGGAACTTCCCGCACACCCATGGAATACACGTACCCTGCTCGCACTGGCCCAATCGCGTGTGGATCTTCCCGCGCACCCCTGAAATACACGTACCCTGCTGAAATCGCGTGTGGAACTTCCCGCAAACCCATGGAATACACGTACCCTGCTCGCACTGGGCCAATCGCGTGTGGAACTTCCCGCGCACCTCTGAAATACACGTACCCTGCTTGCACGGGGCCAATCGCGTGTGGAACTTCCCGCGCACCCCTGAAATACACGTACCCTGCTCGCACTGGCCCAATCGCGTGTGGAACTTCCCGCGCACCCCTGAAATACACGTACCCTGATGAAATCGCGTGTGGAACTTCCCGCGCACCCATGGAATACACGTACCCTGCTCGCAGTGGGCCAATCGCGTGTGGAACTTCCCGCGCACCCCTGAAATACACGTACCCTGCTGAAATCGCGTGTGGAACTTCCCGCGCACCCCTGGAATACACGTACCATGCTTGCACGGGGCCAATCGCGTGTGGAACTTCCCGCGCACCCCTGAAATACACGTACCCTGCTCGCACTGGGCCAATCGCGTGTGGAACTTCCCGCGCACCCCTGAAATACACGTACCCTGATGAAATCGCGTGTGGAACTTCCCGCGCACACCTGAAATACACGTACCCTGCTTGCACGGGGCCAATCGCGTGTGAAACTTCCCGCGCACCCCTGAAATACACGTTCCCCGCTTGGCGTTTGCTGTTTGCCAGCCCGGTGAACTGGTCCAGGGTTAGCGCAGCCCTTTGCAATGATTTAGCGATTTTGATGGCTTTTCCTTGCGCGAGGGCGTTCTTGGGGGCGTTACTGGCGCTGCTGCAGGGTCGCTGCGATTCTCTGCGCCACGGCTGGTTTGGGAGCCTAAAATCCATGAATACGCTGTGCGCGGAAATGAGTTTTAGCGCACGTGCCTTGCGCAGACAATCGCACGCGGACACTCTGCGCCAGCCGCTTGCGACACTTTTCTGCGAAATTCTATGAATTACCCTGTGTATCTACTCATTTCCTGGCATGCAGATTTCGCATCCAGCTAATACAGCGAACAGAGAAAAATGAATCCAGGTGCACGTTTAAAATGACTTTCAGAGCCAGTTTTTTTCCACCTCATTTTGCACTGGAGAACACATTATGATGTTAATAAATTAAGATCATGTTAGTACTGTTAATTATATTAGTTCATTAATCCTCTAATGTGTCTCCTGCAACAGAGGCATTTCGGGAGAAAAAATGGTGCAATTGCTTGTACCGCATTATAGCAATACATTGATCTCATGCAGTGGTGCTGCACTCCAAAAACACGCTAAATAATCCTACAGGGTCCATAGTTGGGATAGGTAGTTGGGTCCTGGGAGGTGGGTGGGTCCATTTGGGAGATGGAGGGGGGGTCCATAGTTGGAATAGGTAGTTGGGTCCTGGGAGGGGGGTGGGTGCGTTTGGGAGGAGGAGGGGGGGGGGTCCATATTTGGGATAGGTAGTTGGGTCCTCGGAGGTGGGTGGGTACGTTTGTGCGTGTTTTGTTGTAGCACCTGTTTAATTTTTCATTCATAATACACTGGGTTGTTAATCAGAATAACGAGTGGACAATCCTCTTCTGTATGTGAATGAATGATTTAATGCAAGTGTTCAAAATTACACATGGGATAATGTGCTCAATGTGATTATGATAACTGTTCAGAAAAAATTGCAAATAATTGCTTCCCGTGCATGTTGTCCATCCATGGCACCCCACCCTGGTTGCACACCCATCCCATCATCATCATCATCATCCTCTTCCTCCTCATCTTCTGGGTCCATGTCCGGGGGAATGCAATGTTCCGGCATATACACATATTGTGCAGCATGGCACATGTGAGCACAATTTTGCCAACCTTCATGGGGCTATACATTAATGCCCCACCGATCTGCTGAGGCAACAGAACCTGGCCTTCAGCAGTCCAAATGATGCCCCGTGAACGTATGTGTGCTCGGTTGTAGGACTCATCATGCCTGTTCCGTGGTCGTGTGATGGGTGTCATGAGCCATGGTGTGAGGGTGTCTCCGGCATCACCTGCATGGGAGTGATAGGTGATCTGATGTTTATGGTGGGGATTTAGTATTGGCGATGATAGCATGTACACAGTATCAAGCATTTTGTTAGCACAGAACATAGTAAATGCCACACATTTCAGAATGCAACCTGCTAAATTGTCCTTATGTACTCTTCAATATAACACACTTGGCTCTCTCATTCCTACTGAGACTGTTTGGCATGCTCAATATCTGCATACATGATACCTTCTAGTCAACTACATGTCTTATTACTTACAAATTGCACGATGGAGTTTGGGTACGTAACAGGTGCCTCATGTCTTGTAAGGTGTTGTCAAAATTAGCGTCATGCACCCGCAGTGCACAGGAGTGAAGACACTGCTGCGCGGAGTGGGCAAAATAGGCATTGTGCACATGGGAGCACCTGCTACTTCCTCGCTGGTGCCGATACTCACATTCACATGCCACCATTGCATGGTCTGCCACTCCATGGTTCGGGGTTGTTACCATTAGCCAGTATATGGATTCCCGTGACATGGCATGGTCAACGTCTGCATACATGATACCTTCTAGTCAACTACATGTCTTATTACGTACAAATAGCACAATGCAGTTTGTGTACGTAACAGGTGCCTCATGTCTTGTTGTCAAAATCAGCGTCATGCCTCTGCAGCGCACAGGAGTGAAGACACTGCTGCGCGGAGTGGGCAAAATAGGCATTGTGCACATGGGAGCAGCTGCTACTTCCTTGCTGGTGCCGATACTCACATGCCACCATTGCATGGTCTGCCACTCCATGGTTCGGGGTTGTTACCTTTAGCCAGTATATGGATTCCCGTGACATGGCAAACTGTTTTCTTTTTGTATTTTATTTTGGGGGGGTCCCCAAACCCCCATTTTTAGTATTAAAAAACTGTTTTTTTTCCTATACGAAAGCAACAAAAAAAAACATTTAAAAAAGGGCATTCGACTTTTTTTTTCTCGGTCCTTTTGTTTTTGAAACTATTGTATTTCGAAACAATGTATTTAATCCTTTGACCAGACACCAAACTGTCCTTTGCCTATTGCAACAGTAAGCTGGTTGAACTCTGGTGACTGTCTATTAACCCCCCCGCCCCTACACTAGGATGACTACTGCATTGGTCATCCTACTCACCCAACAGCCAAGAGCACTCTGGTGAGTGTTTATTTGCCCCCCACCGCACTACACGGAGGTCTGCATTGGTCATTCTACTCACCCAAAAGCAAAGTGCTCTCTCCATGGTAACGTGCCATGTACCCTGGCAACATGGAGTTCCGCAAAACCATTGAGTCATGTGTCGATCCCGGGAAACATGCACAGCAATGGGTGATGACTTGTTCTGCATCACAGACGATCTGCACGTTCAAGGAGTGGAATAGTTTCCGATTTCTATACACCGCCTCAATGGCATGTCTGGCAGTCAACTCCACATAGGTGCAATCTAGCGCACCTATGCAATTGGGCATGCGGGCAAGGGCCTGGAAGGCCTCTTTGGTGGCATTGACCTGTGCAGGGGTTCGGGGTAGGGCGATGTGGTCTGACACATGGCGCAGCGGCGCATCCAGTACCTGGAACAGTATCCTTGAAAAACAGGGTTGTGACAGCCTGTGCAGCTCAACAACGGTGTGCTGGTATGTGCCGGTTACAAGGAAGTGCAGCACCAACACTACCTTCAGCAAGGGTAGGATTGCAGTCCGGATGTTTATGATGCTGCAGATGTCGTCATTGATGAGGGTGACTATTGACATTATGGTGTCCCTGTCAAGCCGGTATAAGGTGTGGATTTTGCTTGGGGTCAGGTTACAGGGTGAAGCCCTGATGCTGGGTATTGGTTGCTGCCTGCAGGGTGGTACCTGCTGCAGAATGATGTTTGGGATGGCCACCTGGTTCCTCATTTGCCTCCTGCGCCTACACCTCCTCCTCTAGCTCAGTGCTACTTCTAACTACATCGCAAGTGTGGACCAAACAGCGTTGTGAAAGAAGAGGGACACAGCTTTCGGTTGCCAAAGATAAAGTCCTTTATTCAGGTAAGGAAACGCAGGCCCTTTGAGAATCTTGCTTCAGACCCTCCGAGCGACGACTCATGCAAACTCCGAACTGGTAGGGATAACTCCTCCTCACTAGTGCCTGCTCAATCTTCGTACACCCTGGTCTGGTCGTCCTCTCTTCTACTGTCCTCGGTCTCCTGCAAGCAGGAGAATAACACTGGATTGGTGCACTGGCGTGACAGGCTTTTAATGGGGCGACCATAGTAGCAGACCAATCAGTGTTGCCCATGCTACCTGTATCCCAGGTACCCGTCCCCTCTGTTCTCTGTGGGGAGCTGTGCCAGCCTCTCTGTGCCGCCTCCGGCCCCGTACCCCTGGCGTTTAAGTAGGGGGTTGGTCCGTGATCTGTGGAATGGAGACTGGTGAGACCCCAACTGGGTAAGTGTTCGGGGGCTGCAGTGACACTGTGGCCTTCAATAATCTGTGGCTTGGGTGGCTCGGACGATGTGCAGGTAAAACACAGTTAAAGCGCAACATAAGGGGAAGACAAAATCTCACAGTCCAGGTGACCTCGCAGGAAAGAAAGAGGGGGCCCCTCACTTGGAGGATGCTGGCAGTCTGGTGTCCCTCCACTACCGCCCCAGCCCAGGGGGGCCTTCTCATGGTCATGAACATAGGGGAAAGCAGTCACCCTGTCACACCCCCACCGAGACATCATGTCATGATGCCCGCTCCCGGGGAGCCGGTTCAAGCCCTGCGTCCCCGAAAGCGGAAATCCAGTCCCCAAGGAAGGACCCTGCAACCCCATATAGGGGCCCTTTGGACAGTGTCCTGGCGCCTATGGCGCCAGGCTCATAAAAGACATCAGTCCTGGCGCCATAGGCGCCAGGCTCATTATGGCAGTGCTTGGGTGCACTTACCTGATGCAGACCATGCTGCAGGATCCCGGCCTCCTTGAGGCCTGAAAGGAACTACTTTACCTGTGGGACTAATTTACCATCTGGGCGTGGTCGGGGAAGGGTACATACCTGATTGGAGGAAGGATACATACCTGGAACTTCTTCCAAGGCTATTTAAACCCCACCCGAACAGCCCCACGTGCTTCGCGTTGTTCTGCATCTAGCAGCTGGACGCTCACCGTGTCTGCTCCTGCATCCTGACTTCTGCCACGCCTGCCAGCATCCTGGATCACCCGCAAAGGAAGAGAAGAAGAGAACAGAAGAAGGAAAAGTCCTTACCTGCTAACGCATCCTGGAGACATCTCGCCGACAATCGTGAAAAGGAAGACTTTTATTTAAAAGCTCATCGTGTCGATCACTGCAGCGCCGCATTCCACTCACCTTTTCAGGGCGCCTCCAGGTTCAGCAGCGATCATCCGGATTCGCAGTCACGCCCCAGTGCCTAGAGAGAAAAAGACCAGAACAAAAGGTGAGAGAGAGAAGGGAATAAGGAAAGCAAAATCTCCATGTTAAGACTTACCAGTTGATTCATTCCCTCTTCATTTCGGGTCCGTGCCGCATCCTGGCATTTCCGGACCCCGGCCCCTAAGGGGAAAAAACAGACATCAGCGTTAATGAGCGAATGAAAAGACATTACTAAAAAACGCTCATTAAAGACTTACCTGATTTCTACAAGGATTTCACCTTTCATCTCGGGTCGGTGCCTGTTCCCCGGCATTCCGTACCCCGGCCCCTATGGGGAAAAAGACACTAGCATTAGTACATTAATGCATGGACACAAGGGGAACCTCTTATCAAAAAACTTACCTGGAAGCCAAGCAAGTTTGGTTCTCACCAATCCGAAAATCCAGTGAAGTAACTGGATACCAACGCGCCCCTGCATCAGAAGCAGGATGGAGAGCTCGTCCTTCCAGACCCTAAGGTGAGACGCTACGAGGAATCACAGAAGGGTTTCGAGGAGGGTGAGAGGGGAAAGTGGGAGGCCGATTGCATTACCCCGCATACAGTTAATCGCCTATTTTCGCCTACAGAAGGATACTTCTGTGAGCCAGGCAAGCCAGATTTGGGGGCCCGGTCCAGTCCGTCTTACGAACCCTGCGCATGACCTTAGAAGAGGTCACAGGAGCGAGAATCAGGCCAGCGCCTCCGTGGGAGTCAGGTGAGTGTTACAGAACGCGAAGCCTTCCTACAAATTCCCACCCAGGCGCTATGGAAAGTTCTGAGACTGCTCAGTTGGCCCAATTACTGGGGGAATTATGGGCCGAAGTACATGCCGCTCGTCAAGAGACTAATGCCCTCAGGAGGGAATTAATAATATCAAAGGAAAGAACTGATGACCTGGCCAGACAGCTTTTGCAAGGTCAAGCTGGGCAAACTCCTCTACCCGGTTCTGGAGGGAACCCCTCTCCTGTGGTTTCCAGTAACCCTGTGCAGATTAATCTACCTGGAAACATGCCGCTGGCCCCACCCGAACGCTTTGCTGGGGACCCCAAACGATTCGCCGTATTCATGAATCAGTGTCGTTTGCACTTCCTATGCAGACCTGGGGCCTTCCCCAATGATCAGACCAAGGTAGCCTTTGTATTGTCATATCTCAGCGGCTGCGCTGCCGATTGGTCAGTTCCACTGGTTACTCAAGATGACCCGATTCTCCGTGATTTTCAAAGGTTTCAAGCAAGCATGGAAAGGTTATTTGCTCGACACTCTCAGGGGCAGGCTCTGGATGACTAACTTCTATCCCTGCGACAGGGCAATCAGGACCTCCTATCCTATATTGCAACCTTTAATAGACTAATTGTGGAAACGGGATGGCCAGAGGATAAAAGAGTCACGTTGTTTTATCGAGGCCTACGCGGAGAACTTAAAGATGTCTTGGCCCAAGTTGTAAATCCGCCCCAAGAATGCACAGAGTATATAGACTTAGTGGTCCAATTGGATCACAGACTTCAAAACAGAAAAGCAGATCGGTCCAGGTTTGAGACCCGGGTGTTGGTCAAGACCCATGCTAATCCCAAGGGAGTTGATGTCTCTGAGCCTATGCAAATTGGAGGGGTTAAAGGACCCTTAACTCAAAAGGAACGTGAAAGGAGGTGGCAGTTAAAATTATGTCTTTATTGTGGGAATTCTGGACACTTTCTACGAGATTGCCCGGCAAAACCGCCACCGAAAGGCGGTAGGAGCCGCTGATAAAAACCATGAAGAGACTGTTTTGGAAAACGACTCCGCCCGACAAGTGTAGGGGTCCGCTTGCCGAGCTTGAAAACTAACTCTGAGACCTCGCATTTCATTGTGCCAATGGTTCTCGTAGATCCAGAACAGCCTAAGCGGTTGCATGCAATAAAGGCATACATCGATAGTGGGGCTATTGGAAACTATGTGGATCGTGAATTGGTCTCTAGGATTAACCTCCCTCTCTGTCCTAAAACCAGCAAAGATGTCATCACCACAGTCGATGGAACTGAAATTGCCTCTGGAACGGTAACACATTCCAATACTGAGGTGACTCTTATTGGTCCCGACGGCCCCCGGGAGGGTGTTGTGTTTGATGTAATCAAGGCTCCACAGTTTCAGGTTATTCTTGGAATCCCTTGGTTAGAGACACATAATCCTCGAATTAATTGGCGAGCTAAGAGAATAACCTTCCCGGATTGTACACAAACCTGCTACCCAGAAAACCTGAAGATTAATCTAGCATCTGTAACCTCTGCCTCCATGCAACTACCTCCGGAATACCAAGACTTTCAGGACGTCTTCCAAAAGGAACAGGCCAACACGTTACCTCCTCACAGATCGTACGATTGCCAAATCGATCTGGTGCCCGGTGCACAACCCCCTTGTAGCAGGATTTATGCCCTTACCGAACCTGAGAATCTGCATTTGAGACAATATTTGGATCAATACCTAGCTAATGGTTTTATTCGCCCGTCAAAGTCCCCGGCATCCTCGGCTTTGTTCTTCGTGCCCAAAAAAGAAGGCGACCTTAGAACTTGTATCGATTACCGCGCATTGAACCAGATAACGGTTAAAAACCGTTATCCTCTGCCTCTGATCCCTGAACTCCTTGACCAGGTGAAGGACGCTTGCATATACACCAAGTTAGATCTCCGGGGGGCTTATCATCTGGTACGAGTTAAAGAAGGCGACGAATGGAAAACTGCCTTCCGTACTAAATACGGATTATTCGAGTACCAGGTGATGCCTTTCGGATTGTGTAACGCGCCGGCTGCCTTCCAATACTTCATGAATGATGTCCTTCGGGAACTCATCGATGTTTGTGTTGTCGTATATACCGATGACATTCTGGTGTACTCCTCTTCGGAATCTGATCACAGAAAACACGTCAGGGCAGTACTTGAAAAACTGCGCCAACACAAACTATTTGCTAAATTGGAGAAATGTGTTTTCCATACCACAGAAGTCGAGTTTCTAGGTTTCATCCTGACACCCAAAGGAGTCCGGATGGACTCAAGAAAAGTGGATGCCATCCTCAAATGGCCATCACCTAGCTCTGTAAAAGGGGTTCAAAGCATGCTCGGCTTTGCCAATTTCTATCGCAGGTTTATCCCGGAATGTTCACGCGTGGTACAACCCATTACTGCACTCTTGAGGAAAAATAAACGTTTTGAATGGTCTGAAGAAGCTGAGCTGGCCTTTCAGGATTTAAAAGCTAAGTTTACCTCTGCACCTATATTGAAACACCTGCGTCCAGATCTCCCTTATGTCGTCGAGACTGACGCATCCAGCCTAGCCATGGGAGCTGTCCTGTCCCAAAGAGATCCCGAAACCAACCAACTGCATCCCGTAGCATTTTGGTCCAGAAAATTCTCGGCACCCGAGGTTAATTATGCAATCACGGACAAAGAACTGTTAGCCATTAAGTCCGCTTTTAAAGCATGGCGGCATTATCTGCTTGGAGCTCGACATACCATCACAGTGATCACTGATCACCGGAATTTACAGTATTTGAAAACCGCCAAGGCTCAGTCATCACGGCAGCTCCGATGGGCTTTGTTTTTCACTGAATTTGATTTCGTGATTACCTATCGACCTGGCTGCAAGAATGGCAAAGCAGACGCCTTATCCCGAATTGGAATGGGAGAATCTGATACAAACTCAGAACCAGTACCGATAATTCCCGAACAGAGGATTCTAGGTATGACTTTGTTACAGACGCTTGAAGACATTCAAGCCAGAGTGAAACAACTCCTGGACCCTACAACCTTACAGGATTGGATACAAAAGGGATCAGACTTTCCAATAGATAATGGTTTACCTTATTTCCAAGGACGCTTATTCCTGCCACATAAGGAATTACACAAACTAGTTATTTCCGGTTATCATGATACATTAATAGAGGGACACCCCGGTATTGCCAAGACAGAGGAAAAGGTAAAACGACAATTTTGGTGGCCCTCTTGACGAAAAGATGTTAAATCTTTTGTGATGTCCTGTGGTGTTTGCGCCCAAAATAAAAGTCAAAAGAAAAGACCAGCCGGTCTCCTTCAACCTCTAGACACACCGCCAGCACCCTGGCACACCCTATCAATGGATTTTATTACGGACCTGCCTCCTTGTTCGGGGTACAATACTATTCTGGTAATTGTGGATTTGTTTTCCAAAATGGCCCACTTTATTCCTTTGAAAGGTTTACCTTCAGCTTCTGTCCTAGCCAAAGAATTCCTCGAAAATATTGTTCGGCTACATGGATTCCCATCTATACTAATCTCTGACCGGGGAAGCCAATTCATTTCCCACTTCAGGTGCAAATGTTGTCAAATGGCGCAGATCGACGTAAGATTATCGACCAGTCACCACCCTCAGACCGATGGTCAGACCGAGAGGACAAATCAGACCCTTGAGCAGTACTTACGGTGTATGTTACAGCAATCTGAAAGCAACTGGAAAGACATTCTTTGGATAGCCGAATACGTATATAATAATTCGGTACACTCTGGAACTGGCCACAGTCCTTTTTATACTTTGTTTGGGCATCACCCTCGAACCTCAAACCTTGACTCACCTCAGAACCTCGGAATGCCTGCAGTAGAACATCTGCATTCTACAATTACCCAAGCCTTCAAAGAGGAAACTACGCATTTACAACAAGCCAAGAGAAAATACAAGGAGAATGCTGATCTACATCGGAGTGAAGCACCTCCGTATCAGATTGGGGATCAAGTGTGGTTAGCTACCAGACATTTACCACTCAAAGGGCCTCAAACTTTTAACCCAAAATATCTGGGACCTTATTCTATTACGGCAATAATTAACCCAGTGGCTGTTAAACTTGATTTACTAGCTAGTATGCGAATTCACCCTGTTTTTCATGTGTCACTTCTGAAACCAGTGGTACCCGGAACCCGACTACTCAAACCTCCAGAACCTATTCTAATAGATGGGGAGCCCGAATTCGAAGTGAAGAACATTTGAGACTCAAAAATGTTTAGGTCAAAACTGTTCTACCTAATTGATTGGAAGGGGTACGGACCTTAGGAGAGGTCGTGGGAACCCAGCGACCATGTGCATGCACCTCAATTAGTCAGGAAATTCCACTGACTCTTCCCAGACAAACCAAAACCCCCGGAGGGAACAACCTTGGGAGGGGCCTTGGGGGGGGAGTGCTGTCATGATGCCTGCTCCCGGGGAGCCGGTTCAAGCCCTGCGTTCCCGAAAGCGGACATCCAGTCCCCAAGGAAGGACCTAGCAACCCCATATAGGGGCCCTTTGGACAGTGTCCTGGCGCCTATGGCGCCAGGCTCATAAAAGACATCAGTCCTGGCGCCATAGGCGGCAGGCTCATTATGGGAGTGCTTGGGTGCACTTACCTGATGCAGACCATGCTGCCGGATCCCGGCCTCCTTGAGGCCTGAAAGGAACTACTTTACCTGTGGGACTAATTTACCATCCGGGCGTGGTTGGAGAAGGATACATACCTGATTGGAGGAAGGATACATACCTGGAACTTCTTCCAAGGCTATTTAAACCCCACCCGAACAGCCACACGTGCTTCGCATTGTTCTGCATCTAGCAGCTGGACGCTCACCGTGTCTGCTCCTGCATCCTGACTTTTGCCACGCCTGCCAGCATCCTGGATCACCTGCAAAGGAAGAGAAGAAGAGAACAGAAGAAGGAAAAGTCCTTACCTGCTAAATCCGCATCCCGGAGACATCTCGCCGACAATCCTGAAAAGGAAGACTTTTATTTAAAAGCTCATCGCGTCGATCGCTGCAGCGCCGCATTCCACTCACCTTTTCAGGGCGCCTCCATGTTCAGCAGCGATCATCGGGATTCGCAGTTACGCCCAGCGCCTAGGGAGAAAAAGACCAGGACAAAAGATGAGAGAGAGAAGGGAATAAGGAAAGCTAAATCTCCATGTTAAGACTTACCAGTTGATTCATTCCCTCTTCATTTCGGGTCTGTGCCGCATCCTGGCATTTCTGGACCCCGGCCCCTAAGGGGAAAAAACAGACATCAGCGTTAATGAGCGAATGAAAAGACATTACCAAAAAACGCTCATTAAAGACTTACCTGATTTCTACAAGAATTTCACCTTTCATCTCGGGTCGGTGCCTGTTCCCCGGCATTCCGTACCCCGGCCCCTATGGGGAAAAAGACACTAGCATTAGTACATTAATGCATGGACACAAGGGGAACCTCTTATCAAAAAACTTACCTGGAAGCCAAGCAAGTTTGGTTCTCACCAATCCGAAAATCCAGTGAAGTAACTGGATACCAACGCGCCCCTGCATCTGAAGCAGGATGGAGAGCTCGTCCTTCCAGACCCTAAGGTGAGACGCTACGAGGAATCACAGAAGGGTTTTGAGGAGGGTGAGAGGGGAAAGTGGAAGGCCGATTGCATTACCCCTCAGACAGTTAATCCCCTATTTTCGCCTACAGTAGGATACTTCTGCGAGCCAGACAAGCCAGATTTGGGGGCCCGGTCCAGTCCGTCTTCCGAACCCTGCGCATCACCTTAGAAGAGGTCACAGCAGCGCGAACCAGGCCAGCGCCTCCGTGGGAGTCAGGTGAGCGTTACACATCAAGCCGTTCGGGTAGATCAACGTCATGGGCCAGGTAATCAGCGACCAATTGAAAAGCAGCAGGCTTATGCACAGTCTGAAATAGGAAAGGTTGCAAGGTTAGGAACTGTTGCAACACACTGTGATTGGAGTCTTTCTGGCCAGCCAGCCATTGGAGGGGTGCATGTTCCGTAAGTACCTCAAGGTCTCCACCACCCACTTGATGGCGAGGCATTCTTTTTTTAGATCGTTGAATATGGCAGTTCATGTGGAAGCAGCTTCCTACTGATGAAAGCGACGGGATATGGGTCATCTTTTGCCCCTTGGGATAATATAGTCCCTAACCCACAGCCCGATGCGTCTGTCTGCAAGTAAAGAGTGAAGTCCAGACAGCTCAGAACAGAGAGTGTAGAAATGACCTCTTTCATTTTCTTGAAGGCACGGATGGCTGGCACATCCGCAGAGAGGTCTTCTGAATGTGACGCCTTAAGGGCGTCCGTCAAGGGTGCTGCCAGGGTGGAAAACAAAGGAATGAAGCACCAGTAATAACCAATGAATCCCAGAAATGCACAGATGTTTTTTTTGTAGAGTGGAGAGGCAGCCGAAGAATGGCTTCAACCTTATCGAGTTGCGGTTTGATCAAACCCCCACCAACAGTGTATCCAAGATAACGAGTCTGGGTAGCACCCAGGACAGCTTTCTTCAGATTGATATGAAGTCCTGCAGCCTTGAGGGTTGTGACCACGTTCCTCAAATGTACCAAATGTTCTGTCCAGGTTTTACTGAAGGCAACAATGTCATCGAGATATGCAGAACTGTAAAGGGCATGAGGGGCCAGTATCCTGTCCATAAGTGACTGAAACGTAGCAGGTGCCCCGTGCAAACCGAAAGGGAGAATGGTAAACTCAAAGAGCCCGGGAGGACTGGCAAATCCTGTTTTCTCTCGGTCTTCTTTTCGTAAAGGAATTTGCCAGTGGGCCTTTGTGAGGTCAATGGTACTCAAATATGATGCAGAACCTAGCCTTTTCAATAGTTCATCAACCCACTGCATTGGATAGGCCTTGTAGGTAGAGATCAGGTTCAACTTGCAGAATGCCATACAAAACCTTGTCATTATGTCAGGTTTCAGTACCAGAACGATAGGGGAGGACCAAGGGCTATTCGAGGTTTCGATGATATTTAGTTTGAGCATTTCTTCCAACTCAGCGTAAACATTCCCTCTTTTTGCTTCTGGCATCCTATAGGGCCTGAGCCTCACTCTCCGGCCCGGGGATGGTATCGATATTATGCTCGATATTATGCTCGGTAAGGTTTGTCCTTCCTGGTAGATTGGATACAAATGAAGCATAAGGCAGCAGGGTCTTTTGTATTTCCTGTAGCTGCCGTGGACTGAGAGTTTTGACCCGGCTAACATCTTGCAACCCAGAAGAATCGCGGAGTGTGAGCTGTTCTTCTGGTAGATGGTCGAAGCACACAATAGCCACCTGTCTGGGAGGCTCTCTCCACTCCTTGAGCAGGTTAACATGGTAGTTTTCTCCTGTTTGCATCGGTCCGGTTGGTGTACCAGGTAGCTGACTGGTCCAAGGATGGCAGTGATAATATAGGGGACCCTCCATTGAGCCAGTATTTCATTTTCACTGGTCGGTATAAGGACCAATACTCGATGTACTGCCTTGAAGGAACGCATTTGGCTCTGTCGATTATACTGTCCTTCTTGGGTTAACTGCGCCTGTCCCAGATTGGAGCGAGCCATGCTCCTGAGTTGTTCCATATGAGTTCTAAGTTCAGAAACATAATGCGTCAAAGGCTGTTCCTCTTCTTGGCCTTCCCAGTCCTTCTTTACCAAATCAAGGATGGTTCTTGGCTGATCACTGTTAAGAATCTCCAAAAGAGACCTGGTTTGACAAGATCAGTTGCCCGTTGAGAACGTAGTGTAGCCAAAGAATTCTTCCTGACAATGTAACTCCCAAAAGGACTAATGGACTGTTTGGGAGGGAGATTGTCCGAAAGAAGGAATAAGCCCCGCAACACAGCTGTCTGCACAGAAAGGAAAACAATATCAGACTACTGGTAACAGGATAAACATTAGGCAATTCCTTCAAAAAAGGTTTCACTAACTCACATAATGGGGAAAACCTCTGGCTGTGGGATTTCAGGCTAGTTCGTGGCGTAATCCTGTAGCAAAGATAACACAGGAGAGTAGCCTTAGATGACTGTAGTAGAAAAAAGGATAATACTTGTAAATTGCAGAACAGCCCATGAGCTTACCCTCTCGGTCCTGGAATCCAGTTATGTGGTGAGACGTAGTCCGATGAAAACCAATGGTCCGTGAAGAAATAAATCCAGAGCAGAGAACAATCCAACCTATACCTGTACCTGCCGGCACGCGGACGCCTAATGTGTGTAAGGAAGTCTCTAGTCCACACACAAACGTTAGAGTGTAAGTTCCCCAAGTCAGATCCAATCCGACGTAGAAAAGTTTGTGAAGAAGCACAGTTCTGTGAGCAAACAGCCGGGCAAAGAGGATTCCTGAAGCGGTTGAAACCCAGGTGTCAGGCAGGTGTCAGGCAAGTTCCAAGATAACACACAGCAAAACATAGAGGAAATGCAAGTGGTTGTAGCGTTCCGTAGTCAAGGTAAACAAGGTATCATAGTTCGACGAAGCCAAGGCAAAATGCGAAAAACAATCCGGTCAGCAGAAAAAGGGTCAAAATACACATGAGCAAATAGTCCGTGATACAAGGGAGCTCCAAACAAAATCAGAAGCGACGTTCGGTAGTCATGGGCGGAGCGTTATAGAATGCCACGTGATCATTCAACAGGACGCTGTGAACGCCGTAGCTCAGCACGTAGGTAACCTGGCAACCAACGTTTCCACGCCAAGCCCCAAGTCTGTATAAGTGAAAGCGTGGGGAAATGTTGCGTTTACATACAGGCTTAGATGAAGTCAGCATAGAAGTGCCTGGACGAGCCAAAAGTTTACGTTTAGAGTAACGGAATGATTTTGAAGAGAAGCATCTAGTTCCTGATTTCTTGACAGCATCCACCCCCAAAGAAGCATCCCCTCCACGAGAGGCGAGAAAACAGGCCAAAAGATCCAGAGCATGTAGATTGGATTCAGGCTCCCAGGTGCGGTCCTCAAAAACCCTTCCAATCGATTAGAAACAACTGAACCCCCCGGGAGACCTTAGTATCCAGTATGTCCTGAGCCTCATATCTCTCCTCACCGTGCACCTTGATCGGAGGAGGATGAACAGGGACCCTGGTACCTTCGGCACAGGGCTTCAAAAGTGACACGTGAAAGACAGGATGGATCTTCCATGATTCAGGCAACTCCAGTCTGGCAGCAGATGCATTTATAATCTCACGGAAAGGATAAGGACCCACAAGCCTAGGCTTCAAACAACTCCTTACGGGGATGCGAAGGTGTTTAGTAGAGAGCCAAACCGACATACCGGGATGGTAATCGGGAGCAGGAGACCTATGACGGTCTGCGTGTTTCTTCGAGCGTTCCTGAGCCTCCCTCAGATGGCAATGAACCTGATGGTGTACATTAGTGATATCTCGGAGACTGTCCTGAACAGCCGGATTATCAGAAAGTACCGGAAGATCCACTGGTAATGAGCGTGGGTGATACCCATATAATGCAAAGAAAGGAGTTGACCCCGTTGACGTATGGACCGAGTTGTTGTAGGCAAACTCAGCCGCCCCCAATACTGACAACCAGGATTCCTGATGTTGCAAAGTCAAACAACGAAGATACTGCTCAAGGGTAGCATTCAAGCGCTCTGTTTGACCATCTGTTTCTGGATGGTAAGCGCTCGAATATCGTCCATCTACCCCCAGAGACATAGTAAGATGCCGCCAGAAACGGGAGGCGAACTGTGAGCCTCTGTCGGAGATTATGATATCAGGTAACCCAAAGAAACGAAATATGTAGCGAAGGAATAGGTCCGCAAAGGCAGGAGCCGTAGGCAAGCCTTGACATGGGACAAAAACTGCGACCTTTGTAAAGGAATCAATGGTTACCCATATAGTGTCGAACCCTTGGATGGATGGCAGTTCCACTATAAAGTCAATAGAGATCATAGCCCAGGGTTTCTTAGGAATCAGAAGAGGACATAGCAAACCCATGGGCTTCATAGTCTTGGACTTGCACTGGGTACATATAGCACATGTAGAAATGTAATCCGAAACATCCTTCTGCATCGAAGGCCTCCAACACCATCTCTTGAGTTGTTCAAGTGTCTTGCGTAGTCCCGGATGAGCAGCAACCAAGGAATCATGACACCAACTTAATGCGGTCTGCCTGGACTCCATGTCGGGAAAAAACAAACGACCGTGTACATAAGGCATTGCATAAACAATCTCCATTTTGTGTTGCTCTATCTCTGGGGGATTTCCCAAAACCCATTTCTTGATGGTTTCTTTTAACATAGATCTTAAGGTGCAGCACAAACAACTTGACTAGGTACCATCAGATTACCAGAATCAGTGCAGGTGGTTTTTTCACTGTACATCCTTGAAAGTGCATCAGCTTTAGAATGCAGTGATCCAGGGCGATATGTGATCACAAAGTAACTGCCCCAATAACCATAGCAGAGTCCAGCATAGGCGTACACGGCCCCAATGGGGTGGATTCTGCCGTCAAACAAGACGTAGTGCAGAGATCCGAGGGGAAAGAGACCATACCAGCAGCTCAATCTTGTGTTTCTTTAAACATGGCAAGCCTAAAATCAGCTTAAATTGTGGTGCTGCAATAACATCGAAAGATATTGTCTCAGTATGGGCAGATGAGGTAGTCATGGTGACATCAACCGTCTGTTCAGTTACAAGTCCCGACAGTAATGTTGTGCCATCAACAGTACTGACCAACTCCGGACATGCCTTGGGAATTACTGGAATGCAACAGTCTTTAATAAAATGCTCATCAGAGTAATTTCCTGTTGCCCCTGAATCTAAAACAGCATTGACTGAACAGGATTCTATGGAGGGAGCAAGAATGAGCAGGGATAGAAAACAAAATCATGGATTCGGAGCCCAAGGTAGAATGACTCGGCAAAGGGGCTCCCTCTACTGCCGAGCTTTGGAGTTTCCCTGTTTGCGTGGTTTCTTGGGACACTGTCTCAAAAAATGTTCTGATGAACCACAGTAATAACATAAACTGTTCTTTCTGCGATTTTCTCTTCAGGAGAAACCGGACCCCTGAGAGTACCATTCTGCATAGGCTCTGGTGAACCAGTGGGCTGTTCACTGGAAGCAGGGGCGATGTAAGGGACCACCCTCCTTTCCCCTTTACGTTCAGCCCTTCGTGCATCGACTTGTAAGACCAGATCCACCAATTCAGAAAAGGCAGTTGGAACTACCGGTACAGTGGATAGCACATCCTTAAGGAGGTCAGACAAGCCCTTATAGAAAAGAGCTCCTTTTTTCTCCTGAGGCCACCCAGTTTCGGCTACTAGTTGATTGAATTTGGCCAAGTAGGCTAGAAGGGACATATCCTTCTGCTGTAAGGAGAGCAGCTCCAAATCCGAGGCCTGGGATTTGTACCGGGTATCAAAACACCTGACATAGCAGAAATGAGGGCGTCGCAGTCATACAGAAGGTGGCTGCCCTGCTCCAATAATGGGTTGGCCCAGACTGCTGCAGTACCTCCTAAATATGATAAGACAAAAGCTGCCTTAGTGGTGGCATCAGGAAACAACGTAGGGCGACAGAGGAAATGTATATGAATTTACAGCGGGTTTGCACCCTGAACTTCAAGAATTTTTACTTAAATATTAAAGAAGATATCACGAAAGATTGGTTGTGCGTACTCACTTCAATCACCCAATATTGCATTCCTCATCCATGGAATCTTTTTGAGTTACAGCACACCATAGTGAACATGTCATATGAAGACATTGAACACCTAACAGATAAAAGAGCGAAAACATTAGGCTTTACAGCCGATGAAGCAGATGCGATTCTGGGACTTATCAAGGGCACCACACGTACCAAGACAACTAATGACCCAACAAGCAAAATTAAACAACTTGAATACTCAATACGAAAACTAATCAATAGAAAGCTACATGCGATTACATTAGGCAGATACTACAAAGTACAACGTATCCCGAGAGGACTAAGAATTCCTTTACGCCCCACGTTATGTAAAGAGAGTAAGGAATTTGTGGATAAATGGGAACAGATGCTCAATAAGTGTTCCCTCGACTTAATTTTGCTCACCATCAAAGAATTATCAGGTAATATCGAACTACTTGAAAGTGAGATTGAGAAATTGTCACAAGAGATCACCGAAGTAACTAATAGTGAATCTTTCGCAGAAATTCTGGCGGACATTAACACCAAATTGAAAAGTTATGAGCAAGATTTAGAAGCCAGGAAAGTGAGAAAATTCCGAAGAGATACGTACGATTATTTGAATAATGAAGTATATACTTGGGCAGATAAATACATGCAGCAAAATATAAAAACACAGAGACCAACCAGTGATAATAGCAGCTCAGAATCAGACACCACTGAACAGAGACCACAACAAAGCACTGAGAACGAGACAGCAAGTGGGTCAGGAAGAGATAGAAGACCATCACAACCCACAAACCAAACCCCTGGGGGGTTTTTAGACCAAAGAGGAAGAGGACAAGGCGAGGGAAGAGGAAAAAGATACCAAGGAGTGCAGACCAGGCAACAAATGAGTCGAAACTAGTGGTCAATCTGTCTGGACGGATCTTATCCAATCAAGAAGTTCGAACATTAGAGAAAGGCTTGAAATTTGTACCTAATCATAGCACCACAACATTTCAGACAAAAGTGGAATTGTATAAACTTATACGTAAATTGAAATTAAAATCCTTTTTTTCCGAAACGGCTAATGCACCGATTCCTGAACCAGAAAGTGAGTACTTTGAGTTCAAACCTAAGAGTACATTTTGTGCGCCGGTCCATATACCGGCCATAGATATTTTTGAAAAAATGGTGTTGAAAGACCTATCCCAGATCCAATTCAAAAATCCCAACAGATACAACTTGAGTCGAGGAGAGTTATCCCAAATTAAAAGTTTCTTTACCGACGACTCCATTACAATTAGGCCAGCGGACAAGGGTGGCGCTATAGTAATACAAAACACTGGAGATTACCATAATGAATGCCTCAGACAACTAGCGGATGTAAATACATATGAAGTATTGTTACACGATCCTACTTTGGAAATAAGAAATTGACTCAAATTACTCCTAGATGAGGTTTTGGAGAACCAATGGATCACAGAAAAAACTAAATCATATTTATTCACAGCTCACCCCAAAATGCCGCATCTATACACCTTGCCAAAGATACATAAAGGAATGGAAAAAACCCCGGGAAGACCAATCATGGCAGCAACAGAGAGTATCTTACAGCCCCTTGGCACGTAGATAGACTATTTCTTGCAACCCATCATACAAAATACTCCTACTTATGTTAAAAACACCACTCATTTCTTACAGATACTTAACCAGATACAATTGGAAGAAAAGGATATCCTTTTTACGATCGATGTGGTCAGTTTGTATACCAGTATACCTCATGATCAAGGCAAAGAAGCAGTCCAGAATCTTCTACTTCAAACAGGAGATATCGGAGCAAACAAGGAGTTCCTGATGATCTTACTACAGTTTATCGCCTCACATTCTTGTTTTCAGTATGATCACAAATACTATAGACAGATATCCGGAACAGCTATGGGGGCAACCATGGCGCCAGCTTATGCCAACAGTTTCATGTATGCATTTGAAAGCCAGAATATTCTTGAAAACGAAAGATGGAAAACGTACTTGAAAACTTGGATTCGATATATCGATGACATTTTTGGAATATGGTCAGGCAAAAGAGAAGATTTGGATAGTTTCTTAGGATACCTTAACAGCATAGATACACGTTTACAATTCACACTTGAAATTGGTGATCCTAATATACACTATCTAGACGTACAAACAGTGATCAACGGGAACAGAATCGACACCACGCTTTACACAAAAAAGACTGATCGCAACAATCTCCTTCACTGTATGAGTTTCCACCCTCCGAACATGTTACGCAATTTACCTTTTGGCCAAATGCTCAGGATAAAAAGGATTATTAGCAATCCAGAAGATTACGAGAGACAATTGGAACATCTTAAAGAAAGATTAAAAGAAAGAGGTTACCCTGAAGTAGATCTGCAAGCAGCAACTGTTAAGACAGGAACAATGACTAGAGAAGAATTTCTCACCAAAAGAAAAGAAAAGACTAAACCGGAACTTGTCTTTGTTACGACATATGCTATACAAAGTAACAAAATAAAGGACATCATTCGGAACAGGTGGAATGTCTTGACGAGTGACTCCCGAATTAAGGATCTGTTCCCACAACCACCCATTTTTGCCTACAAAAGAAGCAACAATTTACGGAATATGCTGGTGAACACAAGAGGCAAAGGCTCGAACAGAAAACCAGATAAGCACCCCGGTACTTATCCCTGTATGAGTTGCAGCAATTGTAACAATGTGATGAAGGGAAATACAATAATGCACCCTAAAACTGGTGCAAAAAGTTAGTTGAGGTACCATGCAACTTGTTTGTCAGAGAATGTTGTCTATGCCATTAGATGCCCTTGTGGCATCTATTATGTAGGAGAAACAGCACGTAAAATAAGGATAAGAATAAATGAACATAAATCATGCATCCGCAATAATAATATGACTTCGGCTGTGGCTAGACATTTTAAAGCAAATGGACATTCTCTTACACAATTGAGATATGCAGTACTGGAGGTGTTATCCACGAAACGACATAACAAAGATATGAAGAAATGGAGGGCACAACAACAAGCCTTTTGGATAGACAAATTGGATGCTCTTGCTCCTGATGGAATTAACGAGGAGTTGGATTTGAGTTGCTTTCTATGAGAATGTTTTCTTTTTGAGATGTTATAACTATGTGTTAGAATTCATTGAAGGTCCATGCTAGCACACAGGATGACAGACTCTCCACATTAATGTATTATCCAACTAGGATCGGGGTTTTTGAGAGATGAGACTCAATTTTGTAGTATGAATGGATTTGGTCTCTAAAGTTGGTCCAGAGTTACCACTGCTATTTTTGTTTACATTCACAGGGGTTTACTATGTGATTTTATTTATTGACATTCTATTATTCTGGATGATTCCAAAGTTTTCCTAAACATGCTACACTAAGTAAAAGGGTTGTGCTGTGGGGTGAAATTTGGCACTCGGTAACGTAATATGAATTACTGCAGATAACAAGAAGGGAGTTTTTTTCTGAGTTTTAGCTACTGAGCAGCTCTCATAGTTATCCTACCCACTTTCTTTGAATATAGAGGTGCACTCGCCGCCATTCATGAGGATCCCAGACAGCAGTTTACTATACTTTATTCTTTATTTTTCATTCCTTATTTTACCACTCTTTTCTCTATTACTCTATACGTACGTGACAAGCGAGTAGTAATTCTGCTTTTTCTTTTCCTTTTCTTTTTTTCGCTCGTACACGTGTCCATGTAAGATATACTAGCTCACAGTAACATGTGTGTCTTCGCTATTTACTTTTGTCTATAATACACTTTCTCTGATACATTCTTTAATAATTAGGCACTAGCACTGCCACACTTGAGGATTTCAGACAGCAGTGATTCCAGATACCGTTGTTTAGCAACGTCTTTTCCATCATACCACACGGACGTGACACGTTGATACATCAGTTTCCTTTTCCTTATCCCGTTTTACCTCCGCTCCTTCCCGTGCCCACGATAGACAGACACAACATAAGCATTAGGTTTGTACACTGAAGACTCTTTATTATATCAGTCTGGTTAAGTATAGTTCTTCTTCTATGTAATAGGATTTTTCTTAATTTTTATTTTTTCATCTATATTCCAGAATTAGGACGCACAGGCTTAGGTGTCAATCCTAAATTAGAGGATTTATGTATTGTTGTGATGTACACTCGAATTTCCACTAAGATTCATTTGAGATAGGCAGCGAATACACCACTCCAATATGGCCGCCATTTTTGGTTGGCCTAGCAAAGGCATTAGCACCATGGGGGTTCCATGGTAATCTTTAAACAACAGTAGACAATCAGTGAAACGCGAGTTTCTGCGGCTTGACCGTGTATTGAGACGAGTATATACACAGCATCAGGTAAGCTCGTGTCTCCAGCTGTATGGATGATAAGAAGAGTAGACCCTATATGAGTAATACCTAATTGATACATATATTTATAGATTGTTGTTTTGAAAATCGTTCGTGCCAGAGGAAATACTGCGATCTCTGCTAGTGAACGTACAGCCATTTTTGAAGGCTTCATTTATTTACAGGGAGACCAGGTTAGTGTAAATATCAGTTTCCTAGCATTATGCCTAAGTGATGTGACCGTGGGTAATGACTAAATGACATTTCTGTCTTCTCTCCTTTGGTATGGTTATACGCTCAATATCTCAACATTCCTCTTTTCCGTACGTATATTTAATATTTCTTCTGGTTTGTGCACTGATGGGTTTGAAATGGTGGCACTTTTATTTCATGTTATTGGTGATACATATTTATTTATTTATATGTGGGATAAACGCTCTGGTAATGTGGTATTCATCGACTGCTATGTTTTGCACCTGTGTACATACTTGACAACTTTGACTATGGACTTGATATTGCTTGTTTTAATTATTTTTTTTGGTATTACTGTGACTTTAACTTGTGTAACTTATGACTATATACAGGCCCTGATGAAGGATTTAGTCCGAAATGCATTGGCCTATCCCAGAAAGCATTTGCATTAAGAGGAGATATTAATTGACAACAATTGCTTTTTTGTTCGAATAAATCGTATATATATAACACAAGCATTCTGCATCAGATTGTGTGTACCAGTGAGATTGATTTTCTGACTCACTTGAAATAAGCCACTTCTAAGTGGATATAGGAGTGCAGCCCGCACCGCTGGCCTCACGGCCAAGGTCTTTGAACATTGACAGAGGAAATGTAACCTACATTGATTGATAAATGTACGAAACGTTTTAGGATCCCCCATAAAACGTTCCGGAGGGGCCAAGGGAAACTGTGCCATCATGTAGACGGGAGCGTTCTCTTGTCGAGGCGGTAGTCCACCAGAAGCAGAATCAGAAGGAGGGGCAATAGCACCAGCCCCTGCCTGTAGGTTTAGTTGTAAGGCATCAATACGACGCTGGGTAGCGTCATGAGCCGCAGTCATATCTGCACGTAAACCAGCCACCAACTGGACCAAAGCTGCCAACGGGTTATCTGCAGACTCCATAATAGGAGAAAAGGCTTCTGATTATGTTAAGAATCCCGAAAAGAAACCTGGTTTGACAAGATCAGTTGCCCGTTGAGCACGTAGTATAGCCGAAGAATTCTTCCTGACAATGTAACTCCCAAAAGTACTAATGGACTGTTTGGGAGGGAGATTGTCCGGAAGAAGGAATAAGCCCCGGAACACAGCTGTCTGCACAGAAAGGAAAACAATATCAGGCTACTGGTAACAGGATAAATATTAGGCAAATCCTTCAGAAAAGGTTTCACTAACTCACGTAATGGGAAAAACCTCTGGCTGTAGGATTTCAGGCTAGTTTGTGGCGTAATCCTGTAGCAAAGATAACACAGGAGAGTAACCTTAGATGACTGTTTGTAACGCTCAACTGATTCCCGTAGAGGCGCCGGTCTTGACTGGGCGTATACCGTATCTTCAAAGGTGATGTGTAACACACGGCTGGCTCTTTGGGCTGGACCTCTGTGCACTGTATGTCTGACTCAAAGGGTAAGATGTCTGCAGATAGAAAATATGGGATTAAGGAACTGGGTTATTGAATGTCTCTCTCTTCTTCCCTTTCTCTTCAACTGTTGAACCCCAAAGGTTAACGCTCTGACCTTAGGTAAGTTAACGCCGTGCTCTCCATCTGCCTCGGGGCAGGGTGCTGTAACCAGTTTCTTCACTGGATAAGGGGAGCAGGCCTCTTGACTTCAGAGGACTGATGTCCGTCGTTTACTGCACGAACGGTAAGTTTCGAGTAATTCTAATGTCTTTAAAGTCTTTAGTAATGATGTTTCTTGTTTTGCAGGGTTCCGGCGATGGCGGATGACGGGCTGAAGTGAGTTGAAGATGGAGCCCGTGTGATGAATAGAAGCGCCTGGAAGCACGTAAGTAAGCGCTTGTTGCCCGCTTCACAATGCGCTCTAACTGTCTTTTTATTTGGCAGGTACAAGTTCGGAGCGGCTGCAGGGTGCCGGAACACCCACTGGGTTAGATGTGGAAAGGAGTAATGGCACGTGAGTATTAAAGTTCCCCAATGTCTTTAAACGCACCTTGTTTTGTCATTCAGATGTGGGATGCAGCGCCGAAGGCCTCCGCAGCGTGCGAAGAGTTGGTAAGCTTTTGTCTTTCAGATGCCGGAATGCATTGTGAAGACCTCCGGAGCGCACGAAGAGTAGGTAAGCCTTTGTCTTTCAGATGCCGGAATGCAGCGCGAGGCGTTGGTGACAGCCGATGGACCAGGTAAGTGAAGAGCTGTCACTGAAGACCGTAATGCTAACCTGTTCTTTCTTGTCTTTATAGGTGTTGCTGAAGACTGGATTTTCTTGTCTTTATAGGTGTTGCTGAAGACTGGATTCAGGATGGTAAGCCTTTTTCCTTAGGCCCAGGATCAGATGCAGAAGACACGATGAGCGTTCTGCTGCAGAGGATGCAGAATAACGCAAATCAAGATTCATCCATCGAGTGTGGTTTAAATAGCCTCTTGTAGTGCTTAGGTGTCTCCTTCCACAGCCACGCCTAGGTAAGAAAAGAGTTCCTGCTTTCTAGAAGAGTTCCAGTGTTCTGAATCTAGGGAGTGGCTCCTGCCCCACCCAACAGGAAAAGTAGTTCCAAACAGAAGAGGATCAGAGGCTCAACTGGCAGGCAAGTAAGCAGCATGGTCTGCTGCAGGTAAGTCCACCCAAGCATTATGAGCCCGGCGCTTCCAGCGCTGGGACTGGGCATATTTATGAGCCTGGTGCCACTGGCGCCAGGACTGGGTCCAAAAGGTCCCAATTGGGACTGGTTGGCACTCGGGACCTGGGCTATGGATCTGCTTCCAAGGGAGTTGGGAAAACCCTGACCTTTTGGAAGCAGAGATCATGACAGTACCCCCCCTCAAGGCCCCTCCCAAACCGGGCTTCTCCGGGGGTTTTGGCTTGTCAGGAAATGTTCGGTGAAATCTTTTGATTAGGCGAGGAGCGTGGACATATTCAGCAGGTTCCCAGGATCTCTCTTGGGGGCCGTAGCCTTTCCAGTCAATTAGGTAAAATAGTTTAGATTTGGAGATCTTGGAGTCCAGAATGCTTTTGACTTCAAACTCGAGTTCTCCATCAACTAGGATAGGTTTTGGAGATTTAGTTAGTCGGGTTTGAGGTTGCACGGGTTTTAATAGAGAGACGTGGAAGACCGGATGTATCTTCATGTGCGGGGGCAAGTCCAACTTGACCGCTACTGGGTTTACTATGGTAGTGATGGAATAGGGACCAAGGTATCTTGGGTTGAATGTGCGTGGCCCTTTTAGAGGTAGATATTTGGTGGATAACCAGACTTGATCCCCTACTTGATATTGAGGGGCTTCCTTCCGATGTTGATCTGCTCCTTTCTTGTATTGTTCTTTAGCCCTTTGAAGGTGAGAAACAGCTTCCTTAAAGGCTTGGGTGATTGTAGAATGCAGGTAGTCTACTGCTGGTGTTTCAAGATCTTGGAGGGGATCCAACTCCGAGGTTCGAGGGTGACTGCTGTACAAAAGAAAAAACAGGGTTTTCCCAGTTCCCGAATGGACAGAGTTATTGTAGGCATATTCGGCTATCCAAAGGATGTCTTTCCAAGTTTTTTCAGTTTGTTGCAGCATGCAGCGTAAATACTGTTCCAGAGTTTGATTGGTCCTCTCGGTTTGTCCGTCGGTCTGAGGGTGGTGACTGGTCGATAGTCTCACATCAATTTGAGCCGACCGACAGCAACTTCGCCAAAAATGAGAAATAAATTGACTACCTCGATCTGAAATTAGAACCGAAGGAAAACCGTGCAGTCAGACGATGTTTTCGAGAAATTCTCGGGCCAGAGTTGCTGCTGTTGGCAAGCCTTTGAGCGGAATGAAATGCGCCATCTTGGAGAATAAGTCCACGATTACTAGAATCGTATTGTATCCGGAGCATGGAGGTAGATCGGTGGTGAAGTCCATAGAAAGCGTATGCCAAGGGCGAGGTGGGATGTCAATAGGGCGTAAGAGGCCTGCTGGTCTTTCCTTTTGACTCTTGTTTTGGGCGCATACGCCACAGGACATTATAAAGTCTCTGATATCTTTTTTCCAAGATGGCCACCAGAAGTAGCGCTTCATCTTTTCTGAGGTCTTGGCCATACCGGGATGTCCTTCCATTAAAGAATCGTGATAACAAGAGATTACTTTTTTCTGTAAATCTGTGCTGGGTAGGTATAACCGTTCTTGGAAATACAATAAGTTGTCCTTTACTGCAAAGTCCTTTCCCTGCAGATGCCAATTCTGTATGTCTGCTGGAGTTACAAGTTTCATGGCTTTATCCTTAACTTCCTCTATGGATTCTGTGGCGATTACACCCAGAATTCTTTGTTCGGGAATGATTGGTACAGGTTTAGGGTTGATCAAGTGTTCTTCCACTCCCATCCGAGAAAGGGCATCAGCTTTACTGTTCTTTGTACCAGGTCGATAGGTAATTATGAAGTCAAACTCGGCAAAGAATAATGCCCAACGGAGTTGTCTAGAGGATTGGGCTTTTGCGGTTTTCAAATATTGCAGGTTTCGGTGATCCGTAATCACAGTAATGGTGTGTCGGGCCCCCAGCAGATAATGCCGCCAAGCCTTAAAGGCAGACTTGATAGCCAGAAGTTCCTTGTCAGTAATCGTGTAATTGATTTCAGGAGGCGAGAATTTGCGGGACCAAAATGCCACGGGATGCAACTGATTTATTACCGGGTCCTGAACTGAACTGCCCCGATGGCAAGGCTTGAAGCATCAGTTTCCACGATGTAGGGGAGTTCGGGGCGAGGGTGTTTTAAGATTGGTGCAGAGATAAATTTAGTCTTCAAATCCTAGAAAGCTTGTTCCGCCTCGGTAGACCATTCAAAACGTTTGTTTTTCTTTAACAAGGCAGTGATGGGCTGGACTATTCGAGAGAATTCGGGGAAAAACCTGCGGTAAAAGTTAGCGAAGCCTAACATGCTTTGCACACCTTTTACGGAGGATGGTGATGGCCATTTGAGAACTGCATCGACCTTCTTTGAATCCATACGCACTCCGCCAGGTGATAATATGAATCCCAAGAATTCAACTTCAGTCACGTTGAAAACACATTTTTCCAACTTAGCGAAAAGTTTGTGTTGACGCAATCTTTCTAGGACCATTTTCACGTGTTTCCGATGTTCAGATTCCGATGAAGAATAAACGAGGATGTCGTCAATGTAAACAACAACACACACATCTATGAGCTCTCTGAGGACATCGTTCATTAAATATTGAAAGGCGGCCGGGGCATTGCAAAGTCCGAAGGGCATGACCTGATATTCAAATAGCCCATACTTGGTGCGGAAGGCCGTCTTCCATTCATCGCCCTCTTTTACTCGTACCAAGTGGTAAGCTCCTCTAAGATCCAGCTTTGTATATATGCATGCTTTTCTGACTTTGTCCAGGAGTTCAGGGATCAAAGGTAACGGATATCTATTCTTAACGGTGATCTGGTTCAGGGAGCGATAATCTATACAAGTTCTAAGGTCTCCTTCCTTTTTTGGAACGAAGAACAAAGCTGAAGAAGCAGGGGACTTGGAAGGACGAATAAACCCATTTGCCAGGTATTGATCCAGGTATTGTCGAAGGTGAAGGTTCTCAGGCTCGGTGAGGGCATAAATTCTACTACAAGGAGGAGTAGATCCAGGTATCAGGTCATAAGACTATGAGGAGGTAGAGAGTTAGCCTGATCCTTCCGGAAAACATCTTGGTATTCTAGGTATTCGGGAGGTAACTGGGGAGTCTCTGAAGAAATTGCTGCCAGTGCAACACCAGGTGGAGGGTGACAAGTAGAGACACATTCTGGAAACTGGACCGTTCTTGCTCGCCAATCGATCAGAGGATTGTGTTTCTCTAACCAAGGTATTCCTAGAATAATCTGAAACTGAGGGGCCTTGATCACATCGAACACGATCTTCTCATGGTATCCATCTTGACTTACTAGCGTCACCTCTTGAGTGGTATGCGTTACTGGCCCGGAGGCTATCTCCGTACCATCCACCGTAGTAATGACGTCCTTTACAGCCTTGGGACAAAGAGTTAGATTCATCCTCAAAACCATTTCATGATCCACATAATTGCCGATGGCACCGCTGTCGACGTAAGCTTCAATTGCATGTAATCGATCCGGATTATCAGGGCTAATGAGGACCATAGGTATCACGAAATGCGAGGTCACGGAACTGGTTTTCACGCTCGGCAAGAGGACCTCTATTCTTGTCGGGCGAGGTCGTTTCCCTGCTCAGAGTTTGTAACTTTGGTAACTGCAGCTCCTACTGCCTTCTTGGCAGGTTTCACCGGACAGTCGCGAAGAAAGTGCCCTGAGTTTCCGCAATAGAGGCATAATTGCAACTGTTTTCTCCTTTCCCGCTCCTTTTGTGTTAGAGGACCTTTCAGACCCCCTATTTGCATGGGTTCCCCGGAGTCTACTCCTTTGGAAGGAGTTGGCGGTTTGGAAAATACTCGAGCATCAAACTTGGAACGATCGGCCTTCCTGTTCTGCAGTCTGTGATCTATTTGAACGACTAAGTCTATATAGACCGAACAATCTTGTGGGGGATTCACTACTTGGGCTAACACATCTTTGAGCTCTCCACGTATACCTCTATAAAACAGCATAATCCTTTTGTCCTCAGGCCATTGAGTTTCCACTATCAGTCTGTTGAAAGATGCAATATAAGCCAAAAGGTCTTGATTACCTTGTCGCAACGAAAGAAGCTCATTGTCCAAGGCCTGCCCCTGTGAATGTCTTGCGAACAGTTTTTCCATACTGAGCTGAAAAGCTTGAAAATCATGGAGGACCGGATCATCTTGATTTACTAGAGGGATCGACCAGTCTGCCGCATTGCCACTAAGGTACGAAAGCACGAAAGCTGCTTTAGCTTGATCAGTTGGAAAGGCTGCTGGCCGGCATATGAAATGCAACCGGCACTGATTGATAAATACTGCAAACCTCTTTGGGTCACCAGAAAATCGTTCGGGCGGAGCCAGAGGTACATTCCCAGGTAGGTTGATCTGCACTGGATTCATAGAGGATGTAGAAGGAAGATTTCCCCTAGATGCGGGTAACGGGGTCTGTCCGGCTTGTGACTGTAGCAATTGTCTAGCGAGATCATCTGTTCGCTCCTTGGAAATAATCAGTTCCCTTCTTAGAGCGTTCGTTTCCTGACGGGCTGCATGCACTTCTGCCCTTAGTTCCCCAAGTAACTGGGCTAGCTGGTCGGTATCCAAGGTTTCCATAGCGCCTGGACGGGAGTTTTGTGGTAGGCTTTGCGTTCTGTAACGCTCACCTGATTCCCGTAGAGGCGCCGGTCTTGACTGGGTGTATACCGTATCTTCAAAGGTGATGTGTAACACACGGCTGGCTCTTTGGGCTGGACCTCTGTGCACTGTATGTCTGACTCAAAGGGTAAGATGTCTGCAGATAGAAAATATGGGATTAAGGAACTGGGTTATTGAATGTCTCTCTCTTCTTCCCTTTCTCTTCTCCTGTAGAACCCCAAAGGTTAACGCTCTCACCTTAGGTAAGTGAACGCCGTGCTCTCCATCTGCCTCGGGGCAGAGTGCTGTAACCAGTTTCTTCACTGGATAAGGGGAGCAGGCCTCTTGACTTCAGAGGACTGCTGTCCGTCGTTTACTGCACGAACGGTAAGTTTCGAGTAATTCTAATGTCTTTAAAGTCTTTAGTAATGATGTTTCTTGTTTTGCAGGGTTCCGGCGATGGCGGATGATGGGCTGAAGTGAGTTGAAGATGGAGCCCGTGTGATGAATAGAAGCGCCTGGAAGCACGTAAGTAAGCGCTTGTTGCCCGCTTCACGATGCGCTCTAACTGTCTTTTTATTTTGCAGGTACAAGTTCGGAGCGGCTGCAGGGTGCCGGAATACCCACTGGGTTAGATGTGGAAAGGAGTAATGGCACGTGAGTATTAAAGTTCCCCAATGTCTTTAAACGCACCTTGTTTTGTCTTTCAGATGTGGGATGCAGCGCCGAAGGCCTCCGGAGCGTGCAAAGAGTTGGTAAGATTTTGTCTTTCAGATGCCAGAATGCATTGTGAAGACCTCCGGAGCGCACGAAGAGTAGGTAAGCCTTTGTCTTTCAGATGCCGGAATGCAGTGCGAGGCGTTGGTGACAGCCGATGGACCAGGTAAGTGAAGAGCTGTCACTGAAGACCGTAATGCTAACCTGTTCTTTCTTGTCTTTATAGGTGTTGCTGAAGACTGGATTTTCTTGTCTTTATAGGTGTTGCTGAAGACTGGATTCAGGATGGTAAGCCTTTTTCCTTAGGCCCAGGATCAGATGCAGAAGACACGATGAGCGTTCTGCTGCAGAGGATGCAGAATAACGCAAAGCAAGATTCATCCATCGGGTGTGGTTTAAATAGCCTCCTGTAGTGCTTAGGTGTCTCCTTCCACAGCCACGCCTAGGTAAGAAAAGAGTTCCTGCTTTCCAGAAGAGTTCCAGTGTTCTGAATCTAGGGAGTGGCTCCTGCCCCACCCAACAGGAAAAGTAGTTCCAAACAGAAGAGGATCAGAGGCTCAACTGGCAGGCAAGTAAGCAGCATGGTCTGCTGCAGGTAAGTCCACCCAAGCATTATGAGCCCGGCGCTTCCAGCGCTGGGACTGGGCATATTTATGAGCCTGGTGCCACTGGCGCCAGGACTGGGTCCAAAAGGTCCCAATTGGGACTGGTTGGCACTCGGAACCTGGGTTATGGATCCGCTTCCAAGGGAGTTGGGAAAACCCTGACCTTTTGGAAGCAGAGATCATGACACTGTTGTAGAAAAAAGGATAATACTTGTAAATTGCAGAACAGCCCATGAGCTTACCCTCTCGGTCCCGGAAGCCAGTGATGTGGTGAGACGTAGTCCGATGAAAACCAATGGTCCGTGAAGAAATAAATCCAGAGCAGAGAACAATCCAACCTATACCTGTACCCGCCGGCACGCGGATGCCTAATGTGTGTAAGGAAGTCTCTAGTCCACACACAAACATTAGAGTGTAAGTTCCCCAAGTCAGATCCAATCCGACGTAGAAAAGTTTGTGAAGAAGCAAAGTTCCGTGAGCAAACAGCCGGGCAAAGAGGATTCCTGAAGCGGTTGAAACCCAGGTGTCAGGCAGGTGTCAGGCAAGTTCGAAGATAACACACAGCAAAACGTAGAGAAAATGCAAGTGGTTGTAGCGTTCCGTAATCAAGGTAAACAAGGTATCATAGTTCGACGAAGCCAAGGGAAAATGCAAAAAACAATCCGGTCGGCAGAAAAAGGGTCAAAATACACATGAGCAAATAGTCCGTGATACGAGGGAGCTCCAAACAAAATCAGAAGCGGCGTTCGGTAGTCATGGGCGGAGCTTTATAGAATGCCACGTGATCGTTCAACAGGACACTGTGAACGCCGTAGCTCAGCACGTAGGTAACCTGACAACCAACGTTTCCACGCCAAGCCCCAACAACGTCTGAATGAGTGAAAGAGTGGGGAAACGTTGCGTTTACATACAGGCTTAGGTGAAGTCAGCATAGCAGTGCCTGGACGAGCCAAAGGTTTACGTTTAGAGTAACGGAATGATTTTGAAGAGGAGCATCTAGTTCCTGATTTCCTGACAATCACCAAAGAGTAACTCAAAAGGGGTGAACCGCGTGGAGGACTGTGTAGTATCCCTCAGCACCATGAGAACCCAATGTAAGGCACGGCCCCAGTTTTGGCCCATGGGGGCCGTAAGCCTTTTAAGCATGTGCTTCAGCATCTATTTGTACGTTCTACCCATCTGTCCATCTGGGGGTGGCAGACAGACGTTCTGATTTGCTTGATCCTCAGTTGTTCGCAGAACCTTTTCATGATAGTAGACACAACATTTCTCCCCTGGTCCGTAACAATTTCCAATGGTATTCCAATCCTGGAAGAAAATGGGATGCAGTGGTGACATACTTGAGTTTCACTGGTTCCTCTCATAGGAAAGGCCTCCGGGTAGCGGGTGGCATAATTGACCACAACCAGCAGATACTGATGACTGAGTTTATGGCCCTTGGGAACTTGCATGTAATATATGGTTTCACACAGAATAACTCCAAGTCCAAATAACGAACCAACGCAGGAGGATGGCAAAGTACTGTTTTATTAACAATTATCTAAAACAGGGAGTTTACAACGAACATCAACAGATGTACGCTCAGTTTTCCTCTCAGTGATCTTTACACAAACAATAGCTTTTATATAATAAATATGTCAGAGGTGACGTCATACTACGTGGCAATAATGAAAAACATATAAAGGGCCGGGATTGGCTAAGGGGAACATCTAAGTATACTTTCTATAGGAACTAGGTTTGTGATTGGCTGTCCACTATCAGGTGGACAACATATGCCTAACACTAAAACATGTCATCTTCAGAAACATTATATACACAGTTTCACACTGGTCTTCAACTATAAGGTCCTTCGTTATATGGACTACTTCAATTGGTTAGCTCCCTTGTTTATGTCTGGAACATTCGGTTCACTTAGCAGCATGTAAGCCCAGACCCAGGTGCAAGTAGATGGGACATGACACTACATCCCTACCCAATTAACCCAGCATCTTTCATCACCCATACCTTCTGCCATGAAGATTGTCTTTGTACTTGGCCTTGCAAAAGTATCCTTGTCTTTGAGAATACACAGGAGTGAGGACACTCACTATCATATCTAGGGCTCCAAGTTCAAACTCTATTTTCACCCTTGGCTCCCGTTGTAGAGGAGGAGCCAAGTACCCCCACTCCACCTGCCCCGCCGACATTACCTGAAACGTATGAACCAAAATATGTGACATATACTGAAAGGTTAAACCAGCAAAGAGAAGAGAGAGGGCTCTGTGCAGTACCCATAAGAATAACTATACCTAAGAACATATGGGAAGTAAAGCACCCATTGAGGAAACCATACCTACATCCAAATCAATATGATGGCCATTTGAACAAGATTCCTGATGAAGCAAAGAAACTGAATGACCAGGATGAATGGTGACGTCATACAAAGCTGAATCGACACCAGATAGAAAGATAATAAGACCAGAGAGGCAGACGATTTACAAGGAACAAAGAAGTACCAAGGATAAGTAACATCTTGGGATCAAGATGAAGAAACTTATGCCACAAACACGATGAAGATACTTAGTTAATTTAAACGTGTACATATGCAATGAAACGCAAGCAGCAAAGCAATCATGAAGCTAGCCACATGCTTATAGTCAATAGATCGCGGCAAGCGCCAACATATACCTATATACCTCATAGATACATATGGATTAAATAAAGAATGAATGTTTCCACTACGTATAAAGCATTCTTGAACAACAAGGAAGGCCTCAGGTCAGTGTTGCAGTTAAAAAAGCAATTGAATTAAACAGAATATATTTCAGCTAAGGAGTTGGCTGAGCCAAGAAAGCTAAGGTCTTATCAGAACTGGAATTGGCTGACATTGGATACAATTAACGTGAAAGAACAGAAGCTCCTGTTCAAGAAGGTCAAGTGAAAACAAAAGACATCAGAGGACTATTGGAGAATAAAATCAAATACACAAAAAGGCTCAATTCGTGGTGTTCAGTCACGCGATGGAAGAAAGTTGGACGGATGAGAAGATCACACCTATGCACGGAAGCCAGACAGCACCCATACTCCTTAAAAAATCCCAGAGAACAGTACAAACTCAAGGCCAACTTCAAAGTGCTAATTGACACTAAACCATTGATGTGATGATGGAGTGTATTTTTAATTGGTGGGAAGCTGGTATTAAGACAAGCACACCCGTAACTGGTTGTTCGGTCTGCGTGCTGCTCACGTAGGTGGAAAGTTATTGACGGGGGTCAGAGGCCAACTAATTGTAGGGGTCCACGTAATTGGGGGTCCTATAATTGTGTAGCCAATGGGATGTTGTACATTTAGCGATGTGCATAGTGGCCATTTTGAAGGGAGGGCTTAGTTGCCCCACCTGATGTTAAATATCCAATTATTTCTCTTTGTTATTCTCTACACCCAAGACACACTGGCCATTAACACAATCTATGCCATAATACAAAACTGAATGGCACTTAACAGCCTCTGTTCAATGATGAGAAGACAGAGATTCTCATTGTGGGTTCCCAGTCGAAAATAGCTGCACTCCATTCAGACTAGTCCTCCATTAATATTGATGTTACTATGATACCTGTCCTGAAGCAAGTAAAAACCTTAGGAGTCTACCTGGATGCAAACCTCACAATGTCTAAGCATATTAGCACCTTGTCATTATCCACCTCCTACACCGCTAAACTAATTGCCCTACGCCGTCAGTTCCTGACTCCCACCAACTGCATCACTCTGGCTAAGGCCCTGATCTTATCAAAACTCGACTATTGCAATATATTGCTACTTGGCACCTCCATCACCAATATCAAAAAAATGACAACTAATACTAAATAAAGCTCTACAAGCCACCCTAGGAATCAGAAAAAATGATCACATCTCTAAGAATGGAAGAGATCATTACTGACTGCCCATTGAAGCCAGAGTTATCTTTTAAAATAACTCTCTGCATCACCTCCAAATGTCTCCAAGAAAAAGCCCCCATCTACCTGAATAGGGCTATAACCAAAAAGGAGTTAACTAGAACCTTGAGATCCAACAACCAACTTCTCGTAGCTACGCCACGCTTCAGAAACTCTAGATCAGGGGGCAGCAGTTTCCAATACCTAGCACCCAAACATTGGAACTCCCTCCCATTGAGTATCAAACAAAAGGAAACTTTCTCTGGCTTCAGAAAAGTACTAAAAACCTGGCTATTTAGTCAATACTAACATAGCAAATGGCGCTTAGAATTTGTAAATAACAATGGCACCAGTTGTACTTTCTGTCTTCTATAAATATTATGAATACTGTAACACTGTCTTTATTCTGTAATGGTCTTTGACTAAATGCCTTAATCAAGCTGTCTGTAACCTCGCCGTGGCACCTAAGGGTTTGGGCTTGTAACAAATGCTATAAATAAATAAATAAATAAAATTCAGATATAGTACCTATGCTTAGTTGTACACTTAGAACCAATCCTGCTTCCCAATAAGTTTCTGAAGTTTGCCACGTAGGATGACATTGGTAGTGACGCAGGTCAACACGTCAGCTATGACCAATTACGGGTTTAAAAACCCAGCTTTTTAATGAAATGATTGAGAGTTAGAGAAATGAAAGAAGTTACGCCATTAGTGGATCTTTGCAAACAGCTACCAAAGCACGCGCTTAAACTTAAACAATACAGTGCAGAATGGGTTAAAGGGACCGCATATAAAATGTTTATGCCCTGGCCACAAGGAGGATCCTTATCGAGAGCAGTTCTACAGCATATGACGACATATTTTCATGCTGCGCATACGGGAAAAAAGCTAGAAAAGCGCCTAGTGAGTCTAGAGCTTTGGAAAATATATGAACACGAGAAGGAGTAGGAGCATCCTTTAGATCAGATACTCATTATATGCAAAGAGGGGGGTGAAGAGCCTTCTGCTCCACCACCCCCGTTTGAAATGAAAGAAGAGATTAAGAAAGATGAAGGGTTATACCCATTAAGAGAACTTAAAGCAGTGACGGGATATAGCAATCCGGCATACGAGTCACCTACGCAAAGTAGTGACAAGGGCCCAGAGAGAGACACTGAGAAAGATATAACCTCCAAAGTCCCAAGGGACAAGAACAACGAGGAAGGCCTCAGGTCAGTGTTGCAGTTAAAAAAGCAATTGAATTAAACAGAATATATTTCAGCTAAGGAGTTGGCTGAGCCAAGAAAGTTAAGGTCTTATCAGAACTGGAATTGGCTGACATTGGATAAAATTAACGGGAAAGAACAGAAGCTCCTGTTCAAGAAGGTCAAGTGAAAACAAAAGACATCAGAGGACTATTGGAGAATAAAATCAAATACACAAAAAGGCTCAATTCGTGGTGTTCAGTCACGCGATGGAAGGAAGTTGGACGGATGAGAAGATCACACCTATGCACGGAAGCCAGACAGCACCCATTCTCCTTAAAAAATTCCAGAGAACAGTACAAACTCAAGACCAACTTCAAAGTGCTAATTGACACTGAACCATTGATGTGATGATGGAGTGTATTTTTAATTGGTGGGAAGCTGGTATCAAGACAAGCACACCCGTACCTGGTTGTTCGGTCTGCGTGCTGCTCACGTATGTGGAAAGTTATTGACGGGGGTCAGAAGCCAACTAATTGTAGGGGTCCACGTAGTTGGGGGTCCTATAATTGTGTAGCCAATGGGCCGTTGTACATTTAGTGATGTTCATAGTGGCCATTTTGAAGGGAGGGCTTAGTTGCCCCATCTGATGTTAAATATCAAATTATTTCTCTTCGTTATTCTCTACACTCAAGACACACTGGCCATTAACAACATCTATGCCATAATAAAAAACTGGATGGCACTTAACAGCCTCTGTTCAATGATGAGAAGACAGAGATTCTCATCGTGGTTTCCCAGTCGAAAATAGCTGCACTCCATTCAGACTAGTCCTCCATTAATATTGATGGTACTATGATACCTGTCCTGGAGCAAGTAAAAACCTTAGGAGTCTACCTGGATGCAAACCTCACAATGTCTGAGCATATTAGCACCTTGTCATTATCCACCTCCTACACCGCTAAACTAATTGCCCTAAGCCGTCAGTTCCTGACTCCCACCAACTGCATCACCCTGGCTAGGGCCCTGATCTTATCAAAACTCGACTATTGCAATATATTGCTACTTGGCACCTCCATCACCAATATAAAAAAATTACAACTAATACTAAATAAAGCTCTACGAGCCGCCCTAGGAATCAGAAAAAATTATCACATCTCTAAGAATGGAAGAGATCATTACTGACTGCCCATTGAAGCCAGAGTTATTTTTTAAAATAACTCTCTGCATCACCTTCAAATGTCTCCAAGAAAAAGCCCCCATCTACCTGAATAGGGCTATAACCAAAAAGGAGTTAACTAGAACCTTGAGATCCAACAACCCAACTTCTCTTAGCTACGCCAAGCTTCAGAAACTCTAGATCAGGGGCCAGCAGTTTCCAATACCTAGCACCCAAACATTGGAACTCCCTCCCATTGAGTATCAAACAAAAGGAAACTTTCTCTGGCTTCAAAAAAGTACTAAAAACCTGGCTATTTAGTCAATACTAACATAGCAAAAGTTGTAAATATCAATGGCACCAGTTGTACTTTCTGTCTTCTGTAAATATTATGAATACTGTAACACTGTCTTTATTCTGTAATAGCCTTCGACTAAATGCCTTAATCAAGCTGTCTGTAACCTCGCCGTGGCACCTAAGGGTTTGGGCGTGTAACAAATGCAATAAATAAATAAATAAATAAATAAATAAAATTCAGATATAGTACCTATGCTTAGTTGTACACTTAGAACCAATCCTGCTTCCCGATAAGTTTCTGAAGTTTGCCACGTAGGATGACATTGGTAGTGACGCAGGTGAACATGTCAGCTATGACCAATTAGGGGTTTAAAACCCAGCTTTTTAATTAAATGATTGAGAGTTAGAGAAATGAAAGATGTTACGCCATTAGTGGATCTTTGCAAACAGCTACCAAAGCACGCGCTTAAACTTAAACAATACAGTGCAGAATGGGTTAAAGGGACCGCAGATAAAATGTTTATGCCCTGGCCACAAGGAGGATCCTTATCGAGAGCAGTTCTACAGCATATGACGACATATTTTCATGCTGCGCATACAGGAAAAAAGCTAGAAAAGCGCCTAGTGAGTCTAGAGCTTTGGAAAATATATGAACACGAGAAGGAGTAGGAGCATCCTTAAGAGCAAAGAACACGTGATAATAAAAGAACAGCCGATGAAAAAGAAAGGCTAAAAGAGAAAATAATGGAAGCTGATGAACAGAGAGAAACGAATACAGAGACGAAGAGATGAAGAGATACGAAGGGCATATGAACGAAGGGATATGAAAAAGAAAAAGGAAGATAGAGTAAGAGAAGAGGCGAGAAAGCGCAGAGAAGTTGATGACGACATCAAACGCAAAAGGAGACAGAGCGCACTTTGGCTAGGACTGATGCTGAAAGTAAGCCTTTTAGCGGAATGAAGTGGGCCATTTTAGAAAACAGGTCCACAATAACAAGAATGGTGTTGTACCCGGAACAGGAGGGTAAGTCTGTGATGAAGTCCATGGAAAGGGTATGCCAGGGACACAGTGGGATGTCTAATGGTTGCAGAAGACCAGCCGGCCTCTTCTTCTGACCCTTGTTTTGAGCGCACACACCGCAGGACATCACGAATTCCTTTATGCCTTTTCTCCACGAAGGCCACCAGAAGTGTCTCTTCACCTTTTCTGTGGTTTTGGCAATGCCAGGGTGACCCTCAATTAATGAATCATGATAGCAGGAGATTATCTGTCTTTGTAAATCAGCGTGTGGTAGGAACAATCGTCCTTGGAAATAAGGCAAGTCATTGCTTACGGTGAAATCTTTTCCTTTTGTAACCAGTTGAGTAAGTCTGGTGAGGTTACAAGTTGTTTAGTTTTTTCTTTAATATCCTCAATGGATTGTGAAGAAATCAGACCCACGATCCTTTGTTCAAGAATTATTGGTACAGGTTCTGGTTCTGGATTGGCAACGTTATCTCCCATTCCAATTCGGGAAAGAGCATCCGCTTTGCCGTTCTTGTTGCCGGGGCGATAAGTGATCACGAAGTCAAATTCAGCAAAGAGTATAGCCCAGCAAAGCTGTCTGGAGGATTGAACCTTGGTGGTTTTCAGATACTGCAGATTTCGATGATCGGTGATCACTGTGACGGTGTGTCTGGCCCCGAGGAGATAATGCCGCCATGCCTTAAAGGCTGATTTAATCGCTAGAAGCTCTTTGTCTGTGATGGTGTAGTTCATCTCAGGTGCCGAGAACTTCCGAGACCAGAATGCCACAGGATGCAGTTGGTTAGTCTCTGGATCTCTTTGTGATAGCACTGCTCCCATTGCTAAGCTGGAGGCGTCGGTTTCAACGATGTAAGGGAGGTCCGGGCGTGGGTGTTTCAGTATTGGCGCCGAGGTGAATTTAGCCTTTAGCTCTTGGAAGGCTTGTTCTGCTTCTGCGGACCATTCAAAGCGTTTATTTTTTCTTAAGAGGGCGGTGATGGGTTGTACCACTCGTGAAAACTCTGGAATAAATCTATGGTAAAAATTGGCAAAGCCTAGCATGCTTTGAACGTCTTTGACGGAAGTAGGAGACGGCCATTTGAGGATAGCGTCTACTTTTCTCGAGTCCATGTGGACTCCTTTGGGTGTCAGAATAAATCCCAAAAATTCGACCTCAGTGACATGAAAAACACATTTTTCGAGCTTGGCAAAAAATTTATGTTGACGAAGTTTTTCAAGGACCGCCCTAACATGATTTCGATGGTCAGCTTCTGAAGATGAGTACACAAGAATGTCACCTATGTAGACGACAACGCAGACATCAATGAGCTCTCTGAGGACATCATTCATAAAATATTAGAAGGCGGCCGGTCCATTGCATAGTCCAAAGGGCATCACTTGGTATTCAAATAGCCCATACTTAGTGCGAAAGGCCGTCTTCCATTCAGCTCCTTCCTTGACCCCTACCAAGTGATAAGCTCCCCGGAGATCAAGCTTAGTATAAATACAGGCGTTTTTTACCTGGTCAAGGAGTTCCGGGATCAGAGGTAAGGGGTACTGGTTTTTTACTGTTATCTGGTTCAGAGCACGATAATCTATACAGGTTCTGAGGTCACCTTCTTTTTTTGGTACGAAGAACAGAGCCGAGGATGCAGGGGACTTCGACGGACGGATAAAGCCATTGGCCAGGTACTGGTCTAAATACTGTCGCAGATGAAGGTTCTCAGGCTCGGTAAGGGCGTAAATCCTACTGCAAGGGGGAGTTGCAACGGGTAGCAAATCTATCTGACAATCGTAGGATCTGTGGGGTGGCAAGGTGTTAGCCTGCTCCTTTTGAAAAACATCTTGGAACTCTCGATACTCTAGAGGTAATTGTGGACCGTCAGCCGTTACTGATGCTAGGCCGATGTTGGGTCGTGGATAACAAGTTGGTGTGCACTCTGGGAACTTTATCGTCTTTGCTCGCCAATCAATCTGAGGATTGTGTTTCTCCAACCAAGGAATCCCTAGAATTACTTGGAATTCAGGATCCTTGATCACGTCGAACACAATTACCTCCTGATGCCCGTCTTGGCCTAGTATCGTCACTTTAGTAGTGGTATGGGTCACTGGTCCGGAGGCGATTTCCGTCCCATCCACCATGGTAATGACGTCTTTAACCACCTTTGGACAAAGAGGTAAGTTCATCCTGGAAGCCAATTCGCGGTCCACATAATTTCCAACTGCTCCGCTATCAATGTATGCCTTAATTGCATGCAAACTATCCGGTTGCTCTGGGTTTACGAGGACCATTGGCATTATGAAGTGCGAGGTCAAAGAACTGGTTTTTACGCTCGGCAAGCGGACCTCTACACTTGTCGGGCGAGGTCGTTTCCCGGCTCATGCTTTTCAGAACTCTTATCAGAAGCTCCCACTGTCTTCTTAGGTGGTTTCACCGGCAATCTCGAAGAAAATGTCCTGAATTTCCACAATAGAGACATAGTTGCATTTGTCGTCTCCTGTCGCGTTCTTTCTGGGTTAGGGGACCCTTTACAACCCCAATTTGCATAGGTTCGACGGCTTCAACTCCTTTGGTGTGACTTTGAGGCTTAGGGAACACTCGTGTTTCAAACCTGGATCGATCCGCCTTACTGTTTTGTAGTCTGTGATCCAATTGGACCACCAATTCAATGTACTCTGAACAATCCTGAGGAGGATTCACTACCTGGGCAAGGACGTCTTTGAGTTCGCCACGCAAACCCCTGTGAAAAAGCGTGATTCTTTTGTCCTCAGGCCATCTAGTTTCCACGATTAGCCTATTGAATGATGCAATGTAGGCCAAAAGATCTTGATTGCCCTGTCGTAGGGAATGGAGTTCGTTGTCCAGGGCCTGCCCCTGGGAATGCCTTGCAAAAAGTCTTTCCATATTTGCCTGGAAGGTCGGGAAATCACGAAGGATCGGTTCATCCTGTGTAACCAGAGGGATCGACCAATCAGCGGCACTGCCGCTAAAATACGAAAGCACAAAGGCTACCTTAGTCTGGTCAGTCGGAAAGGCTGCAGGTCTACAAAGAAAGTGCAATCGGCATTGATTTATAAACACCGCAAACCTTTTAGGGTCAGCAGAGAAGCGTTCAGGCGGTGCCAATGGCACATTTCCGGGTAGGTTGATTTGAACAGGATTGGCTGAAGCCGCTGGGATATAGCTCCCTCCTGAATTAGGTAGCGGGGTTTGCCCCGCTTGTGTCTGTAATAACTGTCTGGCGAGATCATCAGTTCGTTCTTTTGATATTATCAATTCCCTCCTAAGGGCATTCGTTTCCTGGCGGGCAGCATGAACTTCAGCTCTTAATTCCCCTAATAACTGGGCCAGTTGGTCTCTGTCGGAAGTTTCCATAGCGCCTGGGTAGGAGGTTATTGGTGGGCTTCGCGTTCTGTAACGCTCACCTGATTCCCACGGAGGCGCTGACCCCGGCTGGGCTGCTATCGTTTCTTCAATTGAGAAGCGTAGAGCTCGGACGACTCTCAGGACTGGGCTTCCTCTTATCGAATGTCTGACTTGCAGGGTAAGTTTTCTGCAGGTGGAAGAAAAAGGGTTAATCACCGTTTGATGGGATTCCTTCTCCCACCAATCGCCAGTTTCTCCCACAGCCTAGCTTTCTACTTGTCTTGGCGAGCTCTCACCTTAGGCGTATAAATGCTGAGCTCTCCATCCTGCGTCTGGTGCAGGGGTGCGTGGATTCCAGTTACGTCACTGGATGAGTTCAGTGTTGAGGCTCAAATCTTTTGCGGCCTTAGTTGTGGCACTGGTGCTGGGATGCCGAAGAGCGATGCCGTTGTTACTGCACGAGCGGATGCCTGTAAGTATACTGTAGTCTTTAGGCTTTAAAAGATGGGCACCTCAACAATGTCCCTTTTCCTTTGTTTCAGGCCTCGGGATGCTGTGGGCGTAGTTTTCTGTTGCCGCTGCACGTGCCGATGCACGTAAGTATAATGTTCGTTGGCCACTTTTAATGGCACCTCTAATAATGTCCTTTTTCTAGTTTTCAGGTGCCGGGATGCTGCGGTTGATGCGGCCGCTTCTGCGCGTGCAAAAACTGGTAAGTTAAGATGAATGCGACTGCCTTCACCCGAACCCCTTTTTAATTATGTCCTTTGCCTTTCAGGTGCAGAGAAGCTGCCGAAGAGAAGGCCGCGGTTAGCTCCGTTGCAATCACGGATAGATCAGGTAAGCGGGCGCGGCTGCGAGCGAGTTGCACTTTTCTAACCTTATGTTTATTCTTTGCAGGTTTTGCCGGTGACTGGATTCCGGGATCTGGTAAGTATTGTTCTGTGTCTTTCTTCATCCACAGGTTGCTGCGCGGAAGCTGAAGATGACTCTGGACCTGGAATGCAGGAGCCGACTCGGTGAGCGTCCTGCTGCTGCTGCAGAATAACGCGAAGCACGTGTTTTCCATCGGGCATGGTTTAAATAGCAGAGAAATGCTTCCAGTGTGTGTTCTTCCACCGGTTCCACCCAGGTAAGAAAAGAGTTCCTGAATGGAGGGAATAGTTCCTCCCAGCCCTGATGGCTGGGGACTTCAACCAGACTGGATTGTTCTGGGTAAATATGCAGCATGGTCTGCCTCAGGTAAGTCCACCCAAGCATTATTACACTGTTTATCAATATGAGCCCTGCGCCTATGGCACCGGGACTGAAACCCTTCATGAGCCTGGCGCCAAAGGCGCCAGGACACGGTTCAAAGGGCACCTGTAGGGGTCTGCTGGGTCCGGAGTAGTGGAAGACAGGTCTGCTTCCGAGGGCGCTGGGCCAGTCCTGGCCCCTCGGGAATAGCGCCCATGACAATTACACCATGCATGGAAACACGAAGCGTTTACCGAATCCAGTCAGATTGTATATTGGAGTCGATTCATAGATGACATTCTTGTTATATGGAAAGGAAACAAACAATCGCTCAATGAATACCATTGGTATCTTAACAACAATTCATTTAATCTGAAATTGACAATGGAAGAAAGTGTAAATCAAAATCATTTCCTGGACCTTCAACTTTATATCTGTGACAATCATATAAAACTACTCTTTTTACCAAACCAACAGCAGGAAATAGCATATTACATGCTGCAAGCCATCATCCACCGCATATTAAGAACAATATCCCATATGGAGAATTCTTAAGGATTAAACGAAACTGCACAGATGAAGAGGAAGTTAAAAAACACTCCCAAGAAGCAAAAACCAAATTCCTAGCCAGAGGATACAAAAAAGATCTCCTGACAAAAGCCCAAAATCAAAGTCAAGCATGAAAAAGAATGGATCTATTAAGCGACAAAACAAAGAAAAAGGAGGTTACGGAGAAACCAAAATCCTTAAGATTCATCACAACTTATAACACGGAGGCCAGCAAGCTAAGACAGATCCTTAACAAACATTGGAATATTCTGACCACAGACGAAGATCTCAAACCATTTCTACCAACAACTCCATGTCTTACGTTCAGGAGAGCGCCTAATCTTAAAAACAAACTTTGCCCTTCATGCTTCTCTGAACACAAGAAACAGAAAGGTTTACAACAACTATGGACTGGAGATAAGCTAAAAGGGTTCTACAAATGCGGCACATGCAAGATGTGCAACTATGCCATCAATGGCCTAAAAGAGTGCACCAAAGCCAATGGCACGCAATACAAAATTAAAGAATTTTTTAACTGCAATACAAACTTTGCGATATACGCCATTAAATGTGCATGCACTAAAACCTACATAGGTAGTACAATCAGACCTATTAAAACAAGAATTTATGAACATATAAGAACAATCAAAGTACAGGATACACGTTACCCATTGAGTAAACATTTTTTGGACAATCACAAAACAGCAGATATCGATATGATTAGATTTTATGGAATTGAACAAATCAACAGTCATGAGAGAGGAGGAAATAGAGAAAAGCAATTACGAAAACGTGAAGCATTTTGGATATTCTCCATGGACAGTATCAATGGGGGTCTCAACGCGGACCATGAATTGCACCATTTTTTGTAATATTGTATTATATCTATGTTTTATGTGACTGTGTCATCTGCAATGTATCTGCTCCTATTTCTGAAACAAGATTTAATCTATTTGATCTCAGACCTTACCAAAGGTTACTTTAATTAATAACTTAATTTTTTGGAAAATAGGCATCGAAAGACGAATTCCGAGCAAAAGGCTCGAGTCTAGAGAATTTACTTCCAAACTCCATGAGCAACATTAATAACACAAGTTCCTTAAAAACTCATTTCCAGTCCAATGTAAACAATTGTTTATCTTATTAGACTGAATTGATCGCCCGCTTTGACTTAACTAATATCAAAACATGATTACATAAGCGTGATTTTTAATAACACGTTTTTGTGGCGGTTATGAAATAAATGGTGAAAAAAATTGTTGAAATATTGGAACAATTATGTTCCCAGGAAATTTACGATTATCATCAGAATCGTCAATCGACATGAATGTGGAAACAAAAGAGGGAATTCACCTATCAAAAGAATTATTTGCAAAAGTAACTTTGAAGTAAACATGACTCCAAGATGGCGCCCCCACCTCTATATGGCCAATAGATGAGGGGAGGAGTTACGCCATCACGATGCCATAGCATCTAATCCAAAATGGCATCTATCGTCGTAACGTCTGATGTCATCACGTTGAAACGCGTGACGTCATCACGCTGAAAACGCGTGACGTCAGCACGCTGTTTTTCAACGTATAAAAAGCGGGCAATTTTTCACAGTCAGTAGCAGCCCGGGATCCAGACCAGAACTACATACAAATCAAGAGCCAAAAACCAAGAGGTAAGACCAGGAAACCCTGAGTCTATGAAAGTAGATTTTTTCTTTTAACAAAAAGCAGCCACTTTTTAAACGGGGTGGTTTAATTCAAGAAAGTTAGTTCCATGCAACTTTCTAACAAAACAACTTTGTCCTTATTTGTAGGGACTGCATATAAAGGAATATTAGAAGTAAAGAATTCAGCACCCTTTCTGAAACAATAGAATTTAACCAAAAACAGCACAGGAAACTTATATTTCTTGACAAAAAAAGAAGGATTCTAGAAGCAAGTTGAACGAAAAGTAAGCTCTCTTCTTTTGTATTTAAAAAATTTGTTTAGGCTAAAACATTCTGCAAATGAAATCTTTGATAACACTTGAGATCAATGTATCTGGTACATGTGAAAGGACCTTTTACAATAACTATAGAGAACAAATGTATGAACACATGAGATGAATCATAATCTCCAACACATGAGTTAAATGTATTTCTTTGTTTCTTTTTCTTTTATTCTTGTTCGCTCAATTGTATTTCAAATATGAAGCTTACCTTCTTATGAGCCACTGTATAAACAGGTGGTGAAACACGTGTAGAGGACATAAAGCAAAGCACAAACTGAATAAAATTTACATTGGAGCGCCAGTCACCATAGTGTTTTGGATTTTCTTTTGGTAACTAGCATTCAGAGATGTGGTTATAGAAAACTACATGAAGACTTTGAGAATCAAAAGAAGCACCCAAGAAGACAATTATGAACTAAATAATTGTTTAGAGAGCACAGCACACTTGGGAAACAACATATGGTACCAACACATGAAAGAAGTTGGAAGGACGTCAGATGAAGAATGCTTCATTTGTGCACTCCTGCCATACAGCATGGGGAAGTCGAAAATCTCCATAGCAATTCAAATTGATGGCCAGACAGCTCATTGCCTTTCGCACATAGCACTTTGCAAAACAAGAGGCCAATTTATGCGAAGTGATGCTTCTCTTGAATGGGCAACTGAAAAGACAGATCCAGATGAAGATCACTGCATACAAGATAAAAAGACAAGAAACAGAGCCCATACGAGAAATCATGTGATCAGATATGAGAAGCCTGGAGTAAAAGGAGCTGTAATAAGATGGGAGGTGAACAAGAAATTGGAAGTTAAAGGAAAATCTGCAGAAGACACTCGTAGATGGAAGATCAGAGGTCACATGCAAATTTGGGGAACTGTCCTATCACCAGACGGATGGGAGAAAGGAGTGGTGATCTGCAGAGCATGGGTATTATTGACATAGTGCAGAATGGCTGCAAGCCATTATGGCCGAAACTTGCTAAACTACTGACATGGGTCGAAGACAGAGGAGGACCCTTGCAGATAGTACCAATGGAAAGTTCTAGGTTATGCTTCAGGAACACTGGTACAAGAAAAATGGGAGAAAATCAGAACTGTGGGCGAATCTTCAATTCACCAGGAATGAAGATTGGAACAGCAGTAATTATGGATCACCATTGGGCGTGTGAATCCAAGGCCTATATCAGACTGCCTAAAGATTGGGAAAGAATTTGCACATTGGTGAATGTTCATGTTCCTGCATTGGTGATTCCTAAAGGTGACTTGAACATTGATAGTTTCCCGAAAGCAGATGCTCATCTAAGAAAGAAGAGATCTGTGGAACTGATAAACCGAACAAAGAGAGAGAACTACTTCTCTGCTAAATCAATAGAAGCCTTTGATGCTATTCCGTATGAACAGAGGCTGCTCAGCCAGTCCTCATCAGTATTCACGATGACCTTTATGCCAAGAATCCAGGTTGGAGCAAATACCAAGTGGCTTCAAATCACTAGATGGGAATTGCTGCAGACGATTAACATAACTATAAAGGGATTCAATGCAATAAGAGAAGAACTGAGAGCTGTAAGACTAATGGCTCTCCAGAACAGATATGTCCTGGACATGATCACAGCCATGGATGGAGGTGTTTGTGCCAAAATTGGAGAATCCTGTTGCATATTTATACCTTCTCACAATGACGGGAACTGAACCTTGACAGAAGCCTTAGACATGCTCATGAAACACCATGGCCAGATGATAGAAGAGGTGGAAGATGTTGCTGATGACAGCTGGATTGGATCACTCTTCTCGTGGATTCCACAATGGATGGCAGATGTGTGCGAATTTCTTGAAGGCCTCAAGTCAGTGTCACAGTTTTAAAAGTAATTGAATTAAACAGAATATATTTCAGCTAAGGAGTTGGTTGAGCCAAGAAAGCCAAGGTCTTATCAGAACTGGAATTGGCTGACATTGGATACAATTAACGTGAAAGAACAGAAGCTCCTGTTCAAGAAGGCCAAGTGAAAATAAAAGACGTCAGAGGACTATTGGAGAAGAAAATCAAATACACAAAAAAGCTCAATTTGTGGTGTTCAGTCACGTGATGGAAGAAAGTTGGACGGATGAGAAGATCACACCTATGCATGGAAGCCAGAAAGCACCCAAAATCCTTAAAAAATCCAAGAGAACAATACAAACTCAAGGCCAACTTCAAAGTGCTAATTGACACTGAACCATTGATGTGATGATGGAGTGTATTTTTAATTGGTGGGAAGCTGGTATCAAGACAAGCACACCCGTACCTGGTTGTTCTCGGTCTGCGTGCTGCTCACTTAGGTGGAAAGTCTTTGACAGGGGTTATAAGCCAAACAATTGTAGGAGGCCACGTAGTTTGGGGTCCAATAATTGTGTGGCCAATGGGACATTGTACATTTAGTGACGTTCATAGTGGCCATTTTGAAGGGAGGGCTTAGTTGCCCTACCTGATGTTAAATATCCAATTATTTCTCTCCCTTATTCTATACAGATATAGTACCTATGCTTAGTTGTTCACTTAGATCCAATCCCACTTCCCGATAAGTTTTCTGAAGTTTGCCACATAGGTTGAGGTTGGTAGTGACGATCTCTGTATGCAGTTGTGCCAGCCTGTCTGTGCCGCACTTAACCCCGTGCCCCTGGCGGTTAGGGAGGGGGTTGTGCCCAGAGCCGTGGAACGGAGACTGGTGAGACCCCCAACTGGGTAAGTGTTCGGGGGCTGCAGTGACACTCTGGCCTTCGGTAATCCATGGCCTGAGCAGCTCAGACGATGTGCAGGTAAAACATGGGTAAAGCGCACCATACAGGGAAGACAAAGTCTCACAGTTCAGGTGACCCCGTAGGAAAGAAAGAGGGGGCCCCTCACCTGGAGGATGCTGGTGATGCTGGTGGTCTGCCGTCCCTCCACTACCGTCCCAGCCCACAGGGCCCTGCTCGTGGTCACGAACATAGCGGAAAGTGGTCACCCCATTACACGTACAAATGTGTTTCATGTCTTCTCAAAAGAAGTAGTCAAAACTAATGTTGTGGAAAGCCAAGAGACTTTGCTAAGTTGTTTGAAGTAAAACTTTACCACAGAAGTACTTGTAGTAGTTAGGAGTTTCATTTAGTCCTGGCACACTAGTATACCAGGGCAAGGATTTTGAAGTGGTAGACCTGGCAGGTGAGTGCACAAGGTAGAAGTCAATAAAGTACTGTGATGTGGTTAAAGACTGTGAGGAAGAAGTGGCAAGACCACTAAAATGTAGTGTGAACTGTTGTAGAATCATCCTGACAAATCATTATTGCTGATGCAAGTATTTTGTGAACTGTTTTGCGACCATCCTGACAAGAGCACTTTTGTTTATACAGATGAACTGTGAAGTATATTTGTTTTCTAGGAAGAAGTTATGTAGAAATCTCTACCACAAGTGTAGAGATAAAGACTTGTTGACCATTTTGAACTGGTGATCAAGTCCAAGTGAGAGACTTGTTGGAGCAAGAAGAAAGTTATTATACTGTTGCTGCAAGACATATCTTTTCTATTTTGAACTGTTGATTGAATATCCTCTTTGAATCTAGGGAAGTGAACTTACCCAGGTTACAAGGAAAAATAGTTATCATGTCTTTGAACATAACTGTTATTTCTGTTATATCTGAATTGCCATACCTTACCCTGTTAAGTCTATTGTACATGTAAGTGTGAGGGACAGATTCCTTTTGTTTGAGTGTTTCCATTCATTTATTTTGATAGGCAGGGAAATCCTCGTCAGGGTAGGGATAATGGGGTATTTGTCAAACCCCATTTTGAGTTACCAAAATGGCTTCAGATGAAAAACCTATACAAAGTTGTCCGCCTGACATTTATGAGCTCACCTAACACAGTCCCATATGACACTGTCCACTAATCCGAAGGAAGACCCCCACATGAACCTCATTGTCCTCCTTCGTCCTTTCTCTTTCTTTCGCTGCTCCCTCGCAGACCTTCGAAATACTTGAATGCCAATGGTGGCAAAACAGGAAATAAAGAGAGCCAACAGTGCCTAACATGGCTCAACCCGGTCTGTCTGTGCTTTCATGTGCCTGCTGATATCCTGGTCAGGGCGTCAGGAACCCCCTGGTTTAACTTCCACACCTGGAGAGACAGACAACAAATATAAACTTGTTAACCTGCCGGATGGTGTGAGAAACTTTAGGGTATCCTCACTCCTAATCCCCCTGGATCCTCTTCTCAGGTCGGCAGGGAAAGGGCATCGCTTTTGGATTCTGACTGTGGGATGAGGAAGATGCCTGCACGTACTGTGAAGGTCAGCATGTCCCCCTAATTGTAGTCAGGCAATTCTAATTGAAGACTCACACCTACAATCTGTGAAGTGGTTGCAGGTGAATAAAAAGGGAGGGCACCAGCAACACAGGGACCAACCGGGAGGCCAGTGTGGGATAGTCCAGCTGGGAATACAGTTTGTGAGGAGGCAGCCGTGGTGGATCCTGCAACCAGGACGCCTGGAGATGACCCAAGGAACTTGTGGTGCCCAGGAGAAGGCAGCCTGTGAAGAAACTGCAAGGTTGGGAGACTCCATGGTCAGAGAATCGCAGCCGGAGCTGCAAACGAAGGAGAGGAAGAGAGGCGGCTGCCAGCGTCTGCGGAAGCCGAGCAGAACTGACATTGAGGGCCGAAAAGCAGCAGGAGAGCAAGCGTATCCGCAATATCGAAGCAGAGCGGATTGAAAAAGCAACAGGACAGCGAGCATGGCTCGCAAGCGAAGGAAAACCAGTGAGCAGAGCTGGACCCAAGCAGCAGAGCTGCCTGGATGGAACACCAAGAACGTCTGAGTTAAGGGAGAAAGTCACATGAACCAGGATGCTCCTGGGGGCTCTAGAGGAAGCAAGGCAAGCGCAGAGGAAGTGAAACATGATGAACTTAATGAAATGAACCCAAGGCCGCGGGTTGGGTGAAACTTAAATAGGCAAAGCAAATAGTAACAATTATTCAATACCACACTGAATGAAAACTTTTATGAATAAAGTTGCAACAAGCCACAAGTTCATATGAACTGCAAACATTGCTTTGTGAAAGCCAAGTAGGCAGCAAGAAAGCAAGAATGGGAGATTGCAGGAAAGCATAACTGCAAGGTGGTAAAGGAGTGAAGTAACCACGAAGTGAGCTCTTGTAATTGAATATAGTGTGGCAAGACTAAGGATGGGTCCAAGTTTTGTGATACAGTGTGGCCAAGCCAAGAGACTGATGAAGACAAGTCAAATGAGTGGAAGGATCCACACAGGAACAAAAGGAGAAGAGCCTGTGTGGGCCAAAAAAGCCTAGGGTGCCTGGTTGTGCGACCTGTAATGGGTGGACCGTGTGGTCTGACAACTGCGCCTTGATCAGGGAACCCTCAATTATGAAAGTCAAATACCTTGTTAAAGCAGACCAAGAAAGAGAACGCTGAATGTGCTGTTAAGCTTATCCAGGAGGGAAATTAAGCTCATTTTTGATTTTTGTTTGTACATTGAGAGACAGAGGCCAAACAGAGGTTTTGATGAGTTGAAGTCTTAGGTAAGGGGATCCTGAGACTTTATGAACTGTACTGTTTGTCTTGAGGACAGGATCCTCAAGGCCCCTTTTTGTTGAACTGTGCTGCCTGGAACTTGGGAAAGGAAACGCCAAGGATTTGTGGAACTGTTGTGAACATCTGAACGGTAATCCAGAGACATGTTTGTGGAACTTTCTTGAACTTGGAGAAGGGGAGCTTAAAAGGAAGCTAGGAGTTGGAAGAAGCTCAGAACTTTTGTTTGGTCACCATTATGTTTATTACTGTCATCCCTACACATTTGTGAGGTCAAGGATAGGTTTTGGACACAGACAGACTTTTAAGTTGAACTTTCGCAATCAGACCTTCCTTAGTCTGTTCAGTTAGGGAAATCCAACTTTAGCATAAGGCAAGTTAGGCATTCAACCATCCTGACATTTGGTTAATAAACTATTGTATTTTGAACTTTAAATCTGTTGTCTGTGTCTTGCTTCATGATGCCTTCCCAGTGGACAATCGCAGATCAATTCGCCCTAGCGAACTTCTAGCCTTGTTGTCTGCGCCTGCCATAGTGACGTGCCGCCTTTGCCTCTCTTGGGCCTGACTTCATTAGTCTTCTAGCAATTGCGCAGGTGGGCTAAAATTTTGCCTACGTGTCTAATAGAATTATGACTTTCCTGAACAATAGTATGGAAAATATGAATTCTATGTCAAGACCTGAAGGCTCGTATTTTGCTTGTTCAAAGCTTACTTACCACCAATAAGGCTAATGGATCCATCTGTTTAAAATAAAAGGTTTTGAAAGTGGACTCACTTGACCAATCTACGGCTTTCATGATATCCGGCAGGTGCGCTCCACTGGCAAAAGCCCTGGAATCCATAGCACCCTGTGCCGAATGTGCCCTGAAAGAGTCCACATCTATGCCAGCTTTTTGCATGACCCACTTTACCCTTCTGGGCTAAGGTGGCCACTGAATCCACTCAAAGGGTTTGCGAAGTGGAATAAAAACTCTGTTTTTTCACAAAGGCCTGAAGGGGGCGGTCGGTGCTTCTTACTCTTTCAAACCCCTGACCAGGTACAGCTTAGACTGGTCTGGGAAAGCCGAGACAGACACTGGGCTTATAGCTGTCTTAGTGCTTCTCCTAACGTGGAAGGTCACTCCCTCTTGGGATTTTGTCTCGAGCTCTCCTACATCCAACACCCTCTTGCACATCAGCAGGCAGAGCAGCATTGCCAGTTTAGCTGACAGCGCCTTCCTGCACCGTTCAGAGTTGTCCGGCTAGTTTATAAAGAGCCGGAGAACCATGTCCAACACGCGTGAGTACTTTGTCTTAGGCAGACGGATGGCTTTCCCTCCTTCGAGCAATATAGAAATTAGCACATGCTCGCCGATTGGTGCACCTAACACCTGCTTTTGGCCTGCTGTGATGGCTGATCTGTAGGCGTTTAACGTTCTGTACACTCTGCCCTGCGTTGCCAGAGACACCAGGAAGTTCACTACCTGAATCACACCAGCAGAAGCGTGATGCATGTCCCTAGCCAAACACCATCTGTGCCACTTGGTCCAGACTGTCCTGTACGATCTAGCCGTCTTGGGTGCACAGGGTTCCCTTATGAACCTTTCAGCCTCTCCAGAAAGCCCTGTCTTTCTCCAGGTAGTCCTGAAATCACCCATGCTATCAGCCTCAAAGTACCTTGAAGGACTAGCGGGTGCGAGAGTCATGTTCGATCCTGCAGGATCTCTGTCCGATTCAAGAGTAATACTTGACTATCGCAAGGGAGGTCGGGGAACCAAGCTTAAAGGAAAAGTGCGCTCAAAAATATTATTGCCCCGAGCGTTCGGGCATGGGTTTTTAAGCATACGTTGATCAATCATACAAACATTTCCTATGCACCTTACCGTAGTTTTCCTCACTTTTACACAAGCAAAATCAGGCAGCAGGCTGCAGCCATCTTGTGCTAATCTTATCCGTTGTCGCATCGCCCTAAGGTGAACTGCCCTGGCAGCACAAATCATATCCCCCGCCCCTGATGCTGACATCACCAAACCTAGCAATATTCTCCGCCTATCTCCATGATGTTACTGGGCAGCGTAGCCAAATGTGTCCAGTCATCACCTACGTGTTGACGTCAGTTGACGCAGAACCCGGAATATCAACACACATCCTCTCACAACACAGCATGTCCCAATTTTGAATACAAAACTATATTTTTAAAGGAAATGGCAATACTCTGTAATTTATAATGTACTTTTATTTCACAATAAACGCTTCGAGAACATGCAGCGATTGCCATATTCAACCACATTGGTAATTTCTTTCTTTGTTTTCGATCCACAAATGTTTATCGTGAGTCACACAGTGTTCCTTTTGGGTATAAGAAGCGCTTTGGAGTCACCGTGAATCGCAAGGCTTCGGCATCAGCTTGGCGCTAGGCCACCGTAAACGATGTCAGGTTGCTCCTTATCGCTGGTACCGCGAAAGGGCATATCGGCCCAGGGCGATCGTCCCAAAGCAGCGTCATAATTATCCAGCCATTTAAGTGTATCTGCAGCTGCCGGCTAAAGAAGTCATCAATTGGTATATGGAATCGATGACATTCGCAGAAAGGCAGGATGTAGCTGTGTGCAAAACATAACAGAAATGTGTCTCAGTAGCCATTCTTTATTATAATTTGTCAATTCGGACATTAATTGAGCACTGTGTGAAAACTAATGATGAACACAAACGTGAAACAATGGAAACACAGAGAAAACATAGTGTAAAGTAGTCTACAATTTGGTTGAGAGGTTAGTGCTATGGAGTATGTTTAGCTCGCAATGGGATGCGGAAGCTGACGCTATTATTCGAAGAACACATAGGTGGCATTTTAACAAAATATTAGCGTAGCATTTGACGTTGGTGGAACCTGGGGGAACCCAGATGTGGACTACATGCATTTTAATGCTGGACTGCCCATGTGCCCGGGACAAAGACAAGTACACACAGGTTGTTTTTGCATGTCTTTGCAATATGCCTCAAACAACAACCCATTACAATGTAAGCCAGCAATAATGGTCAGAAAATGAAACCTTGACTCGTTCATCTATAAAATCGCCTACAGTAAAACATACATAATATTCAGAATTTCCATTCTCTCAGCGTAATGCAGAGTGTCCGTTCAGATCAACGAATTTTCATAAAATGAAATTACATGTTCCTTTGTCCAGTTTTGGAATGGTGAACCTTATCATATTTGTCGGTATTACACACCTCCCTTTATTCATTCCATTCGGAATCCCCCCTTTCTTCCAAGGACGAAAATCAAATCGAACCTTATACTGTGTAATATGCGTGGGTGTGCTCAGCTCCAAGCAAAATTCAAAGGCGCTGACCTTCACTCCCAATTGGAGCAAATAGCCCTTCAAACCACAGTGGTATTTTAAATATTTTTGAAAAACAAATGAATTGTTTGCTGCCATCCACCAATGTTGTGTGAAATTTCTAGTGATTTACTTTTTTAATGAAAACAGTTACAGTTAGTTTACTTTCAAAATCCTTATTTATAATGTCCCTCAGGAGAACTTCGCACTCTCCCAGCGACTCGCACAGCCAGCCCACAGACCTGTCAGTTTAGCCTGTCTCCTGTTCACACGGCAAATTACGTAAACATTTTTCGCAAATAGCGATTCTCGAGCCCTGACAAAATGTGCTTGTACGAGAATGTCAAAGCAAGCCCTGCTGCAACCACCTCCTGCCATGCCATGGTCCCCTGAACCCATGAACCCTGTTCCCTTTGAACGCATCTGGTCGCCAGACCCTAACCCCGCACCCCCTCAACTTCACCTCCCATATACCTAATCAGGATTGGTCATATATTTTGGTAATGCTGACACCTACTCCAACTGCGCTTTAAATCGTAAGTCTCAGGGGGCTGCAAATCAAAGATCGGCCCCTATAATAAGGCATCCGATAGCAATGACCCCTAACACATGCCCCCATAAAAATATAGGTCAGAATGCACCTACTTCTCACCAACAACCCCCTTTGATGCGCTGTTTTGCTTACAGTCAGTAGTTCTAGCGTGCCAAGTATCTTATCTAGCCTAGGTCTCTAGGTCTCATTCCTTTTGTGGGACGCGTATTTATTCAGCTATTTGGACACGTGTTTGGTAAGGCAACTGCAGAACCCCAAAGTAGCTTTCATGCTGATATCCATCTGACTCTCCCCCGATCAGTGAAAGACCCACAAGAGCTCAACGAAAGCGGGAAGTGCGAAAGCACAGCGTTACACTCTATGGCATCCTCGAAAGGGCATGTCTTTCAGAAAAAATGGATAAAGAGGATACATTTCAAAAGACAATTTGGACGCTTTATTTGGACACTTTATATAAACATTGTTGAACAAATAAATAGCTGCTAATCATTTGTACCGGGAAGTGAACTGTTCCACAAGGTCTGCTTTCGGTGGACAGGGCACGTTTGCAATTTTTTGTGGCAATGTATGTGTCCTCGGAACAAAATCATGAGCGATTCCATGAGTATGTTTGTCCAAAACAGTCAAAATGAGATCTTTCACAAAATCAAATTCCATTTCCTGGTATATTAGCTTGACCACCCAATTTTTGCTTCTTTTCGTAAAGGCCATTGTGTAACGAAGCATCCCAAAGTTTCCTGCAGTCCTCGATTGTTCTCTCCCTACGTTCTCGTTATGTGCTAAGACCACTAGTAATGTCCTATATTCCATCCAGTCTATGGCGAAATGCAATTTCCTGGGCCTGTACTTTAGGCACATACTGTGGAACACCTCCAAATCTCCCGTGTGACAGAATTCTGTGAGTCCCTTCAGATCTCTTGTTAGAGTTTTATCAAACATGATCTTCTCAAGAGCTTTGTGTTGAGGTGAAGATGGAACCAACCACTTCTTCTTGCGTTCTTGCTCCTCCGATAAAGGTCCATGTGCACATTGGTGAAAATGTAGGTTTTCTGTTCAAGAGTTAACGTTGGAACAGTGGTGCATTAGTGAGCGCCATTTTTCAAGTAGAATTTCCACAGACCCACCACAAGTTTTGGAGTTCCACCACAAATAGTTGCTGAAAGACTGGGACCACTGTAAAACATTTTCAGAACCATTTTTTTTCCAGCAGCAGTGATTTTTTTATTGATTGATTTGGCAACATGCCATACATCAAATTGATGGCAAATATTTAGAAACTGCTCTCTCATGGTCTTGGCTATTGAAACATGTCTGTCGGTGGCTATGAGGTCTATTTGCATTCCCCTCGATTGGTGATCTTCCAGGGATTTGATAAAACCATGTTTCTCCATGGCCACTGAGGATTTACATTCAGACACCTGCACGACCACCGAACACACCATTATTTTAGTTTCCATGTCCCGAAAGTGGTATATGAAGTACTTTGCTGAAAATCCGGGGCTGTTACACTGTCCATCGCCAGGTAGCCTGCACCGTTTGTCAGAGAAGGTCCTTTCAATTGACATTTGTTCAATTTTCCAAGCTTCACTAATAGCGGGGAATAAATATTCTTGTTGATATTTGTAGTACTGCGTTTTAGAAAGGAACTGGAGTCCCACAAATTGACAGAAACTAGACAATTTACTAAAAGTAGAGCCACTGAAAAGTAAAGCTGCTGCACACAGTAGATTTCCAGCTGGCACTCTGCCCAGCATCAGTTGAGCGGAGAAGTTATCATGGAGCAGATCACTGATGGCTTGTATTTTCAGGTTAGTGCCTTGTGAAACACGAGTCACATTCAACAATGGCTTCCCACAAACTTCCCCCTCACTGGATGGACACATTTTAGCATCAGTATAATCTCTACCAGGCAATGTATTTGTGCTCCTTTATTAGACTATCGTCCTTCATGAATGTGGTTTGTGACTCAACTGTGGTGGACATATCAGCCGAACAGTACACACTGAAGTCAAGATCTTTGGCTAGTTCCTCGGTCAATTGCGCTGATGCTTCAATCTCTGTTATTTCAGCATGTGTTATTTGAAAACGAATTGGAAAAACCATCAATGTCCATTGTTTGTTGGGTGGCCCTTTTTTTGCAGGTGTAGATTGTGTGAAGTGGTCACTGAGTACTTCAAAAGCATATTCCTTATATTCAGTGTTTTCTTCTTCACCTTGTCTAGTTCTCACATTGTAGCAATGGTCCAAAAACACTTTGCTTGCTTAGCCGGTCACATTTAATTCTTTTTCTGGCCATTGGGCATAAGCTTCTTGAGTCTGCTTATCGACTGGACTACGCAGCGCCTCAGATAATAGTTGCTCCATGGTGAAATCTGTTTGTCAAGCAGCATCTCTGGTTTCATTTGTTGCCTGTGTCTTCATACCTTCTGGGCCTCTAGGAGATGGGTTGTAAAAACATGTGCAATGTAAATCCAACATACAGTATATAGCACTTTAGATTTTTTAAAAAAAGCTTGTTATGAAGACACCAGCCCAAAACACTTTTTGTAATTGAAATTGTTTGTTAGTTAACCTTGCTTTCTTGATTTTCTGTGAAACCGTGTTCTTCACTGTAACGACTGCATCAGCAAGCTGGTCCGCCACCTCGGATCCACGTGCCAAAGTCAATCGTATTTGAAATCAAATTCTTTCCTCGCACACATGGTTTACATATATACCCTTGTACACTGTGTAGGTCATTTAGTCAAAATATACATTTCGAATTTCACCTGATTGATGGCTAGTGTACTCGATCAGAGATCACCGTGCGAACCCCACTGATTGTAATGTTGCACTCAAGCATTTTGCATTGTATTCGGCATTAAGGTGCAAATTGTAACATTAGAACTGAAATTGTAAAAGTTTGAGAAGATGCTCGTTTATAATAATGTCACTTTCTAATAGTATCAGATTTAGGATATACTTTCTTTCATTCAAGGGAACTGTCAGTACGCATACCTCATGCTCTGGACCAGCTCCAAAGGATGATGTAATTGTATGCGAAGTACCAGCATCAAACTGTAACACAGTACTTGTTTTTGTATGGATGAAAAAAGTGAAATTGAACAGACACAATGGGATGCAGACAATGGTACATATGAATAAACCCCCCAAATGAAACATTATTTAACCAAACGACTGGATACATAAACTATTTCATATTATCTCAAATTCCATGTATAATACATTTCCGTAATCGAATAGCCAAATAAAACTACCTGATAGGCGCTCAAAGTTGTTGTTGACTCCGGGAAAGAAATGGATGCAGAATCTTGCTCCTTCAATTTCAGTGCATTGTAACAGAGTTGTAAAGGGAACATTAGATTTGAATTAGAAATGTGGGAAGATCCAACTCTGAAGAATATGAACTTCAGCAAGCCTGTATGGCTCACCATTGGTATACTGGACATGTCATGGATCTCGTCACTACTGCTGGTCTGTGCTTCAGTCAATATGCTAACCTAAAAAAATTGACCTGTAAAGCAACCAATTACAAAAAGATTATGCTTATTTCCAAGGGCACTATAGCATAGTTTTCTGTGTCCATAAATAGTTTTCTTTGATGCTCCTAAAACCAGGGACAGATGTCTAGCAAAATGGGGTGTGGTTATAAAGCAATACAATCTGGTAAATATGCAAAGTTTTGTAAGAAACATTTAAACCAAAAACACCAATCCGTCCATGTAGTTACCCGTTCAGTACCCCAAGGCCTACAGCTAATTCATGAACCGTGAATTACCTGAGGCAGCGTGTGCAGTAATAGAGTTGGAATTGCATTTGGAAGCAATTTACGAGATGTTCTGAGTCGATGCTTCTTTGTGTACTGCGATTCGTCGTATATATTTGTGGTAAAGTGCAGGCTGCAGATGCGGAATCAATCTCCCCTCAAGTCCCCCAAGACTTCCTGGGCTCGACTTTCAAGCTCGTCTGGTGCAAATCCGCAATTTCTAACCCATTTTCTTATTAAATATATATTCCTCGGGAATATATGCATTATTGTGCCCTTAGGTTTGTTATGGGTCTTCGAACGGCAACCATAAACCATACAAGCAGGCATTGTTGAAAAATCTGTTTAAAAAAAAGTCCACATCGTTAAAAAATTATGTTGCATGAATGCGTGAGAAAGATGGAATTATATCATACATATTTTTATGCAATGTTTCTTTTGGTCACAGAGACAAAACCTGTGTAGCGTAGTCGAATATACACTAGGATAACTTTCATACACAATTGACTGATGTGACGCAAATTGTAACGTGTTACTCGTCAGTTGAATGTACTTTCATGCATCAAAAGGAAACATGCTTATAGACATGGTCCGCGAAGGAGGCAATTCTATCCCAATTGACACTGATGACAATTGCTATATATCGAGAACAGAACAAATTATACAGAAGTCAATGGTAATGGCAATGAGATGAATGAACATTACACTACTGGGTACATTCGTTCGAAATAGATAGACATGTAGAGATCAGGAAGAGATGATTAGGTTACCTGCCCTTACCTTGACCAACAAATAGTTAGATTCAGCAAGCAGGATAGTTAGCAGCAGGAGAACAGGTAGCGCGATCACGAGTTGACTTCCACTGCTCAGAGATGTTCACAGGTAGCACAATGACGAGTTGATTTTCAGTGGTCACAGATGTTCTTAGGTAGCACGTTCACGAGTTGACTTGAAGTGCTCACAGATGTTCTCATGATAAATATCAAGGGGTTTATAAAGAATTAGAAAAGTTGGTGTGTATGTGAATGAGTGACATGTATATGGCGTGGTCTTCTGTGCATAGCAGGGGCGCGGCCTGCTTTTAGGGGAGCCTGCCTGGAGACACTGGGTCTGGCTAGACCATGTGTACAATGTCTGCTGCGCAGAAAATAGCTTTGAAGTGTACACTGTGTTTGGCACCTTGGCCGTTCCCACCCTGAGAGCCCCCTTGGGAGTGCACAGACACAGGTGTGAACTGCCATTGATAGGGTAGGGTGGTACAGATGGCCAAGAGGCATGCAGGTGAGGGCTGGAAAACTGCTGATTGGAGACACACTTATGTGGATTGCAGGGGTGCAGCCTGCTTCAGGGGAGCCTGCCTGGAGACACTGGGTCTGGCTAGGCCATGTGTACAATGGCCCCTGCGTGTAAGATACCTTTGAAGTGTACATGGTGTTTGGCACCTTGGCCGTTCCCACCCTGAGAGCCCCCTTGGAACTGCACGGACACAGGTGTGAACTGCCATTGATAATGGAGGGGGGATGGATGTGCATGAGGTGTGCAGACAATGCCCGGAACACCACTGAAGGGAGGGACACACTTATGTGGATTGCAGGGGCAGGGTCTGTTTCAGGGGAGCCTGCCTGGAGACACTGGGTCTGGGAAGGCCATTTGAACAAAGGCCCCTGCTCAGAAGATACCTTTGAGGTGTACATGGTGTTTGGCACCTCGGCCATTCCCACCCCGAGAGCCCCCTCGGGAGGGCACGGACACAGGTGTGAACAGCCATTGATAGGGTAGGGGGGATGGACGGCCAAGAGGCATGCAGGAAAGGGCCGGAACACTGCTGAATGGAGACACACTTATGTGGATTGCAGGGGCACGGTCTGCTTCAGGGGAGCCTGCCTGGAGACACTGGGTCTGGGGAGGCCATGTGAACGTGTCCCCTGCACGTAAGATACATTTGAAGTATACATGGTGCTTGGCACCTCGACCGTTCCCACCCAGCCAGCCCTGCCAGGACAAGTGAGCGTGTCCTTGATTCACTGAAAAATTGAAACAACCATTCATAAAAGTTCAGTTGCATTTTATTACTGATGTTGATGGCACAAATGTACTACACATTATGTACTTCGGGTTGCAGCACAGTGTGGGAAAATCCCCTGTACTGACCGCTGTCACTGGGGAATGTGTCTCTAATGGCACCAACGACAGAGGTCATGCAGCTCGGTAACGCATTGCGGCCATGTCTCGTCTTCCGACATGTAGATCAAGCATCCAGAGTTTTCTCGGCAGCAGCAGTTCTCCTCCTCGGTTGGCATGACCTTGCATCGATTGCAGGTACACCAAACGTCGTCCATTCGACTGGGCTCAGGCTCTTGATCTGGTGATTCATCCTCCCAACTGTCGTCCGAAGCCCCATCGTTTCCGCATCTTTCTCTTTTGAGTAATTCCGCCTCGGAATACTCCAGCTCGTACTGGTAGGGCTGTATTGCGGCCATTATGCGACAAAATTAAAATAGATTATAATGATAGTACTAGTATCTGTTTGCACGGGCTACGAGCAACGAAGATAGCTGAACAGAACAGAAACGAACCACGGGGATACACAAAAAAAGACAGCGAAATGATTGGAAAAGCAAATCTGATGTTGTCTGTTGAGAAGCAGTCTGTTTATACTTATTGAGGAAAGAGGCGTCCTGCCATTTCCATGGAGACACGTCATTAGTTGAAGCGCAGAGAATGTTGACACGAGATGTGCATTGGTGTTGTGAAATGTGCCGTACGCATCTAGTGATGTCAGCCTCAGGGGCAGGGGATATGATTTAATGCTGCCAGGGCAGTTCACCTTAGGGCGATGCGGCAACGGATAGGATTAGCACAAGATGGCCGCACCCTGCCCCCTGATTTGGCATGTGTAAAAGTGAGGAAAACTATGGTAAGGTGCATAGGAAATGTTTGTAGGATCGATCAATGTATGCTTAAAAACACATGCCCGAACGCCCGGGACAATAATATTTTTGAGCGCACTATTCCTTTAACTCTTCCAAGCTAGGGTCACTAGAACTAACTTTGCTACCTACTGCCTTGCGTACATCAAAGTCCTGGTGATCATCACAAAGTAGGAAATGTATAGTCCGTACCTTGTCCCCATTGCTGCAAGAAGGCATCTGTGGTAAAGGCCTCCAGATGAAGAAACGCAGCAGTTGCAGGTTCAGTCTGGAAGCAAATAGGTCTGTCACACGGCCCCCTCACAAGCATCAGATCGAGAAAGATCACCCTCTCCAACTTCCAGTCTCTGGTGTCACTAAGGTACCCAGAGTTTCAATCTGCCACTTGATTGGTGAGCCCGGGCAGATACTCTGCTTAGGCAGAGGTGTCAGAAGTCCCTGGCCAACTCTGCTAGTAATCCGTACCTAGTTCCCCCTAGCTGGTTCAAATATTGTACGGCAGATACATTGTCCATCGTCAGGAGAATATAACACTGTACTTTGTCCTGGTTCAGGCTTCTGATCAAAAAGAAGCCTGCTAGGAGCTCCAGGCAGTTGATGTGCAATCTACTTTCCGTGCAGGACCAACTTCCCTGGTCGGAATCAGTTCGCAGCGGGATCCCCAACCCCTGCGACTGGTGTCCAACTCGATCATTAGATATGGGAGAGAGCCAAAGATGGCCTTCTCGTTCCAGACTTCCATATTTTTTATTTTTTATTTTAATGTTTTATTGGTTAATCACATTTCAACCTTTAACATATGAAGAATAATTGCTAGTATCCATGCCAAAGGGATGGGGGAGGGGGGTAAAGAGGGAGCTGGGAAGGGAAGGGAAAAGAAGAAATCAACAAGCTGAAATCCATATTACCCTTCGCTCCTCCCCCTGCCAAGTTCATTATCCTTTCCACTTCACGATGATATTCGGATTACGATTTTTCAACATAAATTCTACAAATTTCAAAGCGTCAATTGTCCGCCCAATTTTGTCCACCGTCATTAACTTTTCCCAATATTCTTCGGTCCTGCTCGAATCACAATACTGAACATATTCGCCCATAAACCCTCTCCTTGCTTCCCCCATGGCCTGGCAGGATAGCAGCATATGACAAACCTTTTCCACAGAATCCTGCTCTTTGCAAAATCTGCAAGTCACTTCTCTTCGGGTTATATGTTTTCTACTCAGCTGCACCTCATTAGAAGGTAGAATGTTCAACCTACATCGCAGCAGTAAGTCTCTGTAGTGTGGGGATGGGAATTTTTGCAAATAAGTTGTTAGTTCATTTAGCGACTTCTGTTCCCATATAATATTTGTGCAAGATTTGTTAATCCTTTTCGATTCTAGGGTTTCTCCCCAGTCTTTTTCCTTGAGTTTATTCTTGACTTTTTCCAGATTTGTTTTTAACCTCACCAACTTGATATTATGGGACTTTAAATGCTCTTAACACCTAGTTTTCCACTCCATAAGGTTCTTACCAGCTCACAGCCTTGCAGTCCCCAGAATCTCAAAGGGAGCCTGGGGAATTCAAGGATATTTTTCCGGAACAGGGAGATAGTTTTCCACATGACTATTGAGGTCATGGATTGAAGCCTTAATTCATATCTAATTAAGTTTACTGGGATGCAAGTTGGTAATTTCAACATTTTCTTCCAGAAGAAAACTTCGCAAACTTCCCATGTTTTCCAGGACAAATTCAAAAGGGACTCAGCTCCATAGGTTATCACAGCGCCCACCTTTAGTTTGAAAAAGGTGATTATGGGAATCAAGGAGAAAGTTGCATATCACTGATGTATGACTCTCCCTTGATACGTTAGCTTTAAGAGTTTCTCATTAATGTTTTTGTTGATCCTTACTTCCAGATATATAATTGAGTCAACAACCTCCAAACTTTGATTATTGATCTTCCAGTTGAATGCCTCCTTCCTTCTTTGGGCACCACAGGCTGATTTCATGATCAATACCATTGATTTCTTTGCATTCATCTTCATACCGTTCTCATCCAGGTAGCTTTTAAATGCAGCAATTCGCCTCTGGAGCCCTATAGCGGTCTGGTCTATGAACACTAGATCGTCCGGATACATGATCCACGGTTTGGTGACTGGCCCAATCTTCGGAGCGAAGGCTCTAACGTTTCTTTGGGATTCAATCAAATCTGCTAAGTAGAGGGCAAACAAGAATGGTGCAAGAGCACACCCTTGTTTTAGTCCCCTGAAGGTGCAGCTCTTCCTGGTTATAGAACCATCCCTTGATAATTGTACTTGGATCATAGTATTCGAATATAGAGCTTGTATAGCTTCTATAAGGTATTTAGGGCAGTTCCATTTCTTTACTGTTCCCATAGTATTTCTCGACTGATCCCATCAAAAGCTTGTTCGAGGTCTATGAACCCAAGATAGATGTTGCCCTTGGTCTGCAAGGCTTTCTGTTTCAGCAGGTTCAAGATGAACAGATTAAGGGAGGTGCCTACACCACTCACAAAGACCGCTTGACGCTTGTCCAGAATATCAGCTGCCAATGCCCAGGCTTTAAGATCTCATAGAAGAAGCAATGCAAAAATCTTCCCAATAGAGTCTAGGAGGGCAATTGGTCTATAATTTCCAGGCTCCCCTCGATCAACCTTTTTATATATATAGGCACAATTATAGCTTCCTTCCAGGATGTAGGTATAGTTCTAGTTTTCCTTACCTGGTCAAAGAGCTGTTAGAAAACCCCCTAGAAGCCTATGGAGACAGTGGAAGTTACATCAGCCACGACATACTCAGTGGAATCCAAGATGGCGTCTCCTCGACAACGTCACTACCAACTAGCAGTGCAGGTCTAGTCTTCCGTTCAATATGGACCTTCCTCACTTTCTACCTATTCGTTTGTACTTAACCACCGCGAACAAACAGTTAACTGCATTGCTACTCTGTTCTAATTTAGCATTGCTCCCTTCTTGTTGCATTCCACTCGTATCTTTTTGAGAATTCCCTTGCACGTTGTCGCTTTCCGACTACGCTCTTAGCCTGCTTTCCTTCACTGTACTCTGTCTGTGTTTTCTACTACTGTCGCCTGCTGACGGTTCTTCGGTTTACTTCCTGTTCCCTTCCTTTCCTTATCGGTTCTTTCCGAGAATCGCCTTTTCAGCACTCCAATCTCTCAGAGCCTGCCCGTCTTCACCGTTCTCGGCTTTCCTTTACCTTCTGCTCTCTGCCTTTCTGCCGTTCACGGCTTTCCTTTATCTCCAGCTTTCTGCTTTTCGCCGCTCGTGGCTTCTTTTCCTTTCAGCTGTCTGCCTTTTTTACTGTTCTCGGCTCCCGACACCTACGTCGCCTCCTCCTTCTTATCGCCTTCACCTCCTTCTGTCACTTTACCTGCTAGCCAAGTTCTTCCTCCTTGGTATCTCTGTGCCATGAATCCTTCCACTTTGAAGTATCTTCCGCTTAGCTTCAAATCCACCGGATTGTTTCCTACAACGTTCCTTTTTCATCGGATCCGGTTCCTGCAGAACTCGGCTAAACCTCGTTCTTCACTTGACAGTTGGGAAATCGTTGTACGGATCCTCCTCAACTTCTGCAGAATCTGGGTTTTATTCCCCACAAGGGTTTCCCAGGGGGTGCCCCCCTGGGGAGCACAGAGCACAGTTTTTCTGGCCTCTGGACCCCTAGGGGGATGCCTCTTACCTCCTCAAACCTGACCGTGGAGTCCAAAGAGCCTTGAGTACCCCAAACAAAAGAGTACAAGAGATTGTAAGAGGTTGTAAGAAGAGCAGATATATTATATCCAACCATTCCTTATTATTTTGCTTAAGCATGTGATTCGTAAAGCCATAAGGGCCTGCCGCTCTTGATGAGCTGAGCTTTTTTTTAATCATTGTTGATATTTCGGCTCAGTAAAATTCCAAGGCCCATTCTTTGCACTTTGAGTCCCTAATTCCTCTAGATCACTTGAGTCTGTTCTCCTCTTAAAGAGGGCTGAATAATTACTAACCCAATGTTCCTCTGAGACTTGGCTTGTAGTAAAGGCTGTTTGAAAGTCATCGCCTTTATTAATAATATTCCAGAGGCTTCTTGAGTTGCTTACCCGGACCGCTGCTAAAATAAATTCTGCATCCTCTTGAAGTTGTTTCACTCGTGACGATCTAACCCAGTTCTGTAGGACTGTTTGCACCTTCTTATGAGCTCTGTTTTGTTTGAAGCTATCAATCTTTGTAGTCATAGTAGAGCCTTCTGTATTTTTTTTTTCTTCTTTCCACCAAATCTTTAGCATAGGCATGCTTCCTTGACACCATAACTTTCTGTGTTTGGCCGCTTTGAATTTCAAATTCTTTCAGAAGCCATCTATATTCTACTTTCTCTAGGTTTCCCGAGATATGGCTACTCAATTGACCAGGTAATTTAGGGAGTACTTGAGGTTTTATTCTTAATTTATTTCATCCCCAAACTACTTCTGTGGGAGCTAATTTCATCCCTACATCAAGCTTTCTTTCCCATTCTATTTCTATTTCTAACAAATTATGGTCACCTGCCGGTTGGTCCTTTACTGCAAACGATTTTATCAATTTTATTGTATTGACTGCCACAAAGCTGTAGTCCAAACAGGCACTACTGGGGCCACTTGTCCAGGTGTTTGCTCCATGTAAGTCTCCCTTGGTTGAGCTATTTAACATTTTCATATGGCTAATGTCCATTTCGTTTTTCCATCGCTTCTCTTTTCCTTTTAGATGGGCATCCTTTTTTGGGCATCCATCTTTCTTTAATAGTTTGATGTTAAGTTCACCACAAAGGATTATCAGTTGTTTATTTTTTCCCATCATTGATTCGTCCATTTCTTCAGTGATATCCAAGATATACTGCTCTATTGGACATTTATATTCACTCCAATAGGTATTAATTAAGAGCAGTTCAATTGACAATTCATCCATCATTGTTTTGATTTTTGGAAATTGCACAAAGGGATTTGGCGTGCGATGTTCCACTACTTGCAGGTTACTGTTTATTTTAACCATGGTTAGCAGGCCTGCACAAGGTCGACCTTTTTCCCGTTTTCTCGCTGGATTCATACAGACTTCATATCCATCACAGGTTGGTTTCATCCTGAGCCACGTCTCTTGTAGACAGATGAAATCATATTGTGCCAAAAAATTGTCCTCTCCTGTGAACAGATGTTTAAAGCCTCTGGTGTTCCATGAGACACACAGGAGATTTCCCAGATTTTTGTTCCTTTTAATCTATTGAGTCTTTTTCGTGGTCAGGACCCTGGTCATCCATGACCAATCATCTACCTGTTTGGGCCTTTGTTTCATTTGCCCTACTAGTTTTAGCTGATTCTCTGAATTATCAATAGTAAATCTCAGCTTCTTTACTTGATCATTAGATGACCGGGCTATTTCCCCTTTTGCACCAATCCATCTATTCGCGATGTAGGCTTGATTAGCCTCTTTTTCCTGAGGCATTTCCTTCGCAATCACCTTCCTGGTGGTGCTTCCCCTTCTAATAGTGAATATTCTTTTCCTGTCCACATAAGAATTCACAGGTGGTTCTTTTTAACTTGAGGAATCCTCTTCACAGCCACCTTCCTAGGGGTACCTCCCCTTCTAGTGGTGGATATTCCTTTCCTGTGAGCACAAGGGTTTGCGAAAGGTTTTTCAGTTCTTGTACTTCTTGACATTAGCCTATGAGCTCTTCCTTCTTTGATGTTCAAGGAGCTTTTATTTGTTTCCCTTTTATCACAATCACTCATTGCATATCTCACTGATGCTAGTTTATTACTCATTTCCATCAGTGAGTCTTTGATCATATGGAACTTCAAATGTAAAATTACTAAGTCAAGTCTCCTTTCACTTACAAATTCCACTATGGAAATATCATCAGTAGTGACAAAGCGAAGCAGAGGGATTTAACTAAAGATAGTCATCACTTTCTGTCGATTCAATAGGACTTTCTTCGAGTCCTTTGCTATTTTTTCCATTTGGACTCTAAAATCTCTCTTTTTCAAGCTACTTCGTTTCTCCTCTTTCTCGTATGCCTTTTTAAATTGAGGCAGTACTTGTTTCACCCTCTGCGTGTCTCTTTTTCTTCTCTCTTCCCAATGTCTCTTTTCTTCCTTCTTCTTAGGATGAGTCGACACGTGATTGTCGTTATTCTTCACTCTTTTACGATCATCCCGTTCTTTAATCCGATTTTCCCTCTTTACTTTCCCCTCTTTAGTCTACTTTTGATTTTTCCTTTGGTCAGAGGATGATTTCTGTTCTTTCCGCATTCTGTGACCTTTGTTCCTTTTCTTGACCGAGTTCTTATATTTTACAGTTCTCTCTGGTGTATTCTGCACCAGGCCTTTATCTGGGGACTTCGCTCCCATTTGTCTGTCAATTTCTTGCAAGTCCGATGAGCTAATGTTTTCCCAATCATCTTCATCTTTGTTTCTTTCAATAATTTCAATGAGATCACTAAGACATGCATCCGAATCCATTGCCGAAGCATCTGGATCTTCGTTACCGGATAATACTACCTCATCAGTTCCTATGGCAGACTTGACCAGAGTATCCATTCCTTTCGAATTGCTAACAATCACCATTTATCTTCTTGTTTATTTTGCACATTGGCGCTCATCACACCTGGATGGTGTTTTTATGTTTCCTAGGAAAGCCCTCGACCCATTTGCTTTCTGCTTTACTGCTTGATTTTTAGTTTTTTTCCCCTGGTTATTGACCTTTAGGCAATTTAATCCCTTACAGGCTGCTGCATTATTAGTCCCCTCAAAGATTGAAAAAATGGTTTTACCGATCTCCTCTGAAGTTGGCAGCTCATTTCAGTCTTTATTTTCTTCCGATCTTGGTTGCATAGGGGTCTCATTTGGTTTCCCTATTTTAAATTTAGGTACTCCTAATTTCAATGGCCCTCCCATCGATGGCATGGTGAGTCCATTAATCTTCAATCCCTCACTGTCCATAATATTGGCGGTTGGCTCAACTAGAGATATTGGACTTTGATGGGTACTCATTCGAGGCTCCTCCTTTTTATGGAGAGCCCTCATTCATTTGAAATCCTCAATCACTGCCTCTATAAGTATAGATTTGTCATTTGTGTCTCTTTGTGCTAGTTCACTTAGCCTGTTTTGCCAAGTAGTAGTAAGCTCCACTTCTTTATCAATTCTACACTCCATTCTTTTCACAAAAGAATCCAGTTCACCCACTTGGTCTTTAGTCTTGATGCTAATCTCAAAAACTTATTTTAGGGTTTCATTGATATGTTCATATAACTTAAGGAAAGGCGCAACTGCAATTGCTGAGGAAGCTGTAATTTCTTTCTGGGGATGCGCCAAATCCTCCATTCTTTCTTTCTTTAAATTGTCAGTCCACTTTGATGATATTTGGGAGAACCTCCTCCCAGTCTCTAGCATCGTTCCATGTTGCACTCCCTTGAACTGGAGTACCGTCTGTCATAGTTTCTTGAATTTTTATCAAATTTTCACTCTGATTCAGTGCATTTTTTCCACCATATGGCCCTTTTTCATCTTGTGTAGTGTTGGTTCAGCCAGATCAAATTGCGCCTCCATGTTATCAGGGAAAAAAACTGCGGCCCACGGAGGGGTTTCCTATGATGGAATTAGTGTTTTCCCTAGTTCCTTCAGCTCCCAAGGTGCATTTTAGTAAAACAGGTGGGCTCGACTCCTCATAAGTGCTGGCATTGGAAATAGGATCCTCCCTTACCCCCTTTTCCAGCCATGCAATTGAGGTCTCAGGAATCGAGCATCCACTCTCTGCTGGAGGTAAGTCAACGGCTTCTAAGGAGGCAATGTGCAAATCCATTCCCTTTGCTCTATCTCGATTATTTGAGAGCTGCACCTCCTTTAGTCGCTGAATGGAATGAGCCTTATGGTCCCTTCCTACTTTGTCCATCTGAAAGTTTCCCAGTTGCCCTTTGGCAGCTGGGTCCGAATTCGTCATCATTTGATTCACTTTGGGGGGTAGAGGGCTCACAGATAGAGAGGGTGTAGAGACTAAACACCTATTATCTGGGATTTCCGTCACCCTTGTTGTACCTGTTGAATCTGATATCAGACAGCCACGACCCTGCGCGCTAAAAGGGAGACGAGTTTGCTTTAAACTTATAGTCAGCTCGGGTGACAGTGTTTGTAGGGGCTGCGACGGTTGCTTGGGTAGGGAGTTCAATCTTTGCCTCACCTGAAGTCTGGTCCTCGCCCCTAGTTGAAGATTCTTAATTGAAGACTCAGTCGGTCAGCTGTTCGTTTATCCGGCGTCGTGCAGCTCCTCACAGTGGTGGGGCCATCACGGCCACCACCGGCAAACACCATAGAAACACCACTTGCGCACCACTTACGCACTGCTTACGCTTTTATGTGGTGGAAGGTGTTACGGTTCACGGCTCCTCCTCCAACGGCTCCAGCAAGCTGCTTAAAGGGCCCACAAGCAGCAGGAGTGCAGGGTAAATCCCAGGGGGAAAAAGCCTCTTTCAGCAGCAATTTCGCCATTGTCCACAGTAGAAAACACCGTAGAAACACCACTTGCGCACCACTTCCGCTCCAGACTTCCATATGCCAGAGCCACCAGTGCAGTCCGGTCCTCGCTTCCTGTGACAGAGGGATCCTCTGCTCGTAGGACAACCCAAGGTGTTGTATCTTCAGGCGCTGCAGGGCTTGATAGGGAAGGGGCCCCGGGAAAATTGTATGGATGGAAGAAGCTAGCCACCCCACTATTGTTGCTAGCTTTCTCAGCAACACCTGAGCTTTGTCGAGGGCAGATCTGATCTCTTTGTTGACATTGTTGACTTTTTGCAATGGCAGGCTCAGGGTCCCTTTCACTGAGTCTATTGTGAAACGCAGAAACTCCATCCTTTGAGTGGGGTTGATCTCGGATTTCTTTCAATTCACCAGGAATTCCAGATCTTCCAGCAGACCTGTCACTTCCACCACTTGATCCTGCAGAAGCTGAGAATCATGCACCATCAGACATATATCATCGTGATATGTGATGACCCTGACTCCCTGCTCACGCAGCCTCATTATAACTGGCTTGAGAATCTTGGTGAAGCGAGGGGCATAGGTCCTCCACCCCATGACACAGTTCCGATCCCCTATGCCGGCGGAAACCAGTGCATTCCACAAAATTACGAGCAGATGTCCTTAACCCAGTCACCCCTGGCATGCTGCAAATTCCAAGCTCAGCAAACCCAGGGAAAAATGCATTCTTAGGGCCTCATTACGAGTATGGAGGCAGCCATGTCCTTAGAAAGGGCATGGCTGCCTCCATACCGGGTTCCAGCTCCGGGTTCCTTCAATGAGGAATTACCGGCCCATTCTAACCTTGGAGGACCCGGTAATTCCTCATTGAAAAAACCATCCCCATTCCGATTTGATCCCCCATAGGGCTCAATGTGAATGTTGGGGGAGCTAATAACAGGCCCGTTAACAACGGGCCTGTAATTAGCTCCCTGGTCCTCTTGAGGGACCCGCTTAGGACGTCTGGTCTGACCAGACGTTCTGAGCGGGTCCCGCAAGGGGACCTCATAAGAGGGCATCCCGTAATGAAAGGTGCCGGTCCCGTACCGGCACCCTTCATTACGGAGTGCCAGGGTTGTAATGAGGCCCTTAGTCTATAAAGTCACTCACAAGCTTTGCCTTACCTCAGTAAATAATAAGGGAAACCCTCAACAATATCTGTTATGATTTAAAGAAAAATAATAAACCCAAGGAAGTACAGAATGTACAGAAAGTACTGTTGGCTGTTTGGAATCTCTGCTCTCTGCTCTCCATGTTTGAAAAGTGAAACAAAATCGAGCAGGAGGACGTTTTTGAATGCTGCACCGCTTTTGGACTAAAAGCCTGCTGGTCCTTTAAGAAAGTAAATACAAACAAACTTTTTTGAAAACTGTTGTGCTAACACAAGCACTTTGTTTGTAGGTTCGTGCATGTACTGTGTAGGCTGTATAGTTTGTGTAGTCTGTAGAACCGCCCCTTTTTGGCAGTGCATATTAAAGTCCTTTTTCTGTTCTCACTGTAGAATCCTGACCCTTTGATCACGTGACGTCCTTAACCAGCCCTCCAGGAATAGTCAAATACTCTGCTTCCTGCGCACCCTGCGCGCGCACCCTAGGAAGTACAGAAAGTACTGTTGGCTGTTCGCTGGTGAGGCTGGGTTGGCTGGGTTGACTCAATTGAAAATGTATGTTTTTTTTAAGTTTAGCAGGCTGATATGAGTAAGTAAGCGGTTGCTATACCCTGTACTTCGATTTGATTGTGAAGACTTAGCTTGCCGTTGTGTCTAACAGTTGTCACGTGACTATTTGGCTGTGCCTCCCCCAGTTAGCCTTCTCCCAACAACTCTACATTAGGAGTAGCACCTGCGCTTTCGTGTGCGTGCATATGTGTTAGGGATTTCAGAAGGGTTGTTTTAGCTGCTAGAGCGGGTGAGTGGCGAGGGGTGAGGCTTGATTACAAGTGTTGACTTGTTTTGTGTACAAATTCATTGTGTAAGTAGCTAGCCGTGGTTGTTCCTAGTGAAGTTTTGTGAATTCCTCCACTAAGTTGAGTAAATGTTTACCTTATGCACAGGCATGCCACCAAAAGGTGCTAGAAATGATGATTTTGACACTGTACTGGTTAATCCCAAACGTGCTAATAGCATCCCGAGCGCTCCACGCAGGAACGTATCACGTTCCAGATTGATATCCAATATGCCGGATATTCGGAAATTCTACCAAGAATGCCCGTTTTTAAGTGTTTCAACAAAAGTGGTATCTAATGGCGGGCGGGAAGTTCAAAATCTAACTGATAAGGTGGAGGGTGAGGTAAATACTGCAATAGATTTATGCTTCCCCTCTGATTCCCTGATGATGGCCTTCTCTCAGAAGGACCTTTTGGGTGAATTTGTCGTGCCGGCAAAATCAGGGCTGGTCTTACCGCCCGCATTAAATGAAATAACCACTGTCCAGATTCATATACCGGTAACTGCCTGCCCTCAAGATGGTTTTAAAGGGGCGAAAGGAGAGACCGTCGAGATTGAGGAATTACAGAATGGATGTGGGGATATGTGTGTATAGGAGGCTAATGGGCCTCTTGATTCGAACATGAATATTCAGAATATGCAATCAGGCGAGCTGGATGAAGGAGATCACCTATCGCAATCCCCAGTGATGTTTCCTGACTCACACCATGAGTCCTCAGCACTTTCAATTTCTTTTACACATCTTACACCACGACAAGGCAGGTCTAAAGAAATGGATATAAACGAAGGTGGAGGGCAAGCCGCGCCATTAGGGACAGAAATTACTTTGCAGGCCATGAATACTGCCCTTTTTACACTGGCCAAACTACATGAATCTTTAGACTCTCGTTTTACAGATCAAAACTTTTTATTGAAAGAAATGGTTGAATCAAGAGTGATAAATGATCAACGGGAAGTAAGGAATGTGCCGCCAATACAAGGGGACAATAAACGATAATGCGTTCTGATAAAGAAGAGCAAGCCAATGAGTTGAAGGCAATAGTTACAAAACCAAAAAAGAAAAAATGTAAAGAACAAACAAATGGTTGTGCGATGCATCAAGAAAAAGGTGAGGAAATTCTAGAGATAAGTGATCAAAAAGAACAAAATAAGGTAAATATCAATGTTCCGGAGCATAAGGTGGTCACATCAGAAACTCCAGTTTATGACATATTCTCTGCTCAGAATCTGCAGTTACATTCTAAAAAAACTGCTCATAGGTCTAAATCATTAACACAAAAGAAAGAAAAGAATCAGAAAATAATGTAGGTGCAGAAAAGCAAAAACTCCAGGCAATTTATAAAGTTATTAACCTTGCCTGATAAACGAGTACAGGATAAAAGTGCGGCAATTGTGAGAAAATATGCAGCAATAGCTAAAATAAAGGGCCTTTCAACGCAACACACTCAGGTTGCGATGGAAAAATCGGATACCTCTCAATCTGAATTAAAATATGCCCCATTGGATAATTTGGTGCTAGAAATTGGCAAAAAGAACAGGGAGCAGGAGGGGGTTAAAAGAATCAAGGTTAGAACTGGTGAGGTTGAACAATCTTCAGAAGTCGGACGACTTGCACTGCTTAGTCAAGAGAAGTATCTGACATTAGAAGAGCGCAGAGAAGAAATTGAAAAATCAGTGCGGCAATGTTTGATACAACCAGTAATGACCCCTAAACACATGGATGAAAACCCCCCAAAGTGGTTGAAATAGGAGAGAATGAATGTGCCCTTGAAGGCTCCGTCGAGTCATGTGGAATTGAATAGGGGGGGTGCCGGCAGGCAAGTTGAGGTGAGGTTACCTCAGATCCCCTGTGTCCAGAACACTCCCGGCATTAACAGAACTTTTAATGGGAGATACAGTGAAAAGAATGGGAGAATGAACAGCAGACATGGTAATTGTAATGACTTGACCCATGTAAGTTTGATAATGCAGTGCAGAGGGGGGGGAGATTGGGGTGTACGATCTAAATAGATCATCAGTTCTAAACATTCTGGGAAATGTTCCACGGCTACAAAGTGTGAAGTCATCTGATATAGCTCAAATTGAATTCATTCATGAATATGATAGAACGGTGGTTAAGATCTGGATGACGTCTAATGACGTCTAATATGGTAAAGGATGCGATTTGGCAGGAAAGAATGGAAATCTATCAGATGGGGTTCACGCTGCTAAATTTGGCTGAGAATAAGCAGAGAATTGAACTAACTCAATTGAAATCGTTCAGCGTGCCTGAAGGTAAACCTTGGAACCAAAAACCAGTTTCAGTCTTGTATTCCAATATGCCTGTCAAACAATCACGAGTAGTGACCTTTGCAGCTAATGATGTAATGCAGAGGAGATGATAGCTAAATAACATCACAGAAAACCAACTTGTAAGGGCAGCATCTTGGAATACGAGAGGTAATGTGCATTTGGCCTCCTCTTCTTGGGTACAATTGGAACAATATGATTTATTAATGCTCCAAGAAGTATGGTTGGAATCTGTGCCAGTCTGGGAAAATCATCAATTGGAATTGATACCAGCGACTAGTAAAAATCGTGGTAGACCTAAGGGGGGTCTTTTGGTGGTACTTAAGACTGGAAATGTGTGGAAGTTGATGCTGTGGCACTACCCAAACAAGCATATTCAAGTTGTAAAAATTACTTATGGCAAGAAAAACATAGCCTGTGTGAATATCTACTGGAATCATTTGGATATTAAAGATAGTACCTTTTTAAAAGATATGAGGGACTGTTTAGACTTAATAGCAAGAGATGCCACGATAAACCACACTATTGTGGCGGGTGATTTGAATATGAACTGTTTGAAGAGTGACAGAGGCAAACTATCGGCAACTACTAGGCAATGGAACTTGCTAATGAGTGAAAGAGGTCTAAATATGGTAAATGGTGCAATATCTGAAGACATTCCCCCTAAGCATACTTGGCGAAGAGGCAAGTCAACGTCTCTAATTGATTACATCTTTGTCGATAACAATATGTTCAATATGCTGACTGAGATCAAAGTGTCAGAGCTTAAATAGAGTGATCACAGCATTTTGGCAATGAACTGGCAATGGAATGTTGATATGGTGGGGAAAGTCAGGGAATCATATTCCAACTCCGTAGCAGTTTCTGCGAAGGGCAATCGTTTCAGATGGACTCCGCCTATGTTATCAGACTTACTGAAAATCATCTCATACCCAAATGATATGTTGGAGCCAAACCTACTATATCAAGAGGGGAACTATCTTCCGGCATTGCATTTATTCAAAAACAAAAGTGTTAATGGGTGGCAGAATGATCATAAAACTCGTAGGCATGTGAGTGATAATGAGGTGTCCTTAAGAAAAACGCAACTCAGGAAGGAGATACGTAGAATTACGACATGGGACCCTGTACTAAGAAAGCAGCAACTATTAAATTGAAGAACTCATACAAAAATTGGCTAAAACAACATCGAGCCCATATGATTTCTCAAGATGCAAACATCATGCTATATTCACTGACAACTAAAAGCTCTGCTTTGATCTGGGGTTTGATAAAAAGTGTATGTGTTCCTGTTCAATCGATTAGCCAAGTCAATGCTGTGCCGGAGGAAGTTTTGGACAGAGTATTATTCATCTCTATATGCGAGTAGTGTTTGGGCAAAACATTTACCAGGCCAGGTTCCTAAGGGATTAGTACAACTAAAAATCATGGAGGAAGATATATTATACTATATAAAGAAATTGAGCTCTTCAAGAGCAATTGGCCCTGATGGGCTTTCAAATTCCATTCTAAAAGACCATCCTGAAGCATGGGCTTCCATTCTGCATATAATATTTGATCATTTGCAAAGGATCAGGCCTGTCATGTTAATTGCTATAATAAGGGTCAGGCAAACTACTCACACCTGTAGCCTGTTGAGAGGCTACAGGTGGTTAAAAGCAGACCCACCCGCAAGGCAGGGAGAACCTGCCTGGAGAAAAGGTGGCAGACATGCGGTGAGGAACAGGCTGGAGCAGGACTGGCAGAGAGGACGATGTGTATTCTCAGGGGAGGAAGGGGGTGCTGCAACCCGAGTAGGCTGCGAGAGGACCAAAACCCCAACACTTGCCAGTGCTACATGTTCCCAGCTGGTGCTGGGGAACACAGAGAACTCCTGACTGCTTTAGGATGCTGCCCAAGGGTTTTTCAAAAGCTAGCAATGCTCGCTGTTACTCCCGATGCCTATACGTGAGTGGAGAACTGAATGAAGAGCAACGCAAAGCCACCCGACGAAGCAGAGCTGATACGATGAGTACGAGAGACAGAATACTCGCACCAGGCTGCTCTGTGGTGAATGTGAGACAGTTAATGTTTGCGCACAAATTAAAGGCACATAGCAAGAGGGTTTGGATCCCGGTGGCCAATATTGAATACAGAACTACAGAAAGAATATGAAAATCATGAGAAATTGTGGCTCAAGTTGAAAAGAGATACGTGTTATGTTAAAAGGAGTGGCATCTGTTACGAGCAATAAGAAACAAAGTGAAAGATGTTATCAACATTTATGAACTGAACCGAAAGGCACATGAAAGAGGCTAGTTGTTGAACTCAGAAGGCCAAAGTGAATGTGAGGTGGTGGAAGAAGATATACACCATCAAACAAGTTGAATGCAAGTTGTGGCAAAGCCAAAAGACTGCCAAGACACAAATGGTGATGAAGCCCTTAGCTGCCAAAGAGAGTATGAGAAACCACAGCAGATGCTGAGTGCTAACACTGGTGCTAGGTGGAAAACCATTGTTAATCAAGAAGGCCTAAAGAACAGCAGAAAGTGCCAAGGGTTATCGGATACGTTACCTGTAATGGGTGGACTGTGTTGTCCGACAACTGCACCTAGACCGAGTAGCCCCAACCTGGGGAAGAGCCAAGAAGAGCCTGAATCCAAAGGCTGTGTAATGTAAATGCTGAAGTAAAACAGAGCATTTGGTTTGGTAGGAGTCAAAAGGAGTACCAGTGGATATTGACAACATTGGTGAAATCTAAGAGACGTTAACCATTTGGAACTGTGTTAATCTTGGGGACGGGAAACCTGAGATATCCTGGAACTGTGTTGATATTGGGGAAGAGAACCCTGAGGTATCATGGAACTGTGGTGAACTTGGGCAAGAGACCCCTGAGAGATTTTGAAATTGTGTTACACTTGGGGAAGGGGACCCAAGGTCCTGTTTCTTTGTGGAACTATTTGAACTTGGGGAAGGGGAATCTGACCCAAGCTCAAGCTGGAAGAAGCTCAGAACTTTTATTTGTAACAGTTTCTTTTGGTACTGCCGTCCCTGCACATTGTATGTCTTTGGTTGTGAGGGCAACCATAGGTTTTGGACACAGACAGACCTTTAAGTGGAACCTACTGACACAGATGATCCCTAGTTTCTTTAGGTAGGGAAAACCCACCTTAGCATAGGGAAAGTTAGGCCTTAAGCCATCCTGACATATAAAATAAAATCATTTTTGTTCAAAAGGTGAATCTGTTGTCTGTGTCTTGCTTTATGATGCCTTCACAGTCCATACATGAATTTATATGGACTGAGCTCTGCTTTTCGATTTGTGGTACCTCTCTTACTAAACAACATCAGTAACAAGGTCTCTGGCCATTTCAAACCAGTCACTTCTTCAGTACCCTGTTCTTCCTTGCTAATGCTCCTGCAGATTGCAGGTGTGCAGGCAGTGTAAATTATGCTGAAACTTAAAAGTAGTGTAAGAGATCAGAAGTAAGGCTCTGACACAATGGTGGCATGTTTTTGTGTATATACTTTTATTAATGAAAAGAGGGTTGGAAGAATGACTCTCTATCCCTAAAACTAATAGGGGGTTACACAGCCTCAAAGGAAACTAGTGGAATCATCAGGAAGTCCAAAACTAAAAAGTCTGTCACTGTCCTGTCCAAAAACCTACTAGAGTCCCTAACACTAATAGTTAGAATAACTGTGCAAGGATAGTCTCTTCAAAGTAACAGGGGTTTGTTGTGCTCTCAAACAACAGAAAGGATCCCAGTCTCACTCGCAATAAAGTGATACAATAATGTTCCACAAAGTTCCAAAGGTCAACTCCATCCCCCTGATTCTCTTTCACTTCGGCATGGGTCTCCAACCCCTTTTGGATATATATACTCCTTCTCTTGATACTTCTCAGGTTTATAGCTTTCAGAGCGTCCGAGATACATTTCCTCCCACGGCCTCTTTATGTCTTCACAGTTCAGAAGGCCTGCGGTATGTCTCTTCCCATGGCTTCTCTTAGGTTTGTGCATTTCAACTGCTATGGGTTATGTTTCTTCCCTTTTTCACCTTAGGCACTCCTAACATTCACACGTCACTTGGTTCAATAACCTGCCAAGTCTTGTGACAGTGGAGGGGGCCTTAGAGGTGCTTCTATATATACAGGTGTGGGTACCAGCCACTCTCCTCAGAACAAATCATTGGCCAGCTTGGATCACTTTGGTCCCTTCCCCAGGTACTGCTAGGAAGAAGATTCTACCAGAGCCTTCATTCAGATACGAAGTCCCTGATCTGCGGTTCCTGTTGAGTTCCGTATACGCAGGGACCTGAAGCACTCTGCTCTGCCTTTTCATGTCGGCGGCGGTACTGCCTAGCGAGCTCTGGCTGTAGCCCCTGGCCACATCCTTCTGTCGGCCTTCGGTCCTCCCCAGAGGCCATGCAGCGGACTTTGACTTTGTACGTCTCACAAGCGAAGTTGCTTCTCCGCCGTGCAGTTCTGGGCTCGCGTCACTAGTGAGGCTTTGGTGTCCCGCCTTGGGTCGGCAAGACCTCCACTTACATCTGGACCTTTTTGGAACACCTTCAGCATCCCTATCCCACTCTTGTCCGTTCAGAAGTCCAGGAAATGAACAGAAAGATTGTGGTTCATTCCCAGGTGCCTTGGTTACAGCTCCTCCAGTTCTCTCTTGTATGCCGCGTCTCACAACTACTTGGCTGCTTGTCACTTCCCCAGCTCCTTTGTTTCCAATTGCAGCTAAGGCTTCTGTGCTTCACACGGCTACTGTTCTCTAGGTCCAGCCTGTCTTCCCTTATTATTTGATATCAGTCTTTGACTATTTAACACAGTCTAGACTGTTGATTACAGTTCTCTTGTCTATTTGTAGCCTCCATATGGTGATTCCTCATCTCTTTTTGAACACCATTATCCACCCAAGGATTTCCTCAGTTCTTCCTTATTCCTTATTTCTATGAAACTCAGATGTATAGATAAGTTTATTCTACCTGAGAACATGAATTTCCAGAGTACCCAAGTGGGTAGAGAACAGGAAGAGGAGTTCCTACCTTTAGAATGACTAATGATATGCTCAAAATCGTCACAGTAGATAGAAGTTATTTTACATTAGTACCCGGCTCGCGCGGCGCAAAGGGAATACTGTGTGGTGATTGGCTCATTTGCGAGCCATACCACACGGTATTCCCAGTTACGCCGTGCGTGCCGGCTACTCTGTTCCCGGCGAGGGGTGTGGCAGCCCCTCAGCGAATGAGGAGACTCGGAGCGGGGCCATCCCCGCTCTGCGCCTCCACACGGCTGGGGGCTTCCCTCGCTACCTTAATAAAGGATTCTTCAGGTCTGCTTGGGAGAATACCCTCAGGTTTCTCACAGTATTAATAATGACCAGAGCACACACTTCGTAAAAAACATTGTGGCAAGCAGACCTGAAGAATCCTTTATTAAGGTAGCCTGGGAAGGGCCGACGCTCTCAGACTGCAACCCTAGGGGCAGACGAGCGAGAGAGGATCACCTGCATGGGGAGCCCGATGTTGTGCTCAGGGAAATACCCTAGGTGAGATGCAGTATTATGCCGGGGAAGAAGCAGAGGAGGATGAGATCTGTGAGGCCTTTGTAGGCTGCACTACATCTGCCTCCCATTGAATCTCTCCTGCCCAGATTCAACGACCCCTCCGTGTATAACCAATCCCCTAGGATCCCAAACCCGGTTGCACCCAAATATTATCTCTCCCAGAATCCCTGTTTTCCTGTTTCCTACCCAAATACTTCCCATCGTTCTTCTCCACGTCTGATTATTATTTCCTGAACAACATGACAAAACACTACCGTTACCAGAATCTCCCCTGTTCATTTCACAATAATAATCCTGGCAATTCCCGTTTATCTCCCATATCCTACCAATCTCGCTCTTCTGAGTTTTCAAAATGCCTTACTACGAGGATTACAATTCCATATAACACCCTTTCCCCTTCTGACCCTGTCGGATACTTGGAAACTCTACTCCCCTCCTTTTCCGGAACAAAGGGCCTCATTATAAGTTTGCCGGTTCAGTAACTACGGTACCAGTAAGCTTGCCGGTACCGCAGTTACTGGACCGGCAAACTATGAGTTCTGCTCGCAGGTGCCTTTTCGCCCGCCAGGTCTGACCTGGCGGGTGGACCGGCACCGCAAGCAGACCATGTCGGATGCACCGGCACCATTCAGTGCATCCGGCCTCCCCATTCCGATTGAGCCTTATGGGGCTCGAATGGGAATGGGGAGCATTTTTTTCTGCCGCCCTGGATGCCCCAGTAATTGCCCATTCCCGGGCGCCACAAAAAAAAACTACTCCGGCGGCAGCCGTGCCGGTTTTATCGGCGCGGCTACCGCCAGAGTCATAATGTGGCCCAAAGACTTTCTCCCGACATGAAAGACAACGGACTAACACTAAAGCTGTTCATCTGACATGTCCCAACCCAAGGGTCAGGCAGAATCAGGTAATTGACCAGAACTGCACACACCTGACGGCCCTTCCTTTCCCTACAGCGATAAAAGATGGAGCACAAGAGCACAATACGAGCAAGGCAGACCTCACAACGAGAGAGCTAACTCAGCATGGCAGTTCAATAGGAGGAGAAAGACAGCGCAAACCGAGAGGGTGACAAGGAGAGAAGCAACGGTGGGCGTGGCTTGGTGGCCATGCTGTTAGCAGAAGCATTTTGGAGTTCCTCAGAGATCCTACAAACAAATTGGTCAGACTGGTACGCTTTTACATGTAACTTAATAGAAACGTGACAAAAAGGTGTCGGAAGATGTGGAGCACGTCTGGGTGAAATCTGGCCGCGCAAGAAGGAAAGGAACGGCCATACGATGACTACGAAGTACCAGCGTAGTGGCAGGGAAGATGGTGGATGGAAGCCGGCAGGTGCGATGAGGAGGGGCCAGGAAGCAGGTCCTTGAGTTGAAGACGGGGGCAGAAGGGGTTCGGGCAGCAAAATGGTGGTGTGAGCCAGGGAGAGAACCACGCAACAACTCAGCCGCAGCCTCAACAGAAAGTGTGGCCGCCTGCTCTTCATTGCGCTGAGGAGGAGCTTGAACGCAGACAGAGAGCAGCGGACACTGGAGCGGCAGAGTGACAGCGCCGTGAGGACCCTGGGCGGGGTACAGGAGGAGAGACCGTGAGACAGTAAGAGGGCTGCAACACGAGCGAGAGAAGGAGGGGTGAGGAGATGATGAGGAGAACCCCCCCTGAGAGCCGCCGAACACATGCAAGAAGGCCCGGGATAAGCCCGCCCAAGGCCCAGAGCCCCAACAGCAAGTTACCGCTGGGAATTTTCCATGCTGCACGACGACCAGTGCGGAGAGTCTCAGAACATACATGGGAGGCCACAATTACACCCGAGGAGCAAGGCTGGACGAAACAGCGTGGCATAAGAAAGCAACTGACACGAGACCCCTCTGGGGTAAGACCAAGTGGACAAAATAGTGCCCAGACACACAACACCACCGGCAGGCTGGGATCGGAGGATCCACTCAGAGTACACAGCGGAGTGAACTTAAGGAGCGCCCCATTACGGAACAGACCCTTAAGGAGAGAAGAAAGGGGTATCTGCATCAGAGCTATAAACGCCATCGGAAGCACTTAGTAAGGATACCCATGCATGGAACGCAGGGCATACACAGGAGAACAAAACAAGTATAACCGGAGGCAGGGAGACCTTGCAGAATAAAGCGGGCCTGCTCTCAAACATCCACTGGTGGCAGCCGCGGAGACACAGCGGGAGGCCGGCATACGCGGCATGAAGCAAGGAGAGGTCAACTGCAATATGTCCGAAGCATCGAAAAGGGGAATGGGGCTCGCCAGCACAAGCAGACGGGCCACCATCTGCACAGAACACAACTGCAGCAGAGGCTGAGAGAGAAGCGGCCTCCACAACACCCCAGGATGCGGCGCAGCTAACGATAGACCGCCCCTGGACACCCACAACCCCCAGTCAACCCGCAGCAGCAGGAGCAGACTATACCCCAGGTGAGAGCATAAGCAGAAAGCGAAACTGTGGAGCAACCGGCCTCAAAGAGGAGAAGTCACTGAAAGCAACTATAGATAATTTAACGACGTGGGAGAGCACAACCCATCGACCAGGCATGGCAGCGCAGAATGGTGAGGGGAATGAGGAAGCCAACCAGAGACCCGCAGGAAAATTTAGAAATCCATACAAAGACCCTCTCAGGAACGTTTTACTGCAGGCGGAAGGCCACCAAAGAGTGTGGACCGAATCCATGGCAAATAGCCATGCTCAAGGATATACACGGGGAGCGCTATACAAACTCCCCAAGGCAACCCGAGGAAGTCAAAGTGAGATCAGACATGAGCAGCTGAGGGGGCACTCCCAGACACAGCGCAACTGCCCAGGAGGGCACGCAAGCAGCGGAGCGGAGGGGACCAGGAGTGCATGCAGTCGGTATCCCACTTGAACCCCTGAATATCGTGCAAGCATTTCAATAAAGAGAAAGAAGCAGTTGGTCGGCACATGACCACTATACAGACATAAATCCAAAGGACACAGCCCATCAGGAGAGAGTACAAACATTTGAACCACAAAGCAGGGTGGCGTTCTGGGAAGGGTGAGGCCCCCAAATGGAACAATAAAGGGGAATAAACCTGAGGGAACGGGGGGCACACTCCAGCACCTGAGCAACAGGAGCTCCACGACATAAACTCATCGCTCGACGGCGAGAAGAAGAAAAGTGTGCAACATTACGGACACTGGGTAGAGTCATGCCAGACAAACACTGATAAAAGCAATACAAATCAGCCCACTTCGATAGATGCCAGTACGAGTACAGTCAGGCCAGAACAATCAGATGGAAGGCAAGATGACGGCCCCATTCTAGAGGCCATAGCAGCGCTGAAAACCTCACAAATTAGATGCAGTGATCGTAGATGTGGGCCTCCTGCGACAGGATGTCTGGGTCCTGGAAGACCGAGTGACCACGGAGTAACAGCAGGTGCAGACCAACACTAGCAGTATCACCACTGCACAATCCCAAATGACGGACATGCTAGACCGAGTATGCGTGCTCGAGCACAGGGTTGAGGATGATGAAGGGAGGGCCCGCAGAAACAACATTAGGATTGTCGGATTGCCAGAGGGAGAGGAAGGCAGAGATCCCATGAATTACGTAGAAAACTTGCTGTTACAAGAGGTGGGAGTCGGAGTACTATCCCAGGGCTTCACAGTTGAGAGAACCCACAGGCCCTGACCAGAAAACCTCTGCTGGGACCACTCCGAGGCCTGTGATAGCCAAAATCATGAACTTTAAAGACTGGCAGAAGATACTGACATTCTCGAGGAACGATCATCAGGAAAACCTCCAAAATAGCGATCTACCCAGACTACATAGGTCTGGTGCAAAGGCAAAGAGCACGATTTGGACCGACAAAGGAGAGACTCAGGCATGCAAGCGTGAGTTATATGCTACTGAACGCAGCCAAACTAAAGGTGCTCCGTAATGGCAGAATACACCTCTTCGAAACCACGGAAGAAGCTCACAAATGGATGGATCAGCAAGGGATACCCCAGCTAAATGTCAGAAATGTGGGGATTGACAGGGACGCACCCCACTAAGGCATAGACGGTGAAGACTGAACAATCTGAGAGTTAAGTAGACACCAGGAATGAAACAAGGGCCAGATGGAATACATAGTAGGAGAAAAAGGAAGCAACCTCCAAGCTGCCGCCCCAATGGACACCACGACAAAGAACCCCAAGGACTCAAATAAGTTAAAGATGGCAGTTTTAAGGCATCATGCTGCGGCGAGCCGCGCCCCGGCACACTGGGGCCGTGCAAGGGAAGCAGCGGAGCTTGAGCAGGGGGGGAGGCTGGGCGTTGGTTAATAGTGTAAGTTTGTTGGTTGAGAGGTGCCACGAGAATGGGAGTACTTAATAGATGCACAGAACACCACAAGGGTGCACGAAGTAGGATCACAAAAGCACAGCAGAGAGGATATATCACCAGACGCCGAAGGGCAATTGAACCGAACATTGAGGAAAGGAAATGAGAGACACGCTCAGGAGACCAATAAGGGCCCATGGCAAATGACGGGCCACAGCACATGCAGCCAAAATGAGCCCTGAGGAAAATCAAGATAGCCACTTGGAATATACGAGGGTTGAACAATTATGTTAAGAGACTGATAGTCTACGCTTGGCTGAACATGTCAAAAGTGAAGGTGGCAATGCTGCAGGAAACCCACTTGTCGAAAGATAAGCAGTCCAAGATAGTGAAAAAATGGGGAGGACAAATGTATGATTCAACCTACTCCAACTATGCCAGAGGGGTACTAACATGGGTAGCTCCCAATGTCCTGTTTCAACTCATAACACAAGAACAAGATAAAGAGGGCCAGTTGATCATTGTGCACGGCATGCTGGAAAACAAAGAAGTGTGTTTGGTCAACAATTATGCCCCTATCCACGATGCAACACAGTTCTTCAGGACACTTGCACTGCGTCTGACCCCATTCAGAGAGGCAACCTACATCTGGGCAGGAGATTTCAGCTGCACACTCAACCCAACGCTGGTCAGACAATAAATATGTGAAGCCAGCACCACCAGCGAAGGCCCTAGAGGTGATCCAAGAACAGTTGAAATTGGAAGATGTCTGGAGAAAAATGCATGGGGAAGCCAGAGGGGCCTCCCACTACAGTACCCCGCACGGGACACACGCACGTATAGTTTACATTTTTACTGGTTACGAGACACTGGGGGCATTCACTAGCATACACTTTAGAGCACGAACACTCTCAGACCATGCCCCGCTATTGACAGTATCCTACGTGGAGGCTGAGAGCTGAAGCTGCAGCACTGTTAGAGGGTGAGTGTGAGTTCCAGGAGCACATGCAAAATACGATAGAAGGCTACTTCCATCACAACTTAGGCTGTGTAGATAGTTCTGGGACCCTGTGGGACACCTTTAAGGAAGGTGGTGGTTAGGTGGCAGCAATAGGCAAGATGGGGGGACTTAAGGGGAGCATCTTGGCAGTCCTAGCTAAAATAGAGGGGGAAATCGAACGGGCGGAAAGACTGGCGGGCATAACAGGGAAAGAGCCGGCTGAGTTAGTATCACTGAGGTTGCAGTGCAAAACCATCTGTGAGAAGCTGGGGAAGTTGGGCTACGGGAGGTATGGCAGAAACTGCACTCAGAGGGTGATAAGCCAGGCAGATGTCTGGCCTGGTTAACTAAACAGGACATAAGAAGGAACCGATTAACGCAATGAAAAATGGGACGGGAGAAGAGGTGAGGACACAACCAAGTATTCTCCCAATTCTATGAGAATCTGTACTCCCGAAACCAAGAGGCAGATATCTCGGACATAAGCGATGCCCTGACCCAGATAGAACTGGTGAAATTAACCGATGAACAAAGGCAGGTACTGGGGGCCCCACTGACGCTGGAGGAGCTAGAAGCAGTAATAAACAATCTCCCGGCGGGTTGCCCGGTGAGTTTTACAAAAAGTACAAGCAGACGCTGGCACCCAAACTATTGGAAGTCTATGAAGAGGCGTATACACAGGGTCGACTTCCGGACGGTATGATAGAATCATTATTAATACCGATTTTGAAGCCAGGGAAGTCATCACTAGACTGCGGCTCATACAGGCCAATCTCCAGGATCAACCAGGATTGCAAGACCCTGAGAGCGACACAGGCCAATAAACTCAAATGGGTCATACAAACATTTGTGCATTCAGACCAGACAGGTTACGTCCCAGGGTGAAACACCACTCGAAATCTCTGCAGACTGCACCATGTTATAGGCTAGACTAACTCGAGACATGACTTGTGCGTGGTGGCATTTAGATGCAGTCAAAGCCTTCGACTCAATGAACTGGAACTGGTTACTGCTCTTAGGCACTTAGGAATGGCGAAGGGCTTCCTACAGTGGATAAGGCTGTTATACAGGGACCCCAGGGTGAGGGTGAAGACGGGAAGACACATCTCACCAGCATGGCAACTACACAGCGGTGCAAAGCAGGGCTGCCCGCTGTTGTCAATGCTTTACATATTGGCCCTGTAACCCATAGCGGTCTTTCTAAGAGCAGAGTATATTGACGCCGGAATTAAGATAGTCAATGTGATTCACTTAGTCTCACTCTATGCAGATGACATGCTCCCATATGTCACAGACCCGCAAAATAACCTACCATTTTTGTTAGAGGTAATAGTTTCGTTTGCCAGGTTGTCCGGTACAGCCATTAATAAAGAGAAATCCTCCCTGTACCTCCTAGCGGGACTCAGGACAATAAGCACATGCCAACTCCCACTGCTAGGCCTGACATGGGCGCTGCGTACCTTCCGCTACTTGGGGATAGAAGTATACCACGATCCCATTGAAGCTCATAAAGCCAATACTTAAGTAGTGCAAGAGAAAGTTGTTGAGTCAATAACACTCTGGAAAACCTTTCCACTGGGGATGATAGGCAGAGCAGCCCTGCTGAAGATGACTGTGCTACCCGCCTCCTCTACTACTTCATGAACATACCCCACATTATACCCCGGCATTCTTTAAACAACTGAACACAATAGCACGGGAATCCCGGTGAGGAGGGGGAAGAAATAAACTTGCTTTACACACACTCCAAAGAGATTATGAGTCTGGTGGGATTAAACTGCCTGATTTCGAAAGGTACTACTTAGCAGGGCAGTTACAATTTGTGGTACAGTGGCTAAGAGACGAGACATCTATACATACACTATTACTGCATCCAGCACTGCAACACTGTTACCTGAGAGAGTTAATATGGATGGTGACGTCCTTACTCCGAACTCTCCCTACACTGGCCAGACTGGGTCTGACCCTCTGGAAGAAAGCATGGAAGATCCAGGGAACGCTGGACCCCTACTCGGCATAGATCCCGCTAGCAGGACTTGCAAATTTCCGACCAGAAGCCCTGACACAGTATCGTAAGCACTTGGAAGCCAAAGGTATTGCACAGGTGGTGGACTTATGGAAGGAGGGACAATGGGTAAAACTACATACACTGACAGAAGAATATGGAGTACATACTGTATAAAGGCATGATACAAGCGATAAAGAAAAGATGGCCAAATCTACCAGAGGACACAGAATCAGGGGAGATATTGGACGCATGGTTTGATGTGTCCGAAGGAGCACACACGGTGTCCAGGTAGGTCTGTGAAACCTCCACGGAAGGTATTGTAAGACTGCAAGCAATAGCCAGCGGCAATAGCCAGCGTGTGTTGCAGCAAATGTCAATGGTATACAGGGCCCTCCTCCGCTGATAACCAAGCCGGGGAGAGACGCTTGCCGCCATGGTACTGGCCTCGACTCGAGAGGCAAGAAAAGACAAGCGGTTCATCACAGCCGGTGAGTCGAGGGGAGAGCCGATAAGAACCCGAACTGTGTTGAACAAAAGTAGCAAATGGCTAATTGAAGAAACTACAAAGAACTGTTAATACAAGAGAGGAAAACCAGCTACAGAGGAGTCAGACACCACTTGGGTGCTCACTCGAGAAACTCTGGGCGATTACCCTGTTGTTAAAACTACCGGGTCAAAGTGGTCATACAGGGGTCTAGTAAAATCCTCTGTACAGTTGAAAGGCTTTGACCGGCAGATAATTGAAAAGCCAAGGGAAGTGAATCCTGCATTGTAAGAAAGTAGAAGAAATTGTGCGATTGGCAAAAGTTGGCAAGAGTGAACCCGTAGGAGGGATGCTGATGAAAAGGGGACGAAGCCTAAAAGTCCCGATGAACAGAGTGCTGACAAGAGTAAACCCGGCAGACGGGTGTCCACAGTGAACTGTATAAAAAGACATTAGGATTTGTGAATGGCAGAACTGATATTGATTTTAAAGGATAACATCAGAGAATGATCTGAGCCTGGAATAGGGGGATCTAGGGGTGAACGCCATCACCCACCGGAAAAAGCCATAGTGAACCTGACAGAGGGAGGCAAACATACAAGAAGGGTCTGAGCCTGGAAGAGGGGGATCGAAGGGTTGAAAACCATAACCCCATCGACAGTTGAACGCCACAGAAGAAATCTTTTGAATACAAGCCAGAGTGAACCCGACGGATATTCGAGAGGAGTCTGAGCCCAGAAGAGGGGGACCCAGGAGTGAAGAATCATCATCCAACTGCAAACAGAACCAGAACTTTTGTTTATGATTTAGTAGAAAAGAACTGTTTGTGGATCTGAGCCCGGTAGAGGGGGACCCAGGGGTGAAAAGGCATCACCCAGCGTACAGGCATGAAGGGACTTTTGTTTATTATTTTGAGACCCATCAGGTCCTTGGAGGCTAGAGACTTTTTGTAGAAAAGAAACTTAACGACCGAAGGTCCTGATATCTGAGAAGTGGAACTGCTGTCTCATGCTGGAGAAGCCTGAGCGTGTGCTGTGCTCAGGAGTCCCACCTTGTCCCATGCTCAGAACGTGGGGAAGGGAGACTACCGGCTACCACATCCTGACATATCATTTGTGAACACTTCTCTTTCTTTCTTGTGAATACTATCCCACACTCTCTTGTGTTTAGTTGTAAGGACTGGCAATAGGATTTTCTTAGTATAGGCCCTCTTTATTTGACAAAACGCCACTAGGACCACCTTATTATTATTTGATGGTCGTAGCTTGCTCCCATCTTAGATTTAGGTTTAGATTAGGTGTTTTTCCGAATTGTGATTCCTTGTGTCTGTCTTTACTGTTGCCACCATGAGTTCCTTACAATACTGATGGGCACTCCAATTCCTGTTGTAAAATCCTTCACCAATATTTTTACAACAGTTTCTGAATCTGCCTTCCTGCACGGGTAAGCTTCCAACCACCCGGAGAACACATCCTGAAAAAGACGATGATACTGCCAATTATTACAGTGTGGAAGATGCCAAAAGCTGATTTGAAGGCCTACAAAGGGCACCTAAGGAAGTGGATGTGCTCCTTGAGTTGAAGGTACAGCCTTTACCACATTGTACTGCAGACAGATGATACATCGCTTACAATACACCTGTGCCACGTTGGAAAACTCATGGCAACTCATGAACGATTCAAAGACATACTCATTCTATCTCATCCCAAACATGCCTGACCATGACATAATCTGACATGGTGAGATACTAAAATCTTGGGTGCCACTAATAGATCCTGGACATCTCTCCAAAGAGAGACATCATGTAATCGACACCCCTACCTTATCCATTTGTCTCTCTTTCACTAGAGGGTGTCATGCGCCGCTTTCTCACCTGGCGTCTTTGGCCCCGCTGCCGCTTACGGACTTCCTGATTTCCGTCACGTTGATGCTACGTTCACTAAACGGTCTAGTCTTTCTCCGCTAGGATGACCGTAGCGGTATTTAACCACTCCTCTCCCTGGGTCCAGCGCGTTGCAACCTTCCACGGTCAGCTGCTTTTCCTCGCGGCCGCGGTCTTGCTACACGCTGTTTTCCTCTTGCTCCTCGAGCCTTTCCTCTTTCACCTCTCTTACTCTTCCCGGTCCTTCTCAGGTCCCCTCCTTCTGTTCTCTCCCTCCTTCCTACTTTCCCTCCTTCGTGCCCGGCTTTCTGCCTTTGGCTTTGTTTACTTTCGCTTCCGGTGTATGCTGGAGTGTACATTTCCTACTGGGTCCTGTTGCTGCCTTCTCCCGTTGATCATCTGCTTACACGCCCAGCTACCATCAGGATACCTGCCGGTTCCAGGGGTTTTTTGCCTATTCTGGCCTTTTTCCCCCTTTTTTGTCCCTCCCGGGAGGGGGACACGGTCAGGGCGCATTTACACGCTCTCACTGTGGCTTCCTCTTGTGGGAGACACGCTCAGCCTCGGAAAAAAGAAAAGGACTACACGGCACATCGAGCGCTCAGCCCAGTTGAGGAGGATTTCGACTCCACAGGTGAGGAGGTTGAAGAGATAAAAAAGGGTTCTACAACTGTATTCGAAGTTGGTGCTGACAGTGGGGCATTAACTTATATCAAGGCCAAATCTTCCAGTGTTTCATAGGGAGAAAGACCAGGGCAAGCTTTGACAGGGAGGACATGCGATTCTTCAGTATCTAATGTGGCTGCCAATTTAGCTGTTCAATCTGCAAAATCATTGCCGCAATTAATTGGATCATATAATGACTGGTGAGCGGGACATTTAATGACGGCTGTCTTTTCGGCAGCATGATGGCATCTAGTACAGCCTTTACATAGTGCCCTATCGTTATAGTGGTTCCTGTCGACGTTAAGAATCCTCGCTGCTTCCAGAATCGACCAAAGTCAGAGGCTATCACAAAGGCATACCCTGAGTCATAGTAGATGTTAACTGATTGCTATGTGGCCAAACGACAGGCCCTACTAAGAGGCACTAATGTGTGTTAACCTTCTGTTATCCACTACCTCCCCAGGGGTACACATGGCATACCCCACAACCAATTTTCCATGCTGATCACCATAATATGATCCGCCAACTAAGTACTAAAAATATGGTTCAGATAAAGGCCCATCTGTAATATCAGTGTGTAGCATCAGCAAACAATCAGTGAGGGTACACAATCGTGTGCAAGTAGTAGTATCATGTGGTTCTCCTTCTTGGGGAGTAGGGAGAATGGAAGCAGGGTTCAAAACAGAACATCAAGTCAAGGTAATATTAGAGGAGACCAGAAGAAGAATGTCATACTTGCTCGCTCTACAAACGGAAATGTGTTGTGTCTTTGTTTGCAATAGAAGGGAAACTACAGCATGGAGCACTGCTACTTCTAGAGGAGATCTAATGCAGTGTTCTCACTCTGCTCTGCTGCTGATGCCAGTGAGGCCATAGATCTAAAAAATGATGGAATTCCAGCAGCTACAGGGTCTAGCTCCTTACTGTACTAAGAAATAGGGCTCTAATGGATACCATGTTTCTGAGTAATCTGACGAATCCCAAGATGTCATCACTTCTCCCCTAGGGGAGCCCCATCCCATGAGGCCAGTGACGTGAGGCCACTACCTAATAGTCCCCCTGTGGGTGGTACTCAGGGGGTGGTTCTCATGGGGAGGGAAGCTCCTATGGGATTAGTGACAACCCGGGGAGAGCATGGTATCCCCATAACTCACCTAACCCTAAGACACCTTCCTACCGCCCTCCCACCAACACTTTCCCTTCTGTTCCTATATGTTATTGTAATACTGACATTATAGGAAGTATTGGGACGAAGAAGAGTGTGGACTCCTCAATGGACATGTATTCCTTAAGTACTGGGGCGAGGGAGAGACCAATTGACTCACTGGAAGATCTCAAGATCAGTACTGGGACGAAGAAGAAGTATGGAAGCATAAAGAACATTCATGAGGACTGTAATGGACAGTCTAGTGTTTTCCAAAACCTGATTGAGCAAATCCTGTTCAAAACTAAAGAGGGAAACCAGGACAGGGAGAGAGACCCTTCGAGAGGTTCCGCAAGCCTAGAGGATGTCCGACTTGGAGCGCAGAGGGGACTATGGCCAGAGACGCAAGGGCTGCTCAAAAGGTGCCCCTCTTTGGTATGAAAGCAGCAGACAGACCAGAGAGCTTGGGGAACGGGAGCCAGGCGGAAGCAAGCCACCAAACCATGTGGTCATGGAGAGAGCCTCGAGCCGCCCACCTTCTACTACTGCATAGCCCCCACAGAGAGCACAGATCCTGCGAGAGAGAATGAACGCGGAAAACTGAATAGAGCTGCAGAAGCACTACGCACCTGCAGAGAAGACCCAACAATTAACCCAAAGATACCAGGGTTGTTGGGGGAAGCCAAACAGGAGCGGGAAGCCCTAGAGCCATGGTCTGGGAACCATACACAAGTGCAGAGACTACCTTAAGCAAATTGGTTGTTGAGGGTAGCTGAAGGGGCCCGGAAAGCCCAAGAACCAGAGTCTGTGACACGTACACAAGTTCAGAGACTGTCTTAAGCAAACTGAACTAGGAGAATACCTGGCAGGGTAGTGAACCAGGTATACCAGCTACAATTTACAGAGAACCAAGAAGGGTCTGGGACCCACCACCACAAAACCATAAGGACATCACTAAACCTCTCCTTCGTCACAGTACCTGGCAGGATTGTGAACCAGGACTGCCACACGAAGAGGAGAGTATCCCACGGGCCTGGGACCCGTACCCTTTTAGGAAGAATATGTCAAAATCATATTCCCAGTCAAAGTACCTAGCAGGATAGTGAATCAGGTCTACAGCAAAAGGACACAAGAAATACACAGGTGTGAGATCCTCACCCATAAGACTGGGAGTTAATGTGAATTGTGAACCTTTGAAATGCAAACCATGCCAGGTGAAGGGGGACATCCCCCTTTCAGATTTGGATCTCACCTGTGGTTCTTTTGAGGTCTTAGTACAGTGGAGAAAAGGCTTATCTTTCCTGGCTGGCAGGATTCCCAGGATAGGAACCGGGTGGACTGGCCGCCAGAAAGGCCAGACCCAAGGAAATAAAACTTCCAACGTGGTAAAAAAACAACTTGTGGAACTAAATGGGATGTTGCAGACTGTAATCTAAGTTCAGAATAATAGAAGCAATACACTTAATTCGCACAGAATTGTACACTAATTCTGTGCGAATTAAGCTGAAGCAGCAAGTTACGAGGCTGGAGAGAGAGGGGAGTGGCTCAGAAGAAGCTCTGTTACCGATCACTGCAGAATAGAAAGCAGAAGGGGAGAGGAATACAAAGTAGCACTGTCAAGTGCAAAGGAGCCAAAACTAGCATACTAGCAACAAAGTTGCAATGCAGCATGCTGCGTTCTCAGGATGTATTTGTTTGTTTGAAGTGCGTCCCTTCCGGCGGTACACATGGCGTCAGACGTTGCTTAACGTCCATCGTGTGGCTGGCAGTGATTGTGCACTGTATAGTGGTTGGCAATGGATACGGCCATTGAAGGGTTGGCAATTACAGCACATCGCCGAATGGTTACCATGCGATGCACTGTCTTCCATCTATCCCACACTAACCAGTGTCGTTGTCGGAATGTAACACCCCACTGGTTTTATTGAACTGTGAACTCTACGGCCAACAAGACAAGGAAGCCAGGGGAAGGGAGACATTCCCGCTGGCATTGCGAACAGCCTGAGAAGGGCTTTGGGGAAGGGAATCATTTACCCCAGCCTTGGTGAACCGTGAAGCCAAGAGACATCAGGAGCAGGAGGATATACCTCCTGGTGTTGTGCAAAACCAAGCAGAAGAAGGCCCCTGGAAGGGAGTTATTCCCCTGGCACTGTGGAGGCATTGAGAGTGAAATACATGGAGAAGGGAGGCATTCCACAGGACCCTCAATAGTGAAGAAAACTATGGCAATAAGGAATGATGTTTGATTTGGAACTTTACCCTTTGAATTGAAACATAACTTCCCATCACCACAAGCTGGAACTTTGTTTGTTTTATTGGAAAGCAACTGAGACCTGGGGAAGGAAGTCATTTTCTCAGGCGAAGTTCCCATCTGTGATGGGAACTGTGGTTCATTGTCCAGAAGAAGGAAGTCATTCTACTGGACCACCAAAATCTACTACCTTTTTAGTATTAGTTACAAGTGTTAGGGACAGAAGTAGGCATTTTGACACACGACAGTGGACTCTTTTTTATTTACTTGGACATTCTGACCGATTCCATAGTTCCTAAATCGAGGCAGGGAACCCCCTTTTAGAGTTAGGGAGGGATAGGTTTCCTCTTTATTTTTGCTAAATAAAAGTTTATGCCAACTAGCATAACACATGTGTATCAGTCTCCTCCTTCTGCACCCTTACAGTAAGCGCAGCTAAAGCAAACTCATCCTTCCCGTAACAGTACAAGGTGAATCCCTTCTTATAGTCTGGCAATCCAAATGCAGGAGCTTCTGCTAACAAGATTTTATCTTCCTGAAGGCTTCTTCAGTCTCCACAGTATACATTGTAATGGCTTTAGTATTGATTTTAGTATATTGTTTTAGAGGTTTAACTGTTTCAGCATAGCCTCGAATCTATTGTTGGCAATAACCGATGCCCCTAAAAATGGTTTCTTTTATCTCACAGTCTGGGGCTTGGGAATTTTATAAACAGCCTCTATCTGGAGGGGGATATCAAACGATACCTTCTATAATATTAGGTAATATTAGGTCCTAGGTAATGCACACTTTGTGAGAACAGTTCTAATTTCTGCTTGCTGTATGCCCTTTTTCAGCTAGGGCAGTCAACATCTCTTGTGTGTCTTGCTTACAGGCTTCATCTGAGGGTGACACAGTCAACAAGTCATCTAAGTATTGAACCAGCACACACTTCGCATGTAAGCTTATATTATCTAAATCCCTTTTTAGCTGCTGTGAGATGAGGGTAGGGGACACTGTATATACCTGGGGTAATTTTGTCCAGGTATATTGTGTGAAAATGTGATCACATAATGACTATCTTTATGCATAGGGACAGAGAAAAATGCTGTGCAATCCACTGCCATGAAATGGGTGGCATCAGGAGAAATGCATGAAAGAATGGTCGCAGGGTTTGGCACAAGTGATGATGAGGGGACCACTATTACATGAATAGCTCTCAAACCATGAACAGACATAGTAGGTGCGCCTTTTGGGCTTTTCACATGCAGGTGTGATTCACAGACTACTGGTGGAGACAATAATTCCCTGACTCAGGAGTGATTCAATGACTGGAGTGATACCTGATTCAGCTTCATGCTTGAAGGGGTTCTTTGGGATACGGTATAATCTCTAAATCGATCTACTTTAATCTTTTTTTTTTTATAACTCTGTTTATTGAGTTTAAACAACACAACATAAAAAACAAACATGAATCATAGGCATACATAAGATAAAGGCAGCATGGCATTAACAACAGCTGGAAGGGCCCCACGGGGCCTAGGACCGTAAGACAGTTATGAGACAAGGCAGGTAACTAATGCTAACAGTGATACTGATCTACTCCCACCAGTGGATTTCAGTGAGCATCAAGCCATTTACCCCATATTTTTTTGAATTTCCAGGGGCAGCCCCGTGCGTTATAGATCCGGTGCTCTGAAGTTGCGCACCTGTCCAGCTCGTTACTCCAGCGGTTCAGGCACTGTGGGTCGGCAGAGCCCCATTTAGCCGCAATAAGTCTTTTGCCTGTCCCCAACGCAATCGGCAGAAACATTTTTTCATATTTTGACAGGTGTACTTCACCCCAGATGCCTAAGAGTACCATTTTGGGATCCCTAGGGATTGGCGTCGCCAGGGCAGCAGAGATCGTATTAATACAGGCCTCCCAGAAGGCCTGTAACACCCGACAGTCCCATATCATATGGTAGAAGGTGGCAGGCTCAGTTTTGCATCTAACGCATGTCCCGTCTTCTAGTCCCCCCCATCTGGCCATTGCAGTACGTGAGTGGTATGAGCGGTGAAGGATTCTCAATTGTATTTGTCTGAGCTTAGATTCTATACCAATTTCTCTGGGGGACATTAATACATCAACCCAGTCTTCAGATCTCTTTCCCACTTTGCTTTGAGCCCTCTAGCTGAAGGAGTTAAGGGCCTGATAGTGGAGGTGACCTTAGAGGAGATGCGTTGCGGGAGGATATTGGTCTCAATGGGAGAGCAGGGGGGTATGTTTGTCGTGTCAGGGAATTGGGTGTGGATGGCGAGGGCCAGCTGCGCATGTCGAAACCGGTCCATGGGTGTCAGGTCGAATTGCTCTTGCATGGTTTCAAAATCCAGGAGGCAACCCCCTTGTATCACATGCGCTAGTGTGTGTATCCCTTTTGCGCGCCAGTGACCAAAAGAGCCCATTTTCACTATTTCCGGGAGGAGCGCGTTGTGCCATATGGGTTGTGATTGTGTTGGCTTTCCTTTCTAGCTGATTAGTTTGTGTGCATCCCGCCAGGTGCGACGAATATGGTGGGTCATTTTGGGCAGCGTCGGGAGCTGGTTGTGGGTGGCGTACAGGATCTACAGCGGGGTTAACAGGGCTATGATCTCCAGTTCAATACGGATTTGTGGTAGTGGGGGGTCTGCGTGTATCCAGTCGTTTACTACCCCTATCTGTGTCATAAGGTAATAGGTGCGTATTCAGGGTAAACCGATGCCTCCCTCCCATACTGATCTCTGGAGCATGTCAAGGGCGATCCTGGATTGTTTCCTATCCCATAGCAGCGTGCGTAGGTTTTTATCAATGAGTGCAAAGGTTTCTCGGGGGATGAGGAATGGGGCATTCTGGAGAACATACAACAGCCTGGGGAGGGTCATCATCTTGAATAGCGCAGCTCTACCCATTAGCGATAGGGGGAGTGATTGCCAGTGGGGGGTGTCTCTGTTGAACCGCTCAATTACTGGTTGTAGGTTAAGTTGGAGGAACCCTTCGAGTGTCGGGTCAAGCCGTATACCCAGGTATTTAAATTCCTTAATAGAGACATGGTATGGGCAGGTCTCCGGGATCACAGACTCGCCACCCTGAATTGGGAAGAAAATGTTTTGGCTTCATTGACCTTTAGGCCCGCAAAGCTCTGATATTCCCTAAGAATGAAGGAGACAGCCGGGCATGAAGTGCTCGGGTTACTGAGGTATATGAGGAGGTCATCCGTGTAGAGCGATAGGCGGTCCTCTCCCCCTCCCGGCCAAATGAAACTGGTTCAGTTGGTATTAGCTCTAAGCTCAATTGCAAGTGGTTCGATGGCCAGGAGGAAGAGAAGTGGGGACAGCGGGCATCCCTGCCTCGTACCACGACCCAAGGGAAATGATTTAGAGGACCTGCAGTGGCCTCCGGGGATGCATATAGAAGTTTAACCCATGATATAAATGTTTGCCCCAGGTTCATCCTAGCCATGAACGCCCACAGAGCATCCCACCCCACAGAGTCGAATGCCTTTTCAAAGTCCACCGCCAGGAGGGCTAGTGGGGCTGGTATTTCTTTGGCTCTACTCAGCGCCAAATGGACTCTGCATAGGTTCATGCGAGTGGATTTATTGGGCATGAATTGACATTGGTCTGGGTGGATGAGGGTCTCTATCACCTGCAGTAGTCTGTTGGCAAGTGTTCTGGCAAGGACCTTGGTTTCGCCGTTGATCAGGGATATGGGAGGGTAGGAGGCACATTCCTCCAGGGGTTTCCCAGGCTTGTGTATGACTACTATGCATGCGTTCCTGTGGTCTGGGGGGAGTGCTTCTAGTTCTTTGCTGCGTAGGAACATGTGTTGCATGTGGGTGGATAGTGTGCCACCAAGGTATTTCCATGTTTCTGTTGAGAACCCATTGGGACCCGGAGTTTTTCCGGGTTGGAGCTGTGCAAGTGTCTCTTGCACCTCAGTGTCAGTGATTTCAGCGTTCAGGAGATCTGATTGGCGCTGTGAGAGTTTCGGGATCTCAAACCAGTCAAGGTAGCGTGAGGGTTCAACTGGCAAGCTCCCAGTGGGTGGGGTTTAGAGCTTTTTGTAGTAGGCGGCGAATGCTTCAACAGCGGCAGAGTCATCTGTTAGCAGTGTTCCATCCAGAGATTTAATGGCCCGTACATGTCCACTGCTTTGTTTGCATCTCTCTAATCAGGCCAGGGTCTTATTTGCTTTGTCGCCCCGTTCATAAATTTGGCTCCGGACTAGTTGATGGGCTGTTCGTGCATTATCTAGAGACAGGTTGCTAAGGGCGTCTTGTGTCGTGAACAGCGCCTCTTTTGCCTCTTGGTTGCTGTGTTCTAGGATTTGCCGTTCACACTCCAAGACTCGTGCTTCTACTTCTCTGATCTTTTGGACTTGTCATTGTTGGTGGGCGGAAACCGCCGAGATAGCTTCCCCCCGGAGGACAGTCTTGTACGCCTCCCAGATCGAGATTGGGCAGCCCACTGAGACTTCGTTGAGTTCGAAATATTCTGTTGTCTTTTTTTCCAGCTCCTCTGCAATTTCAGGGAGACGTAGATGGTATGTGTTCAGGTGCCAGTTACGATCCGGACGTCGGCAGGAATACTTCATAGTTAGAAGGAGCGGAGAGTGGTCCGAGATTCCCCTTGCGAGGAATTCAGCGTCGAGAAGTCTGTGATTTATGCTGTGCGGGATGAAGGCATAATCAATCCTGGAGAGCGATTTGTGGACGCCCGAAAAAAAGGAAAAACCAGCCTCGTCGTTATGAAGTGAGCACCATGTGTCCGTCAGTCCCAGGGCTTCGGCGAACATGGCGAGTGTTGTGCAGGCGGGGCGACTTCCAGATCTCCTATGAGATCTATCGACTGCGATGTCCATAACTTCGTTGAAGTCCCCACCAATCACCCATATATTGGCCTCTTCTTCCAGGAGCAAACTCCGTAGTTCGGGGAGCAGTTCTTTCGTAAGCGTGGGGGGGGGCATAGATTGCTGCCAGGCCCCATTTTTCGCCCCAGATGTCAGCAAGTATCAGTATGTAGCAGCCCAGGGGGTCAGTTTTGACCTTCCTAACCTGTAGGGGGACTCGCTTGTGGACGAGTATCATCGTGCCCCTGGCACCTTTCATGAATCCGGCATGGTAGGTATGCGAGTAGTTGGATCTTTTGAAAAAGTTGGTGCTTGTGCCTATCAAGTGTGTTTCATTTAGGAGGGCAATGTCTGGCGAGTGCCTGTTAAGGTACTGGAGCACCACTCTTTGCTTTATGCTGGAGCCGAGGCCTTTAACGTTCCAGGACAGTATGGTTACCTTGTTGGAGTTCATTCTATCTGCGTGAGTCTCTTGTCGGGGCATCTAGAAGGATCAGTGGCAGTTGCGTGTTCTCGGAGGCGTGTAGCGATTTCCTTTCAGGGGAGGCGTCCGGGGGTTGCCGCGTAGTGGTGTGCCTGCTGACTGGATGATAATTGCGTCAACGGTCCTGGCCATAGACAGTGCTTGATTTCCTTGCCAGCGTTTGTCAGCTTCGAGCCTTCTTGTCCCATGATTCTGTTTCCTTAGATTCCCAAAACTCCCCCCACCCTGTACTTCCCCCCAACTGGGAGCACCTGTCACCCAAACATTAAACTTGTAACTTGGTAAACTTCCTCGGGATAACCCGGACTGTGATAGCGCCTGCGCCGCATTGGGAGCGGCGGCCGCTAGGTGAGCGCTCCCATGTTATTATGTTCCAGATTAGTCCCCATGTTGCGTGGGCCTTACCCCTTTTCTATAGAGGTCCCCGTCTTGTCGTCGTCTGCATTGGTCGGAGATCGAGGGGGCGAGGGCTGCCCAGACCAGGGCCTCTGTGTGGGCGGGCCCGGTGGTGTACGCCTCACTCTAGAATCCGTGAGAACTTGGGTTTCAAGCCATTCCCATGCATCTTTGGGATTGTAGAATAGATGAGTGGTGTCCTCATAGTGGACTTTGAGTGATGCCGGGAAGAATAAGGCATATTTGATAGAGAGCGATTGGAGTTTCCTCTTGACTGAGTCAAATGATTGGCAGGCCTTTTGGACTTCTTTGGTGTAATCGGGGTAGAACCCGACACTGTAGCCGTTGTATGTGATCGGGCCAGAGGCCCTTGCCATTTGTAGGATCGCATCTCGGTCACGGTAATTCGGCAGGCGTGCGATGATCGTTCTAGGCGGGGCGCCCGGGGTAGGTTGGCCGGTGGGGACTCTGTGTGCTCTTTCTATGGAGAAGAATTTGGACCATTTTTTGGGTGCAAAGACATGAGCGAGCCAATCTTCAAGGAAAAGTTCAGCGCTGGGGCCTTCCTCTTTCTCTGGTATCCCGAGGATACTGAGGTTATTGCGCCGTGCTCTACCCTCACTGTCCTCAGCACGGTATTCCAGTTGAGCAACTTTTTGGGTAATCGTGGTGAGTTGTTGCTCCAGTCGGTGCACAGCGTCTTCTGTGTCCGACACTCTCTGTTCTGCCTCACCAACAATGGCCGACAGGTTGCGGAGGTCCTGGCGTATAAGGGACACCTCAGTGGATAGGCCACCTATTTTGAGTTCCAATGATGTCCTCGAGTCCCCAATCACTCTCATGAGGTCCGTCAAGGAGACTGGGGGGTCATGGGGCTTGTTGCTGGCCCCTTCTTCTTCTGGGGGCTGAGTTTCGTGGCGGGGAGGAGCCCCCACAGTGTAGAGGTCCATTTTGCTTTGTAGAGTTTGCCGCTTAGACTTTTCTTTTCCCATGTTGTGGTTGATCAGCCCCATATGATGGGGGTCCGGGTGCTTCACGTTGTCACCCAAGGGGTGAATGTAGGGTTTGGGAAAGGGCTAGCGTGAGCCAGGCGGGCGTGTAGAAGTAACACAGGGGCCCGTTGTGTGTCCGTGCGAGGGCAGCGCCAAGAACAGAAGAGCATGGCCTCTGTGGGTATTGGTCTCTTTTCCCGGGCCACCGGGCATGAGTGGAAGGCAAATCCTGCGCGGGGGAGAGCTCGTAGCAGGGCCCCGCGAGGGTCGTTCTGGCACGTATCCCCCCGGATTGCGGTCGCTGCTCAGCTGGGGCGGAGGGGGGGAGAAGGTCTGAGGGTCCAACGTGTACGGGGTGGTCCAAACAGATGCGCGGAGAAGTGTCTCTCACCCCCTCGCTCGCAGTTCAGGGCCACTGCGCCTGGGCCTCATGGGGGGTGTGCCGGTGTTTCATGCACTGGTATGCTGCTGGCCAGTGCCTTTCTCTGTCCCTTATGGTCGCCCCGTTGGTTCCGTCGTCTACGCAGCAGGTTTGAGCTGTATGGGGGGGAGACAGGGTTAAACCCCCACGCTGCCTGCACGCGTACCTTATTATAAATGAGTCTGTCGGCAGCGTATCTTCAATCTGCGGGGGAGCGCAGCACACGGTTCTCCTTGTCCTGCTACACCTCGACCCCGGGCGCTGGCGTCTCGCTGATGGGGGGAGGGCAGACAGTGTGGGCCCGATCCGTGGGAAAATATGCAGGCGGGCCCCCGAGTTACAGAACTCCACCCCTCCGCAGCTCCGGCGAGGCCAGGAGAGGCGCCGTAAGGAATGGCTCCAATTGCAGCTGCTTCGCGTTGCGGCCACCGTAGGCTCTCCAGTGCCGGGCCAATGAAGGAGACTGCAGTGGGTCTCCGGCGGTGTCTGGAGGGCGCCGCTGGTTCTTGGAGGCGGGTTGGCCCTGTATGCCAGCGCACCTTCTCGAAGAGGATTCCCCACGTTCGCCGTGTCGTGGAGGGGGCGGGCGCTATGCCTGTGCCTCAACGGCCGCAGCTCGTCCGTCTGCAGGATTCGGGCAGAATCTTGCGTCTCCGGCCCCGTTTTTCCTCTGGGTTGCGGGCACTGCTTCTCCGCTACATCCGCCGCCCCTGGAGTGCCGCTGGGGTGGGATTATTACACAATGAGGGAAGTTATTGCAGGATAATTGTAGCGGCCGCCGGGAGCCGAGATGATTAGGTCCGCATGCGTTGTGCGCGCATGCGCAGTCCCTCGATCTACTTTAATCTTAACGGGTTCAGCTGTGTGAATGTACCCCACCTCATTACCATGAGTGGACCATAAGGAAACAGCTATAGTGTAAATCAATGCCTTCAGATCATCTGATTATCTGATCATCCCTCGTCCCCTCTCAATGGATTCCCCCTTTGCAGCTCTACCTGAAAGGTAGGAAAACCTGCTTCTGTGTTGGTTGGAGGGCACATGCAAAAACACTCCATCAGTGGGTATAGTATATAGTGCATCTATCCTTACATAAAAGATCCTGGCCTAACAGGTTTACCAGTGTCGTCAGGCTTGCAAGAGGTGCGAGTCTGTAGGTGATGGGTCTCAATGTGATCATGAGGGGTTTGGTAATTTGGTGTATGATGGGAGTACTCGATATATCAACAGCCATCACAGTTTCCTTGGAGACAGGGAGGCCTGGAAAGGTACCCATTCACAGAGCAGATCTATCCTGTGTTCACCAAGCAGAATACAGGCATTTCCTCTACATTGCACTGGACGTAGGTGCTGTCTTGATATACAGGGATTAAAGGGGTTTCTAGAATCACCTTCTCTTCAGGTAGTCAGAAAGGATTATGATCGATCAGGGTAGTACCGGTAATAGCGAATAAAAGCATTGCCATTGGGGTTGATAAAAGGAGATTAGCTTTGCTGAACCTCTGGAATAAGGGGCATGCCTCCAGTTGGGGGAACCTGAAATGTTGCCCTATTCTGTGTTTCCTTGCGAGTAAACCTTCTGCAGTCTGCATAGCCACTCATTTTTCCAATCTCATGTTTGCCCTTAGTAGTTACAGACTAAGGGTCTGGTTGGGGGTCCCGGGTCTCCCTGTGGCCAGCCCCCTAGACTCGCCTGATCTATTGGACCCCACTATCTCTGTTGGTCAAGCAGGAGCAGGCTCCACTGTCTCTGTTGATTCGATTGTCTGGGGTAAATACCTATCTCCCCCCCACCCCACTGCTCTGTGCCTGTGTCCCCTATGGTTGAGCGCCTGCACATTCTGCATCTGCCCAAGTACCTGCAAGCTATCATTTTACTTTCAATTGATTCTTTCTTCTACTCCTGACACCTCACACCCACCACTAACTCTGCTAGGGGTTAAGTCTGCCACCAAATGCACACAATTGACTTAGGTAACAGCCCAGTAATGAAAGAATTATCTATAACTTCCTGTGCTGTCTCATCTGGTTTTGTAATATTTTCAACCTATCCAAATCATCGCCTGTGGATCATCTTTTATTTTGCGTACAGTTGCCTATCTTAGCACAATCAGCCCCTCGAGTGCAGAGCTCAGGCATTGCAGCAATAAGTATTTCTCTAGCCTGAATCAATGGGTCCCCTGTCCCTGGATCCAAAGGAGGCCATTTGACACATTCTATGAGCCTCTGCCTAACTTCAGGCAGCACGATTATCCTCATGAGCTGGTTCATGTCTGCCCAGGTGATCTCAGAACAATGGAGGAATGTCTATAGCTCTTCCACCAACCACTGTGGTTCCTCTGTGATGTGAATGAAGAGAATTCCTTTGGTAGGTTTAGCAAGCCACCTGGTGTCAATGTGACATGTACCATAATGAAGTTCAGTTGCATTGCCCTTGTTCTTCGTTACCTGCCAGCATATACCTTTGACATACTTGGAAGCCCCAAGAATCTTTTCCATACTGTGTACCTGCCCTTGTCACTGATGCAGTATAGAAGGGAGGGAGGTCAATTAGCATATGCCCCCTACAGCTTCTTCAATGCTCAGGCCTGGTAATTTGGGCACAGAGGGTTGGGCTGACGGGCGGTCTGTGGTTGAGCTCCCACCAGTGCCTGTGACCTTTGTAGGGGAGGACTGGTCCAGGAGACCCCTCTCGCCTGCGTTTCTTCCCCAGGTGAGGGCTATGGCTCATTGGGCGTTCCCTCGTGCCACCCGGGCCCAGGTGGTGGAGGGCTCACCCACTGGAGACATTGCCCACACGTATCGAGTGCCCACATGTATTGATTGCCACACAAATTTAGCTAGGCCCAGAAACCATTCTTTGCCCGGTAAAAGATGGTGTGGGCTCAGCGCACTGTAGCGCGGCCCCCACCCTTGGAGAGTCACATCCCTGTTGCCGCAGCACCCTGGCAGATCCGCTGCGAGCACGTTCCCACGACCAAGACGGACATGAGCTAGCGCAATACGCTAACATTGTAACAGTTCACCTCCCGCAGTGTACTATCACTATCAGCATGACCCGGCCAGCAGGCCTGAACAATGAGAAGAACGGTAAAATGGTCATCTGATGGCAGACAGTCTTTATATATATGTATATGTATATTAATGTCAAGACCTCTTGCAAAGTATGCTTCCCTCCACAAAATCTCCTATATTACAAACGCCTGTAGAATGTATTAAAATGAGAGAGCATGCTCCCATGATATAAGCAATGGCGAGCTCACACCATTGCAGGTGGATGCTAATAATAATGGAACGCTCCAGGGATCTGTTTGTTGCGTGTATCACTGGGCAGCCTACCTCCCATGGTTTTGCGCCATAACTAAGCTAATGCTGCTAGAGTACACGAGAAAGCGAATGCAACTATACTATGAACTCATGTAAAGGATGCGCGAGAATGCACTTATCATGTGTGTATGTCTAAGCCCCTTATGTGCCACCACCGTCACGTACAGTGGCGGGTCGTTTTCTATGTACTCCACTGATCCAACTACTACCTCATTTACTGCGAATGTATATGCATGTAACTAAAACACTGTAGCTGCTAGAATATAATGTACAAATATGGTGCTCGGACTGGATATAATCAAGACACATCCAGCAAAGGTTAAATGCATGTTTTGAAGTGATTTTAAATAAGTATTATAGAAAGTGTTCAAATGTTTGCGATGTCTTTACCTACATTCAGCAACACACGAGGGAGATACCTTTGTGAATGCGTACAAGGTCTCGATGGATCCCCCTCCCACCCTGCGAAGGCTGCCAAGACATGAGAACAGAAGCCCGCTCTGCGCTATCACACCTCCCCCGACCCGACTGGAGCCACTTCAAAGATTTGTAGCCCCGCTGCAGCACCCAAGGCCGCGGCCAGCCACCTGCATTATTTACAGCACAGCAGTAAACCTTTGTCTAAACTCAAGCGCCCCCTCGTAAACCCCACAACCCACCGGACTGTCTCAGACTTATGGCCCTGTGCAATCAGGACACCCAACACTTTGACAACACACAGCGAAACATCCATAACCACTTCTAACAAGACAGAAAGACCTGTACCACCCGCCCCAGGCCCCGGAGCTTAGCCCCTCGACCTATGGCCCCGGTCAACAGGACACGGGTAACCAGGCCTCGATATATTACCTCCAGACCCCTCACAAGGTGCATTCCTCCTGTGTTGCATTAACCTATAAAATAACCTATTGGAAGATTTACTAAAGAGAATAACACTGTAAATGACTGAATGACTGCGGTGTGCATGGCCGAGGGCAAGCAAGTCAGAAAAGGCATTCATCTCTGCCACAGGCAGCATTGGCACACCAACACCGCCCGGATGAACTCAAGCCGACCTGCCAGGCCCAGCCCAACCCACGAGGGTGACCAATGACGTCCTTCAGCCAAGACCAACCACGCCGCAGCAGCACCTATAGTTAGTCGTCGCCACCCAATCCCAATGAACTTGTGCCCCCTATAGTATGTAGGTTGTGATGACGTTTTTTGTAAATATATACGCCTGTCTTTGCTATTGTCAGACAGAGCGCTCTCGGAGTTTGCAGAGTTCTTTGCATGCCCAATTCTGATTGATAAACTCCCATTTACGCTCACCCGCACTCTGTCTTGGCCTTATTCCCATTTTGGGAGAGTCCTTCATTGTCTCTCATTGCGGGGAGGATCGTGCTGTTTGGGGACGCTTGCTTTCAGTGGTGACCCCGATAGCGTGATTTTTATTTCTTCCTAACTCCTTATAACCGTCCCCTTTTGGCACGAGAATCTCCGGTCGAAAAGGGATACGCACGGTGAGCCGGCTCCGGGAGGCTGCCCGCCAACGGCGACCGGTACACTAAGAAGTGCGCACTCAATAGAGAGAGGGTACGGGATCCCGGTTGAAAAATCCCCTTTGAGTACCGCTCGCCGGAGCCGGGGCTGACTGTTGAGCTGACGGCGACACTGCCTGGACGGACCCAGTTTCGGAGACTATCGGTTCAAGACGGGCACGTGAGTACTGAGTGCGAGCGATTTTAAAGGGAGCGGGGAGAGAAGTGTAGGACAAGAAACGAAAAGGGAGTACGCAGATCTACTAAGGATCATCTTAAATTTTCCTTGCTTTTTCTTTGCATATGGCCATTAGGATCAAGAGGTGAATAAGAGATAAAAGTGACGGGAACCTAGCTCCGAAAGGGGGTGGAAGGCGGCGCCGCATAGTGCTATCTTGACTAGTACTGGGAATATATGAAGAAGTGGAGTATAAAATAAAAGTGTTCAGCAAAAGGGGACACTGAGAGTACATTAGTGACCGCTATTACTTTTTTCCTTTCTTTTCTTTAAGGGTAGGGGGGAGAATAAAGAACTGTGATTAGCATAAACTTAGGGAGACAGTAAGAGAAAAAGAGTACTATTAGAAGGGGGGAAAAGCAGGTTAATATCTCTCTATATATATGCGCATCTAGATATTCAAATAAGACGAACAGGGACAGCCGGCTAGGGAGGAAAGGGAGGGCAGCTTGAATGGTGAATTGAGTGGTGCCAAGAGGTGTGTGCACCTCGTATGTGCTAGAAGAGATTTTGACGTTGTGAATGTGTGAAGCGGTTATAAATGCATAATAGTTAAATGGTCATGATAAGTGTGGTCGGGTAAAACTTTTTTCCCTTTTCAGATAACGTCAATATAGTGAAGTGAGTGAATACCTTTTTGATTTCCAGGCTGACGTTGTCAAAATAAGGGATGGGTTGCTCTTGTATGTGCCCCCCAAAGAGAACAGAATAGACATTGTGTACGGCCAGTTCTGTATTGTGCAGTCAGGGAGGAGGGGAGCACAAAGGGAGCCAACATTGAATGCGAAGTGAAAATATAAAGAATAACATTGATACTGCATTTACATTGTAGTTGCAAACACACGGAGACACACCAGCACTAGGAGGGAACAGAGATGGGGGCTGAAACACCCTTATCACACATTTGTAAGAATCTCCCAGGATACGCGGAGCGGATTAAAAAATACCACGACCAATGGGTGACTGAGCTCAAGGGGGAGGGGTTACCTCAGATTTGGCCCGAGGGAGGGTCATTTGATAAAAGTGTTCTGGATACGGTGGCCACATGCATTTTTCTAAAATACAAAGGAAAGCAGCTGCAAAGTAGGAGGGAAGTATTAGATCTTTGGAGGTTATTTGAAGAGATACCACCGCCTAAAACACCAGCATTAAGTCCTGATCTCCCATCCACCACAGACAATCCACTACTGATACAGAAAGATGTCAAAGAAGTGCCAAGTGTAGCGCCACCAGTGGAGGTAATAAGTTTGTACCCGATATTAAAGAAGCCTGTGCCCGCAGAAGGGTACAGTGACCCCACTTACATACCTCCCCCGAAAGATACTACACCCCACCGGCCCACGGCACCTCCGCCATATGAAAGCACAAGGGAGCGAGCCCAGGAAGGCACACAAAGGGTAGATATAGAGAAGCTCACAGATGATTTAGAGTCAAGACTGTCGATAGCAAAAGACGAGCTCTCAAGGATAAAAGATATATGCGAACGAACAGCACTAGATGCAACTAGATCAGGGCGTACGTCCAGAACACCAGGTGAACATAGAAAGCCCGAAGAGGGGTGGAAAAAGGGCGAGATCCTGTTCAGAATTGAGGAAGAACCAACGCGAATAATAGAAGTAGGGCCCCGAGAGGGAGATGTTGTAAATGAAGAAAGGCTTGGGGGAATTAGTGAGGAATTGCTGTGTGATATAAGGGACGAGTTAGAAGAAAGCGACAGGTTGAGTATGGCGATGGGAGGGGGAAGCGAGGGGGAGGAAGGTACGTGTTCAATGAGAACACTGGACGATGAATGGACGGGGCGATTAAGGAACAGAGTGGGGAAAATGGCATCACTGGGAACATCAGCAGCCAAAACGGGCCCAGATGGGACGACGAAAGGAAAGCTACAGCTCCCGTTGATACACAGGGGAGGAGGGAGGCCCAATTATATCCCATGGGCGCAGATGGATAAAGCCAATTTATTAAAGCTATTGCCCCCGTTATCAGGAGGGGCAAGTAAGTGGATATATGCCTTTGAGAAACATACTGCTGGGGTACCCCTAGCTATAGGAGATGTGAAAAGCCTGCTCGTGTCAGCAGTAGGCGATCAGGCTGAAAGAGTATGGGTAAAAGCCGGTTTCCCGGGAGTAACGTTAGACTGTGACCGCCATGATGGGGCATCCTTTAACACAGTGCGTGCCAGGGTGTGGGATGCCTTGCGCGAAACATTCCCAGACACACCGGACTTACAGTCAGTGATGCAGTGTACAATGAATGACGGGGAGGAGGCTATGGATTACATTTTTCGGGTCCAAGAGATGTGGAGAGCAGAAACGGGCACGCCCTGGTATCAATCGACATCCTTATTTTATTTTATTATAAAGAGAGGGCTCCCAAAGGAAGTGCAGAAGGCGCTTGACAAGATAGCAGGTATTGAAGCAAAGGGATGGCCAGAAATTCAGAGCATAATAGTACACCATTGTAAACGAATAAAGGAGAGGGAGAAGGAGGTGGCGCAGAAAAGATTGGCAGACGAGGCGAAGTTAGTACAGTCAAAGCTAGTGAAGGTTGCAGCAGCAGTAGCCGCGCTCCCACACGGTAGAGAGGGAGATGATGAGGAGGAGGGGCTGATAGCACTCCAAGGAAGGGTGGCAACTAATTGGGCGGGAACAGCACAACGGCAGTGGTCTGAGCAGGAGCAAGGTGGAAGTCCGCAGTGGCAAGAGTGGACCCCTCGAGGGGGACGAGGTGGGTACAGGGGCCGGAGAGGAGGCGGACAGGGGTACGGGGGAATGGGAGGAAACGGATGGCAGGGTCCCAGGGGCCCCCAGGGGAGTTGCTGGAACTGTGGACGATGGGGGCATTACTCCAGGGAGTGCAGAAGTAGACAACACAATGGGTTCCAGGAGGAGGAGAATTATGGTCATCCACACCCAGGGAGCCCATATGGTCTTCCAATGGGACAGCAGCAACTAAGAAACCCCGGCCAGGGTACCACGGGCCAGCAACAGGGACCCCAGTATAGGACACAGAACCACCCACAAAACAATGACAGTATGCAATACACGCCAGGGAACCCTTTCGCGACAACAGCAAACGGGGCCCCCGCGCCAGCACCTTACAGTGGCATGTCAGTGGTTTCAGGGAGTGTTTTTAATGAGGGAGGGGCGATGAGATACCCCGCATAGGACAGCCCACAGAGAACACTTGCGTGTCCAGTTCTATCCACCACCTACAATGCAGCAGAGGAACCATTGGTAGGGGCGCAGATAGGAGACAAGCAGTTTATATTCATGGTTGATTCGGGAGCGGAGAAATCATGTGTCAGAGAGGGCCGATTCCCGTTATCTAACAGGAAGTTAGAGACGCAGGGGTTCTCTGGGGCTGTAATTGAAGTTCCTTACACAGAAGCTTTGGATATAACGGTGGGGGGTAAAACTGTAAAGGCACCCTTACTGTATTATGAGCATTCACCCATAAATTTATTAGGGAGGGATCTACTAAGCAAACTTAACATGACCATATCATTTACCGAGAGAGGGATAGTGTGTTCCACACCCGGGATATGCCCCTTGCGTGCAATGTTGGTAGTGCAAGCCTACACAACCACACAGGAAATACGAGGGCTGCCACAAAATGAGGAAATGTTTATCAAAGGGCTGAAGACACTGGCCCTCATAATTCCCGAGCTAGGAAGCATGGACTGGAGGATTCCGGCGGAGTTCCTCTTCCGCCCCATAGTATGTCCCAACACAGCACCAGGATCAGTGGTTTCATTAGACTTGCACGCTGTACAAGTGTCAGCAAAGAGGATCGCTGTGATTGGAGTGGACGAGGAAGGGTGTGAGTGGCGCACAGTGCTGTGCACAAACGCCAACATCGCCCTACGAGAGGTAACAGATCAGGATCTCTTTTCAGACACGGAAGGGGATGGTGAGATTGTAATGGAAATAGCGATGCCCTGTGATATTTTAATACAAGCAAGGGAGACCCCCGTCCAATTGATGACAGTGGTAGGAGCACCACCGTCGTTTTTTGATGACGACATGAGGCTCGTACCAAACAACTTATGGACAACAGGCCCCCATGATGTGGGACTGTTGCATGGAGTACAACCTGTGGTAATAAAACTAAAGCAGGGAGCAATTTTACCGCGAGTTAAACAGTATCCTTTGTCTCGTGAAGCTGAAGAAGGGATAAAAGAGACAATAAATGCCCTACTAGCACAAGGGATAATAGTGCCTTCAAACTCCCCATGTAACACCTGTATTTATCCAATCAAAAAAGCAAAAGGGGGGTCTTGGAGGATGATACAGGACTTACGCCCCCTCAATGATGTAATTCAGAAGGAGTTCCCTCTAGTCCCGAACCCTGCATCAATACTATGCAGCATCCCGAAAGAGGCATCACATTTCACAGTAGTAGATTTGAAAAACGCATTTTTCTCCATACCCCTGGCTGAAGAGAGTAGATACCTTACCGCCTTCACACTGGGGGGTAAAAGATATGAACATTGCAGATTACCACAGGGTTACTGCGAGAGCCCAAGCATCTTCAACCGCGTATTACATGAAGACCTAGGAAACCTATCAGTTGAGAGCACCATTATTCAGTACGTAGACGATTTACTAGTCTGCGCACAAAACGAAGAGAAATGCAGAACAGATTCCATAACATTACTGACTTTGCTGGCCAACAAGGGGTACAAAGTGGACAAGGGAAAGCTACAATACTGTCTGACAGAGGTCCTGTACCTAGGACAGCTGATTTCAAGAGATGGGAAAAGAATAATACCAGACAGAGTAGAAGCCATAAGATCAGTAAGAGAACCCACAACAGTAAAAGACATGCAGAAATTTTTGGGAATGTGCAATTACTGTCGAGCATGGATATTAGATTATGCGGCATACACCAGGCCCCTATTGCAAGCATTAAAGGTGGCCCAACAGGAGAACAGGAAGATGGAATGGACGGAAGAGATGAGTTCCTCTTTCCAGACATTAAAAGATTTGATTTCAAGCGCCCCAGTACTCGCAAACCCTGATTATGGACGCGAGTTTTACCTATTCTCACACTGCAAAGAAACACTGATGACAGCAGTCCTGACACAAAAAACGTCCTTAGGACACAAGCCATTGGCTTACTATAGTGGTACTTTAGATGCCGTGATGCAGGGCCATTTCGCGTGCGAGCAATCGCTCGCTGCAGCCGCATTCGCGATTGAAAAAAGTGCCACAATAGTAATGGGCTGCCCTGTGACATTGTTTGTGGAACATTCATTGTTTGCGATACTCGAGAGATCAAAAAGCACACTGACCACACAGCGGGCGACCGCCTACGAGATTATATTGTCCAGTGCCAACATCCATATAGTGAGATGCAAGACAGTGAATCCCGCCACATTCATTACAGAAGCGTGCACACTGGAAGACATGCAGAGCCACGATTGCGCAACCTACACAGGAGAAAGAGGGGAAGACACAGTGGTGTGTGAGAACGCTCTAAGCGAGGGGGAAGTGTACTTTGTGGATGGGTCCGCATCAATTGACGTGGACACGGGAGAGAAACACGTTGGCATGGCAGTGGTGAGGTTAGAAGACGGTGAGTATGAAACACTGGTACAATACCGCCTCCTATCACATTACTCTGCACAGGCAGCAGAACTGATTGCGCTCATAGAAGCACTACATGCAGCAAAGGGTTGTGCAGTGACAATATACACAGACTCAGCTTACATGACAACGACAGTACATGGAGGACTGGCAAGATGGGGGCGTAGGGGATTTAGGCGGGCAGACGGAACACCAGTACAGCATGCAGAATTGTTGAAAGAGTTAATTGAGGCCCTGCAAAACCCTACTGCAGTAGCAATAGTAAAGTGCCAAGCACATACGTCCAACACAGATGTTGTGTCTTTAGGAAACGCGGCAGCGGACGCTGCCGCCAAGGAGGCTTCCTGTTTTCAGAAAAATGACACAGGTGAGTACATGCTTAAGAACAAGAGAAACGACGAGCCCCCAGAAGGATATAATATGATGCCCATACCACAAATAATAGAATTGCACGAAGCAACCAGTGCAGAGGAAAAATTAATGTGGACAAAGCGAGGGTGCAGCAAGTCAGGAACAGACCTGCTGTGGCGGCAAAATAACTCGGGGAAAGTGGTAATGCCAATACAACTATTAGAGATTGCATTTCAACAGCTACACTTCCCTGCACATAACACCAAACAACACATCGCAGCAGAAATACAGGAAGAATGGTTCGTGCCCTGTCTCCAGGAGCATGTGTCTCGATTGGCAATGGAATGTACAACATGCCAAATATACAATTCAGGAATGACATTACGCACTCTACGGGGAACAATTCCTAAACCCATTGGCCCATTCAAGGAACTGCATATAGATTACGCAGACATGGGGGAAAGGTGTAATGGCGCACGGTACATGATCGTGGTTGTGTGCCCATTTTCAAGGTGGGTGGAAGCAGGACCTTGCGCACGACCGGATGCCAAGAGCGCCGCCAAGTTCCTAGTAAGGGAAGTGTTCCCACGCTGGGGAATTTGTGACGTGATTCGCTCAGACAACGGCACTCATTTTGTGAATGAGCTTTTTAAGGAAGTCACTACATTATTGGGAATAAAACACAAATTATGTTCAATTTATCATCCTCAAAGTAATGGCGTAGTGGAAAAGATGAACGGACTGTTGAAGGGCAGGCTATCAAAACTATGCTTCTCATTAAAGAAGAATTGGATTTACTGCCTACCGCTTGCGCTATTTGAGTTACGAAATCAGCCAAGCAAAGACCACCATTTGTCCCCGCACGAGATCGTGACTGGGAGACGGATGAACACAGCACACTCGCCACTGCGCGAACACTCAGACGCTCACAGAAGCGCCGCGATATTGGGAGATGAGTTCACAGATTATTTAAAGAAATTGACAAGGGCGGCGCGCGTGATATCAAAGCAACTCTCCCCACCCTTCACTAGAGAAGAGGGAAATGTAACAGGCGCTGTCACGGAGCCAGGGCAACAGCTACAGCTAATGCCAGGCGACTGGATTTATGTCAGAAGCTTTGTGCGTCGTTGGAATGCACCACGATTCCATGGCCCATACGAAGTAATATTTTGCACGCCCACGGCAGTGAAGGTCAAAGGATTGAGGTACTGGGTGCACTTGACCGACGTACGGAAAGCATATAGCAACGTACAAGAGGAGGTAGATGGGGAGGCACAGACAACAGCAAACGATGCAACTGAGCAGAATGACTGAATATGAACTTATGTGTATGTGTTGGTACTAAACTTGACTAAATGCACAACTGATAAAGATATTAACTTTTACCTGACACCCTTGTCTGTGAATACCCCTCCCCGTCTCCCCACCCCTTTCCATTCCCCGTCACATGTATATTGGCACTGATGGTGCTAGCAAAATGTTTACATGTATGCACTCAATGCACTTTTATATCTTAAAACAGGAGCTTCCATGGCATCTAACGGGCGGCCTGCAACGGATAGATTTACTAGAATTAGAGAGTGGTTAACTGTGAAATGCATATATTCGTATGAATGTGAACTATCTGCGTGCATTATATTGTTTTTTACATTAATGTTTGGTCTGGTTACATACTGGTTCATAGCATTCATCTCTATCGAGATGAACAAGGGGGGAGGGAACAACACAACTACTGGGGCCAATACAACTGCAAGTGTCAATGCCAATACAAGGGAAGGTGATTTCTTGGTATGGGACGGAAATAAACTTGTGTGGGGCTACTATACTACGCCATCCAATGTTGTCATCTCACAAGATGGAGGTCCAAAGGGGAAATGGCAAAATAACACACTGTCCCCACCTGTGATGTCTAATTACAATGCTCACAGCTTAAACGACCGAAACCCCTCTGCCATATCCTGGTTGTATAACACCCCCACCAGCCAACCTGCCCCCATGGCCATAGACAATCAAAGAATGAAAGCAACACATGAAATATTATATGATGACTGGGTGAAGGGGGGCGGGAATGAGAAAGGGGGGTCTAGTTTGTCCCTTGCCCAGGGAATTGGGAAGTATATGAGGAATAAGAACAACAGACGGAAGAGGGAAGCAGGGAGGAGGAAGTATGATGAGTACTATGGGCTAGGTCTAGATAAGATGGAAGACCCACGACACCCCCACCAAACAAATAAGTGGTATGCAGACATGAGTGCCACAGCTAAACAAACAACAAACGAGAGCTGTTATGTTTGCTCCCTCATCCCTCACGCATCAGGTACACCCAAAGTACTGTTACCCAAAGAGTTGCCAATTATAGATGCCCAATGTCTCCTTCATCTCACGTTATGCAGAATTAAGAACACCTTCCAGGCACATGAAGTGACTTTTCAAATGCTGCAGAACGAGAAAACGTGCTACCCAAAACCGTCAGGGGTTGTATGTCTGAAAGAACCATTTTTTGCAATCGAAGGGACACTTTTTTCTGATAACAAGTGGAAGAACGAAGAAGTAATGTGTAAAGCTGAAGCACTGAGGGGTGTGGCACCGGAGAAATTGCAATGGATAGAAGAAACGTGCACACCCGTATGGAAGGAACACATTTCAAAGTTAACTTGGGTTACGCCCATCGAAAAGCCTTTCAAGCTGCAGAGTGAAATAGACTATGAACTGTGTTTTAAAGGAGAAGGGAGAGCCCCCATGGGAACAAACAAAAGCTGTAACAAGACCCTCACCATCCCAGATCTAAGAAAAGGGACTGCGGCCCTTATGGACACATATTGGGTATGCGGCAACCAGGCATACCTACACCTCCCCCCGTCGTGGAGTGGCAGCTGCTCAATGGCCACTCTGCACTCAGCTCTAATGGTAATACCAGAAAGCCACATCGATGGGAGCAAAAGGACACAGGAGCGCATGCAGCAAAGTGTGGCCCAACCAACTCCAGAGTCACAAATCTATGTCCTGTCTTCTGGAAGCAAGGGAGAGGTGCTGACCCGTAACAGACGAGCATCAAACTATATATCAAAGGCGTCATCAGAACTATTGGCTCAGATCCCAGACAAATATCGATTATTCAGCTCAGCAGAAACATTTTTTGCCTCGCTCGTATCAAGTGTCCAAGCAAGGGCTAATGCAAAATGGCTCCAGATAACCCGTTGGGAATTAATTCAGCTGGCAAACGACACTGAAGAAGGTTTTAACATAATAAAGGTCGAACTAAGAGCCTTGCGACTGATGACCATGCAAAACAGGTATGTCCTGGACCTGTTGACGGCGATGGACGGCGGTGTTTGCCGAAAAATAGGAAGTGCCTGCTGCACTTTCGTACCTTCTGAAGACGCAGAGAACGGCTCCCTGTCCCATGTGATCGAAGCAGTCCACAACCTAGGAGAAAAAATGAAGATGGAAGGCGGAGCAGAAGATAGTACATGGTTCGATAACATCTTCTCCTGGGTCCCCTCATGGCTTGGATCAACGGTGAAATTTTTGATGCCAGCTGTGGTGTTCCTCCTTTTGATTTTCTGTCTGTGCCAGGTGGGTCTTCGAGTCTGTGCTAACGCAGTACCAAATGGTGCAATGATGATCGTGACAATGGGCAACTCACACGGTACAATAAAAACGATGCAAGAAGCACAAGTACAAACAGGGGTAGACAACACACCCAGGTACCAACTGGTGCCCATGTACCACGACAAGGATATTGTAGATAAGCTGTGGCACACCACCATCAAAGAGCCCCGCATACTAGAATGGTACGAGGAAGTTTGGGTAGATTTGGAGGGAGATGGTGGGTGTATATATCTCACGTGTACTCCAGATGAATACGCCAGGAGAGGTGAGAGCTTAAGGGGGGTGTGCAGAGCATGGATGCCTATCAAAGGAACTCCTGCATGGGATGAGGCAGTGATGGACGAAGCAGAATGTAGGAGGATAGAGGATTTAAAGAATTCGTTACTTAAGTAACGAAAGGGGGGAAATGTAGGGGAGGACTGGTCCAGGAGACCCCTCTCGCCTGCGTTTCTTCCCCAGGTGAGGGCTATGGCTCATTGGGCGTTCCCTCGTGCCACCCGGGCCCAGGTGGTGGAGGGCTCACCCACTGGAGACATTGCCCACACGTATCGAGTGCCCACATGTATTGATTGCCACACAAATTTAGCTAGGCCCAGAAACCATTCTTTGCCCGGTAAAAGATGGTGTGGGCTCAGCGCACTGTAGCGCGGCCCCCACCCTTGGAGAGTCACATCCCTGTTGCCGCAGCACCCTGGCAGATCCGCTGCGAGCACGTTCCCACGACCAAGACGGACATGAGCTAGCGCAATACGCTAACATTGTAACAGTTCACCTCCCGCAGTGTACTATCACTATCAGCATGATCCGGCCAGCAGGCCTGAACAATGAGAAGAACGGTAAAATGGTCATCTGATGGCAGACAGTCTTTATATATATGTATATGTATATTAATGTCAAGACCTCTTGCAAAGTATGCTTCCCTCCACAAAATCTCCTATATTACAAACGCCTGTAGAATGTATTAAAATGAGAGAGCATGCTCCCATGATATAAGCAATGGCGAGCTCACACCATTGCAGGTGGATGCTAATAATAATGGAACGCTCCAGGGATCTGTTTGTTGCGTGTATCACTGGGCAGCCTACCTCCCATGGTTTTGCGCCATAACTAAGCTAATGCTGCTAGAGTACACGAGAAAGCGAATGCAACTATACTATGAACTCATGTAAAGGATGCGCGAGAATGCACTTATCATGTGTGTATGTCTAAGCCCCTTATGTGCCACCACCGTCACGTACAGTGGCGGGTCGTTTTCTATGTACTCCACTGATCCAACTACTACCTCATTTACTGCGAATGTATATGCATGTAACTAAAACACTGTAGCTGCTAGAATATAATGTACAAATATGGTGCTCGGACTGGATATAATCAAGACACATCCAGCAAAGGTTAAATGCATGTTTTGAAGTGATTTTAAATAAGTATTATAGAAAGTGTTCAAATGTTTGCGATGTCTTTACCTACATTCAGCAACACACGAGGGAGATACCTTTGTGAATGTGTACAAGGTCTCGATGGATCCCCCTCCCACCCTGCGAAGGCTGCCAAGACATGAGAACAGAGGCCCGCTCTGCGCTATCACACCTCCCCCGACCCGACTGGAGCCACTTCAAAGATTTGTAGCCCCGCTGCAGCACCCAAGGCCGCGGCCAGCCACCTGCATTATTTACAGCACAGCAGTAAACCTTTGTCTAAACTCAAGCGCCCCCTCGTAAACCCCACAACCCACCGGACTGTCTCAGACTTATGGCCCTGTGCAATCAGGACACCCAACACTTTGACAACACACAGCGAAACATCCATAACCACTTCTAACAAGACAGAAATACCTGTACCACCCGCCCCAGGCCCCGGAGCTTAGCCCCTCGACCTATGGCCCCGGTCAACAGGACACGGGTAACCAGGCCTCGATATATTACCTCCAGACCCCTCACAAGGTGCATTCCTCCTGTGTTGCATTAACCTATAAAATAACCTATTGGAAGATTTACTAAAGAGAATAACACTGTAAATGACTGAATGACTGCGGTGTGCATGGCCGAGGGCAAGCAAGTCAGAAAAGGCATTCATCTCTGCCACAGGCAGCATTGGCACACCAACACCGCCCGGATGAACTCAAGCCGACCTGCCAGGCCCAGCCCAACCCACGAGGGTGACCAATGACGTCCTTCAGCCAAGACCAACCACGCCGCAGCAGCACCTATAGTTAGTCGTCGCCACCCAATCCCAATGAACTTGTGCCCCCTATAGTATGTAGGTTGTGATGACGTTTTTTGTAAATATATACGCCTGTCTTTGCTATTGTCAGACAGAGCGCTCTCGGAGTTTGCAGAGTTCTTTGCATGCCCAATTCTGATTGATAAACTCCCATTTACGCTCACCCGCACTCTGTCTTGGCCTTATTCCCATTTTGGGAGAGTCCTTCATTGTCTCTCATTGCGGGGAGGATCGTGCTGTTTGGGGATGCTTGCTTTCACCTTTCTTGGGGATGTGCCTGTCCTGCTCCTACTGCCACTCTCATGCTAGTAAAGAACTCAACAATATCATCAGCCTATTCGCTATCCTGCTCTTCCTACTTCTGCACAACCTTACCCTTCTCTTCCACTATTTGGGGCCTGTAAAGGTGTTGAAGAAGGAGTCCGACAAGGAGATGTCATGATTGGGGTATAGACTTTTATTTTAAACCACAAAACCTAACTATTTAAAGCCACAACACCTAACTATTACTGTATCTATGAGGGGTTTCCCTGCCTCAACCTAGGAAAATAAAGAAATGTCAGAATGTCTGTCAAATGATAATCTGTCCTTGTGCAAAACCCTGCTTCTATCCCATATACTTAAACCTAAGAAGGTCTTACACCAGGAGGAGAATGCCTCCCTTCTCCCGATATCAGTTAAGGAGAAAGTCCAAGAGAAGGCATCCCTTCTCCTGGCAAGCTCCGAAAGTTCAAAGCAAAAGAAAAGGTCTCTCACCAACACATTGTCTCCCTTCTCGTGGTGTCTGGTGTTTCTAAAGTCCAGGAGAATGCCTCCATTGCCCTTGGATTTCTCCTCTAACAAAATAATTGTTTCTGTGACTCTGGTAGTTCCTGACGAGCTTTCTTCACTAGCCCCTGTGAGGGGTCAGAAATGTGAGGCGGACAACTTTTGGATGATCATTCAAAATACACCATTTTATTAAATCATAAATGTTAACAAACGCCTCACTATCCCTATTCTGGTAAGGATTTCCATGCCTATTAAAACTAAAGGAAAACACTCTGACATAAGATATCTGGCCCTCACACTTAAACATCAAATACATAAAGTAATATATGGCGGTTTATAGTAAGATCATCAATAACATCAACAATGATATTCACAGTCTCTCTTAGTACCTGGGTGAACTTCCCTTTTCTCAGGTTTCAAGGTAAAGTCAGCTCCAATATTCAGCAAAAAGAAACCAGGAAATCCGTGTGTATCATACAGCCTCAATTCAGTTCTTGGCTCCTTCAATGTCAAAGCAAAGTTCTGTTAACCAAAGTTCAAACAACAGAAAAGCTTCTCTACTTGGAGATAGGGGTCGCGGTAGGTATCTTTGCCAGAATTACTTCACAGCACTTCTATCTCCACTTCAGAAACTTTCAACTCTGAGTAACTTCTATAAGAGTTCACCATCAGGGTCTACTCCTCTGCTTCATAGTATTCTAACTACAAATGTACTACTGAAATCTCAAATCTACTGACAACCAAATACACCACCACAGCATTAGAACTTTGTGACTCTTAAACAGTTTTCAGTTATGACAAGATTCACTTTAATGTACTTCACCACCTTCAAGACACTCTTACTCTGAATATTCCTTTTCCAGAGGGGCAGCCTCTTTGCCACTCTTGTCTGTCTGAAACAATGACAACTCAAAATTGCCTTTAGGACACACTTCTCTCTTCTTCCTATTGGCTTTGGCAATGTAGGTTGTATCAACTTCAAAGAACAATTATAAGTAGCAAGCTTCCCTTCCTCAACCATGCCTTTATTTCCTCTGTCTACTGTTAGCCAGAACAATTACCCAGAAGCTTTGCTGCCATCCTCTTGGCTTCAGGTAATACGTGCACACTTTTGTCTTAGTCAACGCTGACATTCTATTTGGCTCACAGTAACATTTAAGCCGTTCTTGGGCTCTGGGAAAGGCTGGTTTCACTCTTAATTAGGAAAATACCTTGTTCACTCTTGGCTTGGGTAATGCTTGCTCTTTCCAACTTGTAATAACAATGTTTAAACACTTGGCTTCTCTTGTTGATTGCTTTAGTAAAGATTCAGGTCATTCTTCCTCCTAGAATCTTTATTAGGCACACGCGACCACTTCTTTCTGTGATTTTATAAGTTTTAAGTTCAACAATAGAGTTTCAGCACATTTCTTCTTTATGCGAGTGAAAGAGAGAATGCCTGATCACACATGAGTGCTACAATTCAAGTGTTCCATTGTTAAATGCACAACAATCAACTTCACATCACTTCTACTCATAGGCGAGTGATTATTTTGCTGGATATTTTTGCGCAAGGAATCATAATGCCTGGTTAAACTCGCCGGCTTCTATGTTCCTTTCTCCATGGGCTGCACAGCGTCTATGACTTTTGGCTTCACTTTGGACCCACACCCTTCCTCACTGAAGGCGTCTCCGGTCCAGCGAAGCCCATCTTGCTCCTGAGACTCTCGGCTCCACAGCAACCTCTGGTCATGGTCTCTGACACGCTTCCTGCTGCGCAATCTCTGCAATTAGGCTCACATGGGGCAAGGCAGTCTTCCTTCACGCCTTCTGCTGCGCAACCTCTGCACATCAGAGTTTGAGGGAACAGAACCCTCACAGGACAAGCAAGTGAAATATGCTGTATCAGCATCCCAGCGTCCCTTTGGTTCTCCCACTTCTGCCTGGATTGCCAACACTGTGCCTTCTTCTTTCTGCTTCTGCTACTGCTGCTTATAAGCCAGTCACAGTTCCAGCTCCTTCTAATGGCCTGCACCTGAGGGGGCCTTTTAAGCCTCTCAGCTTTCCTCAGGTGTGGGCCATCAGGCTTAATTGCCTGACTACTGCTGCACCATGCCTCTTCAGCCCTCTTCCTTGTCCCAGTACCAGCAGGATTATGGGACTTGTAGTCCTAAACAACAAGATCAGGTCTTTTTTGGTAACTTCTTATTTTTAGGGCTATATTTATTTCCCTTAAAGGTATTCAGGGATGAACAATCAGAATTCCTTGTTAAAGAGGAAGACGAACAAGTTACTTTCTTACCTGGTAGCGTTCTTTCGATGGGATGTTCCTCTGACGTATTCCACATCTATGACAGTAATCACCACAGCTGTGCTGCTTTGGAAAATTTTCCGCGTCTGCGTCCTGCATCGATGATGTCGATACGCCCCTTCGAGGACCTCCTCCGACGGTCGACGTCACTGGATGTTATATGTAGGACGCACGACGCCCATAGCCTCAGTTGTAGTTTTTTCCCAGAACGTGTGGCACCAATCTTCTGCCAGTATGACTACAGAAAGCCTTGCGGAAACGGAAGCTGCAATCGCATAAGAAATTCTGTAGAGGGGCAGGCTGGGAGGGTGCTATGTGGAATACATCAGAGGAACATCCCATCGAAAGAACGTTACCAGGTAAGAAAGTAACTTGTTCTTCGAAGGGATTGTGTCCTCTGACGTATTCCACATCTATGACAGACTCCCAAAGCAGTACCAACGTATGGAGGTGGGAAAATAATTTAGAATTTTAGAATGCCCAATCAAATTGCAGAATAGAGGACCGCCTTGCCAAAGGCTAAATCTTGCCCATGGATAGAATCCAGGGAGTAGTGTATTACAAAAGTATGGATAGAGGCCCATGTGGCTGCTTCACAGATATTACAAATGGGAACACCGCTCTGCAGAGCAGTAGAGGCAGCCACCCCCCTAGTAGAATTGCCCCATAAACCTACCGGAGGGTCCTTACCCGCCAAACGGTAGCATTCAGAGATTGACAAGATGATCCAATGGGACAAGGTCTGCTTAGAAACAGCTTGACCCGAACGCCTTCCAGCGTATCCAACAAAGACCTGATCCTCCACTCTGACCCGGGACATGTGTGAGATGTAGAAACTTAAAGCTCTCCTAGGATCCAACCTATTGAGCCTCTCCTCTTCCTTACAAGGTGCGGAGGAGGATAGAACGCCGGAAGAACTACCTTCTGGCTCAAATGAAATTCCGACACAACCTTCGGAAGGAAAGAAAGACTAACCCTAAGGACACCCCTGTCCTTATGGAACACCGTGAAAGGTGGCTTGGCGGATAGTGCCTGCAACTCACTCACTCTGCGAGCGGAAGTAACCGCAACTAAAAATATAGTCTTAAAGGACCACAGTCTCAATGGACAAGAATGTAAGGGCTCAAACGGAGCTCCCATCAGGAACTTCAAAACTAAGTTCAAATCCCAACCGGGCACCTGGAAAGGTGACGGAGGAAACACATTAGTTAGCCCTTTCAGAAACGAAGACATCAAAGGAATCTTAAGATAAGAACACGCCTCAGACGAGCGCATAAATGTGGACAGCGGCACCATGTACTCCTTAATGGTACCCACTTGCAGACCCTTGTGGGCTAAAGAAAGCAAAAAAGACAGAACCACAGGAATGGTACATGAAAAAGGATCCATATTCTGTACCCTGCACCAGTCGCAGAACTTTCTCCAACGGCAAAAGTACAGGGATTTTGTTGTGGTCCGTCGGGCCGAAAGCAACACCTCCATCACGTCTTCAGGGAGGACCCAATCCTTATACATCAACCTTTCAGATACCAAGCATGAAGGCTGAGAGACTTGACCTCTGGATGGAGAACCCGACCTCCCTTCCGTGAGAGCAGATCGTCTCGGTAGGGAATACGGCGTAGAGGGGAGATGGACATGTCGAGAAGGTCCGGGTACCACGCTCTCCTTGCCCATGCCAGAGCAATGAGGATCATTTGGGAACCAAACTTCCGTAACCTCTGCAACACTTGAGGAATGACTGGGACTGGAGGAAACACGTACAGCAGTGGGAAGGACCACTCCACTACGAACGCATCCCCTAAGGCTCCTCTTGGAGGAAATTCCCGCGAGCAGAATCTTTCGCACTTCCAGTTGACACTGGTGGCGAAGAGATCCACTTGTGGGGTCCCCGAAAGGGCAAAGATCTCCAAGAGAACTTCCAGAGCCAGCTCCCACTCGTGAGAGACCGTGCTCTGCCTGCTCAGAGCGTCCGACGCCTCGTTTTTGTCTCCGGCCAGATGAACTGCCAAGATCGAAATTTCGTGCTGGATGGCCCGGAATCAGAGCTGCATCGCCTCTCTGCACAGCGGGAGAGACCCTGCCCCCCACTTTCTGTTGAGGTAGTGCATGGCCACTGTACTGTCTGTCAGAATCAGGACATTCTTCCCCCGCACAGATGGCAGAAAAGCCTACAGACGGCAACAGATTGATATGGAGTCTGGACTCCTACGGAGACCAACGACCGCTGACTGTCAACTCGTTGACATGAGCTCCCCATCCCATAAGGGATGCCTCCGTCACGATCGTTACCAACGGCCAGGGTAGCCAAAATGGAGCCCCCTTCATCAGATTTCCTTCAACGACCCACCACAGAAGATCCTGGGTGACTGAAGGGGCACCTGAACGGGATCCGACATCCTGCCGGAGGACTGAGACCACTGCATCTTGAGAGCCCATTGCAGATATCTCATCCGCAAACTGGCCTCTGGCACCAGTAGAATGCAGGATGCCATGATGCCGAGCAACCTCAAGAACTCGAACGCCGGGAGACTCTGGGCATGTCGAAACTTGTGCACCATCTGCAGAATATGATGAGCCCTCACCTGGGGAAGCGAACACAGCCCCAGGGATGTGTCGAGGACTGCTCCGATGTACTGGAGCCGCTGGGTAGGTGTCAAGTGGGACTTCTTAAAATTGGGGGAGAAGCCCAGCCTGTGAAGGGAGTGGCAGGTGACTGACAGATGATCCAGTACTTGCTCATGAGAGCGCCCCCTGATCAACCAATCGTCCAGGTAGGGGTAGACGTGAATCCCCCCCTTCCTGAGATACGCTGCCACCACCACCATTAGCTTTGTGAAAACCCTCGGGCAGAGGTCAATCCAAACGGCAGGACTTGAAACTGAAAATGCGAGTCGCCAACCGCGAACCTCAAGTACGTCTTGTGCTTGGGATGAATCGGCACATGAAAGTAAGCATCCTTGAGGTCGAGAGACACCAACCAGTCCTGAAGTTGAAGGGCCTGGAGGACTTGAGAGAGAGTAACCATCTTGAACTTGTCCATCCTGAGGAGCTTGTTCAGACCACGCAAGTCCATGATGGGTCTCAATCCCCCCTATTTTTTCGGGATCAAAAAATATGGGGAATACCATCCGTTGTTCCTCTCTGCTACAGGCACCAGTTCTATGGTGCCTTTCTCCAGCAGGGATATGATTTCCTGCGCAAGGAGCGGATCCGGACTCGTCAAAGAGAGCTTCCCCGGTGGATTGTCGTGAGGCCTCTGCCGGAAAGGAAGACAGTAGCCGTGGGCTATGATCTCCAGAACCCACACATCTGAAGTAATAGCATGCCATTCTACAAGGTGCTGCGCCAGCCTTCCCCAACCGCCGAACAATGGGACATGGCCTCATGACCGAGCTGAAACGGCTGAGGCAGTGCCTGAGGGAAAAGAGGCAGCTGCTTGAGCGGCTTTGGCACCTCGAGTACCTTGTTTTCCACCTCTGGTACTCCTACGTTGGCCCCTTTGACTGGCAGCTCCCCTCGATCTACCAAAGGAAGAGTAGTATCGAAAGGAACCTCCTGGCGGTGGTTGACGTACTGCAGCGCTCAACGACTTTGCTGCAGCTTTGGAGGTCTGCAACCTCTCAAGGCTCTCGTCAGCCTTGCAGCCAAAAAGATGGACACCATCAAAGGGCATGTTGAGAAGCCAGGAGTGTACATCAGGAGCAAAACCCGACTTACGCAACCACGCAAACCTGCGCATCACGGTGCTCACCGCCATGGACCGGCTGACACAGTTTGCCACGTCCAGACCCGACTGAACAGATTCACACATGGCATCCCTGCCATCCTGAACGAGGGCAAGAAAACCATCCCGTTCCTCCCCTTCGGGAATATGTTCAGCCGCCAAAGATACACAATTCCACAGAGTGTGCGTGAATCTTGCATGGGCACAAACAGAGTTGGCTACCTTTAAAGCCATACCCCCAGAAGAAAATATCTTCTTCGCCCAACCGTCAAAGCGTTTGTTGTCCCTATCAGGAGGGATTGTAGGGTACGCCGCCTGCTTTGCTGGGGCCGTAGCCGCCTGTACCACCAAACTCTCTGGAGTGGGATGCGTGGACAAGTAGCAGGGGTCACCACTGGCTGGACAATATTTTTTCGGTAACAACTTATTTACTGCCGGAAGACTCTCCAGAGCAGTCCAAGCCGGCCCCACCCTTCTTTGTAAGGCCATATGAAATGGCAACACCGGGTCAGTGGGTGGACCTTGGTCAAGGATATCTGTCAGGTCATCCTGCAGAAAATCCACAGGTGGAGCAGACCACCCCAAGTACTCTGTCACCCTCGACATGAGTCGACTGTACGAAGACTCGGCGTGTGTACCAGGCCCAGGCCTGCCAAACTCAACCTCCGTAGAGGTGTCCAGACGACTTGCGTCATGCAAGGATTGACGCAGGTCTTCCATCTGGCTATGACCAGACAACAGTTCATCAGGAACCTCATGAGGAACAAACCCCTCAACACCTGACCCTTTATCCACCTCTGATATATAATCCAAAGGCTGGAATAAATCCCTGGATGAGGGCACAGAAAAAGGCTCAAACACAGACCTCACTGATTTACTCAGGGCCTTCCTCTGAGTTTCCACCGTCCTCCGGGGTACCTCCGGTAAACCCTCCACAAAAGGCGTCAAGGGCGTCGATGGAATTGGCGCCGACGTCGAGCGAGGCGCCGGTGACTTCGACAATGGCTTCGAGTCCGGAGCCCCAAGCGTGTCCTTCGACGGCCTCTGCGCCGATGGCGCCGATGACGTCCTCGGAGCCGGCGGCCTGAGAGAGTCCCTCGACGGACACGGCGCCGACGGCGTCAATGTCTTCTTAGAAGGCCTCACAGGCTGCAACAGTCTGGAGGGCGTCGAGGACCGGGACCTGGAGCGGGCATGGCTAGAGCGATGCACCTTGTTCGATCGGGACCTCGACGGCTTCCGATCATCGCGCCGACCGCCCGAGCTCCAAGGTGTGCGAGCGGTGGCCCTAGCACGTTCCTTGCCGGCTTCTCTCGAAGGCGTGGACGGAACGGAGCCCTGCGATTCGAAAAAAAATCGCCATCATCTCCTTACGAAATGCGTCCCATTCCACTGGAGATTAATTCTTGTCGGGAACAAGCTACCCACCATCTGGCAGAGTCCTCGGACGAGGAAGGCAACCGGTGACGGCATTTCCGCGAGTGCCTAGAAGAGGCCGCGGAATCGCGGGAACCACTCCGGGACCGAGACACCCTGGACTTACGCCGAAGCGGAGAGTCGCCCCTCGAATCGTCGGTCGAAAGCCCAGCGGATTTCGACTTACAGGATTTGGAATCCTTAGCTACAGATAGCTTCTTCTTCCGCTCCCGCAAGGCTTTCGACGTCAAAGACTGGCATTCGTCACAGTCATCGGTAGCGTGGTCCTCACAGAGGCACCACAGGCAGACATTGTGCTGGTCCATAAGTGACATCTTGGAACCGCAGCCGCAGCACTTCTTGAAGCCCGACCTTGGGGTAAAAGAAGACAAAGACATAATTCTCACAAGAACCAAGAACGAAGAACCAATTCAACAGTAGAAGAACCGAGGCGCGCCGGGATTCCGAAGCGAACGCGTTCTACATATACTGAATAAATACAAAATACAAATACAAATACATATAACATCCGGTGACGTCGGCCGTCGGAGGAGGTCCTCAAAGGGGCGTATCGACGTCATCGATGCAGGACGCAGATGCCGAAAATTTTCCGAAGCAGCACAGCTGTGGTGATTGCTGTCATAGATGTGGAATACGTCGGAGGACACAATCCCTTCGAAATTTTATTTAAGGCAACATTCCATTATACCCCTGGGAGTAAGAAGGACCTTTATCCTTAAGTGCCTCGAATGGTTGTTCAGTGCTTAGGGTTTGTTCATATTTTATGTCACTTATGCCCATAGCCACAGATTTTATATGTGGTTCAGATACATCATAGCGGCAATAAGCAATTACATACTTTGGCAACTTAAAAAGGCTCTCCCTTTTAAAGGATATGTACTGCGTTTCATCCCACAGGATCTCCTCACCATCCTGGGCCTTGTCTCCTCCCAGGTGATCCCCCTGGGCCTTGATCCTCCCGCAGTACCCCACCCACAAGGTCTGGATCATGTAGAGTCTGCCTTTCCCTGGCCACCACGAAGGAGACTTTAGGCAGGGGTTTAGTGAGGGATCTGTAGGATTCATCACAGCCCCCAAAGGCTTCCTTAGTCCAACCTCCTTTCCCAATGTCTCCTTGGTTAGGAATATCATTCCATGTGAACAGTTCCCTAGATATTCAGTAAGTGGTCTTTTGACTACCACGGTGATGAGGAGATACTCCTCTGATGTGTTCTTTGTACTCTTGGTTGGAGTTTTGGTAAGTGGCTTTAGGACGACCACTGTGATTCAGAAACACTTCTCTGTGGTACTCTGTCTTCCAACTTGGGTCAGTGGTCTTGTGCCTGCCACCATAATGAGGAAACCTTTCTCTATTGTACTTTTCATCCTCTGTTGGGTCAGCGGGCTTATGACTGCCACTTTTGTGAGGAAGCTCTCCTCGGATGCTTGATTCAAAATAGCTACGGTCCCCGACCCATCTCTCGTGGCCAGTAGGCTTATTGCTGCCACTGCAACAAGGAAATTCTTCTCGGATGCTTGATTCGATATTTCTAGGGTCCCCGACCCATCTCTGGTGGTCAGTGGGTTTATCTGTTAATACTGGTTGCAACCTGTAAATAAACTTTGAGGTACCAGGAGTAAGGAGACTGGCACAAGGTTAGTGATTCCACAAAACGTTTATTTAAATAATAAAAGGAGGGGGAAGAAGGCCTCACTGTTCGTAACTCTATGAGGGGATTCCCTGCCTCAACAAAATGAACTATTATGATAGTCGTCAGGATGTCAAAATAAATGTCCACTGTCCTGTGTCCCAAAACCTATTCTGAACCTCACACTTAATATACTACCACTGCGACGAGGAAGTTCTCCTCGGATAATTGATTCAATATTGCTAGAGTCGCTGAACTGTCTCTGGTGGTCAGTGGGCTTATTGCTGCCACTGCGACGAGGAAGATCTCCTTGGATGCTCACTCCACTCTTCCCAATAGTTTGTGTTTTACTATTGTGCCAGGGACGAGCCCCTCTTCCACCCCTGTGTCCCCTCCAGGTCTCTCGTACCTCCAGTTTCCTTCTTTGGGACTTTGGTATGCCACCAGAGCTTCCTGGGACTGGGGTCCATCACTCTGGCTCTTCAGGATTCTCTTCTCTGCTTCCACAGCACTGCGGATGTACCGCGCTATGCTGTATTGCTCGGTTCTCTTTTCCTGTTTTGCGTTCAGGTCTGCTCCAGCTCCCACTGAGTACTCCCTCAGCGATTCACCTGCATTCTCCACTCTTCTATTCCTCTGGTCATAAGGTCCTCTGCATTAAACCACCCCTAGGACGGACTATTGGGTAGCAGTCTAACTTCCCTAGCCTTATAGGAGAGGGTTCCCCCCTGGGGAGAGTGACATCACCTAGTTGAATTGTCACAGGACACAAGTGTGTCGTTTTGTCAACCACCTCCTCGATCTTAAGTACTTTCTTTACTCTTGCAACCTATCATTAACTTCACTTAACCTTTTAATCTTACAATCATTTCGTCATCCTGTCACCTCCTCTAGCCATCTCGCAAACGCTTCCCAATGCTTTGTGGTTATCTTCCCTGTTTGTTGCATCAATTCCTGTCTAAGAGCTCCCAGTTTATATAAATTGAAAGTCCCTGCAATCGGAAACTGAGTATGCTTGTTCGGTAGTGTCAAAGAATGCCAAGAGTTAAAAACAAGCATTGACAATGCCAACAGTTTTGGCTTTAATGCAGGCATCACAAATGTTTTTACCAGGCACTTAAGTAGTGTTATTAACTGGCCATAAATAGTAGCAGCTGCAAAATGGTACAAGCACCTTGATATATAACAACAGTGCCTGACAAATGCCTAATACGTATGCACAAGTCAAAACTGTTGGCTTTGCCAATTCTTGTTTTTAACAGGACTTCAGTGAAGGGCACTCATAGTGCTTATACATCCAGTGGCTGAACGTAGATCTGGTTAGGACATTTTTATTACACGAGTAGCTCATTTACAGCTCCAAATAAGTTCAATCTTAGAAGACTTCTTTGAAAACACACTGGCAGGCACTTCAAGCACACAATGTGAGGGTAGGGCTTGATAAAACTAGCTCAAACAGATCCCAGGAGGATGCATTTTGGGTGGGGCAGATAGTAGGTGGCAATGGACATAGTTATTAGCATAGCCATGGGCAGTCAATGGGTGGGTAAATAACCAAATAACACCTACAAGTTTTGTGCCCATCTTCATATGCAATTTCTTCCAAGCTGTACTCTAATGCAAATATTTTGGTTTAACTCAACCTAATAGCCAAGTCTAAAAGGGAATAGCTTGGGCATTTGAAACAGGATGTTCTGTGAATCATGACTTGGATTCCCCGGTTGGGCCGCTTGAACACTTCACACTCCCCCAAATGATAAATTGAGTACCACAAAGTGGGTAATTTTTAACTTAGATTTTTTTTTTTTTTGGTTGTTAAACACAACCGTTCAAATATCTAAATGATTAGAACAAATACAGATATGTTTACAGATATGTTTATATACATTCCTTTGAAGTTTAGCTTTGGCTATTAATTGATTCACTGCTGTTAGGGAGAATTCTCATCTTATGGCTAATTTCCCTTACCTATAGAGTCCCACAGCAGCTTTGCTGGATTTGAAGGGTTTGTTTTTTTCTCCTGATAATAGTGAGACTCTTTTTCCCACTCTTAGGCATTTTTTGCTATGTGTGTTCTAAGCTATGTTTGTGTTTAATGTCTATGGAGTTTCTCTCACCTCCATAGGAACCATCTTTATTCACATGTGTTACACAGCACCCTTCGTGCAGTGACACAGGGGTGTCGTAGCGACCCCCAAACATAGACTCCATACCGTTTTTGTGAACTAAACCAGTACAAACCATCTTACTATGGAAGTACTGGGAAGGGTTAATAGTTTTTCCCTTATGTTCATTTTCGAGAGGGTAATGTACAGTCCCTCTGTCAAAAGTTTCTGGCTGGTGGCAGTGGTTACTATTGAAAATATTCAACCGCAAATATTTTCCTATGGGATTTTCCCATTGTTCGAGGCTACCACATTTTCTGACAGCCTCTAACATATCGCCGGTGTATTTTAATATTAACTTTACTCCGGTAGGTTTTATTTGCCAGAACTTTAATATACCATCTTTCTCGTGTCTTTCTCTAAACTCCTAACCCAGGTCGGGGATCCTTTGTTTGTCCTTCTGGCGGGCTTCTGCCAGGAAGCCCTCCTTTCGGCGCCACTGAGTCTGGGGTGGGTCCATTGTGTGGGATGGGGAGTAGGATCCCTGGTCAGGTTTGCCTCAGCAACCTGATAGGCTGGAGGGTCTCCCGCCAAAATGACCACTCCACTGTGTAAGTGACAGCTACGCTGTATGAATGGGGATCTTTTTGCATAAAAGCTAAAAGCAGGGTCCTGAGGACTGAAGAGCAAGATGTTGCGACTGGAACTAAGAAGCCGAAGAGGAGAGAATCCAAAGACATCTGCGACGACTGAACCACCGGTGAAGCCCTGCTGCAGCGTCTCACCACTTTTCTCCACACGACGAGAGAAGATCTTCATCTGAAAGAGCCTTCTTCCCTTGAGCTGGGGGGGCCAACCAGTTTTCCAATCGCCTTCCCGGACCTGACTTGGTCAAATTGCCAGTACCCTGTACTTGGAGACCTGATAGCCAGGTACCCGTCCCCCCGGACCACGATTTAAAGGAGCATACCTTTTATTCATCGGGCAGCACCGTGGCTGGTTTCCTCCCTGGGTAGTGCAGTAACTCGAACCTTCCTCCACGATGAGAGCCTCTCTTCCTCTGCTGGATCCCCCAAACTGCAGGAACTACCAGGAACAACCGCCACCGGAGGAACCACTTCTTCATTTTAAAGGTACATTGTTCCGCCAGGCCGCCCTTTTTTCGCGGTAGCTCTAAAGGTGTTTTAAATCCTTTACCTACCTGTTGGGTTGGCCGCCCACTCTCGTAACATTGTGTTTCACCTTCTGCATCCACCTTTTCAAAATCGTTAACCAAAGACTTGACTGCAGCGACAAGAACATTTTGCTCCTGGGCCCTTGCCCTTTACCACTGACTCTGGCACAGGCCTACTGACTCTGGCTAAATTTGTTAGAACTGCATTCTCTAGATTGCTTCTCAACTAGAAATGTGTTGGTGCACCTACTTCTTATAACCACCCTTTCCTTCCCACTTTTAAACCTTGTGAAATGCCATTTTGCTCAGTTTTCATTTAAGTATTTACTATACTGATACACTGCCTTGCTTAATCTGGTTCACAAACTTATGGAAAGTGTTGCTAGGGTGTGTAAGAAGATATTTCTGTATAACTTGTGCTTTCCCTCCCTTGTGAGAAATTGCTAGAATGCCATTTGTGTTCGGTTTATACTGTGCCGTTTTGTTTGCTCAGTTTTCACTCTTGCTCAAACTTGTCTACAATTTACCTAGGGAGTTGTGTATACTTTCTTTGACCGAATTTAACTTGCTTTAAGAACTGTGATAGACGTGTTTAACTAGAAGTGTATACAATAAATATATATATATATATATTCTTTTACTACAAAGCTTTGGTCAGTATTTCCTTGTTCCATAGTACTGAAGGCCTATTGTGTAAATCCTGAATACTGCTCATCTCCCTCTTGAGATAAGTCTGACTGCTCAGCCACAGCTACCAACTAAATCTTTGTGGTACAGACTGATACCAAAGGGGATTTATTGCTCTCGTTCTTTCGATGGGATGTTCCTCTGACGTATTCCACATCTATGACAGTAATCACCACAGCTGTGCTGCTTTGGAAAATTTTCCGCGTCTGCGTCCTGCATCGATGATGTCGATACGCCCCTTCGAGGACCTCCTCCGACGGTCGACGTCACTGGATGTTATATGTAGGACGCACAACGCCCATAGCCTCAGTTGTAGTTTTTTCCCAGAACGTGTGGCACCAATCTTCTGCCAGTATGACTACAGAAAGCCTTGCGGAAACGGAAGCTGCAATCGCATAAGAAATTCTGTAGAGGGGCAGGCTGGGAGGGTGCTGGGAGGGTGCTATGTGGAATACATCAGAGGAACATCCCATCGAAAGAACGTTACCAGGTAAGAAAGTAACTTGTTCTTCGAAGGGATTGTGTCCTCTGACGTATTCCACATCTATGACAGACTCCCAAAGCAGTACCAACGTATGGAGGTGGGAAAATAATTTAGAATTTTAGAATGCCCAATCAAATTGCAGAATAGAGGACCGCCTTGCCAAAGGCTAAATCTTGCCCATGGATAGAATCCAGGGAGTAGTGTATTACAAAAGTATGGATAGAGGCCCATGTGGCTGCTTCACAGATATTACAAATGGGAACACCGCTCTGCAGAGCAGTAGAGGCAGCCACCCCCCTAGTAGAATTGCCCCATAAACCTACCGGAGGGTCCTTACCCGCCAAACGGTAGCATTCAGAGATTGACAAGATGATCCAATGGGACAAGGTCTGCTTAGAAACAGCTTGACCCGAACGCCTTCCAGCGTATCCAACAAAGACCTGATCCTCCACTCTGACCCGGGACATGTGTGAGATGTAGAAACTTAAAGCTCTCCTAGGATCCAACCTATTGAGCCTCTCCTCTTCCTTACAAGGTGCGGAGGAGGATAGAACGCCGGAAGAACTACCTTCTGGCTCAAATGAAATTCCGACACAACCTTCGGAAGGAAAGAAAGACTAACCCTAAGGACACCCCTGTCCTTATGGAACACCGTGAAAGGTGGCTTGGCGGATAGTGCCTGCAACTCACTCACTCTGCGAGCGGAAGTAACCGCAACTAAAAATATAGTCTTAAAGGACCACAGTCTCAATGGACAAGAATGTAAGGGCTCAAACGGAGCTCCCATCAGGAACTTCAAAACTAAGTTCAAATCCCAACCGGGCACCTGGAAAGGTGACGGAGGAAACACATTAGTTAGCCCTTTCAGAAACGAAGACATCAAAGGAATCTTAAGATAAGAACACGCCTCAGACGAGCGCATAAATGTGGACAGCGGCACCATGTACTCCTTAATGGTACCCACTTGCAGACCCTTGTGGGCTAACGAAAGCAAAAAAGACAGAACCACAGGAATGGTACATGAAAAAGGATCCATATTCTGTACCCTGCACCAGTCGCAGAACTTTCTCCAACGGCAAAAGTACAGGGATTTTGTTGTGGTCCGTCGGGCCGAAAGCAACACCTCCATCACGTCTTCAGGGAGGACCCAATCCTTATACATCAACCTTTCAGATACCAAGCATGAAGGCTGAGAGACTTGACCTCTGGATGGAGAACCCGACCTCCCTTCCGTGAGAGCAGATCGTCTCGGTAGGGAATACGGCGTGGAGGGGAGATGGACATGTCGAGAAGGTCCGGGTACCACGCTCTCCTTGCCCATGCCAGAGCAATGAGGATCATTTGGGAACCAAACTTCCGTAACCTCTGCAACACTTGAGGAATGACTGGGACTGGAGGAAACCCGTACAGCAGTGGGAAGGACCACTCCACTACGAACGCATCCCCTAAGGCTCCTCTTGGAGGAAATTCCCGCGAGCAGAATCTTTCGCACTTCCAGTTGACACTGGTGGCGAAGAGATCCACTTGTGGGGTCCCCGAAAGGGCAAAGATCTCCAAGAGAACTTCCAGAGCCAGCTCCCACTCGTGAGAGACCGTGCTCTGCCTGCTCAGAGCGTCCGACGCCTCGTTTTTGTCTCCGGCCAGATGAACTGCCAAGATCGAAATTTCGTGCTGGATGGCCCGGAATCAGAGCTGCATCGCCTCTCTGCACAGCGGGAGAGACCCTGCCCCCCACTTTCTGTTGAGGTAGTGCATGGCCACTGTACTGTCTGTCAGAATCAGGACATTCTTCCCCCGCACAGATGGCAGAAAAGCCTACAGACGGCAACAGATTGATATGGAGTCTGGACTCCTACGGAGACCAACGACCGCTGACTGTCAACTCGTTGACATGAGCTCCCCATCCCATAAGGGATGCCTCCGTCACGATCGTTACCAACGGCCAGGGTAGCCAAAATGGAGCCCCCTTCATCAGATTTCCTTCAACGACCCACCACAGAAGATCCTGGGTGACTGAAGGGGCACCTGAACGGGATCCGACATCCTGCCGGAGGACTGAGACCACTGCATCTTGAGAGCCCATTGCAGATATCTCATCCGCAAACTGGCCTCTGGCACCAGTAGAATGCAGGATGCCATGATGCCGAGCAACCTCAAGAACTCGAACGCCGGGAGACTCTGGGCATGTCGAAACTTGTGCACCATCTGCAGAATATGATGAGCCCTCACCTGGGGAAGCGAACACAGCCCCAGGGATGTGTCGAGGACTGCTCCGATGTACTGGAGCCGCTGGGTAGGTGTCAAGTGGGACTTCTTAAAATTGGGGGAGAAGCCCAGCCTGTGAAGGGAGTGGCAGGTGACTGACAGATGATCCAGTACTTGCTCATGAGAGCGCCCCCTGATCAACCAATCTTCCAGGTAGGGGTAGACGTGAATCCCCCCCTTCCTGAGATACGCTGCCACCACCACCATTAGCTTTGTGAAAACCCTCGGGCGGAGGTCAATCCAAACGGCAGGACTTGAAACTGAAAATGCGAGTCGCCAACCGCGAACCTCAAGTACGTCTTGTGCTTGGGATGAATCGGCACATGAAAGTAAGCATCCTTGAGGTCGAGAGACACCAACCAGTCCTGAAGTTGAAGGGCCTGGAGGACTTGAGAGAGAGTAACCATCTTGAACTTGTCCATCCTGAGGAGCTTGTTCAGACCACGCAAGTCCATGATGGGTCTCAATCCCCCCTATTTTTCCGGGATCAAAAAATATGGGGAATACCATCCGTTGTTCCTCTCTGCTACAGGCACCAGTTCTATGGTGCCTTTCTCCAGCAGGGATATGATTTCCTGCGCAAGGAGCGGATCCGGACTCGTCAAAGAGAGCTTCCCCGGTGGATTGTCGTGAGGCCTCTGCCGGAAAGGAAGACAGTAGCCGTGGGCTATGATCTCCAGAACCCACACATCTGAAGTAATAGCATGCCATTCTACAAGGTGCTGCGCCAGCCTTCCCCAACCGCCGAACAATGGGACATGGCCTCATGACTGAGCTGAAACGGCTGAGGCAGTGCCTGAGGGAAAAGAGGCAGCTGCTTGAGCGGCTTTGGCACCTCGAGTACCTTGTTTTCCACCTCTGGTACTCCTACGTTGGCCCCTTTGACTGGCAGCTCCCCTCGATCTACCAAAGGAAGAGTAGTATCGAAAGGAACCTCCTGGCGGTGGTTGACGTACTGCAGCGCTCAACGACTTTGCTGCAGCTTTGGAGGTCTACAACCTCTCAAGGCTCTCGTCAGCCTTGCTGCCAAAAAGATGGACACCATCAAAGGGCATGTTGAGAAGCCAGGAGTGTACATCAGGAGCAAAACCCGACTTACGCAACCACGCAAACCTGCGCATCACTGTGCTCACCGCCATGGACCGGCTGACACAGTTTGCCACGTCTAGACCCGACTGAACAGATTCACACATGGCATCCCTGCCATCCTGAACGAGGGCAAGAAAACCATCCCGTTCCTCCCCTTCGGGAATATGTTCAGCCGCCAAAGATACACAATTCCACAGAGTGTGCGTGAATCTTGCATGGGCACAAACAGAGTTGGCTACCTTTAAAGCCATACCCCCAGAAGAAAATATCTTCTTCGCCCAACCGTCAAAGCGTTTGTCGTCCCTATCAGGAGGGATTGTAGGGTACGCCGCCTGCTTTGCTGGGGCCGTAGCCGCCTGTACCACCAAACTCTCTGGAGTGGGATGCGTGGACAAGTAGCAGGGGTCACCACTGGCTGGACAATATTTTTTCGGTAACAACTTATTTACTGCCGGAAGACTCTCCAGAGCAGTCCAAACCGGCCCCACCCTTCTTTGTAAGGCCATATGAAATGGCAACACCGGGTCAGTGGGTGGACCTTGGTCAAGGATATCTGTCAGGTCATCCTGCAGAAAATCCACAGGTGGAGCAGACCATCCCAAGTACTCTGTCACCCTCGACATGAGCCGACTGTACGAAGACTCGGCGTGTGTACCAGGCCCAGGCCTGCCAAACTCAACCTCCGTAGAGGTGTCCAGACGACTTGCGTCATGCAAGGATTGACGCAGGTCTTCCATCTGGCTATGACCAGACAACAGTTCATCAGGAACCTCATGAGGAACAAACCCCTCAACACCTGACCCTTTATCCACCTCTGATATATAATCCAAAGGCTGGAATAAATCCCTGGATGAGGGCACAGAAAAAGGCTCAAACACAGACCTCACTGATTTACTCAGGGCCTTCCTCTGAGTTTCCACCGTCCTCCGGGGTACCTCCGGTAAACCCTCCACAAAAGGCGTCAAGGGCGTCGATGGAATCGGCGCCGACGTCGAGCGAGGTGCCGATGACTTCGACAATGGCTTCGAGTCCGGAGCCCCAAGCGTGTCCTTCGACGGCCTCTGCGCCGATGGCGCCGATGACGTCCTCGGAGCCGGCGGCCTGAGAGAGTCCCTCGACGGACACGGCGCCGACGGCGTCGATGTCTTCTTAGAAGGCCTCACAGGCTGCAACAGTCTGGAGGGCGTCGAGGACCGGGACCTGGAGCGGGCATGGCTAGAGCGATGCACCTTGTTCGATCGGGACCTCGACGGCTTCCGATCATCGCGCCGACCGCCCGAGCTCCAAGGTGTGCGAGCGGTGGCCCTAGCACGTTCCTTGCCGGCTTCTCTCGAAGGCGTGGACGGAACGGAGCCCTGCGATTCGAAAAAAAATCGCCATCATCTCCTTACGAAATGCGTCCCATTCCACTGGAGATTAATTCTTGTCGGGACAAGCTACCCACCATCTGGCAGAGTCCTCGGACGAGGAAGGCAACCGGTGACGGCATTTCCGCGAGTGCCTAGAAGAGGCCGCGGAATCGCGGGAACCACTCCGGGACCGAGACACCCTGGACTTACGCCGAAGCGGAGAGTCGCCCCTCGAATCGTCGGTCGAAAGCCCAGCGGATTTCGACTTACAGGATTTGGAATCCTTAGCTACAGATAGCTTCTTCTTCCGCTCCCGCAAGGCTTTCGACGTCAAAGACTGGCATTCGTCACAGTCATCGGTAGCGTGGTCCTCACAGAGGCACCACAGGCAGACATTGTGCTGGTCCATAAGTGACATCTTGGAACCGCAGCCGCAGCACTTCTTGAAGCCCGACCTTGGGGTAAAAGAAGACAAAGACATAATTCTCACAAGAACCAAGAACGAAGAACCAATTCAACAGTAGAAGAACCGAGGCGCGCCGGGATTCCGAAGCGAACGCGTTCTACATATACTGAATAAATACAAAATACAAATACAAATACATATAACATCCGGTGACGTCGGCCGTCGGAGGAGGTCCTCAAAGGGGCGTATCGACGTCATCGATGCAGGACGCAGATGCCGAAAATTTTCCGAAGCAGCACAGCTGTGGTGATTGCTGTCATAGATGTGGAATACGTCGGAGGACACAATCCCTTCGAAATTTTATTTAAGGCAACATTCCATTATACCCCTGGGAGTAAGAAGGACCTTTATCCTTAAGTGCCTCGAATGGTTGTTCAGTGCTTAGGGTTTGTTCAGATTTTATGTCACTTATGCCCATAGCCACAGATTTTATATGTGGTTCAGATACATCATAGCGGCAATAAGCAATTACATACTTTGGCAACTTAAAAAGGCTCTCCCTTTTAAAGGATATGTACTGCGTTTCATCCCACAGGATCTCCTCACCATCCTGGGCCTTGTCTCCTCCCAGGTGATCCCCCTGGGCCTTGATCCTCCCGCAGTACCCCACCCACAAGGTCTGGATCATGTAGAGTCTGCCTTTCCCTGGCCACCACGAAGGAGACTTTAGGCAGGGGTTTAGTGAGGGATCTGTAGGATTCATCACAGCCCCCAAAGGCTTCCTTAGTCCAACCTCCTTTCCCAATGTCTCCTTGGTTAGGAATATCATTCCATGTGAACAGTTCCCTAGATATTCAGTAAGTGGTCTTTTGACTACCACGGTGATGAGGAGATACTCCTCTGATGTGTTCTTTGTACTCTTGGTTGGAGTTTTGGTAAGTGGCTTTAGGACGACCACTGTGATTCAGAAACACTTCTCTGTGGTACTCTGTCTTCCAACTTGGGTCAGTGGTCTTGTGCCTGCCACCATAATGAGGAAACCTTTCTCTATTGTACTTTTCATCCTCTGTTGGGTCAGCGGGCTTATGACTGCCACTTTTGTGAGGAAGCTCTCCTCGGATGCTTGATTCAAAATAGCTACGGTCCCCGACCCATCTCTCGTGGCCAGTAGGCTTATTGCTGCCACTGCAACAAGGAAATTCTTCTCGGATGCTTGATTCGATATTTCTAGGGTCCCCGACCCATCTCTGGTGGTCAGTGGGTTTATCTGTTAATACTGGTTGCAACCTGTAAATAAACTTTGAGGTACCAGGAGTAAGGAGACTGGCACAAGGTTAGTGATTCCACAAAACGTTTATTTAAATAATAAAAGGAGGGGGAAGAAGGCCTCACTGTTCGTAACTCTATGAGGGGATTCCCTGCCTCAACAAAATGAACTATTATGATAGTCGTCAGGATGTCAAAATAAATGTCCACTGTCCTGTGTCCCAAAACCTATTCTGAACCTCACACTTAATATACTACCACTGCGACGAGGAAGTTCTCCTCGGATAATTGATTCAATATTGCTAGAGTCGCTGAACTGTCTCTGGTGGTCAGTGGGCTTATTGCTGCCACTGCGACGAGGAAGATCTCCTTGGATGCTCACTCCACTCTTCCCAATAGTTTGTGTTTTACTATTGTGCCAGGGACGAGCCCCTCTTCCACCCCTGTGTCCCCTCCAGGTCTCTCGTACCTCCAGTTTCCTTCTTTGGGACTTTGGTATGCCACCAGAGCTTCCTGGGACTGGGGTCCATCACTCTGGCTCTTCAGGATTCTCTTCTCTGCTTCCACAGCACTGCGGATGTACCGCGCTATGCTGTATTGCTCGGTTCTCTTTTCCTGTTTTGCGTTCAGGTCTGCTCCAGCTCCCACTGAGTACTCCCTCAGCGATTCACCTGCATTCTCCACTCTTCTATTCCTCTGGTCATAAGGTCCTCTGCATTAAACCACCCCTAGGACGGACTATTGGGTAGCAGTCTAACTTCCCTAGCCTTATAGGAGAGGGTTCCCCCCTGGGGAGAGTGACATCACCTAGTTGAATTGTCACAGGACACAAGTGTGTCGTTTTGTCAACCACCTCCTCGATCTTAAGTACTTTCTTTACTCTTGCAACCTATCATTAACTTCACTTAACCTTTTAATCTTACAATCATTTCGTCATCCTGTCACCTCCTCTAGCCATCTCGCAAACGCTTCCCAATGCTTTGTGGTTATCTTCCCTGTTTGTTGCATCAATTCCTGTCTAAGAGCTCCCAGTTTATATAAATTGAAAGTCCCTGCAATCGGAAACTGAGTATGCTTGTTCGGTAGTGTCAAAGAATGCCAAGAGTTAAAAACAAGCATTGACAATGCCAACAGTTTTGGCTTTAATGCAGGCATCACAAATGTTTTTACCAGGCACTTAAGTAGTGTTATTAACTGGCCATAAATAGTAGCAGCTGCAAAATGGTACAAGCACCTTGATATATAACAACAGTGCCTGACAAATGCCTAATACGTATGCACAAGTCAAAACTGTTGGCTTTGCCAATTCTTGTTTTTAACAGGACTTCAGTGAAGGGCACTCATAGTGCTTATACATCCAGTGGCTGAACGTAGATCTGGTTAGGACATTTTTATTACACGAGTAGCTCATTTACAGCTCCAAATAAGTTCAATCTTAGAAGACTTCTTTGAAAACACACTGGCAGGCACTTCAAGCACACAATGTGAGGGTAGGGCTTGATAAAACTAGCTCAAACAGATCCCAGGAGGATGCATTTTGGGTGGGGCAGATAGTAGGTGGCAATGGACATAGTTATTAGCATAGCCATGGGCAGTCAATGGGTGGGTAAATAACCAAATAACACCTACAAGTTTTGTGCCCATCTTCATATGCAATTTCTTCCAAGCTGTACTCTAATGCAAATATTTTGGTTTAACTCAACCTAATAGCCAAGTCTAAAAGGGAATAGCTTGGGCATTTGAAACAGGATGTTCTGTGAATCATGACTTGGATTCCCCGGTTGGGCCGCTTGAACACTTCACACTCCCCCAAATGATAAATTGAGTACCACAAAGTGGGTAATTTTTAACTTAGATTTTTTTTTTTTTTGGTTGTTAAACACAACCGTTCAAATATCTAAATGATTAGAACAAATACAGATATGTTTACAGATATGTTTATATACATTCCTTTGAAGTTTAGCTTTGGCTATTAATTGATTCACTGCTGTTAGGGAGAATTCTCATCTTATGGCTAATTTCCCTTACCTATAGAGTCCCACAGCAGCTTTGCTGGATTTGAAGGGTTTGTTTTTTTCTCCTGATAATAGTGAGACTCTTTTTCCCACTCTTAGGAATTTTTTGCTATGTGTGTTCTAAGCTATGTTTGTGTTTAATGTCTATGGAGTTTCTCTCACCTCCATAGGAACCATCTTTATTCACATGTGTTACACAGCGCCCTTCGTGCAGTGACACAGGGGTGTCGTAGCGACCCCCAAACATAGACTCCATACCGTTTTTGTGAACTAAACCAGTACAAACCATCTTACTATGGAAGTACTGGGAAGGGTTAATAGTTTTTCCCTTATGTTCATTTTCGAGAGGGTAATGTACAGTCCCTCTGTCAAAAGTTTCTGGCTGGTGGCAGTGGTTACTATTGAAAATATTCAACCGCAAATATTTTCCTATGGGATTTTCCCATTGTTCGAGGCTACCACATTTTCTGACAGCCTCTAACATATCGCCGGTGTATTTTAATATTAACTTTACTCCGGTAGGTTTTATTTGCCAGAACTTTAATATACCATCTTTCTCGTGTCTTTCTCTAAACTCCTAACCCAGGTCGGGGATCCTTTGTTTGTCCTTCTGGCGGGCTTCTGCCAGGAAGCCCTCCTTTCGGCGCCACTGAGTCTGGGGTGGGTCCATTGTGTGGGATGGGGAGTAGGATCCCTGATCAGGTTTGCCTCAGCAACCTGATAGGCTGGAGGGTCTCCCGCCAAAATGACCACTCCACTGTGTAAGTGACAGCTACGCTGTATGAATGGGGATCTTTTTGCATAAAAGCTAAAAGCAGGGTCCTGAGGACTGAAGAGCAAGATGTTGCGACTGGAACTAAGAAGCCGAAGAGGAGAGAATCCAAAGACATCTGCGACGACTGAACCACCGGTGAAGCCCTGCTGCAGCGTCTCACCACTTTTCTCCACACGACGAGAGAAGATCTTCATCTGAAAGAGCCTTCTTCCCTTGAGCTGGGGGGGCCAACCAGTTTTCCAATCGCCTTCCCGGACCTGCCTTGGTCAAATTGCCAGTACCCTGTACTTGGAGACCTGATAGCCAGGTACCCGTCCCCCCGGACCACGATTTAAAGGAGCATACCTTTTATTCATCGGGCAGCACCGTGGCTGGTTTCCTCCCTGGGTAGTGCAGTAACTCGAACCTTCCTCCAAGATGAGAGCCTCTCTTCCTCTGCTGGATCCCCCAAACTGCAGGAACTACCAGGAACAACCGCCACCGGAGGAGCCACTTCTTCATTTTAAAGGTACATTGTTCCGCCAGGCCGCCCTTTTTTCGCGGTAGCTCTAAAGGTGTTTTAAATCCTTTACCTACCTGTTGGGTTGGCCGCCCCACTCTCGTAACATTGTGTTTCACCTTCTGCATCCACCTTTTCAAAATCGTTAACCAAAGACTTGACTGCAGCGACAAGAACATTTTGCTCCTGGGCCCTTGCCCTTTACCACTGACTCTGGCACAGGCCTACTGACTCTGGCTAAATTTGTTAGAACTGCATTCTCTAGATTGCTTCTCAACTAGAAATGTGTTGGTGCACCTACTTCTTATAACCACCCTTTCCTTCCCACTTTTAAACCTTGTGAAATGCCATTTTGCTCAGTTTTCATTTAAGTATTTACTATACTGATACACTGCCTTGCTTAATCTGGTTCACAAACTTATGGAAAGTGTTGCTAGGGTGTGTAAGAAGATATTTCTGTATAACTTGTGCTTTCCCTCCCTTGTGAGAAATTGCTAGAATGCCATTTGTGTTCGGTTTATACTGTGCCGTTTTGTTTGCTCAGTTTTCACTCTTGCTCAAACTTGTCTACAATTTACCTAGAGAGTTGTGTATACTTTCTTTGACCGAATTTAACTTGCTTTAAGAACTGTGATAGACGTGTTTAACTAGAAGTGTATACAATAAATATATATATATATATTCTTTTACTACAAAGCTTTGGTCAGTATTTCCTTGTTCCATAGTACTGAAGGCCTATTGTGTAAATCCTGAATACTGCTCATCTCCCTCTTGAGATAAGTCTGACTGCTCAGCCACAGCTACCAACTAAATCTTTGTGGTACAGACTGATACCAAAGGGGATTTATTGCTCTCACCTGTAGTCCTAATCTTCTGTAGTGCTCCCAAACTGCACAGGATTCTGCCTAACAACTGCTATCCATAATATCCCTACACATACACTTACATGCACACATGTATGCACATAGTACTTGCATACACATAAGCATACCATCTTCAATGCTCCTTAGCTTTACAAGGCTCGAAACGTGTGACCAACAGATGATAAGACAAAACAGATTCTCAATTTTCTAAAAGTAAAGTGCTAAGACACATTTATCAGACAATTTTAAAACAAAGAAGGTGATCAATACAGGACTAGGTAACTTCACATTTTTCACATCATATTTACTCCCAAATGAGCCCAGTATCTCTCACCCTTAAAAATACATTTGATTTTACTGTAATATCATATTTAAAAACAGGAGCTATAAATATAAAATATATATAAGATATGATTCCCTACTTGATTGGCTCAAATTGGAGTTTACAATTAGTTTTCATGAATCCTCTCATTCTACATTGATTTAATTGCCCCTATAGGGCGTGATTTCTGCCCGCCCCTCTACCCTAAGTAGGGCTGTGTGAAGTGGGCACGGAATCAAAAGTCATATTTTATGGTACGGGGCGACCCAGGAGTTCAGTCTAGCGCTTGGATAGTCCCCTGAGTGTTCACACCCCTTGATATACTTGACAAAATAAAGCCAGGAAAATGTTGTGAAGTTCTTTTCGACTCAGAGAGACATCATTCTAACGCATTACTCAGAAATATGAAACTGACACTTGAAGGTAGCAAGTTCATATATTTCATTTCACATCTAGTTCCTACTAGCTCTAATTCTCATTGCACCTGCTATGAAAGAAGCAATTATAACATAGCATATTGCCATACATATGAAGAGCGTTATTGCATAAACTAAAAGCATGATTTACATGTAACAAAGAACAAGTACAATGAATCATTTTAAGATACCAGCTTGAGCAACATGGAGTTTATGTTATGTTGGTCTACACTAAGCTATGGCATGATCGGGGAGTGGTGTAACATACCAACGCCCGCAGCCTCACAAAATGCATACAGTTCGACTTCCACATTTAAACTCACGCTTCAGGGCTTGCTGGGATGCATACGAATTGACCACGGCTTCCTGTCAATCTGGTCTGCTTGCGTCTCTGCTCGGAGACCTGCGATGGATGTACCTTCCCAGCCCCCAGGGTTCGAGTTTTGCTGCTGCGCTGTGTGTCCCCCCCGGAAGCTGCCCTTTGTGGTTAAGGTTTATTCTGCTGGAAAGAGGAAGCTAGTTCATCGCCTTTTGCTAAAATCAAGCAACAGGTTATTCATTCAAGGTACTATATTTTTCTACAGCAAGTGTCTACATCTGTCTCTCGCCACCAGCCCTTGCCTTATGTGGAACCGTGTACATTGTATTCAACGCACATTAGTGGTCTCTCGCTGTTGCCATTACTGAAGTTGCCTGATCTGTGACTAACTATCTTAGCTTGTTTCATCCATCATCCAAAATTCATAATAATATATTCATTATGAATATTCAGTTGCAATAGATTATTATTTTCAGTTATAGTGCGCCGAAAGCCCGCAGGCATCAGAGCGCAGGAAAGAAGGGAGCAGACAGAAAAAGAAGACGTTATGCCAGAGAAGCCCCCTAAAGGATCAACCAAAGAAAACTGTTTTTATTCCCCTGCGGTACGTCAAAAAATTGGTTTTGGCACATATAGACAGAGCGAACTTGTTCCACAAGGGAGCCACCTGGGCAACAAAAGACCTGCCTATTCCTCTAACTCTCTTGCTAAGAGGGACTGAGATGCAAATTCCTTCACTAGATTTAGTGAACCTAGTCGGAGTACAGATTTTGACTATTTCTTGGAAATAGCTAGGGGCTTGCCCATTCATGGATTTGTGCACCAGTGTCAAAGCCATAAATTGAATACGAGCTTCCACCAGTGGAGGTTTCTCCTGTGGGCAGAGATGGGTTCCTCTCTTGGTATATTCTTGACGATGCGTACAGCATTGTTCTGAAGGATCTGGAGACGTCTAGGACTGTTGTTACTAGAGCCCAACATCAGAACATTACAATAACGGCACATACCAGAGTGGCGCAGTTTGTCTCTGAAACATAGGGTTTGACCAAGCTAAGAAGACGCAGTGTATATTGTGCCTTGTTTACAACACTCTCTGTGTTAGCATTGATGTTCAAAGAAGCCTCGAACACGATACCCGGTGTCTTAAGTCTATCCATGCTTGGTATAACATGGCCTTCCACACAGAAAGCAGAATATTGTGAATCTAATTTAGATCTTGCCTGAGATGTGCCAAAAATCATTGTCTCCATTTTTCTGGCATTAAGGCACATGCCATTTATAGTCATTAACTGTTGGATGGCAGCATTCACTTTATTTATAGTCTACGAGTCCTCCACATAGTTGCTACTCAGTTTGAACATGAGCTGGGAGTCGTCGGCATAGCTGGTAAAATGGACACCCATCTCGGCCAACAAATCGCACAAAGAGTGACAGTACACGTCGAAGAGACAGTAAAGGGTAACAGAGACCCTCTTCAATACCTCAGGGACACAACCATCCCGAAAATTGGCAATAATGAGCCGAGTAAAAAAAGGAAGGAACAAGGACTTATAGTCCAAAATAATTCTGGATGGCAACAACTAACCAGAGCAAGTGGTAGGCCTCATATTGGACATACCACTAGTCAATGTATCCTCAGATACACCTCTAAATGTGAACCCCACCAAAGGGCAAAGGGGATTGGTCTGAGCTATCCACCGGTATAGTGGAGTTAATAGATCCATCCCAGCCAAATTGGCCTGAATTTTAGTTTGGGCAGCAAGTATTTTAGTTGCAAAGGCAGCTTGAATGTTTTCACAATCAGCATTAGTAGGGATGCAGTTATGTAAAATAACTGGGGGGTTGTCAAGGTCCCTGAGATTCTGGAATAATTTCTTAGAATTATTTTCTGATTCTGCAATTTGACAGTCCAGAAAATATTTTTTTGAAAGTAAAACTTCAGATCCTTTCAATTATCTTCCATTTTTCTCTATTAGTTGGGGATTGGTCTTTTATCCAGGCTCTTTCTGCCTTCCTTTTTTTCTTTTTCAGGACATGTAAAGCCTCACCATACCATTTTTTGGTTGTTTCCCTTCTCTCTTACACTTAATGGTAATGGGAGCAACATGATCCAACATAACCAGAAAACATTTATCAAAGTCTGAAGCAGATGTAGTCAGTATCAGTGAAGATAAGCAAGGTTCCAGGTTCTCTTTACTGATTTTATTAAAATGTTGACAAGATACTTTGCACGTGGGGTTACTTTTCTGATGATAAATAGAGGGCAACACAAACGCAAAGGAAGCAAAAGAGTGGTAAGATCATACACAAGACTGCATAACAGTAGGGCTTAGAACCAAGTTCCTACTAGTCACCCAGTCCAACGTGTTGCCCAAGTTATGCATAGATTCCTTCCCATTCCTTCCCATTCCCATTAGATATTTAATAGATGCAATATTTATAGACACATTTTTGACCACAGTTTCTCTTCTGAAAGCAAACGATAACCCAGAAATCTGTGGAAGGAATCCATCCTTACCATTGCAAGCTATTTACATTCCACAAAAAGGTGCTTTAAAGTTTCACTTTGACCAAAAGACATACAGAATCTACATTCAGTTATTAATTTAAGGTTTTTGCCACGAGATGCAATTTGTGTTCTCCTTGGCCATAGATTAAAATGTATCCTCATTTGAGTGGTCGCATATTTAAACTCTGGGAACTTCATTAAGTATGATGGAATTTGGTGGAGAGGTTTCAGATGGAATTCACCCTTAACAAATAATTGATAGGTTGAGCATTTCTCCCAGGCCCTGCACCAAACCCACAACCACAATTTTGGTTTTGCTCGAATCGGGTTCTCTAGAAGTAGTTTTTCTGAGATATCGTCGGCTTCCAAGGTCAGTCTGCAATATTCTTTCCATGAGTCCAAAGTATTCTCATTATTGGTCTCAAAGGAGGCTAGCAGAAAAGTTAATACATTTGCATTGCTTGAAGTTCTTAACAGCCATTTACAAAAGAAAGATAACACTTGCCATGCTTGCCATGCTACCACTGCCCCAAGGGAGACTAAGCCCAGCTTGTATATTATAATTGCCATAGGGAAGTTCTTTGGAAAGTGCAATATTTTTTCCAGAAGATTCTTTTGTGGTAACTTTGCCTGGGCCCCATAAGCAACCGTTGGATTCACTTTTTGTTTATAAAAGTGCATACTTGGATAGATAATTTGCCAAACTTCACTTGGATTAGTTTGGCTTGAGAAGCCATAGTTTGCATTTTAAATTTGATCTCATTTATATATTGGTGATCCCCAGGATTATTATTAAAATTGAGACCTAAATATTTATAGTCGTGGACAATATCAACTTTAAGAGTGTTCATTGTCCATGTGAACGTTGAGGCACACTTTTGTAAATTTGAATGTACTACCAAGATATTAGATTGCAGCGTGTTTATCTGTAGACCATTAGTAGATGCATAAAGAGCCAAGTCCGAGAGCTTTCTTTGAAGGCCTATTGGAGTCTAATCAAGTATCACTAAATCATCAGCGTAGAGTGACCAAGCTAGTATCTTCCTCCCTACTTTAGGAGGGAAACTTCGCAGTAAGTCTAAAAAAGTATTAATATCCTTAATATAAAAATGTAAAAGAGTCGAAACTAAAATACAGCCTTGTTTAAGTCCCTGATGAGTCCTAATAGATTTTGATAGGACTCCATCGGCAGATAATTTAATTTTAATGGCGGTTTCAGAATAAAATTGGTGTAACAGACTTAAAATGTACAAAGGGCACCCAGCTTTCATTAGTTTAGACCATAAAAGGTTTCGTGATACAGAGTTAAATGCTTGTTGAAAATCAATAAAAGCAAGGTACAAAGGTTGCTTTCTGGCTAACGCTTGTTTTTTCAGTGTTGCCAATAATAATAGATTTGGGGAAGTACCTATTCCTTTAATAAAACCTGATTACAAATGATGTTAGAGGTTAGCCGATTTGAGCCATTTGTTGTGGTTGTGAAGAATTAATCGCGCAAATATTCTGCCAGAGATGTCTAGGAGAGAGATTGGTTGATAATTTAATGGGAGAAAATGGTATCCCTTTTTAAAAATTGGATTAACAATAGATTCTTTCACAGACTCCAGAATTTGACCCGTTTTAAGCACCTTTCTAAATATAGTTTGCAAAATAGCTGCCCATGGCTCAGTATGTTATGTTAACAAATTTATATTGCGCACCTGGTACCCGAAGGCTAATGGGCGCAGACTAACAAACACAAAACATACAAAAAATACAGCAGAGTAATTATCTAGACCTAGTAACCCTAGAGGGGTTAGGCAACGAGCAATATTTTCAGTTTCTTTTTAAAGAGTTCAGTTGAGGCCAGCTTTCTTAATGCCGTGGGAAGGGCATTCCATGCGATGGGTGCTGCAACTTCAAATGATCCCTGCCTTGTTTTGCTATTCTTATGCCTAGGAACACTAAGTGTGTTGCAATAGTCGGATCTAAGAGACCTACCCTTATCCTTTGCGACTATAGCCTCCTGCAAATATGAAGGCATTTTTCCAACAATACATTTTTGGGTGATGAGCAGAAGCCTAAAATGAATTCTTTTTCCCACCGGCAGCCAATGAAGACTCCTTCTGGCATCTGATACATGATCTCTTTTACTCAAACCCTTAACTATTCTCACAGCCCCATTTTGAATTACCTGAAGGCGATGAATCTCTGTCTGAGTAGTTCCCACCAGAAGACTACATCCATAGTCTAATTTGGAGCCAATGATGGCTCTCGCCAAGGTTTCAGCATTTTTTTCCGAAATGAAAGGACGAAGATGACGGAAAAGTTTCAGAAAGTAGGAGGCTGATGAGACAAGGCTATTCACCTGGGCCTTCATATTAAGATGTGAGTCCAAACATACGCCCACGGTCTTAACTTTAGATAAAGTTTTGATAATAGAATTGTCCAGATTGATGTTCTTGTATTCTGCTCCTAACTTCTCCAATTTACTTGGCGAGCCTACCAAAAGAAGTTCATGTGAATGAACTTTAAGCATAGAATTGGAGAGCCCATCCTAGGGCTAAAGTGCTAAATCCAGCCTTGTTCACTAATCGCATTTGTCATTAGAGCTCTTTGGGAATTTGATCAGTTTCTTTTAATTGGCCCCATATTTGGGCACTCGATTTACTGATTATTGTTTCCAACATCTGTTCTCCATCTATTTGTTGTTTGTGGCACTTGTATTGCTTAATTGTGTTTTTATATTTAGTTCTTAATTTAACAGCTTGTAACTTTGATTATTTTATTGTTTATCCTCATATCAGTACGTAGTTGAGTTGTTAATGCTCTTATGACAGCATTATCAGGATGATTATGCTGAAACATTGTCCGGAAGACTTTCATAGCCTTTTGCGAAAATAGACAGAGCGTCTCCTTATAAGGTCTGTCTATGTTAGGTATTGGGCTACTAGAATTAGATAGATTAGCTAATAAAATAGTAGGGATTTAAATTTATGAGCCGACAACAGTATTCTGTTTCTACCCTCAATAATTGTTAATGAATGATCATAATAAGCTCGAGAGGACTACTGTGAATCTTTGGATTAAACTAACAGATGCATTGGAAATAAATACATAATCTAGAATTGCTGTAGCAGCAGCTCGTTTCCACGTCGATGAAGGCGGGATATCGCCCAGTATCGTACCATTCAACATGGTCACATTTCTTGCTGCCATTACATTAATCCATCTAGCTGCATGCTCTTGTAATAATTTGTTGGTAGTCGAAATACATCTGATGTTTAAGCCCCCACATCTAGTACTGTATGAATTTGAGGGTCTAAGGCAACCAGCTCCAACATTTGATTTACTAACTCTAGGAAATGATCATCAGTTATGGCTACAGGATTCCAATAGAGATTTAAAATAGCAGTATGTGTCCCCAAAAGAAAATTGTGGTTCAGTGAAATAGTTTGACTAATTGAATGTCAGAGTGGGGAGAGGCCCACATTTTCATTTTTAACCCTAATTCTTGTTTTACTGCTATCAGCATCCCTGCTATGGGACGACTCTTGGTCTGTCTAATAGCTGGAATCCAAGAGATGTTGTAATTAGGCCATGTGGGTTGCGTGGATAACCAAGTCTCTTGTATGGTAATGATGTTGAACTTAGTGAGAGGTGTGGTTTGATTTGTTTCTAAAAGTGTTTGAAACCACTGGTATTCCACACCTCCATGCTCAGATATTTCAATGGTGCTGGATCCTGGCGTTAATATTTTTTTGTGTGGATAGTATTATTACTGGCTTCCTTTAACCACGACCAGTTTCATGTTTCCACATTTGTTTGTTCATTATTAAAGTAGGTTTCTCTAGATAGGTTGCCTTTTTCTCCTTCACAATTACTAATTAGTGGTACAAACCTATTGTTGGGCTGGGAGTTAGAAGCAATATGATGAGAGTTTGTGGAGTGTGTTCTGTTAGGTGGTTTTACAGACTCAACATAAGATACTTCACTTTTTTAGTGTCTTTGATTTGTCGAGACATGAGCTTGTACAGCATCTAAATAAATTTTGATCGATATTTCGAACCCACTTTGTAACAACTTCCCTCATAATAGTTCTTTTACAACTAGAGAGGGTATAGTTAATTCGGCTGCATTCATTTTGTAGTTATTAATAAATGTGATGTATTTGATATCTTCAGATTGGATGCAGTCCAATGGAGTTACAGATTTAAAGGCCATTAATAAAGCTGACCGATTTGGATATGGGTAATTTTCTTGTCTATTCAGCATTTTTATCTTTATCAGATCTCGCTATCTCAAGCTTCCCCTAGGGGAATTCGTATTGCAATCATTGGCCAGAGCTTGATATTCAGTGGGTTTTCTCCTAGGGTCATGTGACCGAGGTAGCTAATGTTCTACCAGAACTACTTGGTGGTTATTTCTGTAAGGATCCCTATACTGAGTATTCATTATTTGATTCGAACGACGCCCTCTCTTTTGTTCCATGGTCATAAATCTCTCACCCTGATTATCATAACTGTCTCTTGAATTGGTGTTTTTAATGGGAACTTCTGCGCAATATGCAAAGACTGCGGGACTATCTCTAATTCAGGTAGCGAAGTGACAGAATAGATGGAAAGATTCATCAGCTCCTCAAAATCCTCACCTTGCATACTTGTTTGTGAGTTATGTTGTATTGACACATTTGGAGTTTGAATTTTAGGATCTTTTCTCAAGTTTAAAATCTTGATAAGATCAGGTATCAAGGGCTTGAGGTGGTCAGAAATTAAGTTCTTCACTACTGGTTTTTATGGTAATGCCCCAGTTTGGGGTAGTTAACCCTTCGATACATTTCTGTAATTTATTATTGCTCCTACACAAATGGGCAGGTGGGTTTGTAGTTTTTTTGTTTTGTTTCGGGCCCACGTTTCTACAATGTTTTTTTTGTTTTAAAGGGCGAAACAGGTCAAATACAGACAGGTTCAGTATCTACCACTTCCTCCGCCAGTTCACTAATTTACACAATCTCATTGTCTTCCTGAACTGGAATGATCCCGAGAACCTCCTGATGTGAATTACAGTTAGGTTTGGTATGTACATCAGCAGTTGTTTCTATAGGGCAATTTTCTTCTAGAGCCATGGTAGCGCTAGCAGCCTCGTTGCTCATGTTTCATGAGGTCGCTGTACTTACAAGATTTACAGTGTGTGTGGTCTGTTTCTTATCACAAAATAAAGTGAATGCTATCCAGTCTACCTTCGCCATTAGGGTATCTAATAGCTTCATGTGTTGATCTGTTTTTTTCTAATGATTCAAACAACTTCATTAGGCTAAATATGCCATTGTTCATGGCTGATAGAGTTGTGTCAAGGCTTGTGATAGATGGATGTGCCATTCCAAAGGAGAGTCTGGGGGTAGGTTTGATGAAGGACATCTCAGATGAGCCTGACGAGTTATAAGGTAGAATCGGTGAATGAGATCAATTTAGAACCGGTTTAGAGATCAAATTCTCGATTTGGGTTTCTCCTTTAACAATTGGAGAATGAGCAATGCGAAGAGTCGACGGCTCAGAATTTAAAGTTGCAGCATTCTCAAAACTGCCCCCATCCTGTTGGGAAGGTGAAAAAGCAGCGATGGGTGACAGATTTTTACATTCTGCATTCGACTGTGCAATGTATATGTTACCAGATGTCATGTGACTCAAATCATGTGCTGGCAGCTGTGCCTGTGAAGATGGACAATCAGCAGTTTTATTTAACCAACTATGTGAATTTCTACTATGCATGGTGGGGGTACAAAGATTCCCTCCATCTTATGCATGGACGCAATTTGAGGAGTGGGAATCAATTATGTTGAATAGGCTAATAGTTTTGAGTCAGACACTATATCACTTGATCTGAGCATTAGACCAGGTGTCATGCTCTCGCTGGGCGTGCACATTAAGAGAAGGGGTAGGAGCCGAAAGTGACATGTGGCAAGTGCCATAGCGTGCCACAGCATGCCACCAATATCTGGATGGACTGGATAATGTAAAATGTACAGTTTAAATTATTTCAAACACATTCAACAAGTGAAAAATACCCTCTCAATCATTGTGGGATTGTTTTATATGAAAACATTTTCAGCAATTGCATGGTTTAAAACACTTATCATGCCACAGGATGTCACCAATCTCGGGACTAGCTGACGTAAAATGTACTGTTTAAATTACTTCAAAGACATTAAACAAGTGAGAAAATACCCTTAAAACCATTGTGAGATGTTATAAATTAAAAAAAAGAAATCAAATTCAAGACCACTCCCTAGAACCCCAACCGCATGCTCTGTAGTCAGAAGCTCTTCCATCGCGCCAATGCTGTTCATAACAAATGCCATAGAGCCAATTCTTATGACCTTTTCAGACAGCAGCGTCTGCTAGTCCCTTTTCAATGTTAGTGTGTTCCATACGGTGTCATGCCACTTGTGGCACATGACACATGCCTATTCGGCTCCTAACCCTACTGCATTTCTGTGCTATCACAGACCTGTTATAATGTTCCGAAAAACAGATTGTAGAGTGGCAATCTAATTTTCTGGATGGAGGAATTCTTACAGCCACAAACAAGTGACATCTACTAACTAGAACGGTTTGGCGTTCAGCAAGAATGTAGTCACCTACGGTCTTAGAGGAGCATGTGTAAGGACATTGTCAAACGGGCCTCTGTAATGCCACTGTGGAAGGTGCTGCTGTCTTGATGACTCACACTTGCTTATTTTGTTTACCCCTACAGGCACTGCATTACCCAGGATCTCTACATGCCCACTCCTTGGTGTTGAACCAGAAGTGTTAACATCTTGTCTGTTGTATTCGCGGCTGTCTCTGCTCCAAAGATCACAGTTGTATAAAGGCAAGGATGCAAATTCTCTACGGACCTAAGGAATCTAGTGATGTTCTAAAGCAGCAAGGTCAAGACAAAATGGACCACCCAAAGTATAAAACGAAATCCCCTTGAGGGGAAATAGGCCTCAAGGGTGGTAACTTCAAGGAAGACTTGAGTTTCCAAAAAATCATCCGATATCATGGCCTCACCGGCAGGTTGCTGCCGGACTTGTAAAAAACGTTACCGGCGCATGAGTTCCTGGTTCCACCAGTAACTTACAAGTCCCAGAGGATCGGGAAGTCAGGTGCTGGAAAATGTTAGTCCCCATTCCCATGGTGTCGGATAGGTGCTTCTGGAACAGCTCTGCCTCCTGGGGCCTTTGCACGCGGTAGGTCAGACGTGCACAGTATAGTTCTCCATGTAAAGAGTTGCAAATTGCTTTCAATCGCTGATAATTATTATTATAGTTAAGTTATGCAGTAAATTGAGTAAATATGGCCTACATTGTCTTTCAATACTCACTCAATATAGTTTGGATAATCCTACACGGGCTACATTACTTAAGGCATGTTGATTAATAACATGATTCAGGCATTTACATTACTAGAACTTTATTCAAACAACTCTAATGAAAGGGGCATGTCCTGGTGATTATTGACCAAGGCTGCAGTTAGAGGCCCTCGAGGTGAAGTTGAGAGTTTACCGGTCAAGAACAACCAAGTAAACCTCCCCCTTTGAGAAGAGTGCTCTTGGGAATCAGACCCCTTGAGTGTATCTTTGAATCATGATAGCTTATCAAAATAATTGTTTTGCTTTCTGAGGTGTCTAGATAGGGGTTTAATGGTTTTGCTTCAGAACAGAAAACACATATTTTTGAAGGTAGGGGCATTCCTTTTGCCCTTTCAAACTGTTTTACAAACTTTCTTGGTTGATCTCTAAGTCATTTTAAATTGTATTGCGTAACCATTCATTTACTGACATCGCTACAAAACGTTGGAGCAATTATCAGACTGCAAATAGTTGCTGTGGTTTATTCATGGCCTATCTCAGAGGAATCAGATGTCATTTTGTCAAATAAATATCTCAGTCAGAGCAGTGATTTTTCTCAGCGGTCCTCCCTTTTCTTTTGTGACAGGATAGTTTAACTTGTAGTCCCTTTCGTATTCTATATGAGCCTCCCTACTGGTTATTGACTGTCAGCCACTAAGCTTGCATCACTTTGATAATGCCCAGCTGTCTGATTTGCAATTGGCTTTACAGACATATTATGAACAGTGGGCTGAAGCTACACAATGAGCTGTAACTCGCAGGTGGTACCATGCAGTTATTCCACCTTGAGAAGTGATACTCTGCTGGTATCACCAATCTAACTGCAGTAAATTAGCGCTGACAAAATGTGAAGCTTCAGAAATGACTGTGTGCAGGGCAGGGGACAAATGAAAAAAGTCATTAAAGTACAGTTGGTTGGTGTTGTGCCTACCACCTCGTGATACCCAGAAAGGAGCCACCTAAAATAAAATCTTTGCTCGAGGTCAAGATAAATGAAGTCAGAGGATATGATTTACTGGAATCCAGGCTCTTTTATGATTAATATCAAAGAGAATAAAGAAGTAGAGCAATGTGAAGGCCTCATGAAGCAAGACACAGATTCCAGATTCAAAGTTCAAACAAAATACTTTTATTAACCTAAATGTCAGGATGGGATAAGGCTCCCTTGCCCTGTACTAAGGTCGGATTTCCCTACCAAAAGAAACTAATGATTTTCTGTGACCTTGAGTTCAACTTAAACGTTTGTCTGTGTCCAAAATCTATGCTTGCCCTCACATCTAAAGATACATAACATGTAGGGATGTCAGCAACCACGAAAATAGTGTTCAAAATAAAGATCTGAGATTCTTCCAGCTCCTCGGCTTCTATTATAGCCCTTCTTTAAGTTCAAAGTACTTTCACAAACAAGACCTCGGAGATCCTTTCCTCAGGGGTAACACAGTCTTAACAATGATTTTGGGGTTCCCTTCCCAAGTTAAACACTGTTCCAAAATAAGGCCTCGGGTTCCCCGTCCCCAAGTTTAACACAATTCCAGAATGATATTCAGTTCTCTTGATTTACAGTAAGTTTTCCATACCAACTTTGCAGTTCAAGGAGGGCTTTCCGGTCTAGGTGCAGTTGTCGGACCACACAGTCCACCCATGGTATGTCACGTTAGCGAAAACCCTTGGCACTTCATTATAGTCACTGGTTCTCTTTAAAGTTCCTTGCAGGCACAGGCTTCCTCTTTAAAGCTGCACCATTTAGCTGTTTGCGTCACTTTCCTCTTTAGCAGCCTTCTGGGCTCTGCCTCCACATGACTTTAACAACGTTCACTTTGGGGACACTTTCCTTGCCTACTGAACACTCTTTCACACTTTGCAATAGTGTTGTATTTCTTGTGATTCTAACTTGGTTTCAAGAAGCCCTTGTTACTGGCTCAACTTTAATTCTTATTCTCACAATGTTAATTGGCTTCTTGATTTGACTTTCCTTATTCTCAAAACTATATTTCACTTTCCTTTCATTCATACGACAGGTTTCGCGTGCTTCACAGAACTTTACTTCAGTTCGGTATTCAAAATTGCAGGCGATATTCAACAGCTTGTTCGGGTTTCATAAAACTCTTCTTTGGTCTCCTTTCTTTGATCGGCATCCTTGCATGCCCGAACCCAAGCCCCTGGAGTGCCCTGGCGTGACTTTCCGTCACCGCCACTCACCGGTGTGCCTTTGGTTCTCTTCTTGCTGTTTGCCCGCTCCCCATCGTCCCTCAGCGAGCTTGGTTCACCTCTTCCGAACCTTCCTGCTGTACACTGCAGCTCCCTGGAGTCTTCAGTGTCCCACAGCTCTGGCTGAGGACATACTGCCTCGTAACTTGCAGGGCTCCTGCCCCTCACACAGCCCGGATGGGCTGCGGCGCCTCTCCGCTTGTCCTGCAATGCTCCCTGGCCTCTTCACTGAGCAGGCTCCTTTCTCCACGCGGGACACCGTCTCCTGCGTGCTCAGCTCTCTCCCCAGCTGGACTCCGGCAACCTGCGTTCTCGCTCCCAGCTGGATTCTCCATCCTTTGATTTCTTTTTCCTTATATACACCTGTGGCCTGGAAATTGGCTTCAGGTGTAAGTCGTTTGCCGGACTTGTATATTGATGTTTCACTGCCCTCTTCCACGTCTCAGTGCTAGAGTGGTGAAATGACATGTCAGTGTGTACTGCTCCTAGTCGCCTCTTCTTCTTCCCAGTACTGAGGTGAGTTAGATATGGGGAAATGAGGGGAAATGCTCTACATAGCCTATAAAGGCTAGGGGAGGGGAGGGTTGGTTCTCAGAAGTAAAAGGGGCATACCATGTCTCACCTGTGGATATCCTTTCCGCAATCCCCAAGGACCCTCCACCCAGGTGATCCTCCTTTGCTGCACCACCCCCAGGCTCAGAATCCAAAAGCGATGGCCTTTCCCTGGCACCTGAGAAGAGGATCCAATGGGAGTAGGTGTGAGGATACCCTCAGGTGTCTCACAGCAGTGTGTCATCGATGGGCGAGGCCAAAGATACAATAAGGAAAATCTAGACAGCTGCCTAGGGTGCCACCATCAGACAGTCACCAGCAGGTGCCATTGGTACGCTAAATACTTCTAATCAGTTCCGATTCTTAAGGGGTAAAGGTGTAAAACGGCACTTCGCCTGGGCTCTCATCCATCATGTGACTGGATTCTTACGGCACCCAGTGTGGGAATCTAAAGCTCTTGAGACTTTTGAAAGAACTTAATTTATATGAATCTAATCCATCCAACAACTGAGTCAGGATTGCAGAATAGCCAAGTATGACTCTACTGAAAGGCTAGGTGTTCAAAGTCACACTTGAACTGGTGAGGAAGGATTTCTGCTTGATGGCGGCAAAACTGCTTCTTTAGATTTGTTGTACTGTTTTGTAATGTGCCTGCATGTCGCCTTTGGGGCACTTTGCATCACTGAGATCCAGTTGGTGCTCGGCCCTAATGCAGATCCATGGCTGTAGTGATGGTGAGAATGGGTGTTGAGCGTGAAGTCACCAACATTAGATTTAAAGAGGACTGATTTCGGACAAAACCTGTAAGTAACTGTGGCAGCAGAGGCTGTCTCTTCTTTGGTAGACTCTGTCTCTCTCCGGACTAAGTGACAAAAGCATTCAGGAACAGGTTTGTTTTCAGTATCCCCTGAGCACTGAAGAACTGAGCAGCACCCTGAGTTTTGATTTCAAGGTCTGGGTTGAAGGTTGTCGACAGGCAGAGGCCCTGAACCCTGGTGGCTTTCCTTCGTGCTTCCTGCTGTTAAAGGAATAGTGTGCTCAAAAATGTTATTGTCCCGATCGATCGGGCAAGTCGTTATAAGCATACGTTGATCGATTTAAAAAAGAATTCCTATGCACGTTACCTTAGTTTTCCTCACTTTTACACATGCAAAATTAGGCAGGGGGCACGGCCATCTTGTGCTAATCTTATCCGTTGCCGCATCACCCTGAGGTGAACTGCCCTTGCGGCACTAAATGATATCCCCCGACCCTGAAGCTGACATCACTATTCCTAGCAATATTATCCACCTATTTTCATGACATTAGTGTGTAGCATAGCCAAACGTGCCCAGTCATCACCTACGTCTTCATGTTAGTTGACGTAGAACCCGGAATATCAACACACACATCCTCTCACAGCATAGCACGTCCCAAATCGGAACAGAACACGCTATTTTTAAAGGAAACACCAATACTTTGAAATTCATAATGTGCTTTTATTTCACATTAAATGCTCTGAGAATATCCGCCAATTTCCATGTTCAACCAAATGTTTAATTTCGTTCAGTTCGAACATCAAATCTTTATCATGAGGCACACAGTGTTCCTTTAGATAGAAGAAGCGCATTGGACGCACCTTCAATCGTAAGGCTTCTGTATCAGCTTCTTGCTAGACCACAATAAACGAAGTCAGGTTGCTTCTAGTTGCTTGTACCACCAAAGGGCATATCGGTCCCGGGTGATCGTTCCACAAAAGAGTAATTGCGCTCCAGCCAGTTAGGTTTATATGCAGGTTTTGAAGAACGTGTCACTGGGTATCTGGAAACAATGACATTCGCAGAAAGGGAGGATGTAGCTGTGTAGAAAACATAACAGAAATACATTTCAGTTATTTATTCAAATTTATCCAAATACCCTTTAATTCAGCACCATGGGTGAAACCTAATAATGAACACAAACCAGAAACAATGGAAACACAGAGAAAACATCGAGGAAAGTTGGAGTCTACGATGTGCCAGAGAGGTTAGTGCTATGGAGTATGTTTATCTCGCAATGGGATGGGATGCGGAAGCTGACGGAAGAATTCAAACAACCCATAGACAGCATTATAAATGAATATTAGCAACTAACTTGGCGTTGGTGGAACCTGGGGGAACCCATACGCATACCTCTCAACTCACACTCTTTTAGCGGGTGTCACCCACCACTTTGGCAGCTCTCTCACCCGCCAAGCTCCCTACACATCCATAGGAACCAATGGGCGTTCACCCGCCAAATACAAAATCGGGTGTTTTCACCTGCCCAGGAGCCATGAAAGGTTGAGAGCTATGCCATACGTGTACTCTACGCATTTTGTTGCTGGACTGGCCAGGTGCCTGGGACAAAGACAAATACATACAGGTTGTGTTTGCGTGTCATCACAATATGCCCCAACCAATATGCCCCAACTTCAGTAACACTTACATTATATTTGGTATTTCCATTCTCTTGGCATAACAGAGTGTCCGCTCAGTTCAATGGTTTTCATGAAATTAAATTACATGGTCCTTTGTCCACTTTTAAAATGGTGAACCTTATCATGTTTACGGGTATTACACACCTCCCGTCCCTCAATCCATAGCGAATCCTCCTTTTCTTCCAAGGACGAACAACAATTGAGCCTTCTTAGGAGAGCGTATGCTAAGTTTCGTTTTGGTGAATGAAAGCCACAAATCAAAAACATACCATACAGGAAGCCTCGGTGTGAACAGCCCACAAGCAACATCAAATGCAGCAATTGACCATCACTCCATGGGAGCGATTAGCCCTGCCGTCCACCGTGGCATTCAAAATATGTTCGGAAAATAAACAAATTGTTTGCTGGCATTCACCAATGCCGCGCTATCGTGAATACTTTTTACTCATCTATATTGATAGCGATTTAGTTATTTTAGGGCAACAGTTCCTGTTAGAGTTCTCCCCATTGTCACGTCTCAGTGCGCCCTGTTTTCGCGGAGGAATGTGCTCTGCGGATAACGTGAGACACTGACAAGTCATAAATCTGAGTGCCCTTCCATCTCCACTGAACTTCCCATGCACCAACAAATGTTGTGGGAGAGGCGGTATATCCCGCCCCCTGCACCATTCTCGTACCACGCAAATTATGTTTAAGCGAAGGTGAGAGACATCTCCACCCCTCCTGTACCTATTTGCATCACCCATGTTTCATAAGTGTGTTAACGCTGTGCTAATGTGTATACTTTGGACACCATTTTGTGTCCTTCCAAATGCCAACTTTTTCTAGGCCCTCTGCCTATCTTGCGAATTGTTCACTCTCCCTCTTCCAGCACAGCACACAGCCAGCCCCCACTTACTTTGTCCTCTGTCAGCTCAGCGCGTCTCCTGTTCAAACGGAAATGCAGCTATTCATTTTTGCAAGTCGCGCATATCGAGCCCTGACAAAATTTGCTCATCCAAGAATGTGAGACCAAGGCCTGCTCTAACATTAGTGCCCCATCCATCTCTGTTGACCGACTCATGCCATCTCCACCCCCACCCTGCCAGGCTGCGGTCCCCTGAAGCCATGCTCCCTATTCCCTTTGGACGCATCTGGTCAGCAGACCCTACACCTGCACCACCTCCAATTCACCTACCATATACCTAATCTCGAGTGGTCATATATATCTGGTAACATTAACACCTATCAACACTGTGTTTGAAATCATAAGACTCCAAAGGCCGCAAATCAAAGATCTTCCCTTCTGATATTGCATCCGAAAGGAACGTCCCCTAACAGATGTCCCCAAAAAAATATAGGTCCGAATGCACCTGTTTCACACCAACAGACCCTTTTATGCAATGTTGTGCTTATAGTCATTGGTTCTTGCATGTCAAGTTTGTTATTTAGCTTACGTCTCATTCCCTAGTGGGACTCGTATTTATTCTGTCCATTTGGACACATGCATGCTAAGGCAACTGCAGACCTCACAGTTGCTTTCATGCAGATATCCTTCGGACCCTCCTGCGCCCTGATCAATGAAGGACCCACAAGAGTTGGTCGAAAGCGGGATGGGGAAAACACAGAGTTAAACTGTATGACATGCTCCAACCGGCACTTCTTGCAAAAACAATTGACAAAGAGGATACATTTGAAAAGACAATTTGGACACTTAATACTTGTTAGTACTTTTAATAGCTTTGAAATTCAAGTTAAATAGATTTCCATTGGTCATGTACAATGTACAAACATTGTGGAACATACACACCGCTGCTAATCATTTATACCGGGAAGTCAAATGTTCAACAAGGTCCGCTTTGGTGGACAAGGCTCCCTTGCAATGTTTTGTGGCAACGTATGTGCCCTAGGAACAAAATCAGGATGATTGATTCCATGAGTATGCATGGCCAACACAGTCAAAGTGAGATCTTTCACAAAATCAAATTCCATTTCCTGGCATATCGGCTTGGCAACCCATTTTTTGCTTCATTTGGAAAAGGCCATTCTGTAATGAAGCATACCAAAGTTTCCTGCAGTTCTCGATTGTTCTCTGCCTAAATTCTCGTTATGCACTAATACAGATAGTAATGTTCAATACTACATACCATCTATGCCGAAATGCAACCTCTTGGGCCTGTACTTTAGGCACATATTGTGGAACACCTCCAAATCTCCTGTGTGACAGAACTCTGTGAGTCCCTTCAGGTCTCTTGAAAGAGTTTTATCAGACACGATCTTCTCAAGAGCTTTGTGTGGAGGTGAAGATGGAACCAACCACTTCTTCTTGCGTTCTTGTTCCTCTGATAAAGGTCCATGTGCACATTGGTCAAAATGTTGGTTTCCTGTCCATGTGTGGATGTTGGAACAGTGGTGCATCAATGAGTGCCATTTTTCAATTAGAATTTCCACAAACCCATAACAAGTTTTCGAGCTCGACCAAAGATGGTTGCTGAAAGACTGGGACCACTGTAAAATATTTTCAGAATCCTTTTTTTTACCAGCAGTTGTGATTTTTATTGATTGATTTGGCAATGTGCCATACATCAAATTGATGGCGAATGTTTGGAAACTGCTCTCGCATGACCTTGGCTATTGAAACATGTCTGTCAGTGGCTATGAGGTCTATTTGCATTCCCATCGATTGAAGATGTTTGAGGGATTTTATTAAACCAAGTTTCTCCATGGCCACTGAGGATTTACTTTGGAACACCTGCACAACCTCTGAACTCACAATTTGTTTAGTTTCCATGTCCTGAAAGTGGTATGTCCAGTACTTTGCTGAAATTCCGGGGCTGTCACACTGTCCCTCGCCAGCTAGCCTGAACCGTTTGCCAGAGAATGTCCTTTCAATTGTCATTTGTTACATTTTCCAGGCCTGACTAATAGCGGGGAATAAGAATTCTCTTTGATATTTGTAGTACTGCATTTTAGCAAGGAACTGAAGTCCCACAAATTGACAGAAACTGGACAATTTACTAAAAGTCGAACCACTGAAAAGTAAAGCTGCTGAACACAGCAGATTTCCAGCTGTCACTTTGGCCAGCATCGGTTGAGCGGACCATAAAAATGGATCATGGAGGTGGACACAGGTGCCTTGTATATTCAGGTTAGTGCCTTGTAATAGACGAGTCACAATCACTAATGGCTCCCGCACATTTCCCCCTCACTGGATGGACACATTTCAGCATCAGTATAATCTCTTTGATGCAGCTGTCAAATAAAATGTATTTATGCTCCTTTATTAGCCAGTCGTCCTGCATGATTGTTGTAGAAGCAAAGAACCAAGCAACATGAATTAGACAGATGGTTTATTGCTTATAAGGAAGACTCGGTAGTAGAGACCCCCAACAATCTCCACAGTGTAACATCAACTCACTGGTTAGTCAAGCAATAACATTCTATAAGCAATGCTCCAGAACTTACATGTCATAGCATCATGTCATAGCATCACTCACCAGAGTTCCACTCAGCACAATGATAGAAGATTATGCTAAGACATCACCATAACACACCCCCTCCCTTATTGAAATAATAAAAACTATTTACAGATATATTTTAAATGATACACAAAAAAAATATTAAAAACTTGAAAGATAACATATATGCATTTCATCTCCTCACCTTGGCTACTCTTGATAAATTCCACACCTGTCCACTTTCCAATTTAACAGCACCCTCAAAAACTTGAGCAACCCTAACTGGATCCGAATACAGAGGATCACCTTTCTTTGCGATAACAGCTTTTCTGATTCTGACCAGATCACCAACTTCAACAACTGTCCTCCTTCTTGGAAACTTCTTGTCAATTTTCTTGACCCATTTTCTCTTTCGCTCATCCATTCTTCTTTTTACTTCATCTACCACCTTATCAGTTTCTCAAATGGGCTAACCCCTGTTTCAGTATTAGGAGCCATCCGCAAAGCATACATTCGGTCCTTGACCGCAACCTTCCTGTCCAAACCACATGCACTTGCCCCCCTAATACCCTCCATTATACAGCGGTTAACCCTCTCAATCATACCATTGGCTTGAGGGTAACATAGTGCCGTCTTTTTATGTTTAATACCACACTTGTACATGTACTCCTGAAAGATGCCCCCAGTGAACTGTGGACCATTATCTGTCAACATGCTCCTAGGTAACCCTTCCCTCTCAAATATTTCTTCCAGAAATGCCACTATAGACTGTCCTGTGACATCCCTCATTATTTTGAACTCCGTCCATCGTGAGAACATATCCACCAAAGCCAGCACAAATCTACCACGACCACTACCCATAACTACCCGGCCTAAGACATCCATGCCAGATCCTGACAGACACCCTTTGGACTTTCGACTCCTCTCAACGGCTGCACCACCGCAGATATGTTCTTCCCAGACTTTACACAATCTACACATCCACCAACTGTCTTCTCAACCTCACGGTCTAAACCCGGCCACCAATAATCAGCCTTAATTACTCCTTTGGATTTATGTGTCCCAATATGACCCTGATGCGCAATGGCAATAAGACTTCTCGTTAGACAAGCAGGGACCACAAGCCTGTCCCACCGATATATCAAACCGTGCTTCACCGACAGTTTGAATCTCACCTCCCACAAAGCCCTTCCTTCACCAGATAATAACCTCTTCTCGGGCCACCCCTCTCTAATGAAATGTATTATGCGCCTCCACATTTCATCTGATGTTAATGCTCTAACCCACTCTTCTTTGTGAATTACACCTTCCACGGTGGCAAACACCATATTCTCGAATTCTGCAGACGGCCTTCCATCATCCTCATCTTCAACTCTTATTCTCGACGCATGATCAGCCTGCACATTGGTTTTACCCGTCACAACCTCAAAACTGAACTTGTGGCATTGTAATCTGGTCACCCAACAAGCAACTCTTCTAGAAACTTTGTCCAGACCTTTACTTTCAAAAATGGCTTTCAATGGCTTATGATCTGTTCTCAATACAAAATCCTGACCCCACACAAAGTTCTTTTTGTTTTTCTATCCCCCAATGACACGCCAATGCCTCTTTTTCCAAGACAGAGTAATTTAGTTCGGGACCCCTCAACATTCGGGAAGCATGCAACACCACCGATTCTACTCCATCAATTCCTACTTGCAACATCACCACTCCAATGCCGGTTTCACTTGCATCCACTGACAATATCGTCTTTTTTCTAGTGTCGTACATGTCTAGGGGTTTGGCCATGTCGATTTTGGACTTAATCTCATTAAATTCTCTTTCGCACTCTCCGTCCCAAACAAATTCCACCCCTTTCCTCAATAATGCCCTCAGTGCGGTAACACTGTCAGCATAATTTTCTATGAAACGGTGGTAGAATTCTATTGTCCCCAAAAATGATCGAAGTTCTGCCTTATTCTTTGGAGACCTCATTCTCTTTATTTCATCTACTAGCTCTCTCTTCGGCTTCAGCCCTTCCTCAGATATTTCATGCCCTAAATACTCCACCACCTGAGTGGAAAAAACACATTTCTCACTTCGCAAAGTAATACAGCGTACTCTGTAAATTTCTAAAACCATCTCCACTTTCCTTCTTAATTCCTCTTCAGTTCTTCCACAAATTAACACATCATCTTGGAAACACCAGACATTTGTAACACCCCTGAATAATCCGTCCATAACTTTTTGGAAAACAGAGGAAGCCGATATTAATCCGAATGGCATGAGCCTAAACTGATAGATACCTTCATATGTAATAAAGGCTGTCAGCTTTCGTGACTCAACATCTAAGTTAATTTGATGATAGGCACTGGCCATATCTAATTTGGCAAAGTATTTGGCATTCCCGATTCTGCTTAAAAGTTCTCCCATGTTGGGGAGTGGATGACGTTCGGCTACCACACAACGGTTCAATTCTCTCAAGTCAATACATACTCTCAAATCCCCACCAGGCTTTTTAACCACTACGACAGGAGAAATCCATTCAACAGTCTTGGCTGGTTCAATAATAACAGCTTTCTCCAATTTCTCCAACTCCATTCTCACAGCATTACGCATTGACACCGGCAACGGTCTGAGTTTTGCGGCCGCGGGCGTGCAACCATCCTTCAAGACAATTTCATGGACCATCCCTTTGAGGCAACCGACACCCTTGTTGAAAACATCAGGATATTTGGCAATTAAACCCATGGAACTGTCATCTAAACTGCTATTCGCCGACACTTTCTCCACATTTAACACCTGTTCCTTGTTATTTGGATCTAGCTTAATACATAATCCCCTTTGCTCCTTCCATCCTAATAATGTCTCACTCTTCTTGGTGATATACAATTTTCCATACGTAACTCTATCCTTAAATTTGAAAATTGCCAAACAACATCCTAATACATCGATTTTCCCACCATTATAACCCCCAGGCGTCTTGTCAGTCAGGCTTAAATCAACCATCCTACCACCCAGAACATTCTCAAAAACAGCCTTAGACATCAAAGTGATTTTGGAGCAAGAGTCTGCAAGCATTTTGACCTGACATCCATTCACTTCAATCCAGGCAGAAGGGTGGTCACACTCATCAACTTCAGAACATTTAACCATGTTTACAGTAAAAATTTTGTTTTCTGAACCCTCACAATCCTCTGACGATGGATCATCAGCCTCCTCCACATACATAATACTCCTACCAGCGCCAATATTGTAATTAGTACAGCAATTCTCAAAATACCCCCATCTTTTACAAATGTTACACTTCGCCCTTCTCGCAGGACAGATCGGAGAGGTAGATAGGTGACGGGCACTCCCACAACGAAAACACAGTCGTTCCTCTCTCCTTTTTCCCCCTGGAATATTTTCTCTTTGGGTAAACTTATTTGCTGTCTAGGCTGCGTTTCCACCCTTCCCTTGGTACGTGTCACCACATTTGGATGTTTTGCGTTTCTGTTTTCTTTGGTCTTTGACAGCATCCCTCCTTTTGTCACCCACTTTTAGAACTTCAACCTGTTGAACAACTTTGGATTCTTTTGTGGCTAACTTCGCCACACATTGCAAAGTATGTTCAATTCTTTTTGCAATAGCGACAACTTCATCAAGGCAAGGGTCATCTTTTAGCCACACTTCTTCCCGAATCTTCTCATTAGAACAGTGCAGCATGAACTGATCTCTAATATGTTCATCTAACCTTTCACCAAATTTGCAGTTCAATGATAAATGTCTCAGGGCAGTAATGTATTCTCACCCTCATGCTGCATTCTCATTCCAAAATGATAGCGTTCTAACACAGTACTTATTTTTGCCTCAAAATGTTTGTCCAGTTTTGCCAATGCTGCATCAAACTCATTCATACCTTCTTCAACATCCAATTCACTCAAATTAGGCAATGTTTCAAAAGTTCGCTGCCTCTCATAACCCAGAAGATGCATGAGCATAGATACCTTCCTTTCTACTGACAATACCATTGCCACAGGTGGCCTTCACATAATGTAGGAAACTCTCTTCCATGGCCCCCATTTGATTCTTGGAGGGCCAGGAGATGGTAGGAGGAATATTTGGGGTCCCGGAATTCCAGACAAAGCCATACTGTCTGCAAAACTTCCGAATGCCACACACAAATCCACAGAGCAATGAAGTCTCCTTACTTGATGCTCACCTCAGTTATAACTCCATAGGCAAGTCCAGAATTCGTTTGGATAGCAATATTTTGATCCACGACAGTTATCCCACGTTGCCGCCTTCCACAAGTGGCCCTGGGCGGACACAAGCGATGTAATTCAACTTCCCGACCTTCCTTCCGCACACGTGACGTGGCACGTGACTCCTCACGGGCTCAACAACGGGGTCCTTCCTTCGTGCTCGCCGCACACCTTCTTCCGAAAATGACTCCGATGAAGCAGAAGAACTGGCACTCACCCCACTCACACGCGGATTGCGTGTGGGGACGCTGCAACGAAAGCGATTTGGGGCGATCTGTGAATCTCGCCAAGCCACCGCCAGAAAAGGGAGACGCCAGCCCGAATCTACACTCCAAATACCACCAGGTAGACACAGATGAGTGCAGGAGCGACTCTCCTCATACGGGTGGTGTGAGGAGTGGGCAGCTTCTCCTCAGCAGGCCTCGCGGTTGGGGGTCTCAAATCCTCAAATAAAAATCTGCTGCAGTCGTCGCTCCGTTGATAGACAGTACCACAGCAATCCCATCCTCGTCACCAAATGTAGAAGCAAAGAACCAAGCAACATGAGTTAGACAGATGGTTTATTGCTTATAAGGAAGACTGGGTAGTAGAGACCCCCAACCATCGCCACAGTGTAACATCAACTGACTGGTTAGTCAAGCAATAACATTCTATAAGCAATGCTCCAGAACTTACATGTCATAGCATCACTCACCAGAGTTCCACTCAGCACAATGATAGAAGAATATGATAAAACATCACCATAACAATTGTGGTTTGTGACTCAACTGTGGTGGAGAAATCGCCTGAAGTAGAAAAACTGTAGTCGAGATCTTTGGCAAGGTCCTCGGTCAATTGTGTTGAGGCTTCAGTCTCTGTTAGTTCAACTTGTGTTATTTGACATGAATTGGAGAAACCATCAAAGTCGATTGTTTGTTGGGTGGACCTTTATTGCGGGTGTAGATTGTGTCAAGTGGTCAGGGAGTCATTCAAAAGCACCATCATTATATTCCATTTCATCTTCATCTTGTCGAGTTCTCACATTGTAGCAATGGTCCAACAGCCCTTTGCTTGCTTCGCCGGTCACATTCAATTCATTTTCCGGCCATTGGGCATAAGCATCTCGAGTCTTCTTATTGGCTGGACCATGCTGCACCTCAAATAATAGTTGCTCCATGGTGAAAACTGTTTGGAAAGCAGCATCTTTGGTTTCATTTGTTGTCTGTGTCTTTATGCTTCTTTACCTTCTGGGCTTCTAGGAGATGTGTTGTAAAAACATGTTCAATGTAAATCAAACATACAGTAGATAGCACTTTAGATTAAAAAACATGTTATAAAGACAACACCAGCCCAAAACACTTTTAGTAAATGAAATAGGTTGTTAGTTACCCTTGTTTTCTGTGAAACCGTGGTCTTCTCGGTAACGACCGCACCAGCAAGCTGGTCCACTACCGCTGATCCATGTGCCTCCTCTTCTAATTCCCGACCTTGTATACATTCCTTGAATATGATATTAATTAAAAAAACAAAAGTCAAACATATTTTACATTAAGATCTTTCATCGGACACATCGCTTACATACATACCCTCGTAAACAGTGTACGTCATTTAGTCAAAATATACATTTTGAATTTCACCAGATTGATGGCAAGTGTACTCGATCAGAGATCACCGTGCAAAACATACTGATTGTAATTTTACCCCCAAACATTTTGCAATGTATTCTGCTTTAAGGTAGAAATTGTAACGTTAGAACTGTAATGATAAAAGTTTGAAACACTGCACATTTATATGAATTTCACTGTCTAATAGTATCCTATGTAGGATTTACTTTCTTTCATTCAAGCGGACTGCCAACACGCCTACCTCATACTCTGGACCAGTTCCAAAGGATGATGTAATTGTAGTCGAAGCACCAGCATCCCCCTGTAACACAGTACTTGTTTTAGTATGGATGAAAACAGCGAAATTATTAGGAATACCTCGAGGAAGGCTCCCCGTTAGCTCACACGTAAACACACAAAGTTACCACAACGCCAATACCATGGCAAAGCTTCAGCGTCCACGTTGCCCTGGCATCTTTGGATCACGCTCCACAAACAACGCTATCGCGCTTTAGGGGGGAGGAGTCACGCGCTCGTACGATCACCCGTTAAAACACTTCTGGGTGACTGCGATCGCCGCTTCTGATTGTTTCAATCTTAGCGTTTGCTGGTTTACTCCATACTCTTGTCCTTGCTTTGGTTCTTCTTGCCCCTTGCCCTTGCTCCTTGTTCTGCCCATTCTTGCCGATACTTCACTGCCTACACGCTGTCGACTCGGAACGCTAACTTACTTGCATCTGCCCGCTGATTTGGATACTTCACTGCCTACACGCTGCCGACTTGGAACGCTAACTTATTTGCATCTGCCTGCTGATTTGGATACTTCAGTGCTCACACGCTGCCGACTCGGAACGCTACTCACCTGCATCTGCCTGTTGATTTGAACATTTCTCTGCACACACGCTGCCGACTAGGAACGCCACCTTACCTGATATTGCCTGTCGAATTGGTACTTTGTTGTTCTCTCATCATTGGACTTGGACTTCGTTTCTACACTGCAACCCACAACTGATCATACGGTTGTCAAGCTTTCTGATACAGATCTGGAGAGAGCCAGCATTGCCCAATACTGTGCGCCTGGACTAGAGACTTCCACTTGGCGCTTTATTTCGTGAGGCGTCCTCGTTTCGGCGGGTCAGGTACGGACTAGAGACTGCCTTTTGTGCCGTTTAGGCGTCCTCGTGCCGTCGGGAATAGGGTAGATTGGGTATTGCTGGGCTCCTCCACAACGTCTCATCGGAGAGCTGTTGGTAAGTGTTAAAACCCATCCAGTTACTGTCCTTTTGATGCTTAACTTTTCTCCTAGTCATATCTAGTATATGGGCCTCATTCTGAGTTTGGCGGTAACCATGGAGTAAATAGCTCCATGGTTGGCAACCATGGAGCTATTTACTCCATGGAAATCCGGCATGGTGAATCGAGTAATTACCGGTCCATTCCAAGGTTGGAGGGACCGGTAATTCCCCATTCACCATAGCCCATCACCATTCCCATTTTGCCCCCATAGGGCTCAATGGGAATGGGGATGTCGGTAATTACGGCACCGTAAATTTACTCCTGCTAAAAGCAGGCGTTAAATGCCAACCCGCAAAGGGAACTTGGAATATGGCGGTAAGGCTTAACGGTCACCGTTACCATTAACAGTTGCCGTTAACCCTTACCGCCATATTCGGAATGAGGCCCTATATCTTGATTGTATCTTGTTCTTACTTTCTGAAGTTGCATCTGTAATTCTGTGTCTGAGGCTCGACTCCTGAGCTCCATCTGGGAATTCCTCATCTGTCATCATCGGGTGCCCTGGAACCACCATTCGGCTCCTACTTCTCGGCTGCTGCAGCGATCCTGTCTTTCGGCTGACTGCTATCTTTGTAGTTTTCCATTTTGGAATACAAAGGGCCTCATTACACGGTAGGCGGTAACCATGGCGCTATTAGCGCCATGGTTGCCGCTGGTATTTTACCGTGTCCGCCTTGGTGGATGGCGGAATTACCGCCCTACTCCAAGGTGAGCGGGGGCGGTAATTCCCCATTCACCAAGGCTCTTCCCCATTCCCATTTTTGCCCCCACAGGGCATAATGGGAATGGGGAAGGTGCTAATTACGGTACCGTAATTAGCTCCGAGGTCCCTTTGCGGCACCCTACTTTAACGGTTGGTAAAACCAGCCATTAAAGTCAGGTCCCGCAAAGGGAACTCGTAGTAAGGCGGTAGGGGTTTACTGGTACCGGTGCCCTTACCGGTACCGGTAAACCCCTACCGTGTAATGAGGCCCAAAGAGAGACGTTGGCAGGGAGAATTCTACGGCTACACGTCGAGAGTACTCTGATTCGAGATCGGCAAACCTGATAGAAATGGAACAAAGACAATAGAATGCAGACAATAATACATATAAAGAGAAACCCATAAATGATACATATTGTAAACAACTGACAGGATACATAAACAATTTCATATTATTTTAAATTCCAAGAATAATACATTTTCGTAATTGAAAAATGAAATAAAATTACCTGGTAGGCGCTCAAAGTTGTTGTTGACTCCGGAAAAGAAATGGATGCACAATCTTGCTCCTTTATTTTCAGCGCATGGTCACGAGTGCTAAAAGGGAAAATTAGATTTGCATTAGATATGTGAACAGGTCCAACTCTCGATAATATTAACTTCTGCAAGTCTGCAGGGCTCACCATTGATATACTGGACGTGTCAGTCGTGTCGTCACTTGTGAGGGTCTGTGCTTCCGTCAGTATGCTCTCCTAAAAAAATTGACATTTCAAGCAACCGATTACGAAAAGATTATGCTTCTTTTGAAGAGCACTATGGCATTGTTTTCTATGGTCATAATTATTTTCTATGATGCTCCATAAACCAGGGACAGATATGTAGTGAAATGTGGTATAGTTAAAAAGTAATACAATCTGGTAAATATGCAAACTTTAGTACGACACATTTACACTGAAAGCACCAATCCGTTCATGTAGTTACCTGTTCAGTAACCCACCGCCCACCGCTAATTCATCATCTGGGACTCTCCTGAGGCAGGGTGTTCATGAATGGAGTTGGAATTGCATTTGGAAGCAATTTACGTGACGTTCTCAGTAGATGCTTTTTGTGTGCGATTAGTCATACATATCCGGGGTAAAGTGCAGGCTGCAGATGCGGAATCGATTGGCCCACAAGTGTCCCAAGACATCCTGGGCTCTACTTTCAAGCTCGTCCACCGCAAATCCACAATGTCAACCCCATTCTCTTATTAAATCAATATCCCTTGTGAATGTATGCATTATTGTGCCCTTACTTTTGTCATGGCTCTTACAACTGCAACCGAAAATCATCACAAGCAGGCATTCTTGAAAAATTTGTATAAAAAAGTACACATAAGTACAAATAAATTCTACTGAATGCATGGGATTGATGTTTGATGTAATTATATCAAAGTTTTCTATGCAATGTTTGTTTTGGTCAAAGAAGCAAAACCCGTGTAGCATAGTCGAGTATACACTGGGATAACTTTCATACAGAATTGATTGATGTGACGGAAATCGAAACATGTTACACGTCCGTTGAATGTACTTTCATGCATCAAAATGAAACATGCTTATAGACGTGGTCCGAGAAAGATTCTATCACAATTGACACTGATGAAATTGGCTATGTATCGAGATCAGAACACTTTAAACAGTAAACAATGGTAAAGTCAATGAGATGAATGAACATTACACTACTGGGTCAATTTGTTCAAAATAGATAGATATTTTGAGATCAGAAAGAGATGATTAGGTAACATGCCCTTACCTTGACTAACAAACAATTAGATTCAGCAAGCAAGGGTAGTTACTAGCAGGAGAACAGGTAGTGCGATCAAGAGTTGACTTCCAGTGCTCACAGATGCTCACAGCTAGCACAATCACGAGTTGACTGGCGGTGCTCACAGATGTTCTCAGGATAAATATCAAGGGGGTTATAAAGAATTAGAAAGGTGGGTGTGTATGTGAATGAGTGACATGTTTCTGGTGTGGTCTGCTTCAGGGGGGCCTGCCTGTAGACACTGGGTCTGGCTAGGCTATGTGAACAATGTCCCCTGCGCGTAGGATGCCTTTGAAGTGTACATGGTGTTTGGCACCTTGGCCGTTCCCATCCAGCCAGCCCCCTTGGGAGGGCACGCCACAGGTGTGAACTGCCATTGATACTGGAGGGGGGATGGAGGGGCAAGAGGCATGCAGAAAAGGCCAGGTACCCTGCTGAAGGGAGACACACTTATGTGGATTGTAGGGGCGCGGTCTGCTCCAGGGGAGCCTGCCTGGAGACACTGAGTCTGGGGAGGCCATGTGTACAATGGCCCCTGTGCGGAAGATACCTTTGAAGTGTACATGGTGTTTAGCACCTTAGCTGTTCCCACCCTGCCAGCCCTGCCAGGATAAGTGAGCGTGTCCTTGATTCACTGAATAATTGAAGCAACTATTCATAAAAGTTGATTTGTATTTTATTTTTTTGCTGATGTTGATGGCACATATGTACTACACATTGTATACTTCGGGTTGCAGCACAGTGTGGGAAAATCCCCTGTACTGACCTCTGTCACTGGGGAATTTGGCTTGAATGGTACCAACGACACAGTCGGGTATTACTCGTCGAACGCGGTATCCAAGCCTCCCGTGTAGCCACCATGTAAACGCATGATAGGCCACCAACCAGCCTGTACCACCTGTGGAAGAGAAACATACAAACTGTAATTAAATGAATATGATAAGTGTATCAAACCTTGGTTGAAAATGTAATCCCGTATCTTATGGTATATTTGCCAGTAAAAATGTTACTTCATGGATCAATCAACTTGGGCTTTAAAGTGTAGACACATTACAAACATGAACACTCATGCATTCCATAACGTTTGGGGCACAGAGAAATATTGTTTCTTGGTTGTGCGTGAAAGACACATAATATGACCACTATGATTTCCCCAAACCGCGAATGTCCATACTACATTCGTTTGACAGTGATAGGTCAAAGTTACGACAATATAGGAGACAAACTTTAAATTTTAGTGGCCTAAGTGACATCAAATCTAGAGTACACTTACTCGTTCCTTGGATTGCAAGGGCGAACCTATGCGTGAAGTTTGTGCATAAGCACCATCATAATGCTCAACACGGACCTTGTGAGGTAGGGTGCCCTGAAGTCATGCAGCTCGGTAACGCATAGCGTTGGTGTGTCTTCTTCTGATATGTAGGCCAAGCATCCAGAGTTTTCTCTGCAGCAGCAGTTCTCCTCCTCACTTGGCATGACCTCGCACGGATTGTAGGCACACCAAGTGGTGTTTTCCATGCGACTAGGCTCAGGCTCTTGATCCGGTGATTCGTCCTCCCAACTGATGTCCCATGCCCCATTGTTTCCGCATCTTTCTCTTTCAACTAATTCCGCCTCGGAATACTGCGTCTCGTACTGATAGGGCTGTATTGTTGCCATTATACGACAAAATTAAAATTGATAGTAATGCTAATACTAATATCTGTTTGCATGGGCTATGAGCAACGAAGATAGCTGAACAGAGCAGAAACAAGTCACAGGATACACAAAAAAAAAAGACAATGGGCTTCATTACATGGTTGTAATAGCCTTGCGGGTAAAACCGGCAAGGCTACCTCCAAACTGGCATCTGGGTTCGGCACCCGCGAATGGGCAATTACTGGGCTATTCCGGCCCAGCCGGACCCAGTAATTTCCCTTTCGCGGGTGCCGTGCCCGGTACATCCCCATTCCCATTGAGCCAAGAGGGCTCAATGGGAATGGGGAGGGTGGTAGCACCGGTGCCGTTAGTAACGGTACGGGTGCTACCATCATGTTCTGCTCGCTGGTGCCAGTATGGCCATTAGGTCAGATCTGGTGGCTGCAAGGGCACCCGCGAGTAGAACTCGTAGTATGGCGGTACCGGTAGCGAAACCGGCGCCGTTGTTGCCTTACCGCCATACTTGTAATGAGGCCCAGTGAAACGATTGAAAAAGCAACGCTGATGTTGTCTGATGAGAATCGGCCTTTTATACTTATTGAGGAAAGAACCGTCCTGCCATTTCCATGAAGACACGTTATTAGCTGGCGCATAGAGAACGTTGACATGAGACGTGCATTTGCATTGTGAAATAGCCTGTACGCGTCTAGTGATGTCAGCTTCAGGGGCGGGGGATATGATTTAGTGCCGCAAGGGAAGTTCGCCTTAGGGCGATGCGGCAACGGATTAGCACAAGATGGCCATGCCCGCTGCCTGATTTCGCATGTGTAAAAGTGAGAAAAACGAAGGTAACGTGCATAGAATTTTTATTTTTTATTCGATTAACGCATGTGTATAACGACTTGCCTTATCGATCGGGACAATAACATTTTTGAACGCACTATTCCTTTAAATCAAGATTGGAGGATCAAATGATCCTGTTGTGCCACCAGGTTCCAGCTGGTAAACAGCATGGGTGCAGTTTCCACAGGCAAACTGGCTCATTCCCCCTTTAAATATTTTGTGTACACTAGGGTTGGCTTTAGTTTCACACTTCTCATCACTGGGCTAGGCCATAGATCAGTGCCCTGATTTTTTAGGTTTCAGCAGAGCAGAGTCTATCCAGATGGCCCATTAGACTATGGGCCTCATCATGAGTTTGGCGGTAACCATTAAATGTGGCGGTAACAGTGTTACTGCCACATTTAAGGGTCCACCAATTCACGGATTTGTCTGCATTTACCCCCTATGAGCTGGGGGTAAATGTGCCGGGAAGATTCCCATTTTCAGGAGCAATTAGCGCTGTGCTATTAGGTCCAATGAGGAATGAGGAATTACTGTTACCGCCAAACCTGTGATCCGGTGCTAATAGCACCAGAGGGTTTGGCGGTAACACTATTTGCCCAGGCGGTATCCCGGTGGGAACACCACCAGACTCGTGATCAGGCTCTATGAATGGATATGTAGACCAGTCCAGGGATTTTCTTCCACAACATTGCTAGCAAACGTAAGTACCATTGATTTATCCAGGAATGTAAAGCGTTACCTGCATATATTAACCCCCAATTTATGTAAAACTGAAAGCAGACAAATACGCCATTTCCCCATTTTAAACAAGGCTCTCTGTTAAGAACAGTTTTATCTGACACATCGGGCAGAATTAATTTAAAAAGTTCACAACCTGTGCACAACCGCAGCATGATCGTTTTCGGTGTATGAATTGGTCCTTCTGCAGTGGGTGTTTTTGCAGTGAGCAATGTTTGCAAACATACGGTAGCAGCTCTTCTGTAAGATTAGTAACAATAGCCCATCGATATCATTTATTGAATGGTCGCTCAGATAATAGAACTGTGTGTGAAGACGCTGCTGCAAAGTCAGGCAGGGTTTGCCAGAGTGCAAGTAAAACTAAGAAAATGCGATCACTGCGCAGCCCGTTAACAGCCATCAGGGATCCTGGTTGGCCTAAATGTTACTACACAAACACTCATTGGCGAATGGCGCGGAGATGAACTGAAATTAGTATATCGTAGGAGTTTAGTTAATCCATTCTTCCAGCGTTGCCAGTTGTCAAGGCAACTAAAAGTAGTCTACTTCCAAACACCTGTTCTTTCTCTTTTCCCTTGTAGCAATGATTTTGGCACATATGGCGGCTTGTGCCACCAAAACCAAAAATCACATGTAGCTCTGTTAAAATGAGTACGCCTTTAGGGGTTCCTCCACCTGTTTTGATCGTTCGATATCTCCTATCACTCTCCCAGTTTACAGTTGCCCTGTTACCCTGACATCCCTGTATCATTTAAACCTTGACTCCACTCCTTTGCGACACTGAGAAGAGAGGGGAATGACAACCAGAGGCAGCACGGAGTGGTTCTGAAAGCGTTATGGAATGCTCAACCTGCAAACATTTGTCTGCCCCTATTTAATCGTGCTTCAGCATTTCAAATTGCCGCGGTCTCCTTTTCATTGTTCCCTGTTCTAAACCAGAGGCACACATAGAAATAATATGTGGATGTTTCCTACGTATACCTCCCCTTTACAGGACCGGAACACATTCGGTCAAGGTATCAAACATGCATTGTTCAAAAGTTAAAAGCACTTAGCTGACAACGTGAGACACATTTCTGGATAGCCTGATCACGACCTCGGTGGTAACCCTTAAATCCAGCGGTAGCGCTATTACCGCCGGCAGTAAGAGCGCGAATTTTCCCCATTGAGCCCAATGGGGAATGGGGCATTCCCGAATGGGCTCAATGGGGAATGGGGACTTCCAAGTCCGCCCAACTCGTAATCCCGCGCTATTAGCGCCGGGGCTATGGCAGTCGCGCTAATAGCCCCTGCGCTAATAGCGTTAGCGTTACCGCCGAGGTTGTGATCAGGCCTGTATAGAACATATGGCAATATGGCAATGCTCCGGCTACATTTGGGAAATGGCTGATAGGGAGGCTTTGACGCTGATTAATGTGGTGTTCTTGAGCTGCAATGTCAGAGGGTTAACCAACTCAACACAAAAGGCTTGTGATCTGTTATCATATGCTGAAATGTGTAAAATCCAGGTATTACTCCTACAGGAAAGTCATGCTACCAAAAGTGTGCATGAGGCGTTCTCAAAAAGATAGGGGCGCATATGTTCTTGACGGACTACTCGTCACAGGCTATGGGTGTAATTACACTATTTCATAGGACAATAAACCTTTGACATTTCTCTGATTGTATGGGTAGATATGTCATTGTCCATCGCATGGTTAATAGGGTTGCCCTTCTGGTGTTCAATATATATGGACCAAACATTGATTACCCAGAGTTCTACCATGGTATAATAAGGAAAGGGATGGCTCGCCTAACTTGGTGGTAGTATGGGGAGGGGATGTTAACACGATCCTAGATGTTCACCTCGACTGGTCCAACATGACAAGCAGGGCTATTAACAACTCGGCCTGTGGGATACTGAAGGGAACTGGGGATAAGGGTTGGGTGGCTGCATGGAGGTGCATGCATGGTGTGGAGCGAGAGTACACATTCTTCTCTTTGTCCACAATAAGTCATCACAGATTGATTATTACTTAGGGCTTCATCACGAGTCTGGTGGTAACCCTTGAATGCGGCGGTAGCGCTATTACTGCCGCATTTAAGGGTCCGCCAGATCATGGCCTTGGCGGATTTCCCCCCAGCTTTGAGCTGGGGGGAAATCCGCGGGAAAATTGCTGATTTTCGGCGTTATTACCGGCCTAATGGGGAATGAGGAATTCCCGAATGGGCCCAATGGGGAATGGGCAATAACCCTTCTGCCAAACCCATGATCCAGCGCTAATTTGGAGGTAGGGCTATCAGCGCCGGCGCTAATAGTGCCAGCGTTACCGCCCAACTCGTGATGAGGCCCTATCCAAACACCTGCTAGGTCGGGTCAAGGACTGTAGTATATTGGCACCTCCGATTTTACGATCACTCACAAGTTAGTCTTGCCTTGGAATTGGGGCGAGAGGCATGTCACAAAATGCCATGGATATTTAAACCGATGGCCCTTCTCGATACCACCTTTGAAGTGAACATGCTTGATGATATCCATATTTTTTTAAATGCAAATAATGGGTCTGTATCCATGGTTGGTATGCTGTGGCAAACATTTAAGGCATATGTCCGGGGGGTGGCCCTGAGTACCGAATTTGATGAGCTCCTTATTATTCGTATGGAGCTCACAGAGGCTGAGACGAAACTCAAATCCAATGAGCTTTCACTCACTCAGCTATATGATGCAAACCACATTGGATAATATGAAGGCAGTGCTGGACAAATTCTGTGAATTGGCAGAGAGGGAGATAAAATACTTTGCAGTTCCCACCGCAGCTCGGATGTATGGAGAGGCAGATAGGCCTCGGAGGCCCTTGGCGAGAATACTGTGGTCGGAGCTGGCTATTGAAGCTCCCCTGGCGGTGAGGAATAACACTGGGGAGTTGTGTATGGAGCAAAGAGACGTGAATTGGGTCCCTCGATCTGAAACAATGAAACAAGCCAAAAAAACAGTTGATATGTTCAAAGAACAGAGAAGACAACCCTGTGGCTTTGGGTATTTTCTGACAGGGTATGCATCACGCCATGTTGGTGAAAGCCTCAACTGTGACCAGAATGGTAGTCATCCCACGCACAGGTGGCATCTCGAAAACAAAATCTATCAATATAATGTATCAATGTGTATGTGGCATAAGCTGCAGAAGACCCATTTGTTTACCCAGCATGGCTTTACACTGGATACTGTGAGAAACCTGAAGGTGTCTCCTTGTCTAGTCCCCGGGGATCTGTCATCCAGGTGGCCAGGACACGGCCATCGCTATTGGATCCAGTTCCTGGTAGTGGACCAGTGAGGGAGGATCCCCTGGATGGGGGGTCCTCGGGGAGTGGAAGTGGGACACCGACGGGTGAGACACGGTATCCCTTTTTCTAATACCATTTCCCCATTATGCTATATAAGAAGGTCAGAAACTCCAACCCTCCCCCATTTCTGACACAAAAATGTTCACACATCATGAAAGGCGACATACAAACACCAAAGCCGTTTACCTAACATGTTCCAACACAAGGGTCAGTCAAAGTCAGGCAATAGACCAGGATTACACACACCTGACTGCCCTTTCCCTTCCCCACAGGGATAAAAGTTGGAGTGCAAGAGCACAATAGGAGCAAGGCAGACCGCATCATGAGAGAGCTATCCAATCACGGCAGTTCAAGAGGAGGAGAAAGGCGGCGAGAACCGAAAAGGCTGACAAGGAGAGAAGTGACCTTGCCCTTTCCGACTGAGACCCAGCATACCTCCATGGAAGGAATCCTAAGACCGCAAACAATAGCTCAAGTGTGTTGCAGCAGATGTCAACGGTGCAACGGAGCGTGCCTGCGCTGACAAGCAGGACTGAGGGAGACTCCTACTACCGTGGTATCGGCCTTGACTCCAGATACAAGGAAAAGCAAGCGGTTCATCACAGCCGGTGAGTCAAGGGGAGAACCGATAAAAAACCAGACTGTGTTGAATGAAAGTCGCAAAGTGGCATATTGAGGAAAGTTCAAAGAACTATAAATCATTAGAACTGTAAAATTGTTAAGGGAAGACCAGCTGCAGAGGGGATCAGCACCACGTGGGTGCTCACTCGAGAGACTCTGGTTGATCCTGTGTTGATATAAACTGATGATACCAGAAGGCCGGAGGAGGGCCGCCAAGAAAGGTCAAAGTGGTCATACTGGGGTCTAGCAAAATCCCTGTACAGTCAAAAGTCTTTGACAAACAAACCTTTGAGAACGCAAGGGAAGTGAATCCTCCATCAAGAGAAAGCAAAAGGAAATGTAAGGTGGCAAGTGTAAACCCGACGGAGGCATGGCAAAAAAGAGAGGACAAAGTCTATAGTCCCAAAAAACAGTGTGTTGACAAAAGTGAACCAGGCAGAGGGATGTCCATGAGGAACTTTTTAAAAACACATTAAGATTTGTGAATGCTAAGGAGAAAATATTTTTGCAAAAGCCAGAGTGAACCTGACAGAGGGAGGCAAACAGTCGACAAGGGTCTGCACCCAAAATAGGGGGATTCAGGGGCGAAGGCATCACCCAACGTACATTTCAAAGGAACTTTTTGTTTGTTATTTTGGAGCCTATCAGGTCCTCAGAGGCAAGAGACTTTTTGTAGAAAAGTGACTTAACCACCGGAGGCCCTGATACCTGAAGCGGAACTGTCGTCTCGCGCTGGGAAAGCTCAAGCGTGTGCTCAAAATGTGGGGAAGGGAGACCCCTGGCTACCACATCCTAACTTATAATTTGAGAACACTTCTTTCTTTCTTGTGAATCCTATCCCACACTCTTTTTGGTATTTAATTGTAAGGATTGGCAATATTTTTTTTAGTATAGTCCCTTTTATTATTTTGACAAGACGCCACTAGGACTGCCCGATTTTGATTTGATGGTCGTAGCTTGCTCCCATCTTAGATTTAGGTTTACAATAGGCATTTTTCCACCCTTTTTTTTCCGGCGCCTGGCTATGGGGATTTACGGGGCATTACAGCCCTGGCGGTCCCGGTAATTCCCCATTGCTGGGCACTGGGAAAAATTACTCCCCATTCCCATTCGAGTTCCGTTCGTCTCAATTTGAATGGGGAGAACGGATGCACTGGTACTGTGTGCAACAGTGCCAGTGCATCTGTCAAGGTCTGCGAGCGGGTGACGTTCCGCCTGCCAGGTAAAACCCTGGCGGGCAGAAAGGCATCCGCTTGTAGAACTCGGAGTATGCCGGTTCGGTAACAACGGTGCCGGTAGCTTACCGCCACCGTTGTTACCGGACCAGCATACTCATAATGAGGTCCCATGCCTTCCTTACAATACAGACTGCGGAAGATGTGAGGTAGTCCACTATATCCCGCTTCATGTTAGGCCACCAGCACCACCTGCCTAGTTGGTCCAAGGTCCTCCGCTGGCCTGGATGGGCAGCCAATTTGGCATCGTCGGACCATTGCAATGCCACCAGGCAAGTGGCTTCTGTAGCAATGTACAGGCAGTCTTGTACATATGGCAAGTCATTAATGAGGTGAGCATTTACTGTTTCTAGGGCAGTGAAATGGTCTTTGGCCCAGAGCCGAATTTTATCCAGTAACGGGGTGGAGACAGCAGAAACACACACCACAGCTTCTTTGGGCAGAATTGGATAGTCAAAATGCAGTGGTTCAGCTCCGGTCCTTAACCTAGACAGGGCATCGGCCTTGCCATATAGATTACATGGTTGATAAGTGAATGTGAAATTGAACATGGCAAAGAGCAAGTGCCAACGGATTTGTCATGTGTTGGGACACTTGGCATGGGAGATCACCTGTAGGTTGTGAGGTCCGACTATACTAGGACCAGATATTTGACACCCAGAAGATCGTGTCGCCATTCTTTGAAGGTCGCCCTGATTTCTAGTAACTCCTGTTCCGTGATGGTGTAATTCTGTTCACAAGAGGAGAGGGTGCAGGAGTAGAATGCTACTGGATGCAGGTGACGCGTGGTTGGGCACCTCTGAAAAATGATGGCACCGATGGTTATGGCGTAGGCATCAGCCAATACTTTGAACGGCAGAGAAGGGTCTGGATGTTGTAGGACTGGAGCCGTCTTGAACGCCTCTTTTAGAGTCTGAAAGGCCTTCTGTGCCTCTGGATCCCATACAAAGGGAACAGATGGACAAGTTAGTCTTGTCAATGGGACACCGGTGTTGGAAAACAAAGCGATAAACCACTTATAAAAATTGCCGAAACCTGGAAAAGACTGCAATGCCTTAACCGTAGAAGGGACAGGCCAATTGAGTACTTCTCGTACCTTATTCTCACTCATTTGAATGCCCTGTGGGGTCAAAATGAACTTATGGTCCTTTTATCAGGTAGCGTGTCATGCAGTGGATGGGAGGCAAAGTAACTCTTACATCAAATAATCAAACCAACTCAGGAAGATGGCGCTGTTTGTCTGTTTTAATATCAATTGTCTAAAGCAGGGAGTTACAATGGACATCAAAATCTCAGCGCATCATATGAAAAATTACATTTATATAGTACAAATTCATCATACGTTATGTCATACTACGTGGCAAATAAGAGTAACCTATGAGGGGTTGTGATAGGTTCAAGGGGAACATCTAAGTATACTTTCTATAAGGGGTCGGGTTGTGATTGGGTCTCTACTGTCAGGTGGACAACGTATACCCACCCCTAGTGCAAGTCATCTTCAACACTTATTAAGTACACACCACATTATTGGCTTTCAATCTATAATGCCCTTTGTTATATGGCCTTCTATAATTGGTTGGCATGCTCATGCCCTTCTGAAACATTTGGCTCACTAGCAGCACGTAAACTAGACCCCAGGTGCCAGGAGGTGGACATGATGTTACCTCCCCACCTAATTAGCCCATCATCTCTCATCACCCATTCCTTCTCCCATGAAGATTGTCTTTGAACTTGGCCTTGCAAAGTATCCTTGTCTCTGGGAATATAGGGGAGTGTGAGCACGCACTATCTATCCTTGGCTCACGTGACAGGAGACCACGATTTCGTCCATATTTCAGCATTTAATTGTCTTAAGTGATTAAAACTTGGCATACATGGTGTTCCTTTTTTTGCACCTTAACAGGGGATTATTCAGCATCTCACGGTTACTGCCTTCAAGAATAGATAACCAGTCTTGGCTGCTTCATTCTTGATACCTTGCTAGACAGCCCTTCCAGACTCATCCACAATCACGGCTAATTCCTTGCTGCGACACAGCTCTCAGCTCTTCTCCCTGGGTTTGAGCTTCCTAAATATGTAACACCAATGTCCAGTTTCTATATAATGACGGCTCCGTCTGCAGTCTATTCACTACTATAGCCAGCTCCAACGATCACTTGCATTTCAGCATTGTACAATTATTAAATGGCTTGCATTTTCTGCAGTGCTCTTCACACGTGCAATCTTCTTTTTGCATATGAAAGTTTACTCGATTCTTTACTTCGTCATCAGTTTCTATGAGGTCCATACATTCTCTTCTTCAGCCAGTCTTCTCAGTGCGTCACACTCGTCTCTTGTGACGTCACCAACTCCTCTTTCTCTCATTTTCATATTCCTTTAGGTGAGCTCCTCCCTCAGATTATCCTCTCTTCGGGGCTACATTTGATATGGTTTTCTTAGTGGATACCTTTTCTCAAGTATTCGCTGTGGGATAGTCGCAACTGCTTGCATCAAGCAAGATACAATCTCGAGAGGGCGCTAGAGGGCCAACCAAGATGGCGGCTCCTATGTGAGCTCTGACGGAGGTCCCGAATAAATCCTGAAATCAAATGCTATCCGGCGTGTGAAACAGTCCCAAACAGTGGGCTAAACTTTACGGCTCCCTGCTGATGATAATGCAAGAGCACAGTGGTGAGGGAAGACTCCCTGAGCCCAGCATACGACAGTGCCACCACACAGAGAGGAGGCCTGACCACCGCCGCTGCTCCCTGGTGGTGATAACACAAGAGCGCAGCGGCGAGGGAAGCCTCCCTGACCCCAGCATACGACAGTGGCACCAGACAGAGAGGAGGCCCGACCACCGCCGCAGACCCACGCCGTATCACGGAGTGAGAAGGCGCGAGTCAGGAGCAGTTGGCAGACTGCAGTAAACTGGAATGGAGACGACAACACAGCTGATGGAGACAGCGGGGCGGACTGACCAATGACACCTGAGGAGACAGACACCAGTGGGAGAGGCCCGGCAGCTGCCGCGCTACACTAAGCGACCAACACGCAACAAATACCAGGTGTGCAGAAGTGGGCCCCTCGCTGCTGCCTCGGAACCCGCACGGCTCTCTCTTGTGCGTCATGAGACTCTGTGGAGCTGGACAGCTGCAGAGCATTGGGGGTATAGACAGTGGAGGCGGTGGAAGTGGGACGCCCAGATCCCTGGCCCATGGGAACATCGTAACTGCCAACGAGGGGACATCGCCGTACCACACGTGGTCGAGGCCGAGAACGAAGGGAGCCGAAACATCAGCGTTTGAAAAGCTATTCTCTGAGACAGGTGAGCGGGTCGGCAGCGCCGGGCCCTGACCCCCCCCTTCTGATCCGGCGGGGGTGCGGAAGACTGGGCCACCAGACCAAGTGATACCGGCAGAACGGTCCACCCCCACTGACAACAGGGCCGCCACCTTAGTTGAATCGCTTTGCCTACCCCGGTTCCATCTGAGAACGCACGGCTGAGCGTGGCGAACATAGTCACCTCTGGCAGCAAATAAGAGCGGGGCACAGGGACCCACAGCCCAGCGTTCTCTCGAGAACAACCGGGCATCAAAACAATCACACTACTAACCCCAATCAACAAGGAAAGAAGCTAAATGTCAGTATGCACACAATAATGGAGGAGAGGAATCGACACTCTCCCTCGAACCACAGAAGCCGAATGAATTCGACCCTCCACCCGTGGTTGGCACAGGCGCCTGATTATAGACACAGGACACCATGTGGCAGCCAATGGGGGGAAGAGGAGTTAGGAAGAGGTTGTGGATAGGGTAGGGATGTAGGAACACTGGATAGAGGGTTAGGGAACTCCTAAGGGGGATAGGAAAGGGGAAGCACAGGGAAAAAACCTCCTTATCTAGTTATTTTACCAAACTAAACACATAGGTTATGCGCTATTAATCTTGCCTCGAGCCTACCTCTAAATCGTAGGATTTACTGAAAACACACACTTTGCTGTAAAACTCATAATGTACCCAGTACTTATCTGAGCTCCGAGCGGCCCCACGGGACCACTCGGAGTCTGAAGAAAATGCTGTAACAACTGCCAGCCAGTCCGCCAGCTTAGTCTTGCTCCAAAGTCTTACGGGCTGTAAGGAAAGCTTCGCTCACATCTCGCTCCGACCGCACCCATCCAGGAACACAAAATAAGCCACACCTGCGGCTGCGAGCGTGTTGGCTTTATGCTGCCCTTCATTACTTGCAGCTGGCAACGCGCGGCAACTTGCGCTGATCTACAGGTCCTCCCCGGACTGCTGGAAAATGTAGTTCTCTTTACCAATACTTTAATAAGCAAACTTAGTTACTCCCCGGCGGCACCAGCCCTTATTCCTGACACTAAAACTCTCAAAGAAACACATCAGACAGCCGACCGCCTGAGCCCCGGGGATATACAACTTGTCATACAGTGAGGGGCCCATGTCCACCCTACAGAGGGGCCGTGGAATAGCACTGCTCCACTATCAGAACTGTCCAGGTCCTTCTGAGCTCCAACACAAACAGTGGTTCATCAGTGATCAACACATTGCTCAGCAAAGACTCTCGAGGACGCATTGTCCATAAAACCCGGGCCCTGAGTGAATCCGGAACCCAGATATACCACAGGAACAGCCGGTTGAACCTCAGGAGCACTAGTTACCATTCAATAATCTTAAACTCTCAAACTCCTCGTGGAAAATTGGTACCCGTGGCCTCACAAACTCAAACAAGCCGTCAGCAAAGGAATAATCAGCTAAACTCAGTGGCAGATAATAGGCGCCCTCCCACAACCAGGTTGTCGGTGGAGCCATCTCACCTCCACAGCTAAAAAACAAGTGGATGGTAACCCGGAAATTCAGCCACTCGCTGACAAAGAAGGCAGTCAAACCCGTGACTCCTCTAAGACACAACAGCCTAAAACACCGGCCCTGACCCTGAGCAGTCCACCGATTCACCACGCTACCCTCACCAACAACGTCCCCCTGTGGGACCCTGATGTTCAGGGGCTGGACAATCTCCTCACTATCCGAGAGGCCACGCTTAATTGTTCACAAAAGTAATAGCACCGAAGTCACATCCAAAAACTCGGCTACTAACAAGTCTCAGCACAGCCCCCCTCACAACCCTCAGCAATAAGCCGTCCAACTGGAGCTGGGCAAGTCTGCAAACCCGCTCGCAATTCCCCAAAATCCTAGGAGACCACGCTCTGAGACCACGTGTAGCCCAGAGGTCGAAGTGGGTGGGAACGGTCAGGAGCGGTGCTCCTCTGTTTCTTTGAATTAGATTTTACCGTTCCTATACTTTTATTTAAAAAAGAAACGGTTCCGGAATGGCTTCCTTTTAAAATAAAAGTGTGGGAAGAAAACTTGCACTGTCAGTGCACTGCAGTGGACGTTCCCTTAAACACCAGGCACATGTGTTTTGGGATTTGTATTGTGCATGGGAGGGGCAGTGACGATGGGATTTGTGGGAGCCGTGCAGACCAGTAGGGAACATAGTTCCACTACTTCTTGTCGTACACTTCGACCACTGGTGCAGGCCACTCAATATGGGGAAATCCGATAAATCGCAACGGAAATTGAACTTCGAAGCCGGCGCGGTGGTCAAAACCTCCAAACCAAGCGGCCAGGCAGATTCCCCGACAGGGGACATAGAACAGGAGGAGGAGCCCTCCCAGGCCATGGACATAAGGGAGATCCTCCTGGAATTGAAACCTAGCATTGGCAACATGGACTATAAACTCGACACATTATCATCAAAAGTTGATCGACTACACCATTGCATAGATAAGCACAGAGACAGGCTCGACACCGCAGAACAGAGGGTCTCCAATCTCGATGATAACACAACCTCACTAACAGCAAGAGTGACCACGTTGGAAGGACAAATAAAAATGGTCATCGCCAAGAACGAAGATCTCGATGGAACACTCGCGCCGCAACATCATCAGGCTGGTGGGGGTGAGAGAACTGCAACTCCCAATGAAAATGGAAGAGCTTGTTGAAAACATCTGCAAATAACTTTCGGAGCGTCGGCACTATCACAGCTGTTTGTAATAGAAAGGAGTGCCGTCCAGCAGGCCCATACCGGGAGCCACACCACGACCGATCATTGCCAAACTCCTAAACTTCAAAGATCGAGATACGATCCTGCGCTTGGCCAGAGACAAAGGTGAACTTCAATCCGACGGTGATAACATTCAATTCTACACGGATTTCTCCGCAGCGGTCCAGACTCAGAGAAGGTTGTTCTCAGGAATAAAATGGCGATTGCAAGATAACCAGATATCTTACTCCATGCTGTTCCCTGCAAAACTGCAGATCCAACATGATGGGAAAGTCATATTCTTTACCACGCCAGAAGAAGCAAGCGCCTTACTAGAAAAGCTTGGATGCAAACCCCCAGACAACAATACAAAACCACCCAGGAGAGACCGGACGAGAAGAAACCCACCTTGACAACAAACTCTACACATATACATCGAACCCTTCGGGGTTCGACATCACACACTGGAGCGACACAATAGCGTGATTTCAAAGGGAGCTTCTGTTCTTGGGAGGGCACTAGCGCCCCAAGCTCTGCAACGTTAATGCTACTGTTTTAAGGGAGGGTTAAGAAGACAGGCAAGTTGGGGGTGCCTGCGTAGGGGGGAGAACAAACTGTTGGGGGTACGCGCCTGTTATAGATCTACGTCCCACCACCCAACCCTGCAGTATAGCCAGAGACCTAATCCATACCGAGTCAACCAAAGGAGTCAAGATAAAGAAAGCACTGCGATGCTGCAATACCTGCCAAGGTCTCAGATGAAGTCACACAAACTCGACTCAAGTATAAGCACCAAACATCACGTTCAAGCTAGTCACATGGAATATTAGCGGAGGCAACCTCTCGACCAAAGCACGAAAAATATTGCAGTACCTCTGAAGACATAAGTGCCCCTGATCCAAGCGACACATCTTCACCCGGAGTCCGAGAACCGCTGGTCCCGCGACTGGGGATGTCATAAGTACGTCTCGTTATACTCATCCTACGCCAGAGGGGTGGCCACCCTAATAGCCTGAAATTTGATTTTTTTGTCTATTAAAGACAGAAAAAGACGCTGAGGGCAGAGCAATCTTGGTAAGAGGGATGCTCGAAGGGAAGGATGTCATCTTTGTGAATTCATATGGGCCCAACACAGATGTGCAAATAACTTTGACTGGGTGATGACACGACTAGAGGGAGCAGGATCAGCTATGATCATCTGGGGAGGGCACTTAAACACATCGTTGGTCCCCCAGAAAGACAAATCACATGCCACGACTACTCTCTCTACCATAGCAAGCCTCCAAGTTCTCGAACTCTGTAAAGCTTACGACCTTATAGAAATATGGAGACACAACAACTGGGAAGGCCGTGAATACACCTTTCACTCCTGGGTCCACAACACAAGCTCTTGTCTCGATTATCTGCTGGTGTCCTCCCAAATTCTCCCAAGATCGCTCTCCGGCCACTCGGCGGTTACTCTTGAATGCACCTCTCCAGATAACAGGAAGGGCAGACCTCACTGGATATTCAAACCAGGGTCACTGAAAGACCAAGTTTTCGCAGACGAATTGCGTAAAGAAATTGTATCCTTCCTAGAAATCAACTAGGGCTCGGTCACATCGGCAAGCACACTCTGGGAAACACTAAAGTGCTATGTCAGAGGAGTTTGCGTTGTGAAAGAAAAAGGTATACTGAGCCTAATCAGGAGAGAACTTGACCCCAGGGAAGCCCGACTGAAAGAACTTGAACAAACATGCACCGCGTCGTATGATCCACATTCCCTCGCAGCCCTCAAAGAAGAGCTGGATAAGTTCAGGTCTACTGTAGAAAGAGAACTAAATTTCCTGGCAAGGGTCCATCGTGTTCGCCAGTATGGAGAAGGACAAAAACCTGGAGCCCTCCTAGCTCGTCTGGTGGCAACAGACAGAAAACCCACTCTAGTAGAATGGATCCGCGATCCTAGAGGCACTCTAGTACACACAGAAGAAGAAATAGCTGAATCCTTTCTCAGCTTTTATCAGGATCTTTACAGCTCCAAACATACCACTGACCCAGAAGACCTCTGCCGCTACCTGGAGGACACAGAACTATACTGGTTATACAACAAACTAAGAGAACCCCTGAATAGACCTATCACATTAGAAGAAATTCTCCAAGCAATAAAAGAACTCCACGACACTAAAGCCCCACGTCCCGACCGTCTAACAGGTGAATTTTACAAAGCCTTCACCGCTCTCCTGGCCCACCTCCTGTTACAGGTATACGAGGAGGCAATAGAGACCGGAACATTACCGCCGACCCTTCGGGAGGCTAATGTGATCCTTTTACCTAAAATAGGAAAACACCCCGATGAGTGTGCGTAATATAGACCAATCTCACTGATCAATCTTGATAATTAAATTCTGACAAAGGTTCTCGCCACTAGGTTGCTCCCCCTAAAGCATGCCCTGGTACTCGCTGACCAGACTGGCTTTGTGCCCGGTCACAACACGACGTTCGGCATAAGACGGATGTTCGGAATCATGGAGGCACTTGATCCTTCGCATCAGGTGATAGCAGTCTTGCTTGGCGCAAAAAAGGCCTTCGACTAGGTCGAGTGGCCTTTTCGCTTTGCAGTACTAAGGCGAATGGGCCTAGGAAACAATTTCCTCAAATTAATTTCCCTCCTCTACAATCGCCCCCAGTCGAGCATTGTCCTGGGAAAACAAAATCAGCAAGTATAGAACTACATCAAGGAACCAGACAGGGTTGCCCTCTGTCAGCCCTAATATTTTCTTTGGTAATAGAACCCCTAGCCTCCGGACTCCGGTCCAAACAGCTTCATAGAGGTCTCTCCCTCGGACCCCACAAACTAATAATCTCCCTGTACGCAGACGATGTGGTACTCTAGGTCCAAGACATGAGTGAAAACCTAAATCCCATCATGAGAGAGGTGATCAAGTTCGGTACTGTCTCAGGCCTAAACATTTATCACACTAAATCCGTCATATTCCCTATGACCCCAGACACAAAGGAATTTGTGGACGATTATGGATTCAAATGAGAACACTCGCAGGTCAGCTATCTTGGGATCCTAATGTCCAGAACCCACCAAGACCTATTCCAGGATAACTACGAAAGAGTGGCAGGAACACTCTGGGATATAATAAATAGATGGAAGCTCCTTCCGCTAACTCTGTGGGGGCGCGTCTCACTGGTTAAAATGGTGATTTTGCTCAATTTTCTTTAATTGTTTGCAAATATCCCTCGTCTATTGCTGCAACACTTTCTTAAACAAATCCGGAGCTTGATCCTCGGACTGCTGTGGGCCCGCAAACCGGCAAGATTAACATACACAACACTCATTCAACCAGTGACCAAAGGAGGTCTAGCACTTCCTGATCTAGAGCGCTACTACTGGGCCGCCCAAGCCCAATTCCTTGGCTGCTGGTACTCCACACACTTCATCAGACCCCATGTCCAGGTTGAACGGGCCCTTGCAACACCCAACTTACTGAGAGCAATCATCATAGGCCACCTGACGGTGCCCCACACATCACTTAACGTAGTCCTCTCCACCTATGCTATCTGGAAAGAAATCACGCAGAAATGCAACATTCAGATCAGATTCTCCCCCTCATACCAGCAAGGTTCATACCAGGAATCCCCTTGACTGCAGAAAAAGTATACTTAAAGTGGGAAGACAAGCTACAAATCCAAACACTGAACGACCTCTTTATACCCCAACTAGCCAGAGATAGAGGAGCCGACACGGCCCTAGACACTTTTGTGTACTTTCACATCCGTCATGCATTCCAAACACTCCTCCCTATGTTCCCACAGCAACCTCCCACTTGGCAACTACTACACGGAGTGATCCAATCACAGGGGGAAGGCAGGCTGGTATCTGTAATAAATAAAACCCTCTTAACAGACACGGTACCCATGCAGACAGCTTCAAAATCGCGATGGCAGAGATCCTTACAGTCTGCAATAACAGAAGACGACTGGGCATACATTCTGGGCCAAACACAGAGAGTAGCTCTAGACACACGTTTTAAACAAATACACTTCAACTACCTACACCAGACATATTACACCCCAGCGAAACTCCACGCACAACGTCCTGAGTTATCAGCGGCCTGTGAGAGATGTAAGGCCTCACCGGCCGATTTTCTCTATCTCGCCTGGACGTGCCCAACTATAACCCAATTCTGGGATCAAGTCCTCAAAAAGATGTCGTCAATACTGGGAACACCGGTGGCGCCCGAACCCTCTGTGGCGCTACGTGGCCTAACCAGACATTTACCATCCTCAGTTCGGAGACTGGCTGGTCTATTGCTGGTGCTAGCATGCAGAAGAATCGCAATGGCTTGGGGATGAGGACCCCCACCAACCCTGTCAAACTGGCTAAAAGACATAACTTACTGCCAAGATGTTGAAACTGACTTTATCAAAACATTAACCCTACACGCACGACCCCCGGACATCGGGGGCCCACACATCTCCTATCTAATGTCTATTCCAGACACTGCCTCCTCACTAATCCCGACTCCATAAAGCACTTCATAACAGCTTTGTGACCAGCATCTTGTAGACTATAGAATCGTTATAAAGTGACTCAAATGTTATACAATATCCTTTATTGTTCATGGCTGGGGACGGGAGGTGGGAGCGGGGATCTCAAGGCGCAGTTTGTGTTTATTTTATCGTTGTAACTATTTCTTGTTATTTGAAATACCAAAAAAAAAGCATGGCACAATCTCAGGCTTCCAGCATATGGCAGGGCAGGGGGCGGGACTTCCTGTAGAGGCAATTAGCTGCTCCTCTACAAAAACAAAACCCAAGAATTTCACCAAAGTGGAATGAAACACACATTTGTCTACTTTAGCAAAAAGGGGATGCTCCCGTAGTCTCTGTAGCACTTGACAGATATGTTGGATGTGGTTCTCAAAGGAGTCTGAATGAATATATTAGAATGTCATCTAAATATACTACCCCATAGCAATACAGCATGTCCTGAACGCGTCATTGATGAAATTCTGGAAGGTGCCTGGGGCATGGCAGAGACCAAACAGCATAACCAATTATTCAAATTGGTTGTGTTTTGTTTTCAAGGCTTTCTTCCATCCGTGACTGTGTCGCTTTTGTACCAGGTTATACGCCGCCTTAGATCCAGCTTCATATAGATGACTGATGACCGCAGTTGGTCCAAAAGCTTGAATATCAGGAGTATAGGACACTGTTTTTTATTGTCACAGCATTTAAAGCTCTAAAGCCCATGCATGGTTGCAACTCCCTCTCTTTTTTCTGTACAAAAAAGATAGGAGCGGTGGCAGGGAACCGAGAAGCACGTATATGACCAAGCTGTAACGACTTCTCAATGTAGTCCTTTAGTATCTCCTCCTCTCTAAGCATGAGGGAGTAAATGCGTCCATGTGGTATAGCGGCGCCAGGCTCTAGATCAATGAGGCAATCATACACCCTTTGTGGTGGCAGCTGCTCTGATTGTTTTTTATCAAAGACTTCCAGAAGGTTGTGACATGCCTCGGGACCACAGAACCAGGATGCTGAGATAGTGCATTAACACTAGGAAAAGCAGACAAAAGAGCTAGGCAAAGAGAACATGTGGCGGAATTGCCTGAGGCAAGACAGGTGCAATTCCAGTGATGTAAAGGAAATAGTCTGACCAACCCAGTCGATAACAGGGTTATGAAGCCGCAACCATGGTAAGTCCAGTATAACACTGAATTGAGGTGCAGCAATGAGGTATATAACATTTCTTTATGTCCCTGAAAAGACGCCATCTGAACCAGACTGGTTTGTATGACCACTTGACCAGATGTCAGAAGAGACCCGTCCACAGTCCGGAAAGTTTCCGGAGCAGCTTTGATCTGGACAGGAAACCCATTGGCTTTAGCAAACTGGATGTCCATATGATTACCAGTTGCCCCTGAATTGATCATTACAGGGGCGATCAGGCCTCGGGTGACAGAGAAAGAAAAGGACATAGGGACATAAATATGCAAGCAGGAAAGGGGATTGGTTGAGCTGGAATCAACAGGACCCGTCCACATGGCTCTCTTCATGGACGAGTATTGGCATTTCACGAATGCTTGATGGGCCTTTTTGGACAAACACAAATGAAATGTCCAATCTGACTATGATACAAGCATAGGTTGAGTGTCATACGCCTCTCCTTTCTTCTTTGGTGAGAGGAACCCGAGTAGCACCAATCTGCATAGGTTCTGGCTCCCCAGAAGCCATGGGAGGAGCAGAAGGGGTCTTGCCCAGATGTAACTCGGAGAGCTTCTTCTCACCATGTGTCTGCAACATGCGTGCTTCGACCTGTAAGGATCCATTGATTGGGCATCCTTCAACTCGTCTGACAAATCACGATAGAAAATAGCTGCCTTTCTCTACTCAAGCTAGCTGGTTTCAGCTGCCAATTGATTGAAAGGGGTCAGATAGGTCAGTAAAGGGCTCCTGGTCAAAGTGTGCATCACATTTAAAATCCTCACCCTTGCCTACAAATGTTTCACCCTCTCAGCGCCTTCCTATCCACTCGGCCTATCAGAACTCAATACACCAACCAACTCCACACCCCACGCATCAACAGATCCAAAGCTGGTGGGCTAGGCTTCCCATACATTGCTACAAGATTATGGAATGCACTACCCACTGACATCAGATCAGAAAACTCCCTTCTGGCTTTTCGAAAAAAACTTAAAACCTTGCTCTTCGCCTAAACCACTGATTGCCTGCACTCTTTAGGCCTGCAACTCACACTGGATTCTTTCTCTGCTTTCTTCTGCATCTATGATTTCTGTTCTATGATAAGCACCACAATGCCACACTATCCTCCCATGTATGTTCTGTGTCATGTCCTGCTGCATCTCTCTGTAACCAATAAATCTATCTGTAACAAGCACCACGATGCCACACTATCCTCTCATATGTGTACTTTATCAAGTCTTGCTCCATCTCTCTGTAACTAAGAAATCTGTCTGTAACAAGCGCCATGATGCCCACGGGCAGAAGCACGCTCTACAAATTCGAATAAATAAATAAATAAGGGGGTGCTACCCTGTGTTAGCACCAGGAATTCAAGATCCAAGGCTTGCACCTTAAACCTTGCATCAAAAACCACTTTCATGGCCTGTAGCAGAGTGCCAAAGTCATATAGGACAGGGTAATTTGCCTCTAGAATAAGATTAGCCCAAGCAGCCACATTGCCTCCAAGATGAGAAAGAACAAAGGCGGCCTTAGTAGTAGCATCAGGAAACACCAAAGGGTGGCACAGAAATTGTAGTTTACACTGATTGATAAAGGTCCTGTAAGTCTTAGGCTCAACAAGGAAGCGTTCCGGGGGAGCAAGAGGGAACAGACCTGGCAGTCCCACTGGTGGGATGCTGGGACCTGGAGGTAAAGGTACTGGAGCTGCAGCTGCTCTGTTTCTGAACTCATTGTCAGTGATTAATGGGTGAACTAGGCTCTAGACCACATTGCTGATGCAAAGACGCATGAGCGGCTACCATATCAGTGCGTAGGTCATCACAGCAGTCATGGGATCGGGATTCACTTGCATGATAGCAGTAGGAGGTATATGGGCTCCTCAATCTTTCGCGATCCAACGGACCTCTGCATGCACCTCTGTCTCTGCTGAAAAGCACAGGACAGTGGTCCCAAATCCGCGGAGACTTTCCTCCTGAGAACACAGCCTGCAAATGACAGGATGATTGATTGCAAGGCCACAGGCTCAGACGAAAAGGCAGCAACACAACAGTAACCAGCAGGAGCTGCAAGTGAGGAATAGTGCAGGGAAACAAGGATTAAAAAAAACTGTTGAGAACCCTAAGTGTTATGAAGACCTTGCACCTCGCCCCATGTAGTTCTCTTACCTGATTCTGAAGGACAAATGGTCAATACACCGATATGTATTCCTACCAGGTGTTGTAAGTTCATTGGTCAGAGGTGCCCGTCCCGATGCAGATGCCAGTGGGCAACAAAGTACAAAGAAGAAAACGCAGGCACCTGAACCACACGGAACGAGATGGAACTAAGGGAATATAAATCCAAAGGAAACAATCCAATAGACCAGTAGACCAAAGCAGTTCAACAAAAATCCAGGTAAACCACAGTTCTAAAGTAAACAGCAGACAAGAGAATCCAAAACGGCAATCCAGAAGCAGAGTCGGAATCCAGGTAAATCACAGTTTCCGAAGTACACAGCAGATGAAGGAATCCAAAAGAGCAATCCAGAAGCAGAAGCAGATGTCAGGAAACACAGTAAACAATTAGAACGCTACTCAGAACTGAAAAAAGCACAGTTAAGGAGCACTGGCTGATCATTGTAATCTCCTTTTCTGTGCATCCTCCCAGGTTACGTAATGTGACGTGTATGCATGCGTCCGAGCTACGTGTTATGCCGTGACTGCTGCTGGGGGCTGTAGTGCATCTGATGTGGGGAACCAGAGCTGCCCGATGCGCTAAGCACCACAGAAGGCACCATCCCAGCATTGGGGTATGATACCGGCGAGGACCACCGCAGGCCAGGGGAACCCTGTCATGTACTCTCCTGCCAGGGTATTGCGATTTGATCTCTCATCCTTAAAAGGGGTATGGGTCTTCCCTCGTGTATTTGTTCTCACTGTTCCTTTTTTTCCCCTGGTGTACTCTCCTGCCAGGGTATTGCGATCCTGTTTCTTGGGTGCGGTCCCAGACTCGCACAGTGCCTGATTTAGTCTCCTGCCAGGACGTTACATCCTTTCATGGGTGTAAGTCCCTGTAACGCTCACCTGATTCCCACAGGGGCGTCGATCGGAACTGGACTGCTAAGGTTTCCACCAGCGTTATTCGTAGTGCAGAGACGGCTGACTGGACTGGCCTTCCTAGCTTCGTCTGCTTGATTCGTAGAAGTAATTTCCTAAAAGCAGGAGAAGGGGAATTAGCCACCCAGTGGATGCAAGGAAACACTTGTTTAATCCCTTTTGTATTGCAGCTTAATCCGAGAAGAGTTCACCTGAAGTGCTGCAGGTTGCGCGTGGGTAAGAGTGTGTATTACCCAGCGTTGTCCGGTAAAAGCGAAATAAATGTCTTTAACAAGTGTTCTTTCCTCCCACAGGTGCGGCGTTAAAGAGGTGGAACGCCGATGAAAGATGCCTAGAGGAGCAGTAACTCTGGTGAGTAGAATATGGTTGCTTTGATTGTCTTTGTTAACACCCGGCTCACCTTGTTCTCTTTGTCCCTTCCAGGTTCCACGGATGCAGTGATAAAATGATGGCTGCAGTGCTGAACCGTGGAGATGCAGACTGGTAAGTATGGCGCAGCGTGCCTGCTAGCAATGCAATGCTTTTATTTCCGATGTGTCTTTTCCAATTCTGAAGTGCGGCGAATTCGGGAACAGATGAAGATTAAAAGGTAAATTCTTGTTCTTATTTCTCTTTCTTCTAGGATGGTGTCCATGTTCGAGGCGGGCGTGGCAGAGGACTGGATGCTGCAGGCACGGTGAGCGTCACGCTGCTGAAGTGCAGAATAACGTGAAGCATGGGCTGCTGTTCGGGCGTGGTTTAAATAGCCTGAAAAGTAGTCCCAGGTAAGAAGTTCCCCAGAACCACACCCGAGTAAAAAATAGTCCCTGTAATAAAATAGTCCCATCCAGGCCTCACGTGGGCTTTGATTAATTTGCAGCATGGTCTGCAGGAGGTAAGTAATGTCTATGAGCCTGGCGCCTATGGCGCCAGGATTGATGTCTATTATGAGCCTGGTGCCTAAGGCGCCAGGACTGAACCCAGATAGCCCCCAGCCGGGGCTGCTGGGGTCTCAATAAATGTCTGAATGCCTGCTCCCGAGGCTGCTTAGCTGGGTCCGGATGCCCGGGGGTAGGCATCATGGTAGCACTCCCCCCCAAGGCCCCTCCTAAAGTTGTTCTTCCCCCTGGCCCTGGTTTGTCTGGGAAGTTCCGATGGAATTTCTTCACCAATCGAGGCGCATGAACGTGGTCACTAGGCTCCCATGACCTTTCTTGTGGTCTGTAGCCCATCCAGTCGATTAAATAAAAAAGCTTTGATTTAACCATCTTAGAGCCCAGAATATTTTTAACTTTGAATTCAGGTTCCCCATCTATGAGGACGGGGTCAGGTGGTTTGGCTAATCTAGTCCCAGCTTGAACTGGTTTTAGAAGTGAGACATGAAAGACAGGGTGAATCCGCATGTTAGGGGGTAATTCCAATTTGACGGCCACGGGGTTGATAATGGCCTTGATGGTGTAAGGTCCCAAATATCGAGGATTAAAAGTTCGAGTTCCTTTCAGAGGTATGTGTTTTGTAGCCAGCCAAACTTGATCCCCAATCTGGTATGGTGGAATGTCACTTCTATGTTGATCAGCATTTTTCTTGTATTTTTGCTTGTTTCAAATGTCTTGATGCCTCTTTAAAGGCTTGTGTAATAGTAGAGTGCAGGTGAGTTACTGCAGGCATTTCTAAGTGTTGAGGCGAGTCGAGTTCTGAGGTTCGAGGATGATGCCCAAAGATAGAATAAAAGGGGCTCTGTCCGGTTCCTGAATGTACTGAGTTATTGTATGCGTATTCAGCAATCCATAAAATATCCTTCCAGTTGCTTTCGGCATGCAACGTAGGTATTGTTCGAGAGTCTGGTTGGTCCTCTCCGTTTGACCATCGGTCTGGGGATGGTGACTGGTTGATAACCTTATGTCGATTTGCGCCAATTAACAACATTTCTTCCAAAATTGCTAAATGAATTGACTACCTCGGTCAGAGACCAATATGGAAGTAAATCCATGGATTCGCATGGGCCGTTCTCTCTGCATGCCATTCTCATCAGCCACTGTGCTGCCTTCCACAGTGTGCTTGCCTCCGGAGTTCCAACCAGTGTCAGCACAAGCTGCGTTCTGCTGCAATATCTGCCTCTCACTTATATTCTGTTCAGCTGTATGTGTTTTAAACTTCCCAGCATTAGTTAACACTTTCCAAAGACTAGAATGCAGCATTTGCCAACTGCTTCTGGTCATGCTCATTGTTCCATCCCTCTTCCTCGTCTCAGGGCTGAAAGGGGGAAAGTTAAATAAGGTTGTTGGTCATGGAAACTTGGGAATTCTTTATCTACGTCACAATAACTCATAAAGGCATGCTGCAAAGGCACATGGGTGTCCTTAAGAACGTGTTGCAGGTGGGCCATATAGCCAATAGGGGCTAACCGGAGGCGGAAACCGGACTCCCACTTCAAAGGTCTACCTACTAAGGCCATTCACCTGTCCGTGCCTGTCGTTGCCTGCGTGGCGGAGTGGCCAGTCAGGCTGCTCGACCGCACTCCACCTGCATCAGTCTACGGTAAGACATTCGTTTGACTGCTCTGTGTCCAACCCTGCAGCCCCATTCTACTCTCACCCCTACTGGCAACATTTACTTCACAAGACACATGTGCCTGCATTTGTACTTTGCTACGCATAAGCGCATAAACATGAGGCAACCAACAGTAAATCACTGTATGTGTGCCCATCCCTCACCTCGTACACTCTGAGAGAATGTCATGATTATTTGAACATGGTATGCCGACCTCCTGTTTATGTTGACAGGTCACAGCGACATACTTACAACATGCTGCTACACCTTACTAGCCTGCATATACCACTGCTAGCCTATGTACTATACAGCCTGTGTCCACTATGCCTGAATTTAAGTGTATATTAAATTGAATAAGTATATTCATGTACGCATAGTTGTTCCATATGCTCCCTACTTGCCAAACTGCTGATACTTATCTGCCTAGTATATTCATGTTCTGCATTACTACGTGGTGTCCAGCCTAATTCATGCGCAATATGTTTCAGTATGTATAGCTTATTTATGCACTGCTTCCATATAGGGGCGGACACTTACTAGTGTCCTAGCCGTTCATTGCTGCCCAGCTTACTGCGGTTGGATTTAGAAGATTAGTACAATTGTAGCATAATACTACATTAAGGTTTTTAGCATACCTAATGGTAGCCGGATCTCTCCTGCTAGATCGTTTTCATTCACTCAAGTACATTATCAAGTTTATTTTAGGCAAATTTATAACAGCCACTGCCTTGAGCCCACCTCACAATAGTTTAACATATGCCCTACTACCTCATACCGTTTTACTAGTAACTAAGGTCCTGTTTCCATTTCCAAGCGTAACTTTGGTCCACTTTTTAACAGTAACTATACCGAAAAATTCACTTTTTAAGGAGTCTACCGACCTTCCTTACTATCTTTACAGCTATTGCCCTTCTGTTGATAATGATAATTCCGCTCGACTATAACAACCAGAACGTCACCATGGCTATACCCCTTACTGACATCAGTAAACAATGGCCATTAAAACTCATCACACAAGGACCTTTACAGAATGCCCAACCTCGCTCCACCACTGATAGAAATGGAAGACTCCGTTCAAGACTAACTAAACTCCATGAACCGGTAGCTAGAACCCTTTCTACTCCCAACAAAAGATCTAACCCTAACCCTGGTACTCCTATTGCCAAAACTAAATGGCGGCCTACTATTACCGCCACTAACCACCTTACCTCCAAAACCCAAACTGCAATAGGCTCTCCTCTACTAGACTCAGCTAACCCCAGTCTCAAGGGTGCTTTAATAAATGCAAGATCTTTGGTCGCACATGCAACTGAGATAGCAGATATCATACAATCAGAACACCTGGACTTCCTAGGAATCACTGAATCTTGGCTACATACCGCTGCAGGACCAGCCCTTTCTGTAGCTATTCCTGATGGATATACCATCTTAAGATCAGACAGGGTTGAAACTCGGGGAGGAGGTATTGCACTTATAGCAAGAGACAGCATACCGATTAGACTAGTGCCTTCCCCGGATATCAAATCATGTGAGAACCTGACAGCCAAGCTTAGCATAAACAGCTCCCAGACTCTCACCATCCATCTGATATGCAGACCTCCAGGCCTTATCGGAACATTTGAGGATGACATATTGAATATTGTATCCAATAACCTAAAAATCTCATCTCAAGTCCTACTACTAGGTGACCTGAACCTAGGTTACAATGACCCTAAAGACACACATGCAGTAAGTGTGGCTAACATCCTAACGGAACAAGGTTTTTCCCAAAGAGTCCTCCACCCCTCACATAATAAAGGAAGAACACTGGACTGAGTAGCAGACCACAACTGCAAGGTCTTAATCTCCTCCATATCCCCTCAGATCTGGACGGACCACTACCTCATAACCTTTACCTTAAACACTGATAAACCCTTCTCTTTGCCGGTATCGCCAGCTCCACCTATTCGTACACGCGATAAAAAAAATATTACCTGTGATAACTTACTCCCTCTTATCCTCCCTACACTCAATGCGATCCCTGAAAATCTGGGACCTGACGCTTTGGTCAAGGAATATAATCATATCATGACCACTTCCCTAGATTCAATAGCACCACTTAAACTAAGACAAAGGGCCTCATTACCCGGTAGGCGGTGAGCCATGGCGCTATGAGCGCCATGGCTCATGCCGGTAAAATACCGGCACCGCCTTGGCAGAAAGGGGATTTACCGCCCCATTCCAAGGTTGGAGGGGCGGTAAATCCCCTTTCCGCCATTACCCTTCCCCATTCCCATTTCTGCCCCATAGGGCTCTATGGGAATGGGGAAGGCTCTAATTACGGCACTGCAATTTTGCGGTGCCGTAATTAGCTCCGAGGTCCCTTAGCGGGTTGGATTTTAACGCCTGCAAAAAGCAGGCGTTAAATCCCCCAACCCGCTAAGGGACCTTGTAGTAAGGCGGTAGGGATTTACCGGCACCGGTATTTTACCGGTACCAGTAAATCCCTAAAGCCTTCCGTGTAATGAGGCCCAAAGTAAACCTAAGGACCATCTTAACTCCTGGTACACACCCCACTTAAAAACACTGCGTACCAAAAAAAGGCAATGTTAGATATCTTGGAGATCACAACCGTCCGAGGAAAATAAAACCAATCTCAGCACCATCACAGCTCTATACCAAAAGGAAATACTCCTAGCTAAACGTGAAACCTAAAACGCTAGAATATCTCAAGCCAACTCAAGTATGAAGGAACTCTTTGTTATCCTCAAAGAATTAGAAGCTCCTAGCCCAGTGCCAGACAATTGTATAAAGGATAAACTTTGGTGCTTGAACAAACAGCAAGCACTAGCTAATAAAGTGACGACTTTGCAAGTAAAAATTGCTAAATAAAAAGCCTCATTAACCAGCTCCACACCGACTAGAATCACCCAAGAACCTTCTAATAACACCACCAAACCTTCCCGCTTTAAGTTCTACAAGGTCAGCATAATTGAAACAGAAAAGATCATATTATCACTCAAACCCTCCAACTGTCAGGGTGACCAATGCCCTGCTCAACTCATAAAAGATTCAGCCAGAGATCTGGCCCCCTTTATCACGAAACTCATCAATGCCTCATTCTCATCAAATACCATCCCTTCCAACCTGAAGGAATCCTGGGTGCTCCCTCTATTGAAAAAACAGACTCTAGACCCCTTGATACCTACTAACTACCGACCTATCACCACAGTGCCATTTCTTTTGAAAATTATAGCTAAAATGGCCTACTCCCAAATACAAAAACATCTGGAATCCAACTCTCTACTAGGAGCAAGGCAATCAGGCTTTCGACCCCAGCACAGGACCGAAACAGCATTGATAGACCTGAAGGCCCAAATTGATGAACTCAGGGATAAAGGGGAATCAGCCCTTCTTCTTCTCCTGGACCTATCGGCCGCTTTTGACTTGGTTGACCACCGGGTCCTATGCAGTCACCTGGATTCTGTGGTATACTTCTAAGCAGAAGCCATAGCGTGGATACAATCCTTTCTAAGTAATTGAACAATGAGAGTATTTTGACCTATACAGCTGCTGACCCAATTCCTATCACTTGCGGAGTGCCCCAAGGATTGTGTGTCTCACCTACCCTATTGTGACGAATCTTTCCAGTCCTTACCAAATCCAGAGCAGGAATGACTCTGAAGGGGGTAAACCCAAGATGGAGTCCTGGATGGTAACCGCTAGCAGTCTAGTTTGTTTGTTTGTTTGTTTGTATATTGTTTGTTTGTATATTCGTATATCCTGAAGGCGGTTCAAAGAAGCATCGCGTTGCTAATCTCGTAGGAGTCGCGCTACGCTCCGTGAGTTCGCCTAGTGCAGGGTCGCAATATTTTCTCATAATAGTGTTCTATTATTATGGTGTTATTTTCTTTCATCCACTAATCTCTCTATTACTTTCTATATAGATCCCGGGTCAATTCCACTTCGGGAGGCTCATCGGTCCCCATTCTCGGAAGTTGCTCTCTTTCCTTGCCGCGAGTCGTTTCCACACACTGCGGTAAGGTTCTTTCCTCTAAACGCTTCCTCGCACTCGGAACACATCTTTTCAACCCTCCGCCAGTTCTCGGAGTATATAACATCTATCCATCTTTTACCTTAGGATTTTCATTCCTCCTCCGAATTCTAAACATCGGCGTCCTGAAAGCCAGAACGCTTCAGATCTTGAAACACTCCCAGTCCTTTCGGTAGGGATAACTCAGGGCTATCAATCCTTGCACTTTGTGCTATCAACTACCCGCTCATTTCCTATTCACTTTCTGCTCTCCCCAGATACAGCAACCTAATCCACTCATCTCCTATGCATGTCTTCTCCACAGCCACTCTACAGGGGTACGAGAGGTAGTGGGAGGTGGGGGAACAGAAGTAACAGGGAGTTAATGAGAAACCAGGGGTTAATATTAATTTCCATTCCCTTGTTTGTATAGCTAACTTCAGAAGGGGACAGGATTTAATACAAGCAGGAACTACTACCAGACCTGCACTTCGTGTGAAGGGAGAACTGCATCCAGAAACTACGAACCCTAGCAGCCCTTCCCAGGGTTTTTTCCCTTTGGGGTTTCCCTGGGGTTCTGTGTGGGTCCCAGCATTGTGCTGGGACCCAGAAGGGACTTCAGGTAGATTCCATTAATCTACAAACCGGAGGACATCTTACACTGCCAAACCCAGGTCCATCGGGATACAGGTAGATGATTTCCGGTAACTGCCCAGACTTTGGGTGAAAAATTGATTTCTAGTATAACACCTATACAACATCTTCACCAAGCCCCTTTTTCGATGATCTGGATCATCTGGGTATCATCTACACTAACTATGCAGATGATACTCAGATCCTCCTTCCTCTTATGGGGGATTATGACAAGGATTTGACCTTGGTGAACAGGGTATATCTCATCATTCAGGCATGGATGGCCACCCATGGACTATGACTGAATGATGACAAGACAGAGATCATCATCCTGGCAACCCCCTCTACCCTCAAAAAACGGAGTCCCAAACACTTGGCCTTTAACATAGACCATAATATTATTACCGTCGCTAAGGAGGTAAAAACCCTGGGGTTCTATCTGGACTCTACTCTCTCCTTCAACAAACAGGTTAACGCCATGGCCACGGCATATACCTGCAAACTGATTAGAGCAGGCAAAGCTTTCCGGTAGAATACTAGTTGTATCACACTGGCCAGAGCACTTATCCTATCAAAGCTGACTATTGTAATGCCTTGTACATAGGGGCCAACAAACAAACCATTGAAAGAAAATCCAATTTTTGCAAAACAATGCTCTTAGAGCAGCTCTGTGTATTGTAAGGAGTGAACATATCTCAGAGACGAGAAGAACTATTAACTGGCTGTCCACATACAATAAAATCAAACTTAAAGTCGCCTCCCTCACATACAAATGCTTGAACAATGCTGCACCCCGTTACCTGATAGATAGACTAACTACGAAACCTGCAACAAGAACAACCAGACTCTCTAATACAAATTGCCTTTTGGTCCCCAGATTCAAGTTATCTAGAGTTGGAGGTAGCAGTTTCCAGGTTAAGGCAGCCCAATTGTGGAACTCGTTACCCACCTCACTAAGAGTAAATCGTACTAATATTTCCGTCGGAGCATAATAAACTGGCTCAAAGAAGCTGACCTCTAGACTGGCCTATAACACCTTAGACTAACCAGCCTATGATCCTTTAAATATTCTAGCCACCAGCCACTTTAATGATTTGTCTCCTGCATATCATATACTACCACTCCATGAGTCCTGACTCCGTTAAACTCTATATGTACCTGCCTACTGCCTGTAGTACGAATCACATATGTATATCCCTGCATGTGTATAATCTGCCTGAGTGTAACCCAATTGCACTATGTAAGTGTATATTTTTTATGCACCTAAGTTGTGAGTGATCGCCTAAGCTCTACATGTGCTGCCGTAGTATGAATCACATATATGTACATATTCTGTATGCATATAATTTGCCTGTGTATATATAATGTGCCTATGTGTAATCTAATTGCATTAGGTAAATGTACATTTTTCTTGCAACTAAGCTGTGAGTGATCTTATGCAATGCGCCCTTATACCTACGGGTCTGGCGCACAATACAAGTAATAAAACGAACAAACATATCTGAAAGTTTATTTTGATTCAGTGCTTTCCTGCCTCTCTGGCGTTTGTCCTCCCCTACGTGGGTCTTCCGCAGATAGCCACCCCCAGGGTCATAGTCAGGTAGCTTCTGCCATTCCCTGGCCACGTAAGAGAACCTTCCCTCCAAAAAATCAGTGACGATATCGCTAGATTCATCACATACCTCTCACCTTAAACAGGTAATTTTCACCCGGGGAGTGGAATGGGGCTCCCTGGTGTTATTGTTCAGTCTGAGGCATCTTGGTTGTATGTGAACTCTCCATCTTCCCATGAATCAAGGGTAGAATACCTAGTTGGGGATGTATTCATATATTCGATAATATTTAAAAAATTCTGGAAGTCTGTACCTTTTATGGCTTTCATCTGGTAGACCAGGGATGACGGCAGAGTTTATCCTTGTGTTCTGGCCTCGGATTTTTATAACTACAGGAGTTCTATGATATATCTCCTGATCACCCTGAACACAGGTGACGTTTACTGGGTGTTTTCATCCTTATTCCTAAATTGATATTGTATCTGACCTCACGGCTGTTTGTTTACTACCGGGGTCCACCACTGTCAACACAGGCTTTTTCCGCTTACTACAGCAGTTTTGTGGGTTTTGAAGGCAACAGTGTTACAATATAAACTACTTGTAATTTATATTGGTTCTTCTTTGGCTTTATTCCACTCCTCCCATTCTTCCCCCGTCTTCCACCCGATCCCAAGGACTTCATTTGACCAAAATGCCATGGGTAGCGGAAGTGACATCACATGACCCTTGACCTCCGATGACATCACATGAAGTGATGTCATTTGACCCCACCCCAAGTGGCATTACAGGAAGTGATGGCACATTGTTACATGTCACCCCTTGATCAAACAGCAAGTGGCATCACATAGCATTGCTCACTAAGAAAACTATGGTTACAATATCACTGTGATAGGATATACATTTCATACAAGAATAGATAACCATATGTAGCATTAATATCAGTGTGGATAGGCCCATATTACCAAATTACTGTGAATGTAAGCATTTGAACTTACCTTGGCTTGCCCGCAGTTACATTCATCTTGAGGTTCTGGACAAGGCAATACAAGCTGCCCCTGCTTGGTGTTGGTGTGCTCTAGCCGTCCTGCTCCCAGTCCTGTGCCACAGGGTGCAGAAACCTGGCGTAGAAGAAAATGGCAACGCGTGGTCAGGGTGCACAATTACACTTAAACTAATGCAACCTGTACCTAACGAAAAAAAGAGGCAAAACAGCTTGGAGCAAAAGCGTCAGCAAATCTTGACTTTAATTCCCTCAGATTTGGTAGGGAATTTTGTAAAAACAATGCAGTCAGGAGAATATTAATGTCACGTTTGTAGAGGCAATATAATCAATCAAATGTTCATACAAAAACTGAAAGGGAATACATACATGGTTCATCATCAGGCAGACCAAGAGGCTGACACCATGGCACTGTACTCCTATATGCCTCTGACCTTACATGATATTTAACCATACATGTCTGAGATCTGTGGTCGGTGGCATTTATCGTTTAGTAGACCTTGCTAGGATTCAAACAAGACTGGCAGAACTCACAGAGACCCCAGCAGTGAGAACTTAACCCACTGTTTTCTGTGGGGATACATTTCTTATTTACATAACACTTATTATTACAGTGCTTAGAAGCAGCAGGGATATGTCATGCCGCACTAGTAAACCTAGTGGAACTTGTGACTGTAGGGTGGACCTTTGGTTGGAATTTATACCACGGCCAGCTGAATGTCCAGTTGGGGTAGTTCCTTATCCCTGTGAGGCCCTTTCAAATTGGATGAGTGATTAGGATTACCTCGAAGCTCTAAACGCCGAATTGGAGGAACACCAAAACCTAATCTTAGAGATAGAGGTTTGTTTACTACTACCATATCTACTACCACTGAAAGACTAACTGTTGAGCATCCTGAGCCTTCCCATATTTCTGATTTAATGTGCTACTGTTGATCTGTCCTTTTTACTAGAGAGAGGAACAAGAGGATCTCCAAAATGTTCTACTGGGATAAGCAGTGGCCCGTAACCACAGTGGTGAGGGCCCGGTGAGGACTTTGTGGCAATGTTAGGTTGGTACCAGACACACACAACCCATGGCTATGCACATATTGTGAATTATAACATATCAGCACTATTCTCTGGAGATTAAGGGAGAGACCAATACATTTAGAATGTTATCTCTTAACGATGTTAGACAGAAGGAATGGCACTCGCACAGTCAAGATATGCTATTGGAGGTCCAGTGTCAGTTTCATGGGCATTTAGATAATAGAACATGTACCATGATCCAGAATTAGCAATCTCCAGAGGTGGATATAGAGGTGATTATGAAGTATATGCTGGTTTATAATCAGAGGTTGTGGTATAATACGGTGTCAAAGTTAGACAAGACTGTATATTGGTATTTGGTATTGAATGCAACAGTAGCCACTGTGTCTGCCTTTCAGGTTACCAACCATTACCCAAACTGCACAAGGGGGAGCTGGAATCCAGTTGGAACAACAGCAAGATGTGTTGTTTGGAAGACGACAGAAAAGAGCAGTAATGCATAAAATGTGGAATGGGGCTAATACTGCGCTTGCAATGTCGGGAAAATACAAAGGTTCAAATTTAGAAGGTCGAGTAGACTGACTTGGGAATGCTACTGGGTTCATATTCGGAGCAGAGCTTTTCAGCGGTGAGGCACATGTATGGGAGCTACATGTCATTTGTACCCTGAGCCAGCTGACTAAAGAAGCCCTTCAACGACTGATGAGTGGTGTGCTGGAAGCAGGCAGAGATCTGGAGTGGGATCTGGGTGCGAAGAGGTGCAAGATTACCTGAACACGCAGGTGGTGTCTATCAGAGAAGACGTGCTACACGGCAGCTGGTCAGACTGTTGAAAAATGACTCAGTAGTGCCCGAACACCTATGGCAATGGAAACATTTCTGGAATTACAATGTCTGGTACTCTGAAGCAAAGAGTGCTCTTTCACAGCACAAGGTCCAATCAAAGGACTGTGGGCGTTGGCAAGCAGAATACTGCCTGGCCCATGGGCAGGATGTAACTGGGAAATGTGGGAGAGTAGACCGCCCTATGGTGCCTCTCGATACCTTGTCTCTGCCCACGGATGACTAGTATTGACTCAAATTGCAAACTATGGTCTTTGCAACCCCCACAGTTGCAATGTTTAAATAATTTAGATGAAGGACATATTGTGCTGGTAGGAAACAGGGTGTGTTGGGAAGGCGAATGTGCCGGATATAGTTTGGTAGATAGATGGCTTTTTAGGGGAAAGGGTCGGTGTGCGGAACTGGTAGCCCCATCAGAATCAGATATACATTTTACAGTCCATACAGGAAGTAAGCAGTTTTCAGACTTTGGGTCAGCTACAGAGATACACACGGTAAAGGTTTATGCTGAGTTTGTGAAAGGATGGGCTAAGTTGATGCCACACAGGTTTGAAGGTTTGGAGAAAGTAGAGGAAATGATTAGACAAGTGACAGATATTTCTGAAAGTTAACAGGTTCTAGAAACAGTGTATAATGAGGAGAAACATGACTTGAAGTGGCCCATCGCACTGCTACTATATGCACTTAAGCAGATGTCTTATGTGCTGTGGATCATTAAGTGTCTGAACAACCTTACCGTACCCCCACTGTCCTTTTCACAGCTTTCCTCTTCTTTTTGCAGGGCTAATATTGTGTTTTAGGCGGTGCTGTCACCAGCAAGTGCCTGTGGTAATTAATACCGGACCCTTTAGCTTATCTCGCCTTCTGTCGACCCCCGATCAATGTGCCTCTTTCACCATTTTAGAAATCCAGGTGGAAACTCAAACGTTACAGCAAGAATTGGGGCAGTTAGTAGAGAATGAAAGGTTTAAACATTGAATGATGTAGATGGTTCACCAGTACAAATGAATAGTTGGACTGAACCATACATGAGGGATTAGTGGTAGAATTCCATGTACAAACGAAAAACAGGTAAACTGGGGCATGGAGAGTAGTGGACAGTGAGGGAAGAGTTAGTGTAGTTGCACAGTGATCGCTAAAAGAGGATCTCTGACGTGGCAGTGTCATAAAGACACCATGTAATGCGCAGTTGTTGTGTAGGTAAATGATGATGTCGGGAGGGAAAGTCTTGTTCATTTGAAGACTAGTGCCCCAAATATCAAATCCCTGAACCATCTGTAGACGTTATATAAGCCTGAGCGTTTATTATTTTTCTTTTATTATAATGGAAATTGTTAGGGTAATCTCCACCAATGGACTAGGGGATCTCTGAACAGCATCAGCTACACGGCTGCTGGGTCAATGCTTTAGGAGGATCTCAAGTGCATTAGTGAAGGACACCTAGCCGCCATTTTCGGATTTTGCCAGTCCGCACTGGTTGAGACTATGGGGGTCATTACAAGTTAGGAGGCAACCATGCCACTATTAGCGGCATGGCTACCCCCTTACCGGGTACCGGGTCCGGGTTCCTTGAATGAGGAATTACTGGGCCATTCCAACATTGGAGGGCCCGGTAATTCCTCATTCAAGGAACCCATCCCCATTCCCATTCGAGCCCCCATAGGGTTCAATGGGAATGGGAAGGGTGCTAACAACGGGCCCGTTAATAACGGACCCGTTGTTAGCACCCTGGTCGGCTCGCAGGACCCGCAAGCAGACTCGTAATGAGGTGGTAAGGGGTTGACGGCTCTGGCGCTGTTAACCCCTTACTGCTTCACTCGTAATGACCCCCTATGAAGTGTGATGTATCCTACAATGCCCACATTAAACCCCTGCCTAAAGTTTCCTCCCAGTTGGCCAGGGAAAGGCAGACACTTCCTGATCCTGACCTTGGGGGTGGTGTACTGCGGGAGGATCACCTGGGAGAAGACAAGACTCAGGGTAGTGAGGAGATACCGTGAGATGAGATGCAGTATTTATCCTTTAAAAGGGAGAGCCTTTTAAAAGTGCCAAAACATGTAATGGCCTATTGTTGTTATGATGGAGCTGAACCACATATAAAATCTGTGGCTATGGTTAAAGTTGACATAAAATCTGAACATACTTTAAGAAAGGAAAGCTCATTTGCACCGCTAAGGCTAAAGATCCCCTTTACTCCCAAAGGTATAACGTAAGGGAAACTAACAATGATGCCTTAAATAAACTGTCTTCCTCTTTACCAATGAATTTTAATGAATCATCCCTAAATACATTTAAGGGAAATAAATTCACCCTTAAAACCAGGCAGTTGTCAAAAAGACCTAATTGTGTTGTCATGGACTACAAGTCTCATAATCCTATAAGAACTGGGACGAGGAAGAGGGTTGAAGAGTCATGTTGTAGTAGTAGCAGTCAGGCAAGTAAGCCTGATTGCCCACACCTGAGGGAATCTGCGAGGCTTAAAAGCCCTCTCAGGTGCAGGCCATTAGAAGGAGCTGGAACGGTGGCTGGAGTGTATGCAACAGTAGCAGAAGCAGAAGGAAGAAGGCACTGTGTTGGCAATCCAGGCAGAAGTGGAAGAACCGAAGGGACGCCGGGACTCTGATCCAGCAGATTTCACATGCTTGTCTTCGGAAGGTCCTGTTACCCCAAACATTGATGTGCAGAGGTGGCACAGCGGAAGGCATGAAGAAAGACTGCCTTTTCGCATGTGAGCCTGACTGCAGAGATTGCGCAGCAGGAAGAGTGTTGGTGACCATGGCTAGAAGTTGCCATGTAGCAGAGGGTCTCAGGAGCGAGAGAGGCTCCTTATTGTTGTGGTCTGACCGGAGTCACCTTCAGTGAAGAAGGACGCAGGTCCAAAGTGAAACCTGACATCATGGAAGTTGTTCAGCCCGCGAAGAAAGGAATACAGAAGCCGGTGAATCTGACTAAGCGTGCTGATTCCTGTGTTAGAAAGATGTGCTTGCCTGTGTCTAATAAAGATTCCAGGAGGAAGAGGGACCTCTGAATCTTTATTGAAGCAATTAATCAATTGAAACGATTGAAGTTAAGTGTTCAAACATTCTTGTTACAAGTTGGAAAGAGCAAGCATTGCCCAAGCCAAGAGTGAACAAAGTTTTCCCCAATTAAGTTTGAAGTCTGCCTTTCCAAGAGCCAAAGAATGGTTTGCATGTTACTATGAGCCAAAGAGAACATCAGCATTGCCTAAGACAAGAGTGTACAAGCATTATATGATGCCAAGAGAGTGGCAACAAAGCTTCTGGGTAATTGTCCTGGCTAACATTACACAGAAGGATAAAGGCAAGGTTGGGGAAGGGAAGCGTGCTACTTATAATTGTTTCTTGAAGTTGATACAACCTACATTGCCAGAGCCAATAGGAAGAAGAGAGCAGTGTATCCTAAAGGCAATTATGGGTTGGTGTGTTGCAGACATAAAAAAGAGCTACAGAGGCTGCCCCCGTGGAAAAGGAATATTCAGAGGAAGAGTGCCTTGCTTAGTTGAAGGTGTGGAAGTACTAGAAAGTGAATCTTGTCATATCTGAACACTGTTTAGAGTCACAAAGTACTGAAGCTGTGGCGGTGTATATGGTTGTCAGTAGATGTGATACTTTAGTAGCACAAGTGAAGTTGGAATACCATGAGGCAGAGGTGTAGACCCTCATGGTGAACCCTTGTAGAAGTTGCTCAAAGTAGAGGGTTGCTAAAGTGGAAGTAGAAGTGCTATGAAGTCATCCTGACAAAGATACAAACTGTGACTCCTAATCTTATTAAGAAAGACGTACTGACAGGCCGATTCATGGAATAATTAGCGCGGCGCAAGTGGCCAAAAACGTGCGATTCGCAGTGCAAGTGCGAAAATCGCACGAAAAGCAGCGCACATCGATTCATGGAAGGCCGTGCGCGAGAAAACCATCGGATGTGCGCTAAAAAAGTGCACGGCGCCCGTTGGCGCACAGGCCATCTAACGGCGTGCGCCAGGTCACAGCGAAAATCGCACAGGCCACAGCGAAAATCGCACATAGCGCAGCGCACACAACAAAAGTAGGCAGAACACGGGGCGTAACACTCGGAATGGGGAACAACTTGCCAAAATGTGGGCGTCACGGGGGAAGTACAGGGTGCAAGTGCGCGGAACGCCCACACGCTCGCCTACAACCCGTATTCATGGAATCGAATAGGGCAAAAAAGCGCACGGTCAAACCAGCGCACAGGCACAAACACGACCGCCACAAGAAAGCAGGCGGTAGCGTCTCTGCACCTGTAATAAATGTGCGCCAAAAGGTGCGCCAACAAATAGCACCTATATACAGCCATGATGAATGTCCTATACTGTGGCCCTCCAGGACAAATGACGTGCAAAGGGGTACCCACAAACACGGACACCCGCTGACTGAAAAATAACGTGTGTGTGTATTCCGGGGTGCGCGGGAAGTCTCACACGCGATTTGTCAGGGTACGTGGATTTCAGGGGTGCGCGGGAAGTTCCACACGCGATTTGGCCGGGTACGTGCGCGGGAATTTCCACACGCGATTTGTCTGGGTACGTGGATCTCAGGGGTGCGCGGGAAGTCATACACGCGATTTGGCAGGGTACGTGGATTTCAGGGGTGCGCGGGAAGTTCCACACGCGATTTGGCCGGGTACGTGCATGGGAATTTCCACACGCGATTTGTCTGGGTACGTGGATCTCAGGGGTGCGCGGGAAGTCTCACATGCGATTTGGCAGGGTACGTGGATTTCAGGGGTGCGCGGGAAGTTCCACACGCGATTTGGCCGGGTACGTGCGCGGGAATTTCCACACGTGATTTGTCTGGGTACGTGGATCTCAGGGGTGCGCGGGAAGTCTCACACGCGATTTGGCAGGGTACGTGGATTTCAGAGGTGCGCGGGAAGTACCACACGCGATTTGGCCGGGTACGTGCACAGGAATTTCCACATGCGACTTGTCTGGGTACTTGGATCTCAGGGGTGCGCGGGAAGTCCCACACGCGATTAGGCAGGGTACGTGCGCGTAAATTTCCACACGCGATTTGGCTGGGTACGTGTATGACAGGGGTACGCGGGAAATTCTACACATGATTTGGCTTTGTGCTCCCAGGTATTCCCTGTACACCCTCCACGGCCCCTGCAGGCAGCCGACAGGGGACTACCCTGCACACCTGCTCATGTCACCCAGCACCTCCACCCCCCAGCAGTGCAGGGGCAGCCTCCACCAGGCCCCCACTCATGTCTCCCACCACCCCCACCCCCCAGCATCCCGGGGCAGCCTCCACCAGGCCCCCACTCATGTCTCCCACCACCCCACCCCCCAGCAGTGCAGGGGCAGCCTCCACCAGGCCCCCACTCATGTCTCCCACCACCCCCACCCCCCAGCCACCAGGGGCAGCCTCCAACAGGCCCCCATTCATGTCTCCCACCACCCCACCCCCCAGCAGTGCAGGGGCAGCATCCACCAGGCCCCCACTCATGTCTCCCACCACCCCACCCCCCAGCAGTGCAGGGGCACCCTCCACCAGGTCCCCACTCATGTCTCCCACCACCCCCACCCCATAGCATCCAGGGGCACCCTCCACCAGGCCCCCACTCATGTCCCCCTGTACCCCCACTCCCCAGCAGTGCAGGGGCAGCCTCCACCAGGCCCCCACTCATGTCTCCCACCACCCCCACCCCTCAGCCACCAGGGGCAGCCTCCACCAGGCCCCCACTCATGTCTCCCACCACCACCACCCCCCAGCAGTGCAGGGGCAGCCTCCACCAGGCCCCCACTCATGTCTCCCACCACCCCCACCCCCCAGCATCCAGGGGCACCCTCCACCAGGCCCCCACTCATGTCTCCCACCACCCCCACCCCCAGCAGTGCAGGGGCAGCCTCCACCAGGCCCCCACTCATGTCTCCCACCACCCCCACCCCCCAGCATCCAGGGGCACCCTCCACCATGCCCCCACCCATGTCTCCCACCACTCCCACCCACCATGGGCAGCCTCCGCCAGGCCCCCACTCATGTCTCCCACCCACCCCCACCCCCCAGCAGTGTGGGGCACCCTCCACCAGGCTCCCACCCATGTCTACCACCACCCCCACCCCCCAGCCACCATGGGCAGCCCCCACCAGGCCCCCACTCATGTCCAACTCATGTCTCCCACCACCCTCACCCCCCAGCAGTGCAGGGGCACCCTCCACCAGGCCCCCACTCATGTCCCCCTGCACCCCCACCCCCCAGCATCCAGGGGTACCCTCCACCAGGCCCCCACTCATGTCTCCCACCACCCCCACCCCCCAGCCACCAGGGGCAGCCTCCACCAGGCCCCCACTCATGTCTCCCACCACCCCCACCCCCCAGCAGTGCAGGGGCAGCCTCCACCAGGCCCCCACTCATGTCTCCCACCACCCCCACCCCCAGCATCCAGGGGCACCCTCCACCAGGCCCCCACTCATGTCTCCCACCACCCCCACCCCCCAGCAGTGCAGGGGCACCCTCCACCAGGCCCCCACCCATGTCTCCCACCACCCCCACCCCCCACCCACCATGGGCAGCCTCCGCCAGGCCCCCACTCATGTCTCCCACCACCCCCACCCCCCAGCATCCAGGGGCACCCTCCACCAGGCACCCACTCATGTCCCCCTGCACCCCCACCCCCCAGCAGTGCAGGGGCACCCTCCACCAGGCCCCCACTCATGTCTCCCACCACCCCCACCCCCCAGCCACCAGGGGCAGCCTCCACCAGGCCCCCACTCATGTCCCCTTGCACCCCCACCCCCCAGCAGTCATGGGGCAGCCTCCACCAGGCCCCCACTCATGTCCCCTTGCACCCCCACCCCCCAGCAGTCATGGGGCACCCTCCACCAGGCCCCCACTCATGTCGCCCACCACCCCCACCCCCCAGCCACCAGGGGCAGCCTCCAACAGGCCCCCACTCATGTCTCCCACCACCCCACCCCCCAGCAGTGCAGGGGCAGCATCCACCAGGCCCCCACTCATGTCTCCCACCACCCCACCCCCCAGCAGTGCAGGGGCACCCTCCACCAGGTCCCCACTCATGTCTCCCACCACCCCCACCCCATAGCATCCAGGGGCACCCTCCACCAGGCCCCCACTCATGTCCCCCTGTACCCCCACTCCCCAGCAGTGCAGGGGCAGCCTCCACCAGGCCCCCACTCATGTCTCCCACCACCCCCACCCCCAGCCACCAGGGGCAGCCTCCACCAGGCCCCCACTCATGTCTCCCACCACCACCACCCCCCAGCAGTGCAGGGGCAGCCTCCACCAGGCCCCCACTCATGTCTCCCACCACCCCCACCACCCAGCCACCATGGGCATCCCCCACCAGGCCCCCACTCATGTCCCCCTGCACCCAGGTCCTCACAATCCCCAATCATGTGCGTTATGGTCAGCCTCCACAGCCAAAAGGCCCTACCAAGTAACCCATTCACCCACATGGAAATGGAAATTACATGTTACACCCCCAATGTTCATAAAGCAAATGAACCCATGTCCGTCACACACAATGGTTGCAAATGAATGGGAAAACACCCAACATGACATGCATGAAACCAATGAGATGATACCACACAGTGAAGTATGAAAACAAAATTGTATTAAAAAAAATTGAATGCAAATGAAATGAAACAAACTACAATGGCAGTGAAAAAAAGATAAGCTGCATGTCCGTCCAAAAAAATCAAAACTACAAATCCAAAAAAATGTTGTTCAAAGTCACATTAAAAATAAAATCAATCCGAGAGATAAACATAAATGCAAAGACCATTGCTCCATGGAGAATAAATCAAAAATAAAAAATTAAAACAATCCAATGAAGAACTATGTACAAAACATCCAAGGGTCCATGAGCCCAACTGAACAAAGGAAACCTACAAAAAACCCTAACTAAAATGCAACTATATACAAAAAGTGGAGCAGTGTCCGTCGACTCCAAATCATAAGAAGAAACAAATGAAACCTAAAACTAAAGAACTATATACAAAGGCGGCGGGCAAGTCCAGCGGCTCACTCCGTGGTGTTCCGGGCCAGGGCATCATCAAACTCCTCATCTATGTCCCGGAGGCGGTCCTGTTCCATGGCCCAGAGGGTCCGCAGGGACGACGCCATCTGCTCCTCCAACCCCCTGCGGATTGCCTCGAGGCACTCGGCCCACCTCAGGGTCCTCTGCATGGAGTTCTCCGCCCTGACCATCGTGAGCCGCGCCTCTTCCGCCTGCCGCCGCTCCGCACCTATCTGCTGGCCCAACCGCAGCCACACGGAAGACACTTCCTGTCCTGGGTCCTCCTGCCCTCCGGCCAATGCCTGCCCCTCCGATGTTGATGGCCCGAGCCATGATGCCTCCCACGTTGACTCTGCTGCTGCCTCCGACGCAACTGCCTCTGCCAGCACAACGGCATCCAGGCTGATGGAATCCACCGACGCCGTCGTGCATGTGCCCTGCCTGATGATGCCGGCACATCCTCCATCTGCTGGGGTACAGTTGCTGTGGTGTCCCCCCCTGCTGGACCTCCGACTCCCGACTGTGGCAGGGATGGGATCCCCACCGAGCTGGCTGCATTGGTCAGGGCAGGTCCACAGGGGGCCCTGGCGGCATCTGGGCCGGAAGACGGCAAGGAGAACGACCGGCGTATAGCCTCCACAGAGGAGGAGAGGGCCGCCAGATTGGCCGACACATGCAGGAAACCCCCAAACATGGAAGATCCCAATTGGGCCACGTCGGCACGGTGCTCTTCGTGATGATGTGCGTGCTCCTCCCGGGAAGCACGCACATCATCACGAATTGCACCTGCGCGCATCGCGACCCCAATCAGGACCTTCTCCATACGGACACGGGTCCCCTCGTCCGCAGGTGGAGGGGAGTCAGGTGACATGGACATCCCCTCTACATGCGGACGGGCCTGGGACGGGGCATCCCTGCTGGTGCATGGTGGTGCACTCACAGGGTCAGGGACAGCGACATGCACAGGCCCCTCCACGGTGACCTGTGCTGCCTCCTGCCCCTGCCCCTGGACTGCACCACTTGCACCAGCAGGGATGCCCCCACCAGGCCCCATGTGTGCCTCAGTGGCAGCCTCCTCCTCCTCCTCTGTGGAAACCACCAACCTGGATGGCTCCTCACCGTCTTCCGCCGTAGCAGGCCCCTGTGGGGGCTCACCCACCCCTTCCGCTGCAGCCGTGGGGGCATCCCCGCTGCGTTGCTCCACAGCGCCGTCTCCACCCTCTTCTTCACTAGCCGCTGCGTAGAGGGAGACATAGAACACAAGCATCAGGGTACTGTTCAATGGTCCCCTAGACAGGAAGCAATAGCAGATGAGTACCACTGTCAAAGTCCACTTCCATCATGCCCCTCCACAACACATGGGTCAGTCCAGGCAAAACACACACAGTAACAGGCATGGTGCATGCCATGGACATTTCCATACATGTCAATGGACTCTTGAAACATACAATGATATGGAACTCACATGCATCATGGGTCATGCCTATCACATGCACACACTTCACCTCAGTCACATACATCTGGCCTCATACAACCCAAACACAGCGGATACAAGGGTAACTAGTCTGCATCAGTGAATCTGTGCATTGTCACACACATGTGTCATGCATCCATGGCATTCACAAGTCACAGACACGCAGGTCAGGCACACAGACATGGCTACCATATATGTGCCTGGCATCAGCACCCATCCCTCACCCCCACCCATGTCCAGGAACAGAGCCTGGCATGCTCTCATGTGTAAAATCTGCATAGGGCTCCCCATTTCGCATTTAAACACATGCACCAACCATGTGGTTCACACATCACTGGTCGCACATGCATTACCATGATGTCCCTGCACACATACATGCATACATGGCCTATGTCACACATACAGGCAAGTATCAGACAACCAGCACACCGCAACATGCCCTGTCTCACACAGCAATGCTTGTACACTTACCGCTCAACTCCAGACGGGTCTCCCTCTCAAGGATCTGGGTGTGGAGCGCTGGGCGTACGCGTTCCAGGACCCTCATCTGGATGGAACTCATGCGGCCCTGGCCCCCCTCCACGAGGCGCCGGGCCTTCACGAGGGTCCTGGACCTTAAGTCCTCCCAGCGCTTCTTGATCTTCTGGACGTCGCGGGTTGCCACCCTCTCCGCGTTGATGGCAACCACACAGTCGGCCCAGATCCTCTCCTGTCCTTCCTTGCTGGAGCGGGACGATCCAAAGAGGGCATCATACTGCCCCAGGACATGCTCCACCAGGACACCAACTTCGGTGGCAGTGAAGCTGGTGCCCCACTGCCCCTCTGGCCTGGGGTTGCCACTGGTGCCAGATGTGGAAGTGCCCGACATGGCAACCCCAGAGGCAGGAGTGGGTGGGCAACTGGGTCCTGGGGCTGGGCTGTGGAGCATGTTATCCCAGTCGGGAGTCTTCAGTTCCAGCAGGGGTGGACACAGCAACTGGACCCCTGCAGATGGCTGATGTGCAGGCACCAAATGGCAGGGCACGGTGGCAGCAGGCAGGCAGGCAGGCAGCAGCAGCAGATGGCACGTGGGAGGCTGCTCGGGGCACTGGGGGGCAGTAATTCGGCCTTCTGGGCAGGAGCGTGGTTTTCCGTTTGTTTTCGCGTGGCCAGCTTGATACGGAGTGATTTGGCACGTGAAAATCCAGCACGTCAGCGTGAAATTCGAGGAAAGGCCCTTAGCGCGTAAGCGCGTCAGCTCGCATACGCGATTCTATTGGACCAAAGGCCCTCAGCGCGTAAGCGCGTCTGTGACGTGACCCGCACGGGTGTTTCCCTCATAGCATGTGATGACGGAGCACACGTGGAAAGATTGCACGTCAGAGTGTCATCGCATGTAATTGGACAAAAGTGCGTGTACACGCGATTGGCCTATGTACGTGTATTTCAGGGGTGCGCGGGCACTTACACACGCGAGTACATCAGCGCACGTGTATACCGGGGTGCGCAGGAATTTCCACACGCTATTGGCCTGGGTACTGGATTTCAGGGGTGCGCGGGAAGTTTCACACGCTCGCCTACAACACCGCAAAGCAACACGTACGCCAGTAGGAAGCAGGCATACGTCGACACGCGACGCATAAATTTGCGTGCAAACAAAATAACAAGCTCAGACGCCAGGATGAATATACCGTTCCTAGCAGCAGTGGCCGTGGGCTACCAAAGGAGGAGGAGGAGGATAGTCAGGGCCAGAATATTTACACCCAGAACCAGTCTTTTCGGCATGCCTGATGACCAGGTGTATGGGAGGTACAGGTTTCCACCACACATAATACTGGACCTGGTGAGTGAGTGGGAGGATGACCTCACATCACCCACCCTGTGCTCCCAAGCACTCAGCCCCCTGGAGAAGGTCCTCAATGTACTGCACTTCTTAGCCACTGGATCATTTCAGCGGACAAGTGCCATAGTGGGTGGGGTGTCACAGGCCACGCAGTCACGCTGCCTACACCAGGTCTTGAACATCATCACTGCACGCCCATCAGTCCGCAGGCACATATACCTGCCCAGAACACCTGCAGAAAGGCATGCTGCCGCCCTGGATTTTTACGGTGTGGCACGATTCCCCAAAGTGCTAGGTGCCATCGACTTCACCCATGTGGCTCTACGTCCCCCCTGGGCATCTGAGCACATCTATAGGAACCGCAAGCACTGGCATTCCATCAACGTGTAGGTAGTATGTAATGCCAAGGGAATCATCACCTCAGTATATGCCAACTATCCCGGGTCCACCCACGACAGCTTCATTTACCGAATGTCCACCCTAAGCCTGGACCTAGAAGCTGGGCGGCATGGCGATACATGGCTGATTGGTGAGTATGAATGCCACTGCACATGCATGCATGTCAGATACTGAGCAAGGTCACAACCCCACCAATGATACCATTCACCACCTCCACAGGGGACAGTGCCTACCCACTCAGCCCCCACATGATGACGCCAATTAGGAACCCCACCATGCCACCCGAGGTAAGATATAACACAGCCCACATTGCAACCCGGGGCATAGTGGAGCGCACATTCGGAGTGCTTAAGTCACGCTTTCGCTCCCTTGACCGTTCTGGCGGGCAGCTGTTATACGCTCCCCCAGTAGTGTGCAGGATCATAGTGGCAGCATGTGTCCTGCACAACGTTGCAACACGCCGGGGCCTGGCCGTGGACATGGTGGTGGCCCCACATCCCCAACCACATGCACGGCCGCTGCGCATGGGAGGGGAAAGGGCACGGGGAGGCAGCCCGTACACAGCTAGTGGATAATTACTTCACCTAGAAATCACACCCCTGTAGAGTGCACACTGCCCTGGCACATACCATCTGACAATCAATGATGACTCAACCTGACACTGATCCTGAATGTCTGGAGAATCAACCGTCAAAACCATATCAACCTGAGATTGTTCACCTGGAAGTGTTACAATGTGTGCATCCCTACCTACACAGAGACCACCAATGCAGTTTTGTGAAAAAACACATTCAAGCAGCTAAAATGAATACCCACTTGCAAAATGCAACATGAGGACAGTGCCATGTCACCCAACCCATCCCCAGCACCGCCACACGACACACCGTGCCATGTCATGCTATGTGCAGGTAAACAAAGTAATCCCCACAACATGACACAAGTGTCACAATGTACAGTGTCCCTAATTGAAACTCGCGACACCTGAAATGCTCACAGTAATGCAGGACTAACAACACACTTGAGCAGGTATTTAGCAATAACACTTATCAGCCACTGACCCTCAAAACTACCATTAACATGACATTATGAATGTAAGGAATTAGTAGTCTCACCACCTGGAAATGCCTGCACTCCCACCACTTCCAACTGTACAGTGTTGCCGCCATGTAGAGTTGTAGGTGCACTGCTGGCAACATAGACCCCATCTCCAAAGTAGAGGGCCTTGTGTAGACATGAGGAAAGGACCTGCAAATTAGGAGGTAGACACCATGATGAGTTACACATCAATGCAACATGCAGTGTACAACACAACAGCAATATGCACTAGGAATGTATACACAGTATTGACTAGACTACCCACACATGTAGTGGGAGTCCAATGTCACCATGTACGTCAATGTCACTTGGGCACACCCTTTGCAAGCCCATGGAAACGGGAAGCAGGAGGGGTGTGTGTGACAAAAACCCAAGCATCTGAACCAAATACATGACAAGCCTGAATGTGCCCAGCCACAATGCAGCGTATGCCCACAGGAGCCACGGAAGGCAACACATTGTCCCAAAAAAAAAAAAATAAATAAAAATAAAAAATGGCCATTAATGGGCCCGGGGGGGTTGGGGAGGCCACCCAGGAGGTCCGAGGACAGGGTGCACACCAAAACCCACCTGTGTGGATCTTGGGAAAAAAAAACACCTCCATGGGCTCATGGCCCACACGGCTACCCTATTGTGGGAGTATCACTGCTGTCGCTATTATCACCCTGTGCAGCTGCATCCGGAGGTGGTTGCACTATGGGAGGCAGCCCACGCAAGGCCCTAGTCTGTTCCTCCATGGCTGCAAGCATGCGGGTGTGGTAGGTCTCGTTCTGGAGGATGAGTGTGCGGAGGTCCCCATGCAACAACTCACGGGATGCCCGGACCTCCGCCCTAGTTGCCTGCATCTCAGCTGAGAGTGTACGGGTGAAACGCTCCAGCTGCTGTTCTGTCCTTTGGTTTGTTGAAGCCTCAAGCTCAACAAGAGTCGTCCTGAGGTGAAGGAGCTCCTGCCTCAGGGCTTCCCTGTGGCCCTGGGACTCTATGGAGATGGCTTCCTGCAGAGTCGCCAGTGCCGCCCGCCTGTCCCTGTTGGACGCCAACATGTCCTCCCTGTGTGACTGGCAGATGGATTTGGTTGCCTGCTGTAGTCGCTCCATCAGCCTTTCGGGGGGGACAATGGAAGTGGCCACCCTATCCATGGCCTGAGCCATCATCTCTGATGATGCTGCCTATTGGGTTGCCATACCGTAAATGGATTGCTCCCATGCGGTATTGCCAGGTGGCGTACGGCCACCACGTCGGCGGGCACCACACCTGTCTGGGGCAAGGCGAACTGCGCCTTGCTGTGCCGGCACTGCCTGAGGCTGCAGGACTGCATTCCCCCTCTGATCTGCTGGCTCAGGAACAGGATCAGATGTCGCAGAGTGTGACGCTGCATCCGTAACCACCAAAGGCGTAGCTGCCAACACTGACATCCCCATTGAGGGTTCTGACCCTGGTGCAGGTGGGTGGGACAGAACAGAATCCCTCCCAGGAACACTCACCTGCGACGGCACGTAGGTCTCATCATCCGAATCAACACCTGAGTACAGCTCGGGGGAGGTGCAGCCAGAGACACCCCTTGAGAGCACGACCTGCAGCAGTTGTGGGTTCTCACCCACCACCACACCACGTCCCTCACTGGTGGTCGGTCGGCCCTCGGACCCCTCCTGGGTCTGCACCATCTCCACAACCCCAGCAGTATCAAGTGCGTCTTCCCCTGCAAAGACATAAAAGAAAACAAATGGAAACAGGCATTAGCACCATGGCACACAATGAGGGCTGAGAAGCAAGAGAACCAGTACTTGATTTACACATGTCCGACATGACTAAAACCCTCCCATGCATGCACCCTCACTGCGTATGAAGGGCAGGCAAATGGCACACACTGATGACACCAAGATGGAAGATGATCACATTTTCTGCATGCTGCCTGGCATTGGCATCACACATTGGCCTGTGATTGCCAGGTGAAATACACATGCCATCACACAGATGGCATGTACCATTGCTATTGAGTGAGGATGGAGAGGAGGGCAGCACTTATTCATTCAGTCCAGTTCCCGCATGTAATAGATTTCTAATTCAAACAGGTCTGATTTTTCACCTGGAGCTGCCAGTCCAAAATGGTCCGATTGCACAGGGACATGTGTGAACAAATGATATCCAGGTAACAAAGTCACTCCACTTTACCATAGCCATGTCAGACATATGACTACAGGACTGAGAAATGCCTAGTAAAAGTGGTGGAATGCAAACAATCTGCCTGAATGAACAGAGAAAAATAAGCAACAATGTTGTGGCAGGGTGACACTTCAAAGGCAACTGGCGTGCTGTTGGCCTAGATGTCTACTGTTGGCAGAAGGGATACTGCTATGGCCAAATGCTGCTGCGCAGAATGTGTTGCATGAAGCACATGGGTGACCCAAACGACTCAGGCGCACACACCCTCACCTGGCACACAAACAGAAACCCTCACACACACACCATGCACATGGATGACACACACATGCATGTGCACTCACCGGACAATGCCTCATAATCAGGCAGATCTCCCACGCCTTGGATCTGTTCCTCCGTGACGTAGGTCCCAGCGACTGACTCATGTGGAGTGAGTTCCATGTCTTCTACTGGAGACCCACCTCCAGTCACTAGAGTTGCGGCATGACTTGAGGCCAGCTTATTCTTTGCCCTGCGCTTTAGGTCATTCCAGCGCTTATAGCAATCATTGGCTGTGCGCCTCACGATTCCAAGGGCACTTACGATGTCCGCAACTGTCTGCCAGTGTGCCTGGCGTTGTGCAGGTGTGGTCTTGGATCCTGCAACTATGACCATCTTGTTATCATGTGCGGACACATACTCGACAAGTGCATTCAGTTCGGCATCCGTGAAGCTGGGCTTCCTCGATGGGCCGGACTGTGTAGCCGTGTCTGGGGCATCAGCCTGTGCTGGACGAGCACTCTTCCTCTTCCGCTTGGAAGGTGGTGGTGGTCCTGAGTGTCCTGCGCCGCTCTGGACACTAGGGGCAGGAGCCCTGGTGGACTCTGTATCAGGAGTGTGGGATTGCACACTCAGCATGGGAGTTGGTGCAGGCATTGGCTCAAGTGTAATGGTGTCAGGGGGAATGTCAGCAGGATGGACTAGGACCGACACTGTCCTGGCTGGGTGTGTGAGAGCTGGGGTGGATGGAGCCGCAGCTGCCCCTGCAGCCTCTCCACCCTGCCTACTTGGGGCAGCAGATGACCTTGCTGCCCCTGATCCACGTGGCCTGATGACATCAACGTGCACCAGCGCACGTGTCATAGGCCTGCTGACCTGGAAGTCAGCCATGGAGTCAGTCAGGTCTGGTGCCACAATGGGCTGGTCCAACAAGGGCTGAGCATGGATGGTGTCAGCCACATCAGCCTCAACCGGGGGGGGGGGGGATTATGGGTGCCCTTGACTGGTCCTCCACACATGGGGGGACAGGGTCACCCTGCAAGTAACGACCATGTCCCCTACCGGATCCACCACGGCCACCACTTGTGGCTCGTCCACCTTTGCCACCCTTTCGGAATCCTCGCCTCCCAACCATGGCACTGATGTTAATGTGCGTATGGGAGTGGCTGTAAACTATTGTCCTGGGCAATTGGGGGTCAAAGGGGTTGGGTACCAGATGGTAATTGTACCCTAGTGCTCTAGCAAGGCTGAATGTGACCCCTGGGGAAAGATGACGGGTCACGCAACGCACAGGAAGCCCAAAAAAGGGAGATGACGTGCACGCAACCCCTCCTAGACCACGTGTGCGGAAAAAAAAACGTGCACTACGCTGTGGCACCCAATAACACAAGAATGAATGTATGCGTGTCACACGCAGCCTAGAATGACCTCTGAAGGGGTAGGCTACACACGGGGCAAGCTCAGATATTAGATACGTGCGTGACTCACCGTCTGCCAGGAAAAAGAGCGTGAAAAAGAAGTGCGTTTGGTTGGCAACACCCCCGCCAAAAGAAGATTTGTACGCTGTCTGAGGAGACAGGACAACAGTAGAAGGGAACACTGTTTGAGGGAACAGGCCCAGGAAAACCAGAAAAAGAGAAAAAAGAGAAAAAGCTGTCAGAGGTAACAGGGAGTACGAACTTGAAACGCCGTGAAGAAAATCACGTGTGAAACGACAAGAAGTACAGAATTCACCCACTCGCTCTCCACGAACAGCACGTACAAGGAAATGGTGTTCTACACGTACCTTTTATGCAGGCCCACACGTCCAGCGTCACTTACGCGGCGTGTACGCGCTAGGGCCATTTCCACCAATTACACGCTTTGTCACTTCTGCGTGTAGGGCCATTTCCACCAATTACACGCTTTGTTACTTCCGCGTGTACGCGCTAAGGCCATTTCCACCAATTACACGCTTTGACACTCAGACGTGCCTTTCATTTTTTTAACACGCAACATTTCCAACGTGTGCCCTATTGAACGTGCACGTGACTTCATAGACGCGCATACGCTGGTGGCCTTTGGGCCAATGAATGTACAGTGTGCTGACGCGTTTACGCGCTAAGGGCCTTTCCTCGAATTACACGCAGACGTGTTGGATTTTCACGTGCAAAATCACTCCGTATCAAGCTGGCCACGCGTTCACACACGGAAGACCACGCTCCTGCCCAGAAGGCCGAATTACTGCCTCCAGAGCCCTGAGCACGCTCCCACCTGCCACCTGCTGCTGCCTGACTGCCTGCTGCCCACGTGCCCTGCCATTTGCTGCCTGCACATCAGCCAGGGGTGCTGTTGCTGTGACCACCCCTGCTGGAACCGAAGACTCCTGATTGCTTTTCCATCGCCCCACAGCCCAGCCCCAGGACCCAGTTGCCCACCCACTCCTGCCTCTGGGGTTGCCATGTCGGGCACTGCAACATCTGGCACCAGTGGCAACCCCCGGCCAAGGAGGCAGAGGGGCACCAGCTTCACTGCCACCGAAGTTGGTGTCCTGGTGGAGCATGTCCTGGGGCAGTATGATGCCCTCTTCGGAAGGTTGCGCGCCGACAAGGAAGGACGGACTCGGATCTGGATGGACATCGTGACTGCCATCAACGCGGAGGAGGTGGCAGTCCGCGACTACGAACGTGTCAGGAAGCGCTGGGAGGACTTCAGGTCCAGGACCCTCAACAAGGCCCGGCGCCTCCTGAAGGCAGCGTATGCTAAGGGGCGCCGGGGCCACTTGTCGGAAGATCAGATGAGGGTCCTGGAACGCATATCCCCAGGGCTCCACATCCAGGTCCTTGAGAAGCAGACCCGTCTGGAGTCGAGCGGTAAGTGTACATGCATACTGATTGTAAGCTGTGCGTGTGGTGGTGTGCCAGGAGTGTGCATGTTGAACATGTATTTTTATGTGGCCAAGTAGGGGGGGTGTACAGGGCCGTGAGGGTGACACATGCGAGGGGTCTCATGTGAGACACATGGATGGTGCTTGCGTGTGTGTGGGCTTGCATGGCACAGGATGTGGAGGAATGATTGTCAGGTGTGACATGGATGTCGATCAAAACACTGCGACAGTTGGCGGAGGTGTACACATGCATGCAAGTTTGGTGTTGTGTGTGCATGTGTAGTGTACTCCCTATGTTGCATGTGATGTGTGGATGACCTTTGGCTGCTCATGCTGTTGTATGTGAATGGATGGTGCTGGCTGTTGCAATATGGCTGTGGTATGGCTCATGTGTGCAAGTTGAAATGACATGTGTGTTGGGGATTGTGATGCCATGTCTGAGGTTTACCAATGCCACTCATGTATAACTGTCAAGTGTGTATGAGTCCATTTTACAGTGCCCTGATGCCTGTGTTTTCTTTCTCCCTGTCTGCAGCATCAACTGATGAAGAGGGCGGAGAAGGTGCTGTGGAGCACAGCGGCAGGGGTCGCACCACCAGCCGGAGACGCAAGGCCCGGATCCCCTCCCAGGTTGTGATCTCGTTGGGGAGTGAGGAGTCCGGTGCCGCGTCCCAGGCCGCAGCTGCCGAGGGGAGGTCCAAGAGGCGGAGGTTGGAGTTGGACTCCTCAGCAGCAAAAGGGGCAGCTGGGACCCCACAGGGCCCAACGGAGGAAGATGGCACGGAGTCATCCAGGTTGGTGGGGGGTTTGGTGGAGGAGGAGGCCGTGCAAGCGACAGTGGCGGGGTCTGGAGGTGGGGATTCCACTGGTGCTAGTGGTGCAGTGCAGGATCAGGGACAGGAGGCAGCACAGGCCGCCGCGGAGGTGCCTGTGTGCAATCCTGTCCCTGCTCCTGTCACTGCATCATCTTGCACCAGCGGGGATGCCTACCTCCAGACCCGTTCTCAGGGAGAGGATTGGCTTACAACACCTGGCCTTCCTCTCCCTGCGGATGTGGCTATCCTGCACCAGGTTGAGCCTGTCCAGGGTGGGGTGGCGTTGCGTCAACGGGCCATGCGAGCTGACCTGCAGTCTTTTCATGATGAGTCTGCACGTCTTCTCGCATGGCTCGTTGACCGCGTTGACCCACTGGGACAGCTCACCAGGGCTGGATTCCTCCGTTTCCTGGACCTTGTTCCGACTCCCTTCTCTACAGAACCCCCTATGCCCCAGTCGTCCTCCATGCCATCTTCCCACCCATGTGTCACCTGGGTGCCCTGTGGAGCTGCCTCCGACCGTGCGGCCAGGCTGGTGGACAACAGATCCCTGCCACAGTCGGGAGTCGGACGTCCAGCAGGGGTGGCCACATCAACGAATGCACCCCAGCTGGAGGAGGATGTGCAGGCACCATCGGACAGGGTACATGGACAGCAGCAGCTGCAGCAGCAGGAGGCTGTAGGTGGGAGCCACGATAGCTCGGGGCCTTCAACACCGGAGGGGCAGGCATCGGCCGGAGGGCAGGAGGACCCTGGAAGGGCAGTGTCTTCCGTGTGACAGCGGTTGGGCCACGCCATAGATGCGGTGCGGCGGCGGGCGGAAGAGGCGCGGCTCACGATGGTCAGGGCGGAGAACTCCATGCGTAGGGCCCTGAGACGGGCCGAGTGCCTCGAGGCAATCCGCAGGGAGTTGGAGGTGAACATGTCGGCATCCCTGCGGACCCTCGGGGCCATGGAACAGGACCGCCTCCGGGACATAGACGAGGAGTTCGATGATGCCCTGGCCCGGAACACCACTGAGTGAGCCGCTGGACTGGCCCGCCGCCATTGTATATAGTTATTTAGTGATAGGTTTCCTTTATTGTTTATTTTTATTTGGAGTCGACGGACACTGCTCCACCTTTTGTATATAGTTCTATTTTAGATAGGTTTTTTTGTAGGTTTCATTTCTTCTGTTGGGATGATGGACCCTGAAAACTTTGTACATAGTTGGACTTTGCATTTGGATATTTTTTTTACTATGAATATTTTTTTCCATGGAGCAATGGTTTTCGATTTCTTTTTTCCCTTCATTTCCTTTTTATGGACTTGAACTTTGGAAGACATTTTTTTGGATTATCATTTATTGATTTTAATTTGAAAAGGGACAGCCAGCTTAATTTGCTTTATTTTATACTTGTGTATATTGTTTAATTTTGATTGCCATTACTGTTGTTTTTAATACATTATTTTGATTTTTTCATTCTTCAATGTGTGGTTTCATCTCATTGTTTTCATGCATGTCATTATATAGGTTTTCAGGTTCACTTGCAACCAATGTGTGTGTGTGTGAGACACATGTGTTCATTTACATTGTTTCCATTGGAGTAGTATCATGGGCGCATGTAATACTTGGTTGTGTCTTTGGGCTGTGGTGGCTGGCCATGAGGCCCATGCTTGAGGATTGTCAGGGCCTGTGGGCAGGGGGACATGAGTGGGGGCCTGGTGGAGGGTGCCCCTGCACTGCTAGGGGGTGGGGGTGATAGGGGACATGAGTGGGGGCCTGGTGGAGGCTGCCCCTGCACTGCTGGGGGGTGTGGGTGCAGGGGGACATGAGTGGGGGCCTGGTCGAGGGTGCCCCTGGATGCTGGGGGGTGGGGGTGGTGGGAGACATGAGTGGGGGCCTGGCAGAGGCTGCCCATGGTGGGTGGGGGGTGGGGGTGGTGGGAAACATGGGTGGGGGCCTGGTGGAGGGTGCCCCTGCACTGCTGGGGGGTGGGGGTGGTGGGAGACATGAGTTGGACATGAGTGGGGGCCTGGTGGGGGCTGCCCATGGTGGCTGGGGGGTGGGGGTGGTGGTAGACATGGGTGGGAGCCTGGTGGAGGGTGCCCCACACTGCTGGGAGGGTGGGGGTGGGTGGGAGACATGAGTGGGGGGGGCCTGGTGGAGGGTGCCCCTGCACTGCTGGGGGGTGGGGTGATGGGAGACATGAGTGGGGGCCTGGTGGAGGCTGCCCCTGGTGGCTGGAGGGTGGGGGTGCAGGGGGCCATGAGTGGGGGCCTGGTGGAGGGTGCCCCTGCACTGCTGGGGGGTGGGGGTGGTGGGAGACATGAGTGGGGGTCTGGTGGAGGGTGCCCCTGCACTGCTGGGGGTTGGGGGTGCAGGGGGCCATGAGTGGGGGCCTGGTGGAGGGTGCCCCTGCACTGCTGGGGGGTGGGGGTGGTGGGAGACATGAGTGGGGGCCTGGTGGAGGCTGCCCCTGCACTGCTGGGGGTGAGGGTGCAGGGGGATATGAGTGGGGGCCTGGTGGAGGGTGCCCCTGCACTGTTGGGGTGGGGGTGGTGGGAGACATGAGTGGGGGCCTGGTGGAGGCTGCCCCTGCACTGCTGGGGGTGGGGGTGGTGGGAGACATGAGTGGGGGCCTGGTGGAGGGTGCCCCTGCACTGCTGGGGGTTGGGGGTGCAGGGGGATATGAGTGGGGGCCTGGTGGAGGGTGCCCCTGCACTGTTGGGGTGGGGGTGGTGGGAGACATGAGTGGGGGCCTGGCAGAGGCTGCCCATGGTGGGTGGGGGGTGGGGGTGGTGGGAAACATGGGTGGGGGCCTGGTGGAGGGTGCCCCTGCACTGCTGGGGGGTGGGGGTGGTGGGAGACATGAGTTGGACATGAGTGGGGGCCTGGTGGGGGCTGCCCATGGTGGCTGGGGGGTGGTGGTAGACATGGGTGGGAGCCTGGTGGAGGGTGCCCCACACTGCTGGGGGGGTGGGGTGGGTGGGAGACATGAGTGGGGGCCTGGTGGAGGGTGCCCCTGCACTGCTGGGGGGTGGGGGTGATGGGAGACATGAGTGGGGGCCTGGTGGAGGCTGCCCCTGGTGGCTGGGGGGTGGGGGTGCAGGGGGCCATGAGTGGGGGCCTGGTGGAGGGTGCCCCTGCACTGCTGGGGGGTGGGGGTGGTGGGAGACATGAGTGGGGGCCTGGTGGAGGGTGCCCCTGCACTGCTGGGGGTTGGGGGTGCAGGGGGCCATGAGTGGGGGCCTGGTGGAGGGTGCCCCTGCACTGCTGGGGGGTGGGGGTGGTGGGAGACATGAGTGGGGGCCTGGTGGAGGCTGCCCCTGCACTGCTGGGGGTGAGGGTGCAGGGGGATATGAGTGGGGGCCTGGTGGAGGGTGCCCCTGCACTGTTGGGGTGGGGGTGGTGGGAGACATGAGTGGGGGCCTGGTGGAGGCTGCCCCTGCACTGCTGGGGGTGGGGGTGGTGGGAGACATGAGTTGGACATGAGTGGGGGCCTGGTGGAGGGTGCCCTGCAATGCTGGGGGGTAGGGGTGCAGGGGGCCATGAGTGGCGGCCTGGTGGAGGGTGCCCCTGCACTGCTGGGGGGTAGGGGTGGTGGGAGACATGAGTGGGGGCCTGGTGGAGGCTGCCCCTGCACTGCTGGGGATGGGGGTGCAGGGGGACATGAATGGGGGCCTGGTGGAGGCTGCACCTGCACTGCTGGGGGTTGGGGGTGATGGGGGACATGAGTGGGGGCCTGGTGGTGCTGCCCCTGCACTGCTAGGGGGTGGGGGTGATAGGGGACATGTGTGGGGGCCTGGTGGAGGCTGCCCCTGGTGGCTGGGGGGTGGGGGTGCAGGGGGCCATGAGTGGGGGCCTGGTGGAGGGTGCCCCTGCACTGCTGGGGGGTGGGGGTGATGGGAGACATGAGTGGGGGCCTGGTGGAGGGTGCCCTGCAATCCTGGGGGTTGGGGGTGCAGGGGGCCATGAGTGGGGGCCTGGTGGAGGGTGCCCCTGCACTGCTGGGGGGTGGGGGTGGTGGGAGACATGAGTGGGGGCCTGGTGGAGGCTGCCCCTGCACTGCTGGGGGTGAGGGTGCAGGGGGATATGAGTGGGGGCCTGGTGGAGGGAGCCCCTGCACTGCTGGGGGGTGGGATGGTGGGAGACATGAGTGGAGGGGCCTGGTGGAGGCTGCCCCTGCACTGCTGGGGGTGAGGGTGTAGGGGGATATGAGTTGGACATGAGTGGCGGCCTGGTGGAGGGTGCCCCTGCACTGCTGGGGGGTGGGGGTGGTGGGAGACATGAGTGGGGGCCTGGTGGAGGCTGCCCCTGCACTGCTGGGGGTGGGGGTGCAGGGGGACATGAGTGGGGGCCTGGTGGAGGCTGCACCTGCACTGCTGGGGGTTGGGGGTGATGGGGGACATGAGTGGGGGCCTGGTGGTGCTGCCCCTGCACTGCTAGGGGGTGGGGGTGATAGGGGACATGAGTGGGGGCCTGGTGGAGGCTGCCCCTGGTGGCTGGGGGGTGGGGGTGGTGGGAGACATGAGTGGGGGCCTGGTGGAGGCTGCCCCTGAAATGCTAGGGGGTGGGGGTGGTGGGAGACATGAGTGGGGGCCTGGTGGAGGCTGCCCCTGGTGACATGACATGAGCAGGTGTGCAGGGTAGTCCCCTGTTTTGTGGGCTGCCTGCAGGGGCCGTGGAGGGTGTACAGGGAACACCTGTGAGGACCCACCCAGCCTAATCGCGTGTGTAACTTCCCGCGCACCCCCGTAATACACGTACCCAGCCAAATCGCGTGTGTAACTTCCCGCGCACCCCTGTAATACACGTACCCAGCCAAATTGTGTGTGATAATTCCCGTGTACCCCTGTAATACACGTACCCTGGCTAATCGCGTGTAAATCTTCACACGTACCCCTGTCATACACGTACCCAGCCAAATCGCGTGTGATAATTCCCGCGTACCCCTGTAATACACATACCCTGGCTAATCGCGTGTGAAACTTCACGCGTACCCCTGTGATACACGTACCCTGGCTAATCGCGTGTGAAACTTCACGCGTACCCCTGTAATACACGTACCCTGGCTAATCGCGTGTAAAACTTCCCGCGTACCCCTGTAATACACTTACCCTGGCTAATCGCATGTGAAACTTCCCGCGTACCCCTGATATGAACGTTACCCGCTTTGCGTTTCTTGTTTGGCAGCCCTGTAAACTGGTCCAGGGTTAGCGCAGCCCTTTGCGATGATTTAGCGATTTTGATGGCTTTTCCTTGCACGAGGGCGTTCTTGGGGGCGTTACTGGCACTGCTGCAGGGTCGCTGCGATACTCTGCGCCACGGCTGGTTTGGGAGCCTAAATTCCATGTATACGCTGTGCGCGGAAATCGGTTTTGGCGCACGCGCCTGGCGCAGACAATCGCACGCGGCCACTCTGCGCCAGCCGCTTGCGACACTTTTCTGCAAAATTCTATGAATTACCCTGTGAGTCTTAACCAACAACTGTGCATTAACCTTTGCGGAAGTTGTATTGACTTTAACCTAACAAAGAACTGTATTGTTTCTTCTTGGACAACTGGAAGTTGTGGAAAATCATTGTGGCTGGGAATAACATTGATGCTATTTTGATGAAGTGGAAGAGAAGCTTTTCTGTTGTTTGAATGTAGGTTAACAGAACTTTACTTTAACACGGAAGGAGCAAGAACTAAATTGAGACTGTTTTACAAATCTGGATTTCCTTGATTCTTTTTGTTGAGCACTGGAGTTGAATTTACCTTGAAACCTGGGGAAAGAGTTCACCCAGGTTACTAAGACTATGCATATCATGGTTGATGTTACTATGAACTGCCATATATTTCTTTTTGTATTTGATGATTAAGAGTGAGGGCCAGATATCGTGAATACAAGTGTTTTCATTTAGTTTTGATTGGCACTTAAATCCTTGTCAGAGTAAGGATAGTGAGGCGTTTGATAACATTTATGATTTAATAAAATGGTGTATGTCGAAAACCCATCCAAAAGTTGTCCTCCTCACATTTCTGACCCCTCACAGGAGCCTTATTCTCCAACAAAGTGCACAGGGAGTGGGTGGCTTGATGCCCCTCACCAGAGGAGGACTCTGAATGTCATCAGATCGAGGCCATTGATCTGGAAGGAGGACAGAATTTGATGGCTTGTAATGAGCTACAGATGGTTGACAGACTTATACAGGACACACAGATATCTATTGTTGTATTACGGAGTGGGTTAGGTCAAATGGAAGCAACCTGTTCTAGAAGGTGTCTGACCATGAGGGTGATTTAAAGGGCAGGTGAGTCGGAGGGGGGTTGGGTTTGATCCTGTGGTGGGGCATGGTGGGATGCTGTCCGTTTGTTGACTCGCAAGTCTGAATAAATGGAACCTGACTTGGCCATTCCGTAACAGGCCTCTTAGTTTCATTTTTCCAGATGGATGGTGGGGCAACAGAAAACCAAGAGAGAATGAGAGTTGACTCCATAGGAGCAGGAGAGACACAGACATCCTCCCCAAACCGAAATGGAAGCAAAACTTACTTTTATGCCACATCTATCAAGCATGTATGTAAATATTGGTTTTGTGGCCCTAAATAAGTGAATAGATCGAGTTTGGCTGATAAGATATTCAAGAAACATGAAGAACACCACAAGGAAGACAAGCAGCCTGGGCAACTGGCAGATACCTTGCAAATGGCAATCGAAGAGGGGCGGTGCTAAGTGTTTTTTTAAAGCTTTGCACCTGTATAATCTATCCAATGGGTAAGGAATAGCCAAAGATTGGCCAAAGTGAGCATGTGACCAAGGGAACCAATGGGAGCCGGGAAGAGGGTTGGAAGATGGAAGGCTGGGCTATAACAGCCCAACGAGTAGAGAGGAGATTTGAAGGAGTTCAGTTTAAGTCAGGAGCAAAAGAGGTGGAACAAAAGACAAGCAAGGGGGATATATCAGGTGGAAAGGGTGGTGGCAGAGGCTATTAAAGTATAGAGAGAGATTGATAGTGAGGTATTGGTTCTGAGAGAGAGTTGTACCAATTTTATGTGGTGTAGTGTGATGAGAGGGTGTACAGGGCGGGTAAGATGGAGAAAAAGAATGGTATAGAGAGGGGAAAGTGTAGGAGGGAATTAGAGATGGAATGAGAGTTATAGGGTGTATGGTTGGTGGGTTTGGAGAGAGTGAAATGTGGTAGTGGGAGTAGTGGTGAGGGTGGAGTCAAGTAGGATGGGGATGTATTTGGAACAGATAGTCAGATAGAGTATGGTAACATTAGAGCACAGAGGTGTAGATGGGGTTTGTGTGAAGAAAGGGCGTGAGGAGAGGGGGTATAGCAAAAGATGAAGTGGTGGTGAGGAGAGAAGTGAGAAGAAGGGTGAAGAGAAAGGTGAGAAGACGGGAGAACAGAAGAGTTATTTTTCGGAGGGAGAGAGAAGAGGAAGTAGACCGGAGGGTGCGAGAGGAGTCGGAGAAGGAAGCAGGGCTATTGAGAGTAGAGGATGAGGCAGAAGCAGTAGTGAGATCAAGGAAAGGAGAGCAAATGAGCATGCGAGAACAGACCTGAGTGGCTGTTACTGGCGCAAGAAAAATCATCATTTCGTATTGAGAAAACCTGGGGAATGTTATGTTATGAGAACCCTGGATTGAGTCAGATAGACAAGGATTTCTACCTTTAGGCCACCCCCTCTAGCTAGCGACTACATAATAGGGGTTACCGATCACCAGTTGCCCAACCTGGGAGTTTATCAAAACTGGGTTACGGAGGTGGGAGCCTATGGATGGTTGAGATATGGAAGCTCTTAGAGCCATTTTTGCCATTTTCGAAATAGAAACGGTTGAACAATCTTTCGGAGTATGGGAGTTTTTGAAGTCATCCAGTCAGATATATTTGAAGAATGTTCCAAGGCAAGAGGAACTAAACAAATAACAGACAATACACCAGACAATGGAGTAGATGTGAGACATATCGTCAACCTGAAAAAACCCCAAAAAGAGAAAAACACAAAAAGTACTTATACAGAGTAACCCTAGAAAGGCACACAGTAGAAGAAAAATGTTGTAGCAGAAGGAGCTAGATACCAAAAGGCTCATATGAGTGGGATTCATAAAGTGTGAAGCTATCTGGGAAACAGCGAAGCGCTGTACAAAAGGAACGCACCCAGAGGGTTACAAGTAGAATGCAATAGCCAGAATATCCAAGATACAGTACAACAGCACAACTCCAAACCCATCAAGCCTATTTCCACATGCAAAGAAAGGCTTTGCAAAACATCAATAAATATACTTTTTAGAACATAAATGAATATAGATGAAAACATGAGAGCAAAGAATAAAACAAACAGCAACATTTTTCACACCACATGAGAAGTGCAATGTCCAGATTACATAGTACATAGCCACACCCCTGTGTAACCGCAACCTAAAATAGACACAAAGCCATCACGCCAAACCTTCTGGGTCACAAAAAACATCAGAGCCTGAGTCAGTACCAACACATCAGTTTCACACACACACACACCTTCTCATGCATACAACCCTCACAAATCGAACATTAAAATGTAATGTTTACTTTGTTTATTTGACAGTATATCTACCACAAAGAGCCTCATCTGTTATTCAGAAACTGACAATGGGGATGCCAAGTCAAACTCATAAGCTTGGTCAGGCCTACAAGTCCATTTGAAAACATCAGACACAACCTCAACTTTAAAGAAAATGTAGGTAGAAAAGCACTTGTGCAAATCGCCATCCCCACTGCCTCTTACCATCACCATATTACATGCGTACAATCTCATGTATGCACCACCTCACAAACAAATGGAATGAGAAAAATTACAGTTTCAAAGAGCAAAGAAAAAACACACTGATACTTTCATTAGCTAATGTCAGGGAATCCTCATACTATATCCTAGATTTCGGTCGCACACCACCCAAATACAACATCATGTAAAGAAATTGTATTTGCAAATAAAACAAATTTGTCAGAATTACACAGCCCATAGAACACACCTAAACATCCCTTGCCTGTTACATAATGACTGGGATTCTTCAAAGCCATCCTACAACATACACCATACTAAAATACAACATTGAATCATGACTTTTGATTTCTATATGTGCCATTTATTAGTAGGAAGACCCTAAGAATAGCACAATAGACCCACAAATGCATACATGTCACAGGAGCATGCCACATCAGTATAAAATACAAATCATTATGTGTGTTACACCATTCGTGCATCCCTCAAAAACAGCATGCAGAACAATTTCATTACAAGTTTAGCGGGGCAGCAAAAATTAGTGGTAATGCCGTTGCCACCACTCGTTTTGGCGGTAATAGAATTACTGCTGGTTTTACCCCACCACTGAACTACAAGTTTGACCTTAAAGTGAAGGATTTTGCAGGAGGTAAATCTGCCACTTTAAATTAAAAAATTGATAGAATTACTGCAGCAGAGTTACAACTCACAGTAATTCCGCCAAAATCCCTGTGGAGTCCAATGGACACCAAAATGGGGAATAACACTGCCCTACCAACATTTGTAATCCCGTGGTAAACCCACAGAGTGAAGTGGAAGTAACAGCAAACGAGTTTGGGGGTAATTCGGCAGATTTACCACCGAATTACAACCAAACTCATAATGAGGACCAAAGTGCCTAACTTACCAACCATACTGCTACAAAGGCATCTCACAAGGTGCACATTTGCATATTTTTCACAAACACAAGTGGAATGAATTTAAGTGTCAAAATACATAATTTCTTTCAGTGACAGAAGAGAAGATGGTCACTAGGACTCTGGAGAAAACGAGAAGTTGAGCACTTGAAAAAATTAGAAGCATAACTAAGAAAAAAAGGTAAGCAAGACACTTGAGACGATGAAAGAGAAGACATTGCACGAGAAAGAACAATGCTATCATTCAAATAGGTTTTACTAAAAATACTACAAGTCTTCATAGGGCAGTTAATTGAAGTTACACAGTTTCAAGGCAAACGGCGTACCTGACATTGGACAGACTTAAAATGACATTAACGGATTAGAAAGTTATGCCAAGCCAGAACTAAATACAACAGAGGCTAGCCTGCCAAATGAGTTCCAAGTCACACATCTCTTTTATCATATGCACCCTTATGGTTTTTTCGCATTCAATGCTTGCCCCTTTTCAGCCTTCACAATGTGGGCACCTACCCTCATAACCCTCTCAGGCCCATAGTCCAGGGCTTGATACTTCTGCCTGTCCACTTGTTTTTTCACACGTACCATATTACCCAATTGTAATTTCGACACTCTAGAAGACTTCACCTTGTCAAACCCCTCCATGGCAAACATCTGCTTCTGCTCTCTCTCTCTCTCTCTCTCTCTCATAACACATCAGCATCAGTACCCACATGCCTCACTATTCGCATCCAGGTAGGGCAAACACCTGTATTTGACTTATTTATACTTAATAATTCAAACCGCATTTCACCCGTGGTGCCATTAGGTGTAAAACGCACAGCAGTTATCCTTGCAGGAGAGCATCCTTGCAATCAGACCCTATGGACTGTGCCATATGGCTGCCTCCATTAATGTTCTATTGATCATATCAATTGCTCCATTGACTTCCGGATGATACGATATGCAGAGGTTTACTTATGTGTAATGAACTTCCTGCATACGTAGGACTCCATTGTTTTACTTGTGAACTGTACACTATTGTCAGAGATTGAGTACTGGGGCTAGTGCTCTCTCCTAAAGATTCTGACTAAGAATGATATCACTTCATCAATAGTGGCCATTCGGATCATATTGAATTATATCCACCTGGTATACATCTCCATCAAGCTAATTATGAATTTGCATAATGCCTGCCTCATGCTCATGGAACCCAGAACAGCTCTGGCTAATTAATTGCAAAGCTGGAAGGAAAGGGCACTGTGATTTCATTCTACCACTCCATTGAAGGAACTGAGTTGCTCCTTTTTGTGGCCTGGAGACCATCTTGAGAGCATTCACAATCTCCTCTTAGAGTCTATGGGCCAGGTAATCTACATCATGCATTCTGAATTGCCATTTCCCTCTATGCACTGTCAAACCATTTTCTCGGAGGACTTCTAGTACTTCGTTAAGATTACTGTCATGATCCTTCCTAGTCCCACCAGCAATTATAATGTAATCTTGGAAGCACTGCACTTGCTAAACATCCTATGCATCATCTTTTGAACAGAGGCAGCTCAGACAAGGCCAAAGGCATCCTTTTTGAAATGCATGATCCCTTCCTGATTCTGACAATTATTTAGACTCGAGATGTAAGCGAAATAGATGGTAAGCCCAAGTCAAGTCTAACTTGGAAAAATATGTACAGTCACATATGGTACATCTTAATTCATTGATATTTAGTAGACTATGGGGCTCATTATGAGTTTGCTGGTCCGGAAATAAGGTGCTGATAGCAACAGCTATCAGCACCTTTCCAGACTGGCAAACTCCAAGTCTGCCGGTAGGGGCTGTGATCCTCTGGCAGGCCTGACCTGCTGGTAGTTCAAGCCCCGAGCGGCAGACAATTGCTGCAATCACCGGCACCTGTGTTACCAGTGTATGTGGCGTTCGCATCTCATGAAGTCGGGAATGGAGATTTACCAGTGTCTCAGCCACCCGTAATATCCTGATAATACTGGGATATCGGGCGGTGGAGACGGTACAGTAGTCCCCCAGTATCCCACCGGAATCACTGGCGGGATAGCAGGGGATTTGTAATGAGCCCCTATGTCTCTCTGCAGGGGGGATATTTCATGTGCCAGAGCACTGAGGTGCCAATAAATAAGAATAAAATGGTTGGTGTCCCGCAGGTGCATTTTGACATACACATTCAGGCTGAGTGAAGACAGACAAACTAGCCACTCTTGCCGTCACACTTTATGTCACATACTGTTGGAGAAAAGCATACTAGCGGGTAGACAGCTCATTGCCAGTGTTGTAAAGCAGGCTTGTAACATAGGTGAATTTGAAGACCTTTTATTGGGGTTGTACAGGGGTAGTAAAAACTGCTGCACCCAGCAGAGAACAAGCATAGGTTGACACGATTTAGAAAAGAATGCCATACCATTCAGATTCCAGATTGCATATCACATAGAATTATAGAACCCATAACCATATACAATAGAGGCTAGGCTATAGAAGAGGTACATGTTACCAAGTGTTAGTAAAATCAACCAAACAAGAACTTCCTAAGTAACAGTATTAACTAAAGTTGGCAGCATAAAAGCTTTGCATTAAAACAAACATTGTTTAGGGTAAACAAACATTGTCAAAAGTACACATAACAACAAAAGCAATATACCCAACCAGAGAACAGCACCTCAAGCCAACAACTGTAAAATAAAAAAATGCGAATCCATGAATGTCTGTCAAATACCAAAAAGAAGAGACCCAAACCAACAATGCCATCAAGAAAACTGTCCCATGCAAAAAAGTTTCAATTTGTGATCAGTAAAGCTACTGAGAAAATGTGAACTGTGACGAATCCTGAGAGTCAGAATGGAGGAAGGAAACTAGCCTCGAAGCAACAACGGAGAAGGAGAGTTGCGATGCGTCGGCTTACCAGTTCTGTGTGTACATAATCCCGGGAGGACAGCGCAAGCAGGACGTCATGTTTGTGATGTCAGCATGTTGCAGCGGCCCTCTTGGTAAGGTCAACGCGACATGTAGAATCTGCCATCTTGGCTGCAGCGTGAGCCTCCACTGCCACCACTGCCTCCATTACCGCCATGAATACCCATCAAACCGCCTCCTGGCACCTGGGCATCGAGCAACGGATCTAGGAGGAAATCAAAAGGAAGTGGTTGGGCGATAAGCAGAGGGTCAAACTGAAGTACACCACGTACCACCAGTTCCATGCATCTGGAGGAGAGCCACCAGGTTTGTGACTGGTACCCAGGGAGGGGAAGACCATGAAACTGATCCCAGAGGGTGTGTACACTGGCTTACGAAGCACAGCGACATGCAAGACTTTCGTGGTAGGTACCATATATTTGCGCTTCCACTCTTCATATGCTTTACAGATCTTTTCTCTAGTTTGGTATTTAATAATACTTGTTGCATTTCAAAAGTACTTTGCAGCTTGTTCGGCATTCAATACTCTTCCATTCGGTCTCCAAACCCAGTCATTATAAGTTTCTGTTCGATCAGCATTTCCATCTGTCCAATTCCAGCCCCTGGAGCATATGAGTGTTCCCTTTCTTTCACTCACCGGTGTCCGGCCGCTCCTCTGGGCGTCTTTGTTCTCTTTGCTTGCTTTCTCTCGCTCCCCTTGTGCTTGTTGGGAGCACTGGCAAGCGGAGCTCACCTCCTTCGAAACTTGCTGCATCGGTCTGCACCACACTGGAATCTTCTGTGTCCCACAGCTCGGGCTGTGGACATATGGCACAGGAGACTGCAGGGGTCACGATCCTCTTGTGGTCCACTAAGGGGCCCCGGCGCCTCTATCACCCCTCTGCAGCGTTCAGCGTCCTTTTCACCTGCCCCTCACCAGCCTGCTTCACATCGGGTTGCCGCGTCCTTCTTCCCAGGCGGGTCTCTCCTTTGCTGCTGCCTGTGTCTCCTTTTATGCACCTGTTGCCTCTTAATTGGTTGCAAGTGCAAGTCCTTTGCCTGAACATAGTTAATTCTATTAGTGGGACATGCCTGGCCATTGTAATGTTACTCCATAGTCCTCTTCCTCGTCTCAGTACCAAAGTGGTGTGAATGACTGGAAGTGTGTATTACTCCCAGTTACTGCTTCCTCGTCCCACTCTTAAAGGAGTATGAATGTGGGACAGTTTGTGTGTGAAAGAGGAAAAGACTGACAAACTCCTACGCATGTAGGGAAGGGTAGGATTAATTCTGACAAGGGAAAGGCGGAAACCATGCCTCACCTAAAGACATTGGGCCTCATTTGGAGTGTTGCGGTAGTGCTACCGGCGCCGTTGTTGACTCACCGCAACATTCCAAGTATGCTCGTGGGTGCCTGACCATGTGTGGAGAACGGCACCCACGAGCATTACCGGATGGCAGCAATGGCCCCGTTATCAATGAGGCTGTTGTTGCCATCCTCCCCATTCCCATTTAGCCCTGTGGGTGCTGAAATGGGAATGGGGACGTACCAGGTCTTGGTCCTGCCAAAGGTATTTACTGTGCCCTCCAAGGTCGGAATGGCCCAGTAAGTCCCGGACCCGGGTTTGGGGATTAAGGGCATGGCTACCTCCAAACTCGTGATGAGGCCCATTATCCCCCCCCTCCCCATGGTCCCTCCACCGAGGTGATCCTCTCTCGCATATCCACCCCCAGGGTCGGGATCTAGTGGGAATGTCCTTTCCCTGGCCACCAAAAAAGAGGATATTACGAGGAAAGAAGTGAGGATGCCCTCAGATTCCTCACAGTAGTACTTACAAATATGTACAAAACATACTTGAGTATATTTCATAGTGATATGCTATGGATATTTAATATATGTTTTACTATTAATTTTATAATTGAACATGATTTTAATGATGTATTCTTATACGTTAATATGTAACACATAATCATATGCTTTTCAAGAGTTTGGAAAAAATGAATTTTTTGGCAGAGTTTATATTTATTTTTCAAAAAATATAATTAATTGAAATATACAAATCTGTCATTGTAGTACATTAGTTTTTAAAAGGCAATGGCCCACATTTATAAATAGGCAAGAAAGAACACATTTTAAAGTGCAAATATTTATTTTAATATATGTATGCTATATTTTACAAAAAACCTCGTTGTCATACATATTAACTTTTTAAAGGTTTTGTTGTAAGTGATCATACTTGAATTTTTGCATACATGTGGCATTTGTTTCTCCTACTGCAATTATTGTCCCACATTTTAAGCAGCCTAAAAACTAAAAAAGAACAAGCATACTCTGGATTAACAGTTGGTAAGGTTGGAAGTGACGCAGAATCACCAACTTGGTATGTTTTGAGAACTTTGTCCTTTTCTACTGTAACACTTTCTATAGGTTTTCTTTTAGTATTTTGTTTTTAGTTGTACTAACTATAGTGGCATTAATTGTTTTAAGTTTCTTCATTTTTTTATTTTTAGAAACATTTTTCAAATATGTTTGCTCATGTCTATTTTGCATATGTGCCAACATTGCTGCATTTCCTAAATGATATTTTTGAGGGTTACCCCTTTTTAAATTTGCTTGCAGGTGGTGCAAATTACTTCAGTTATATTTCACATATCTGGTTCAGGAATGTCAAAGTAGTCCCGAATCCAAGATCTTAAGTTGCCAAATGGAATTGTTCCAGAGGCAGTTATATTTGTTTTATGTTATTTTTTGATTTTATCAAGATTATGCCTTACCTTGTTGCTGAAGGTGATTTCTTGGGTTGAGTGTGGTGTCCTATCCCCTGGGCAGCCATCGTGACCCAGGTGATGGTACTGGATGTCTGTCTGTGCCCAGCCAAATAGCAAGAATTACCCCTATCAAAGGTAAAAAAAAAAACCTGCATGAGATGATCAGGCAAACAGGATCTTCAAAGGTTGGCTTAAATGGAACAAGTCTCCCAGGCTCATCAGTTAAACAAGAACTCCCAAAGTTGTAAATAAGGGAGCTGAACTCCAAGGAACGTCAGGCAAACCGGAACTCCCAAGACAGATTGTTAAGTGTGTTCTTTGTAAATAAAGTGATCACACAACTGTCTTCAGGTCGTTATCTTGTTTATTCGTAAGGAGAGTTCCCCACTGCGTCCGCCGTCCGCCTTCCTCCAGCCGAGTCTCAAATCGAATCTCGGCTTGAGGAACGCGCCACCGAACCGCAGTATGCGAAAGTTCTATCAACCTTCACATTATAACATCTCCCCCCCTTAACACAATCACCATCGTTACATACAAAGGAAAGGGGAAAAGGAAACAAAAACAAAACGAAACATAAAATGCAGAATCACAAAAAAAAATCTGCAAGTGAAAGGATACACGTTGTCTCATCTTCATTAAGTCATTGGGTTACATTGGTCTATATGTAACCTGTTCAATAATAATAAATGAAGTCTTCTTTCACCGTGGCACCCTTCTCCTGGATCTCAACCCAGGGACATCATTGTTCATCAGGTTACTATGGTATGCAGTTTTGGGTGATGTAGATCCTTCTTTCTCCATCATATCTTTCCTCTCCACCATAATGTTGTCCTCCATCATTTGTTTCACTCTTCCATCCGTTACAATAATGTCATCACATGACCACTTACTGCCATCTTCTAGTGTTACAGATTTATTTGAACAATTTACTACTCTTTGTGGGTGACGATATTTAGATTCTCCTTTCAAAACTCTCCTGGGTTCTTTCACTCTGATCCAGTCACCCACCTCAATCTTCATCTCCTTCACATGTTTCTGTCTATCATAATATTTTTTGTATTTCTCTTGTTTATCTTTTACTCTCCTGACCACTGCATCCATGTCCACAGATTTATTCTTCTTCAACGGCAGCCAGGCTGGTCTCAATCTATTTGTAGCAACTCTTCCCCTCATCATAGTAAATGGCTCTTCCTCTGTCGTGGAATGTGGCGTGACTCTATAAGTTACCAAAGCTTCTTTAAGAGTCTCTCTCCAGGGCAAGTTATTAGCTACAGCCAGTTGAATGGTATCTTTAATAAAGCGATTCATCCTTTCCACCAACCCGTTCCCTATGGGATGGTATAGAGCTGTGGTTCTGTGCTTGATGGCCCTTTCTTTGAGAAACTTCTGTACCTCTATTGACATAAATTGTGCACCATTGTCCGATATCATCTCTTGAGGTTCCCCTTCTCTATTAAAAATTTCTTCCAGAAATGTTTTAACTTTCATGGCTGAAACTGACTCTTCCATTATGCCACATTCCACCCACTTTGAAGTGTAATCCATCAACACAATGATATAGATTTTGTGAGGTTCTAATATTTCAAATGGGCCTGATACATTAACAGCCAACTTCGTCCACACTGAGTCTGGTATCGTTATAGGCTGTAACGGTGTGGCTCTAGTCACTTTACCTTTGTCACTCACTGCGCATGCAGAACATTCTTTTACAATGTTTTCTAGATCACTCCATATATTGGGCCACCAAAATGTCTCTCTGACTCTTCTTTTAGTCAGGTTTCTTCCTATATGTCCTTCATGCGCTATTTCCATTATTTTCTCTCTTAAACCCAAAGGTGGAACTATACGATCTCCACGGTATATACACACCTCATTGCAAGACATTTCATCTTTCTTGCCTTCCCAAGAAACAATGTTTTCTGTTACTTCTCTCCAATCACTTCTAATTGCCCTTCTGAGTTGCTCTTGCTCATCATCCCTCTCGCTAGCCTTGACCCATTCTTCTTTGGAAAAGCTGGGGTGTACTTGTGCTATCACACAATCCATTTCCATCTCCTCTTCCTTGGCCACTTCATTGGTTGAGGAACATGGCAGGCGGGATAAGCAGTCAGCAACTCTGTTCCTTTTGCCACGGGTAAAACTAACCGTGAGATTGTATTGCATTATACTTAGAATCCACCTTCTGATGCGAGGAGACATCAAATGCGAATTCTTGGGATTTAGGATGTGTATGAGGGGCTTGTGATCCGTTTTAATTTCAATGGGACTTCCCAAATCAACCCTTTAAAGTGCTCTAAGATCCACATCACTGCCAAAGCCTCTCTTTCAATTGTGGAATAATTTTTCTCCGCATCCTTTAATGTCCTAGAGGCAAAAGCAATCGGGACATTTGTTCCATGTTGAACTTGTTCCAATACACCTCCTAAGCCCACATTACTTGCATCAACTGATATAATGGATTTGGCTCTGCAATCAAACATCTTCAAAACAGGGGCCTTGTTTATTGACATTTTGATGTCTTGTAGTTCTCGCCTGCATTCAGGTGACCAATCAAAACTCACACCCTTCTTCCTCAAGCTCCTCATGTGGCTCGTCCTGTGCGTGTAGTGATCAATAAACTTGGAGTAGTATTCCGTTAATCCCATCAAGCTCCTCAATTGATCCTTATTAGATGGGTCAGGCATTTCTAGTATCGTATTTACAAGACTTTCTTTAGGCCTTATCCCTTCTGCATCAATGCAATGGCCCAGATACGTTACTTCCTTCTTTTTAATTCTACATTTCTCTATTTTTAATGTGAGTCCTTTTTGTTGTAAAATCTGTAGAACACCTACAAGTTTGGCATCATGGTCTTCTTCTGATACAGCTGATGTCAGAATGTCATCTTGAAAAAAATAGACACCCCTTAATCCTTCAAAAAGGTACTGCATCAATCTTTGGAATACAGCAGTTGCGGATGCCAATCCAAATGGCATCCTTTTAAAGCGAAAAGCACCTAAAGGGGTTATGAAAGATGTGAGGTGCCTAGACTCTTCTTACAACACCACTTGGTGGTATGCAGAGGATAGATCAAGTGTGGTGAAGTATCTAGCTGGTTCCGTAGTGGAGAACATCTCTCCTATGTTAAGTAGTGGGTGACGATCAACCCATATATTGTTGTTCAAATCTCTTAAATCCACACACATGCGAATTTCTCCCCCTGGCTTCCGTACAATCACAATAGGGGACAGCCATTCAGAGCTCTCTATAGGCTCAATAATGTCTTGAGAGCACAGTCTTTCTAACTCCTTCTTCAAAGGTTCACGGGTACCAACTGGTATATTCCTTAATTTATGTACAACGGGCTTTGCTCCCTTTTTTAGAACAATGCGATGCTTGAAACCCTTGAGCAAACCTATATGGTTATTGAATATGTCTGGAAAAGACTGCACCAAACTGGCATCTGAATTGCAGCATTTATCTGTGACACTCATGATGGGAATATTTTCTCCCGGATGGATTCTGATTTTCAAAGCCGCTTGTTCCCACCAGCCGACTATGGCAAACCCTTCGCGGGCAACATATAACTTGCAATATGTTTGTCTCCCTTCAAAAGCCAACTGGACCCACACATAACCAAGAATGTCAATGGGAGACTTGCCATAACCCGTCGCTTTGACTCTGCTGAGACATAGATCCTCACATTTTTTTTAAGAATTCTATGGAATGTGTTTTCATCCACTATGGTATATGGGGATCCTGTATCCACCATTACTTGTATGGTAATCCCATCAATAGACATTGGTACCCAGGAGCCAATATTATTTTCTTTAGACGAAAGAGTTAGAATTTGCACAACTTCATCCATTTCTTTGGTGACTGCTACTGTATCATCAGAACCATGTGTCATTTCCACGGCTCTCACTCCCATCATGTTGCTCCTGGTAGGCTGGCGATAACCCCTGTTGCCACTCTCCCGCAAGAAATTCCTTCCTCTCCCGCTGAAATTTCTACACATTTTTCCGTAGTGACCCATCTGGCCACACTTGAAACACTCCATACCGTTGGCTGGACAGTCTCTATCCGGATTCACATGGTTGTGCCAACCACACCTACCGCAGTTGCCTTGATTCCATGGTTGCATCTCCTTACTTTGTCTGATGCCCTTGTTCAGATCCGATCTTGCCAACTTTTTCACCATGGCAATTAAAGTCTCTTCATCTTTATTCATTTCATCACTTACTACTGCCTGAATAGGGCCTTTGTCAAACGCTTCTTGCTTACTTTGCACCTCTCGCATGCATTTGTCACCCAGCTCGATGGAGCGTGCAATGTCCAAAGTCTGTTCCAAAGACGGATTCTTCGCCTGCCAAAGTCTTTGTTTTATTTTGGGGTCAGCAACATGAAGAACAATCTGATCTCTCAAATACTCATTTGTTAACCCAGTAAATTCACATGTAGCTATGAGACCTCGTAGCGTTGCGACATACATGTCAATGGACTCATTTTTGAGTTGTCTCCTGGTGAAAAACCTGTACCTTTCTAACACCACATTAGTCTTATTTCCGAAATGTTTGTTTAATTTCAACAAGGCAATATCGTATTTCCTTGAACTGGATGAGGAATTACTAGAACCACTTGCAGTATCACCACCATCAGAAATATTCTTAAGACTTCAGCCCCAATACAACTGAGTAAGGTGGCCTCTTTTGAATCATCACTGAACTTTGCGCCGCCAATGGCCCGCATGTAAACCTGGAAATTGTCTAACCATTGTTCCCACGATAAGGTTGGAGTCCCAGGTTGTGGCAAGAACTTCTCTGGCGCAACTATGTTTTGCATGGTAAAATATTAGAAATGCCCTTCTTCCTTCTTATTATCGTTGTTAAGATTTCTTTTTATTTCGTTATCTTACTTTCCTCATATGTAGTTAGTCATGAGCAGTTAAAACTCTGTGGTGATGAATGTGTCCTGCCACAATGTACTTAATCCACTTGCATCAATGTTCATTTGACACTCAATTATCCTGTCACATAAATACTTTTGTGTAAATTGGCAGACTATGAATTCGTCTTATTATTGTATGCTTGTTATATTGCTTCTTCGAATTGTCTAGCGTTGGTGCAACTCACGCAGACACTGCATTACTATGCATTGCTGAAATCACTGCTCATTTTTTTTTTTTTTGTTTGCTTAGTCTCAAAATGGCGGCACGTACAGGACGCTGCAAGGTCCTTTACTCTAACTACGTCACGCCGTGCCTTGCACTATGCGGATGCAGTCACATCAACCGAAGCTTTTACTGGTTTCAAAAAATGCTCCACTTATTTGGCAGGTATTCCCATAGCTGTACTCGTAGTTTTACTTTCTTAGCACTTCTTTCTTATTTTATATTGGCATTCTTATTGTGTACCGTTGTTTGAACAGGATCCTTCTTATTCCGTGCATGTATCGCCCGTATCATCGGTAGTTGATGGTTCTGGCCGCCCGCTCCTTACACAATCACGCCTCCGGAACTCTCCTTCATGTGAGGCAGGCGGCCATCCTCGTCGCCACTTGTTAAGTGTGTTCTTTGTAAATAAAGTGATCACACAACTGTCTTCAGGTCGTTATCTTGTTTATTCGTAAGGAGAGTTCCCCACTGCATCCGCCGTCCGCCTTCCTCCAGCCGAGTCTCAAATCGAATCTCGGCTTGAGGAACGCGCCACCGAACCGCAGTATGCGAAGGTTCTATCAACCTTCACATTATAACTCAGAAGGAAGAGCGAACGGAGATACAGAAAGAAGCAGGGAGAAAGGCTTACCAGTGTGGTGAACGAGCGTTCTGCAATGGATCAATGCAAGGAGCCGCTAGATGGGGAAACATTAACAGTGTTTAGCCCAGCTCTGGTCTTCCAGGTAAGTGACGTCAGGACGCTATTGTGTGTTCATTGCAGGGAAGACCCACCATGTTGGAATGGGCAGGCATGATGCCAGCACCAGTGTCTACATAGGGACCAGGACACGACTCCAGGACTGCAGCAGTGACATTTGTACCAGCAAATCATGACAGTTTTGCTAATAACACCACTTCAAAGGCTTTTATGACTGTCAGTACTGGGGCCATTTTGTTGTGATATTTTTTCTGTAGTTGAACCTTCCGATATATAAGTTAAAGAGGTAGGGGCGTGGCCTGGAGCCAATGGTGGTCGGAGGCTAATCCGCCGAGCTCCGGCCGAGACGCCGTTTCCAGATCCTCTACCCCGGCTCGAACGAAGCTGCATCAACAACAAAAGATCACGGCGGTGGGGGAAGCAGATCCCGACAAGTACAGCTCACTTATTCCGGGAATCGGACTTCCGAGACGACACCAGCGGCCCCGAACTGCACTCCCCCCCCTCGCCTCGTGAGAATCCAAGATGGCGCCGTGCTCCGGGTAACGCAGCCGCGGAACAGCGCCAGCGTAGGCGGCCACTACCCGGCAGGAGGCAGAGGACCAAAGACTAAGGAACCCGATAGCGGAGACAGCCTGAGGCTCACACCAGCTCCCGGAGCCCACGTCGGGCGGTACCTCCGCTCCGTGACTGCAGTGCCAGCGGAGCCGCTCAACTACATCCAGCCCATGATACGCGGACGCCGCCAGCGCCGTGATCACCCTAGAGAAGGCTCACACGGTCTCCGAGCCCACGCCCGACTTCAACGAGGCGACTGACCCATCGGCGAGTCCACGGAGGAGCAGCATCTGCGGCACATCCCCCCCCAAAACCCATTGGTGTCCCGGATGCCACACTGGAGCTACGGAGGAAACATCGAGGTAGGACAGCCCCTGCAGCACCCACGAGGGGTAACCACCCACGGCCCCCCTGGTCACACATAAGGGTCCCAGCGGCCACAAACCCCCCGACGAGCTGCCTCTACAACCCCCCAAATAAGGGGGAAGGCAGCGGCCCCTAAGCCACTCTATTGGATTCACACAACGGAGACTGGGAGCCCACGCAGACCCAAGGACAGGCACACCTAGCCACTCCGCTGAACTCACAGCCCGCAAAAACCCTCCTAACACCAACCAACCCCTGGCAGTAGGGACTCGAATCTACACCCCAACACTAAGGCCGCTCCAAAATGGCCGCCAGGAATAAATCCAAAGCAGCCACCATGGACTCCTTTGTTGCTACCAAGCCTAAAACACCCACCCAGGCTAGACCCTATGCTCCCGAAAACGCTCAAATTAAAGAAGGCGAACCCACAGATAATCACTCTCAAATACTGGAAGCCATCGCCTCATTGAGGACCCATATAGACTCCAAAATAGATGAGTTCAAAATTGACATACAACTCATCCGCCAAGATGCACGCAACCTGACGGAAAGGGTGACGACAATCGAGAACTCGGCAGAAGAAACAGCCGGGGCAACCGCAACACTGCGCTCCGAGGTTGCCGATCTGAAACGGAAAGTTCACGCTCTCGAGGAAAGGGCAGAGGAGGCTGAAGGTCGAGCCAGACGGGGCAACATCAGGATTCTGGGGGTCCCGGAGGGAAATGAAGGCCCAAACACCACAAGCTACGTAGAATCCCTACTATTGCAAGAGATCCGAGCCGGTAAGATGACCCAGGGATTCGCGGTCGAGAGGGCCCACAGATCACTCCAAAAACGCCCCCCCCCGGCTCACACCCCCGACCAATAATCGCCAAGATACTAAACTTCCAAGATAGGGAAACCATCTTGAGACACTCCAGGGAAGAAGGCCCCATCGAGAGAGGAGACTCTAAGATAACTATATACCCGGACTACACCCAGAAAGTCCAAAGAGAGAGAAATTCTTTTGTTCCGATCAAAGCAAGACTCCGCCAGCTAGATCTGAAATACAGGCTGCTCTACCCCTCACGCCTGAAAGTCATACATAAAGGACGAGCGATATTCCTCGATATTCCTCGAAAACCCTGAGGCCGCCAACATGTGGCTCGAGGACAACAACCTTGCCGACGGCAAAGACACTTCACACAACAAGGAATGAGCTCCCCAGATCACTTGAACAGGACGCACAAGGCGCAGCGATAGCCCAGCAACAATCGAACCCGGATATCAGAAGGTAATCCAGTAACAGCATGCCACACGGAAACGACCCTCGTTCGGCCTCCTCACCGGGCCCCAGCCCAACCCCCAGCGAACAACCCCCTCGGGTCAGGCCAACACCAGACCCAACTCGCGCCCGAAGCCCGGATGGGCCCAGACGGCTCGAGAGCGCCCGAGCACCACGACACGAAAGTAGTCGCTGGGCGCACCTGTTTGAGTTATGTTGTTTGTTCTAACAGTTACACAGTCTTCAAACCTACACCGCCAAAGAAACATAAGCCGGGTGCAAGATATACAATAAGAAGTACGTATTTAGACCGTCCCTGTCTCCGACCCCCTGAATACGGACCACTGTCACATCAGGCCCTGAGGATGGGGACATCTCCCGACCCCGAAACACTGATCCTATGGTGTCACAACTCAACGTGATGACGTGGAATGTGAGGGGGATGGGCTCGTACCTCAGACGGAACCGCATACAATCATTCCTCCGAAGGAAGAAAGTCTCAATAGCCCTCCTACAAGAGACACACCTCACGGAAGAAGCCATGGCCAAACTAGCAGACCGGTGGGATGGGACGCTGAAGGGATCCCCCTACTCCAAATACGCAAGAGGTGTGCTCACATGGGTAAACCCAAATGTCCCCTTCCAGCTACAAGGATACGAGATTGATAAAGAAGGCCGGTTTGTGATCATGTGGGGCACCATCGAACAAATCCCGATATGTCTAGCTAACTCATATTTCCCACACCACGGGATACCACCACACCTCGGAATGATCAGTGCAAAACTGGCTCAACACCGGAACAGAACCTTCATATGGGGTGGCGACTTCAACTGTGTTGTGGATGCTACCATGGATAGATCAACACCCCCTCCCCAAACGAAAAACCCTGCATCGTCCGCCATGCAAGAGGCACTATCGCAGCTACACCTAATGGACATATGGAGAGAACAACACCCCTCGGAAAAGGTCTACTCCTACTACTCAGCCCCACACAGAGTCTACACAAGAATTGACTACCTCTTCGTTGATAGAGAACAAATGCAATTGGTGGAGTCCTCCAAATATCTGGGCAGATCGGACTCCGACCATTCGCCACTGATCATGCAATGGCAGCTCAAAGGACCCAGACCCCCCATCCCTATGTGGAGAATGCCAGTTGCGGCCCTCGAAGACTCAGAGTTTAGAGAGGACCTCGCCGAAAAACTTGAAGAATATGTTGATACCAACAAGGGCTCAGTATCCACCTGGAGCACATTGTGGGAGGCCTTGAAGGTGGTGGTAAGGGGCGAAATAATATCGAAAGCTGGCGGTACCCGCAGGCAACTAAAGGCGTCCCTGGATGCACACGAATTGGAGATAGCACGTCTGGAATCCTCCTCCAACATCACTCCGGCTATCGAGAAGCAACTGAAAGAGCTCCGCGAAAATTGCCAAACCTCCTGGAACAGATTAGAGAAATTCGACCACGCAACGTACACCACCAGATCCCACAAAGAATCAGACAAACCTGGCAGGCTATTGGCTTGGCTATGCAGGTAAGAACATCCTAAGCAACTCCCCACCGAATTACTAGACGAAGAAGGAACATCTCATAAGACGCAGACGGGAATTAACAAGACATTCGCCAAATTCTACTCCAGGTTATACACTCACCACAAACAAATTCCTAGAGACGAAATCATTGACACACTGGAAGAGATAGACCTCCCCAAGATCACCACCGAACAGAGAGGAGAACTAGAAAAGGAGATCACGGCCGAGAACGTGAAGGCAGCAATCAGATCGCTCGCCACCGGCAAGGCCCCTGGAAGCGATGGCCTCCCATCTGAGTTCTATAAGGCATACGAATCCACACTCACCCCAATCCTGCACGAAGTATATCAAGAGGCCTACACAGACGGGATCTTACCCAACACCATGAGAGAGACAATAATCATCCCCATGCTCAAGCCACATAAAACACCCACTGATTGCGACTTCTATCGCCCTCTGGCCATGCTAAATTATGACATCAAGATCCTCACCACCATATTGGCTGGCAGACTCGCCAGAGTGCTGGGTTCCATAATCCACGAAGACCAAAACGGGTTCGTTCCCGGACGCAACACCACAGCTAACCTCAGAAGACTACAACACATCATGGCAGAGACCCACGAAAGGGATGAGGACCTAGCGGTACTATCACTTGACGCCATCAAAGCCTTCGACTCCATCTACTGGGAGTGGCTTATCGAGTCACTCAGGGGATTTGGGTTTGGCGAGGGCTTCATCAGGTGGATCAGGGTACTATATAACTCTCCAACCGCAAGAGTGAAGACAGGTAGAACGGTGTCGGAACCCTGGCAGATACAGAGGGGCACTAGGCAGGGATGCCCTCTCTCGCCTATGCTATATATACTTGGCCTGGAACCGATTGCCATATACCTCAGGCAACAATTTTTCGATGCCGGCATCAAGATCGGCAATACCTACAACGTAATTTCCCTCTACGCTGATGATGTCCTACTGTACCTAAATGACCCCAAGGTCAATGCACCGACCACACTGGAGGTACTCGACAATTACTCGAAATACTCTGGAATACAATTTAGCAGACACAAATCCTCAGCATTCCCACTGGCAGGCCTGAGAGGCCTAACAGAGAACGACCTCCCGGCTATAGGAATAAAATGGCAACTCGACAACTTCAGGTATCTAGGAATTAAAGTGGGCCACACTCCGATGCTCACACACGAATACAATACGGAAGCTGCCATACCAAGCCTTCGCAGATCCATGAAATTCTGGTCTAAGCTCCCCCTCGCAATGGTTGGCAGAGTGGCAATTGTAAAGATGATAATTCTCCCCCGGTTCCTGTATTTCTTCCTGAATATATGCTTGTACGTAAGACCACCCTTCTTCAAGAAACTAGAAGCGCTCATAAGAGACTTCCTGTGGGGCCCCAAAAGGCACAAACTGTCTCTGGCCACACTATCTCTCCCACACAAAGAGGGAGGAATAAAGCTTCCGGAACTTCAACTATACTACCTAGCGGCTCAGCTTAGTCACATCACGAAGTGGATCTCAGATGAGCCATCCGCTGAACTGGGACTCCTGAGTCAATTCTCCACCAAACTAACACCCAAGGAAACTCTATGGAACCCCCTACTACACTCCCCCGACCCTCCCTTGGTCATCGGTCTCGGCAGGCAGATATGGACCAGAACCTGCTACATCAGGCAAGTGAAACACCCGTACTCCCCAGACAACCCTATCCTGGTGGATATTTGCAAATCAGAATCTGATCTATCCACGGCAAGAAGATGGGAAATGGCAGGCATTTACAGGATACAAGGAAGGGCTCTCATGTGGCCAGTTTCTCTGGTATCAACGCATCAAACAAACCAGCAAAAAAAACTGGAAAGGATGGCCAGAAGAGCCCGCTCCAGACCCGCTACTACAGGAAATGCACAATCTTGGGGACGGATGGAGACCGATCTCCAGGCTCTACAACAGACTCACCGACAAACCCAACCCCAAGGGAGGGGCACTGAAGGCGAAATGGGAGGCAGACATCAGAACCCTGCTCACAGACAAGGAATGGGAAAGAGCATTAATATACCCCAAAAAGGTGTCCAGGAACTCCAGATTCGGCCAGATCCAGCTGAACGTTCTTCATCGTACGTACATGACTCCACATAGGGTGGCTTCCTTCAACAGACAAGCTTCCCCGGCATGCCCGAGGTGCGGACACGACAGAGCGGACTTAATCCATATGTTCTGGACATGCACCAAAGCGATGGAACTGTGGTCCAAAATCAAACAGACCTGCAAAGATGTAGGTATAGAAAGATATAAGTGGACACCGGGAGAATGCTTACTAGGCACCTACCCCAGACCAGCTAAATACAAACACCTTGTTAAAATGATGGACATTTCATGCATCTTAGCAAAAAGAACCATAGCCATGGCATGGAAGAAACCATCCGGCCCTAGACACGAACACTGGTTGAAGGAGATGCAAAAATCGACAGCAGCTGAAACCAGAGCCTGGCAAGATGGAACCAACTCCACCGGAGATATGGCGAGCGGTACCCTAGACTCCTGGAAGGCCCTATTGAGAGACACATCCTTCAGCGCAGACCACAAACCCCCCTGACAACCCCCAACAACATGTCACAACTGAACGCTTGATACCACAAAAGACTCCACCGGTTCCCCGAGGCACGCAATTCCTCTTCACCCACATTCACCCGAAAGATATGTATCGCACCATATGAAGACTGTTGTTTTTGATGTTCTTGTTTTTTTTTTATTCCCCCCCTTTCTTTTTTTTATTTTTCCTTTTCTTTTTCTTCTCCATTTTTCTTGTTAATATACACAGTTCATATGTTTGTATTTGTATGCCTTTAATACAAAACACCAATAAAATACGTTTAAAAAAAAAATAAATAAGTTAAAGAGGTACTAGTAATAATAATAGGTAAATAATCTTTTTTTGTTTTGTGGGCCATGCCAGTTTTACTTGTCAATATAATACTACTTGAAATTTAAAAAGATTTAAGTTGTTTTTTTTATTCTTTTATTTGTTGGTCACTTATTAGACTCTTATACAATTGGCAAAACTGTTTGAAACGGTCCACAGGGCAGACAGGGTGGGGACAGGGGAAGACAATGAATTCCATGAGGATAAATAATTGCATGACTAGTACGAACAATGAGAATAAAGGCAAGCAGAGACAAACCTACTATGCCTTGTGAGTGTTCAGAATGTGTTGTTACAGGAGTTGGCATTGGCAAATCACGTGTTTATTTTTAGGTATACAAGAGTGTTTTGTTTTGAAATAAAAGTAGTTGAAGTGCTATGCTGTGTTTGTATTTTTTTGGCTGAATAAAAGCACCTTGCACCGTTGAAATGGTACTGGTGGTAGAAGGTAATACATCTTTTTGTTGCAGCTTCTAAGGTGACAGTTTGTACTTTTGAAATATTACGAGTAGTAGTAATAGGGAACGTTTCTGTGTTATTTGTAGACATTTGTGGATTTTGAATTGTTGGAATAGTAGTATGTTTAGGATTAGGTGATGTATCTTTTGTGTTATTTGGTGTAACAACACTTTTGATTAATTGAAACAGTGCTAGAAGTGGTACTAGGCAATGCAGGTTGTATTTCTATTTCAATAGGAGAAGTTTGTACTGTTGAAATACATTCAAATGTAGGATCGGGAGTGACCCAATCAACTGCGCTGCTAATGGGACTTGGAAAATGTTTGTGAGTCGCACTGGAGACAAGCAAATGGTGTGTCTCCCTGGCACACCTGTACACTAATAAATTGGAGTGCTAGCACAGTGTCACACCAGGATCCTCAGTGCCACACCAGGAGCCGCCCACAAAATTAACAAATGTTGATTACTTATATTCAAGACTTAATTCAATTCAAGACTGGTGCAATATTTTCTGTATTTATGATTTGGACCACATGATAGATAATAAATGCAATTTTCAACAAAGTCTGGTGGTTAGCCGAAGCCTATCATACCACCAGAGAGCTCTGGATTGATTATGGAACTCCCTACTTACATCTTTAGCTTTCAGCATTCCGATCGATACGCAAACACTTACTTGCAGTGGAGTTAGCTTAACGGCATCCCCCAACAACCTCCTTAAGCAGGCTGCCATCAGATGCAGCGGACTTCTAGCATCACGCCTCACAGGCGACAGTACACAACATTACAGAATATCTGCCAATCATCATTTTAGTTGGAAACACATCCTGCAATTCAGCCCTGACGAAGAGTGTCTGCTCGAAACATGTGTCAGCTAGGCATACATGCTTTATAAAATATGCAGGCTTAATATATGCCTCTTAAGCCTATCACTTGAAAAACTTTGAATCAAAAATTCACAAATCTCATATGTTAAATTGAAACTAACGATTTGTGTATTAACTGTGTGCACTAACCACCAGATTTTGTTGAAAATTGCATTTAATATATATCGTGTGATCTAAATCATAACTACAGAAAATATTATACAGTTTTGGATTGCATCATCTCTTGAATATAAGTAATCAACTTTTGTCAATTTTGTATGAGGCGCCTGGATTGACACTGTGCTAGCACTCCAATTTAACATTCAAATTTAGACTGAGTGCTTTTAATTCATTTTAATTTGTTGACGTTCAGTGTTTGCCATGGTGAATGTAATTGATGAGGTGTGGTACAGGTAGCCACAGCAGTAACGTTGGGAGCGTTGAAAAGTATATTTGTATTTTTCTTTTAAATCTTTTAAAGGACTTGTGGATACTGAAGAAAAGACTTCAACCGGTGCAATACACATTGTTGGTTCCGGATTAACATGTTCTTTTAAAAGTATATCTTTGCCTACTTCTTCTGTAACATTACCAATAGATGGTACAGTTGTAATGTCCTCAGTGTTTTGTGATGAAATGTTTTTTGAACTTCCTGTGCGCTGGTGATGTGTTTGCTTTTGTGTTCCTTTTTTGTGCTCCTTTTTGGAAGAATGTTTATGTTGTTTTCCTTTATGTTTTTTTTTACTGCTTTTTTCATGCTTGTGTCTTCCAGCTGCAATTGAATGACAAAGGACCATTTTGGTTATTAAAGGGCAATGGGTTTTTAAAAATTGTATTTTTACATTTTTATTTTAAAATACAATTGTGTTTTTGTTTTTTGGGACAAACCCACATTTTGGCTTACCTTTGTTATGATTTCACATGTTAAACCACAAAGGGCATTTATTTTTTCTAAAGTAGAACAATCTCTTACTTTTATTTTATCATTAAATGTGTTTTTAAATTTATTAGACAAAAGACAATTTGGTTTTACGTTTGTTAACTGTGTACATTTTACTAGTAAATGTTTTTATTTGTTTTTACAAAAATAATACTTACAAGATTAGGTTTATGTTCCTTTTTCATCTCAATATTTGGTTGAATTGTATGTTCATCTTCTAATATTGATGTTTCACCCATAATAAACAAGACCTGATGGTATAAGTGCAAAATATGTGGATGTTAATGACAACTTAATAATATTAACATTAGTACATGTATTTATTAGTGTAAAATATGTAGTATGTAAAATGTTAAAATCAACAGTTAAAACTGTTGCCTGTTTTGCTTGATTGTTCTAACCTGCTCCCCCTGCACCCTATCCAGCCTACTTCTGCATGTGTCTGTCCTGATACATTCTGGTGTCACCATCACCGTCTTGTGGCCTTTGCTGGATTTGACTTTTATGGACTTCATTGATTCACAGTGCGCCACCCTTTCTCAACTCTCATGCTGAACTTCCTTTGCATCCTGTACTCATGATGGCCTTGAATCATGCTGTTCCCATCTTCATCTTGGATCCTGGCTTGCAACATTATGTGTTACTACTGATTTCTGCCATTGTTTTTGCTCTCCCCTCTTGCTTCTCCACTCTTTTTTGACTGCTTACTCTCTGTTCTCTCCTCCTCTCCCTTTCTCCCTTTTCCTATCTCCTTCCCTCCTCCCCTTACTTTCTTCTATGCACTTACTCTATCAGAATTGTCCCTGGACCTAGTATGATAGCAACATCGTCTGTCTCCTCCCACCTCCCCTTACTTGGTATTTTTCCTCACCCCCCTCCCCAGCACTATCTGAAATGTTGTCAGGCCTTGTACGATAGTTGCTTGTTTTGTTCCTCCCCTCCCTTTCTGCACCCCTCTCTCTCACCTTTTGTTTTTCTCCGGTTCTACCAGAAATGTCATCAGGCCCAGCACGGTAGTCGCCTGTCTGTTTCAATTTCCTTCCCACTCTCCCCCTCCCTTCCTTATCTATGTCTTAGCTCTTGCACTATCTGCAATGCTGTCAGGCCGAGTACGATAGTTAATTTCACATCCTTACTGTTCATGGACTGTAACAATATCCTTGTATTTTCCCTTGTTCCCTCCCTTGCCTTGAAGCACTTTGAAAGAATGACCCCCATCACCCATGACCATACCCCGCAGGCAGCCCACACCACAAGGGATCCCCCATCACCCGTGACCATACCGCGCAGGCAGCCCACACCACAAGGGACCCCCCATCACCCGTGACCATACCCCGCAGGCAGCCCACACCACATGGGATCCCCCATCATCCGTGACCATACCCCGCAGGCAGCCCACCCATGACCATACCCCAGAGGCAGCCCACATCACAAGGGACCCCCATCACCTGTGATCATACCCTGCAGGCAGCCCACACCACAAGGGGCCCCCATCACCTGTTACCATACCTACAGGCAGCCCACACCACATGGGAGCCCCCATCACCCATGACCATACCTCGCAGGCAGCCCACACAACAAGGGATCCCCCCATCACCCATGACCATACCCGCAGGCAGCCCACACCACATGGGACCCCCACCACCCATGACCATACCCGCAGGCAGCCTACCCGTGACCATACGCCGCAGGCAGCCCACACCACAAGGGACCCCCCATCACCCGTGACCATACCCCACAGGCAGGCCCCGACTCATGTCCCCCAACCCCACCAGTGACAGCAACCTGAAGGCCAACCCCAACGATGTCCCCTCCACCCCCACATCTGTACACCATGCAAACATGTAGCAAATGTCCACCAAAATGCCACCACACGCTGCCCATCCACAGTGCAACTCAACACCCATCCATTGGTCCTACTCCCCATTACATGTCCCATGGCATGTGAATCACAAATGCACACATGCATGTTTGCAAACACATGACCAACATTGCTCAACAGCAGGGACACATATCAGAGCTAATGAAGAGTGACACATGCACCAAAACATTGAGCTCAGACACATTAAGTACAAAAAATCGCCCCAACTGAAAGCTAACCATGAAAATGATGATGAATGGAATGCAAATGAAAATGAAATTAGGGTTGCAAATGTTTTTTATGTGATTGTGGCAGGGGTACATTATTATATTGATAGCTACGTGTTTTAGACAGGTTCTATTTAGTGTAGAGTTGAAGTGGTGGTCTTTTCTGGGGATTGGGTGGGTTAATGGTAAGGTGTCCAGGTTATTATCTAACTGACTCTTGCGGAGGGATAACTTTGGGACTAATGTTTTCATTTGAGTGTGGTATTTTTATGGTTAGTATGTTGAGTTGTTAGCTGTTTTTACTTAATTATATTATTATTTATTTATTTATTATTACATATATTTTTTTTATATGGGATTATGAGGAGAATATAATGGCGGTATATAGATTGGGCATGTTCTGAGGGTTGCAGTTTAGCAGTAATGGGTAGTTTTTATCTTTATTATCTAGTCCAGAGTTGGACTTTGTTCATTTGGAATTTGTACTATGTTGTGTTTGGGTGTCTTATGTGTTTTTTATGTGGGGAGTTAACTGTGATGATCTATACCGAATTTATTTTTTACTATTAGGGCTATGTTGATTTATGAATCTCAGTCTTTGGGTGTCTGCAATGTTACTCAAATTGCATTTTGAGCTATAGTTGATGGGGTCATTGAGCTTTGTAACATGGAATGTTGAAGGGATGAATTGTCCTAGAAAAGGGAAAAATATAGTGAGAAAATTGAAAAGGGAAAAGGCAGATGTGATCTTTCTACAAGAAACTCCTTTAATGGAACAACCAGCAAATTTTGATGGTATTTCAAAATATATGAAAGTGCTGTTAAATTGTTACTCGGGTAGCTCAAGAGGTGTGGGTCTCTTATTTCACAATACTTTAGGTATGAAGGTTGAGAATGTTGTTATGGATGAAGAAGGTCAATTTATCTTGGTGGACGGTCAATATGAGGGGAAGATTTTGTTGATGGGGTCTATATATGGTCCATGTACTAAGGGTACTGCATTTTTCAGTACTCTGACGGATTCCCTGAACAATATGAATGGGGACAGAATTGTTCTAGGGGGTGATTTTAATTGTGATTTAGATGCTTCTCTTGATAGGCTATCGGAGTGTAGATTTACAGGTTCAAAGTTGAGTGGTGTTTTTCAGGGTTTTTGGATAGATTTGGGTTGGTGGATAGTTGGTGGGCATTTCATCCCACAGGAAGAGAATATTCATTTTATTCACCTGCTCATGACTCTTATTCGAGGCTAGATTATTTTCTGGTTTTGGATAGATTGGTTGATGACATTATCTGTGTGGATATGGGAGAGAGATGTATTTCTGATCACATTTTGGTGAAATTGATTATGGATAGGGGAATGGGTACATTGTGTAGGGATAGGTGGAGACTGAAGACGTTCATTCTTAAAGATGAAAAAGTATGTGAAGCAATGAATGTCTTTATAGAGAATTATTTTGTGGAAAATGTGGATTCCATGGATAGTCTAGTGGTCTGGGATGCTTTTAAAGCAACTGTCTGAGGGGAATTAATTAATTGGACTTCAAGAAAAAGAAAGGAGGGTGAGAAAAGGATAACTGAGTTTGATTCAGAACTTAAAATTCTGCAAAACAAGTATATGCTGTCTAGTGATGAGCGGAATAGGTTACGCATGGAAGATGCTAAGAGTAAGCTGAAGGAAGCTTTGGATGAGCAGATTGAAAAAGGTATGTACTTTTTAAAGCAAAGATTTTGGGAGGAAGGAGATAAGAGTGGACGTTTATTGGCTAATAAGCTAAAGAGTTTATCTGAGAGTTCATTTGTTCATAAGATTTTAGATGATGCAGGGAATGTGAAGGTTAAAAGTAAAGATATCTGTGGATGCTTTGAATCCTTTTATGCTTCCTTGTTTTCTGAGGGTTTGCAGAATGATGAGTCTATGTTGGACAATTTTCTTTGCAAAAATTGATACTCCCAAGTTGTCGGAGGAGGGGAGGGAGTGTTTAGATGCTAAGATTTGTGAAATTGAGGTGGAGGAGGCTATCCGTCATCTTAATTTGGGTAAATCTCCGGGGCTAGACGGGTTGCTGGTTGAGTTTTACAAAACTTTTGGTACGGCTTTGATCCCGAAATTGAGTTGCCTGTATAATCGGTTTCTTTCAGATGGAATGTTTTGTCCTTCAATGCGAGAAGCAGTCATCACACTAATTCCTAAACAAGGGAAAGACTCTACCCGATGTGGTAATTATCGGCCTATATCTCTTTTAAATGTTGATATGAAGATTTCTTTCGAAAAAATACATGGGGGAGTTGATTGATTATTCCCAAGTTGGTTTAATGGACAGGAGATGTGGGTACGATAATATAAGAACTTTATTGAACATTATTGGGCTGTCAGGTAAGAAGGTGGATGAGAGTTTACTTGTATTTCTTGATGCTGAGAAGGTGTTTGATTGTGGTAATTGGTCATTTTTAAATTATACTTTAATCAAGATGAGTTTTGGTCCACAATTTTTGAATGTGATTGGTGCTTTGCAGTATGATATCTCGGCTAAAATATGGATGAATGGGGTTATGTCCGGCTCTTTTCAACTGTTTAGGGGAACCAGACAGGGTTGTCCACTTCCCCCTTTCTGTTCAATTTGGCTCTTGAGCCATTGCTGGCATATATTAGACAGGAACAGAATATTTGTGGAGGGAAATTAAAAGATAGTGAAATAAAAGTATTGGCATATGCTGATGACCGAACAGTGGTTTTGACTAATCTGGTTGAAGGAGGAAATCTACTTCGGGAAATGTTGCAGGAAATGGGTCGATTGTCGGGCTATAAAGTGAACTGGGGAAAAACGGTGGTCTTTCCGATTGAAAATGAATCCGCTGAGTAGAAGGTTATTAGATTGGGACTGTCAGTGGGCAGATGTCTCAGTGAAATATTTGGGTGTCTATTTGATGCGGGATATTAGAAGGATAGTTGACTTTAATATTGACAAATTGAAGGAAACGCTCCTGAAGGATATCCGTAGGTGGGATAGGTTGACTTGAAATCTTTGGGCTAAAATCAATGCCGTCAAAATTATATTGCTTCTGAAGGTTTTGTATTACATTCAATCCCTTCCCTTAAAGTTCACGAAGAAGGCGTTGAAGCGTATTGATAGAATTATTAGGGATTTTTTGTGGGGGGTGGGCAAGTGTCATGATCTCTGCTTCCAAAAGATCAGGACTTGCCCGACTCCCTTGGAAGCAGACCCATAACACCGGTTCCGAGTGCCAGCCAGTCCCAATTGGGACCTTTTGGACCCTGTCCTGGCGCCAGTGGCACCAGGCTCATAAAGATGCCCAGTCCCAGCGCTGGAAGCGCCGGGCTCATAATGCTTGGGTGGACTTACCTGCAGCAGACCATGCTGCTTACTTACCTGCCAGTTGAACCCCTGATCCTCTTCTGTTTGGGACTACTTTTCCTGTTGGGTGGGGCAGGAGCCACTCCCTAGGTTCAGAACACTGGAACTCTTCTGGAAAGCAGGAACTCTTTTCTTACCTAGGCGTGGCTGTGGAAGGAGACATCTAAGCACTACAGGAGGCTATTTAAACCACACCCGATGGATGAATCTTGCTTTGCGTTATTCTGCATTCTCTGCAGCAGAACGCTCATCGTGTCTTCTGCTTCTGATCCTGGGCCTAAGGGAACAAAGGCTTACCATCCTGGAATCCAGTCTTCAGCAGCACCTGTAAAGACAAAGAAAGAACAGGTTAGCACTACGGTCTTCAGTAGCAGCGCATCTCTTACCTGGTCCATCGGCTGTCACCAACGCCTCGCGGTGCATTCCGGCATCTGAAAGACAAAAGCTTACCAGCTCTTTGCACGCTCCGGAGGCCTTCGGCACTGCATCCCGCATCTGAAAGACAAAAGAAGGTGCGTTTAAAGACATTGGGCAACTTTATTACTCACGTGCCATTACTCCTTCCCACGCCGAATCCAGTGGGTATTCCAGCACCCTTCAGCTTCTCTAAAGCTCCGAACTTGTACCAGCAAGATAAAAGGGACAGTTAGTGCGCATCGTGAAGCAGGCTACAAGCGCTTACTTACGTGCTTCCAGGCGCTTCTATTCCTCACGCGGGTTCGATCCTCAACTCTCATCAGCCTGTCATCCGCCATCGCCAGAACCCTGCAAAACAAAAGATATAATTACAAAAGACTTTTAAGACATTTGAAGTGCCCAGAACTTACCGTTCGTGCAGTTAACGACGGACAGCAGTCCTCTGAGGTCAAGAGGCCTGCACCCTTATCCAGTGAAGAAACTGGTTACGGCACCCTGCCCCGAGGCAGATGGAGAGCTCGGCGTTCACTTACCTAAGGTGAGGGCGTTAACCTTTGGGGTTCTACAGGAGAAGAGAAAGGGAAGAGGAGAGAGGCACCCAATAACCCCAGTTCATTAATCCCATATTTTCTATCTGCAGACATCTTACTCTTCGAGTCAGACATACAGTGCACAGAGGTCCAGCCCAAAGAGCCAACCGTGTGTTACACATCACCTTTGAAGATACGGCATTCACCCAGTCAAGACCGGCGCCTCTGCGGGAATCAGGTGAGCGTTATAGAACGCAAAGCCTACCGCAAAACTCCCACCCAGGCGCTATGGAAACCTCAGATACCGACCAGCTAGCCCAGTTACTTGGGGAACTAAGAGCAGAAGTGCATGTAGCCCGTCAGGAAACGAATGCTCTAAGAAGGGAACTGATTATTTCCAAGGAGCGAACAGACGATCTCGCTAGACAATTGCTACAGTCACAAGCCGGACAAACTCCGTTACCCGCATCAGGGGCAAATCTTCCTTCAACATCCTCTACGAACCCAGTGCAGATCAACCTACCTGGGAATGTACCTCTGGCTCCGCCCGAACGATTTTCTGGTGACCCAAAGAGGTTTGCAGTATTTATTAATCAGTGTCGGTTGCACTTCTTATGCCGGCCAGCAGCCTTTCCAACTGATCAAGCTAAAGTAGCTTTCGTGCTTTCGTACCTTAGTGGCAATGCGGCAGACTGGTCGATCCCTCTAGTTAATCAAGATGATCCGGTTCTCCATGATTTTCAAGCTTTTCAGCTCAGTATGGAAAAACTGTTTGCAAGACATTCACAGGGGCAGGCCTTGGACAATGAGCTCCTTTCATTGCGACAGGGTAATCAAGACCTTTTGGCTTATATTGCGTCTTTCAACAGACTGATAGTGGAAACTCGATGGCCTGAGGACAAAAGGATTACGCTGTTTTATAGAGGTCTACGTGGAGAGCTCAAAGATGTGTTAGCCCAAGTAGTGAATCCCCCGCAAGACTGTTCGGACTATATTGACTTAGTCGTTCAAATTGACCACAGACTGCAGAACAGGAAGGCCGATCGTTCCAAGTTTGATGCTCGAGTATTTTCCAAACCACCAACTCCTACCAAAGGAGTAGACTCCGGGGAACCCATGCAAATAGGGGGCCTGAAAGGACCACTAACACAAAAGGAGCGGGAAAGGAGAAAACAGCTGCAATTATGCCTCTATTGCGGAAACTCGGGGCACTTTCTTCGAGACTGTCCGGTGAAACCAGCCAAGAAGGCAGTAGGAGCTGCAGTTACCAGGGTCACAAACTCTGAGCAGGGAAACGACCTCGCCCGACAAGAATAGAGGTCCTCTTGCCGAGCGTTAAAACCAGTTCCGTGACCTCGCATTTCGTGATACCTATGGTCCTCATTAGCCCTGAACATCCGGATAGATTACATGCAATTGAAGCTTACGTCGACAGCCGTGCCATCGGCAATTATGTGGATCATGAAATGGTTTTGAGGATGAATCTGACTCTTTGTCCAAAGGCTGTAAAGGACGTCATTACTACGGTGGATGGTACGGAGATAGCCTCCGGACCAGTAACGCATACCACCCAAGAAGTGACGCTAGTAAGTCAAGATGGACACCATGAGAAGATCGTGTTCGATGTGATCAAGGCCCCTCATTTCCAGATTATTCTAGGAATTCCTTGGTTAGAGAAGCACAATCCTCAGATCGATTGGCGAGCAAGAACGGTTCAGTTTCCAGAATGTGTCTCTACTTGTCACCCTCGACCTGGTGTTGCACTGGCAGCAATTTCCTCGGAGGCTCCCCAGTTACCTCCTGAATACCTAGAATTCCAAGATGTTTTCTGGAAGGATCAGGCTAACTCTCTACCTCCTCATAGGTCTTATGACTGCCAGATAGACCTGATACCTGGATCTACTCCTCCTTGTAGTAGAGTTTATGTCCTCGCTGAGCCTGAGAATCTTCACCTCCGACAATACCTGGATCAATACCTAGCGAATGGGTTTATTCGTCCTTCCAAGTCCCCTGCTTCCTCAGCTTTGTTCTTCGTTCCAAAAAAAGAAGGGGACCTTAGAACTTGTATAGATTATCGCACCCTGAACCAGATCACCGTTAAGAATAGATATCCGTTACCTTTGATCCCTGAACTCCTGGACCAAGTCAGAAAAGCATGCATATATACAAAGCTGGATCTTAGAGGAGCCTACCACTTGGTACGAGTAAAAGAGGGCGATGAATGGAAGACGGCCTTCCGCACGAAGTATGGGCTATTTGAATATCAGGTCATGCCCTTCGGACTTTGCAATGCCCCGGCCGCCTTTCAATATTTTATGAACGATGTCCTCAGAGAGCTCATAGATGTGTGTGTTGTTGTTTACATTGACGACATCCTCGTTTATTCTTCATCGGAAACTGAACATCGGAAACACGTGACGTGAAAATGGTCCTCGGGAGATTGCGTCAACACAAACTTTTCGCTAAGTTGGAAAAATGTGTTTTCAACGTGACTGAAGTTGAATTCTTGGGATTCATATTATCACCTAGCGGAGTGCGTATGGATTCAAAGAAGGTCGATGCAATTCTCAAATGGCCATCGCCATCCTCCGTAAAAGGTGTTCAAAGCATGTTAGGCTTCGCTAACTTTTACCGCAGGTTTATCCCCGAATTCTCTCGAATAGTCCAGCCCATCACCGCCTTGTTAAAGAAAAACAAACGTTTTGAATGGTCTACCGAGGCGGAACAAGCTTTCCAGAATTTGAAGACTAGATTTATCTCTGCACCGATCTTAAAACATCCTTGCCCAGAACTCCCCTACATCGTTGAAACTGATGCTTCGAGTCTTGCCATGGGGGCAGTTCCATCACAAAAGGACCCAGTAACCAATCAGTTGCATCCCGTGGCATTTTGGTCCCGCAAATTCTCGCCTCCTGAAATCAATTACACTATTACTGATAAGGAACTTCTAGCTATGAAGTCCGCCTTTAAGGCTTGGCGGCATTATCTTCTGGGGGCCCGACACACCGTTACTGTGATTACAGATCACCGAAACCTGCAATATTTTAAAACCGCAAAAGCTCAATCCTCTAGGCAACTCCGTTGGGCACTATTCTTTGCCGAGTTTGACTTCATAATTACCTATCGACCTGGTACAAAGAACGGTAAAGCTGATGCCCTTTCTCGGATGGGAGTGGAAGAACATTTGATCAATCCTAAACCTGTACCTATCATTCCCGAACAAAGAATTCTAGGTGTAATCGCCACACAATCCATAGAGGAAGTTAAGGATAAAGCCAGGCTACTGGTAACTCCAGCAGACATACAGAATTGGCATCTGCAGGGAAAGGACTTCACGGTGAAGGACAACCTACTATATTTCCAAGAACGGTTATACCTGCCCAGCACAGATTTACAGAAAAAGGTAATCTCTTGTTATCACGATTCTTTAATGGAAGGGCATCCCGGTATGACCAAGACCTCGGAAAAGATCAAGCGCTACTTCTGGTGGCCGTCTTGGAAAAAAGATATCAGAGACTTTATAAGGTCCTGTGGAGTATGCGCCCAAAACAAGAGTCAAAAGGAAAAACCAGCCGGCCTCTTACGCCCTATTGACATCCCGCCTCGCCCTTGGCATACGCTTTCTATGGACTTCATCACCGATCTACCTCCATGCTCCGGATACAATACGATCCTAGTAATCGTGGACCTATTCTCCAAGATGGCGCATTTCATTCCACTCAAAGGCTTACCAACAGCAGCAACTCTGGCCCGAGAATTTCTCGAAAACATCGTCCGACTGCACGGTTTTCCTTCAGTTCTAATTTCGGATCGAGGTAGTCAATTTATTTCTCATTTTTGGCGAAGTTGCTGTCGGTCGGCTCAAATTGATGTGAGACTTTCGACCAGCCACCACCCTCAAACCGACGGACAAACCGAGAGGAACAATAAAACTCTGGAACAGTATTTGCGCTGCATGCTACAACAAACTGAAAAAACTTGGAAAGATATCCTTTGGATAGCCGTATATGCCTACAATAACTCTGTCCACTCGGGAACTGGGAAGACCCCGTTTTTTCTTTTATACAGTGGTCACCCTCGAACCTCGGAGTTGGATCCACTCCAAGATCTTGGAACACCAGCAGTAGACCACCTGCATTCTACAATCACCCAAGCCTTTAAGGAAGCCGTTTCTCACCTTCAAAGGGCTAAAGAACAATACAAGAAAGGAGCAGACCAACATCGGAAGGAAGCCCCCCAATATCAAGTAGGAGATCAAGTCTGGTTATCCACCAAATATCTACCTCTAAAAGGACCACGCACATTCAACCCAAGATACCTTGGTCCCTATTCCATCACTACCATAGTAAATCCAGTAGCGGTCAAGTTGGACTTGCCCCCTCACATGAAGATACATCCGGTCTTCCACGTCTCTCTATTAAAACCCGTGCAACCTCAAACCCGACTAACTACATCTCCAAAACCTATTCTAGTTGATGGAGAACTCGAGTTTGAAGTCAAAAGCATCCTGGATTCCAAGATCTCCAAATCTAAACTATTTTACCTGATTGACTGGAAAGGCTACGGTCCCCAAGAAAGATCCTGGGAACCTGCAGAATATGTCCACGCGCCTCGTCTAATCAAAAGATTTCATCAAACATTTCCTAACAAGCCCAAACCCCCGGAGAAGCCCGGTTTGGGAGGGGCCTTGAGGGGGGTGCTGTCATGATCTCTGCTTCCAAAAGATCAGGACTTGCCCGACTCCCTTGGAAGCAGACCCATAACCCCAGTTCCGAGTGCCAGCCAGTCCCAATTGGGACCTTTTGGACCCTGTCCTGGCGCCAGTGGCACCAGGCTCATAAAGATGCCCAGTCCCAGCGCTGGAAGCGCCGGGCTCATAATGCTTAGGTGGACTTACCTGCAGCAGACCATGCTGCTTACTTACCTGCCAGTTGAACCCCTGATCCTCTTCTGTTTGGGACTACTTTTCCTGTTGGGTGGGGCAGGAGCCACTCCCTAGGTTCAGAACACTGGAACTCTTCTGGAAAGCAGGAACTCTTTTCTTACCTAGGCGTGGCTGTGGAAGGAGACACCTAAGCACTACAGGAGGCTATTTAAACCACACCGGATGGATGAATCTTGCTTTGCGTTATTCTGCATTCTCTGCAGCAGAACGCTCATCGTGTCTTCTGCTTCTGATCCTGGGCCTAAGGGAACAAAGGCTTACCATCCTGGAATCCAGTCTTCAGCAGCACCTGTAAAGACAAAGAAAGAACAGGTTAGCACTACGGTCTTCAGTGGCAGCGCATCTCTTACCTGGTCCATCGGCTGTCACCAACGCCTCGCGCTGCATTCCGGAATCTGAAAGACAAAAGCTTACCAGCTCTTTGCACGCTCCGGAGGCCTTCGGCGCTGCATCCCGCATCTGAAAGACAAAAGAAGGTGCGTTTAAAGACATTGGGCAACTTTATTACTCACGTGCCATTACTCCTTCCCACGCCGAATCCAGTGGGTATTCCAGCACCCTTCAGCTTCTCTAAAGCTCCGAACTTGTACCAGCAAGATAAAAGGGACAGTTAGTGCGCATCGTGAAGCAGGCTACAAGCGCTTACTTACGTGCTTCCAGGCGCTTCTATTCCTCACGCGGGTTCGATCCTCAACTCTCATCAGCCCGCCATCCGCCATCGCCGGAACCCTGCAAAACAAGAGATATCATTACAAAAGACTTTTAAGACATTTGAAGTGCCCAGAACTTACCGTTCGTGCAGTTAACGACGGACAGCAGTCCTCTGAGGTCAAGAGGCCTGCACCCTTATCCAGTGAAGAAACTGGTTACGGCACCCTGCCCCGAGGCAGATGGAGAGCTTGGCGTTCACTTACCTAAGGTGAGGGCGTTAACCTTTGGGGTTCTACAGGAGAAGAGAAAGGGAAGAGGAGAGAGGCACCCAATAACCCCAGTTCATTAATCCCATATTTTCTATCTGCAGACATCTTACTCTTCGAGTCAGACATACAGTGCACAGAGGTCCAGCCCAAAGAGCCAACCGTGTGTTACACATCACCTTTGAAGATACGGCATTCACCCAGTCAAGACCGGCGCCTCTGCGGGAATCAGGTGAGCGTTACAGCAAGAGACCAAAAATTCCAGGATTTATTTTAATGCATAGTGTTAGAGATGGGGGTTTTGGTTATCCAATATTATATTATTTTGTAAAGGATGAAAAAGCTTCCTATTACTTTGGGGAGTGTGGGGGTTTTGATCCGTTTTGGCTTCGGATGGAGAGGGAAATGTTGAGTCTGTTCCCTGTGGACTGCTTATATTCATATGGGAAGTTACCGAAATCTGGGTTTACTATAGAACCGTTAGCAGCAACAAAATCGGCTTTAGTCTCCTTGATTCAAGGGTGTGGACAATATTTGTTTTTTTACAGTTCTGCTTCTCTTTGGTTGAATCCCAGTTTACAGATTGGGAACAAAGTGTTGAACTGGAGAGGATGGGCTAATAGAGGTATTTTGAAAATTGGTGATGTGTGGAAAGATGGTAGGATGGTTACGTTTGAAGACCTGAAGGATCAATATGGGTTAACAAATACGGAGTTTGAGAGATATAGGTTACTGGGAAATTTATTGTTGGAGAGGTTTCAAATGTTAGGGGACCCTTTATTTGGGTGACAAGCCCCAAATGTGTACATTGTATACTGCCACGCCGAATGTAGTCTCTACGTTTATCAGACTTATACCTGTTCAGGTGTGTATGCAGGATTCTTGGGAGAAACTGCGGAACAAATGGGTGATTGAGTTGGGGAGAGATATATCGGATACTGAATGGGCTAATGCTTGCAGGGTAACGGTAGGAGCCAAAATGGATTTGACCTTGAGATATGTTCATCAGCGAATCTTGGGGCGTATTTATTAGACACCAGAGAAAATGAAAGAGCAGGGTTTTCTAGAATCGGATTCATGTTGGGGATGCTCTCGTTAAAATGGAACTTATCTGCATATGCTTTGGGAGTGTGATAGGGTTCTTACATTTTGGAAGGAGGTTATTGATCGGGTAGAGCTAGAGATAGGTAAATTGTTTCCTCTGACTTTTATGTCTGCAGTTTTTCTTTCAAAGGTGGAAAGATGTTGGGAAATTTGTGATGCCTCTGATTGGATTGATAGGGCATTATTAATGGCAATAAAACATATTATGAAGGTGTGGAAGTCACGTAAGAAGCCACATACTGATAGTTGGGTGGCGGATATGCACACGCTTTCAAAGTATGAAAGGTCTCGAGCATTTTGGGTTCATCGAGAGACTGAATACTGTGAGAGTTGGGATTCCTTTAATGATTTGTTTGAGTAAGGTATAGAATTAATATGTTTGGTGGATTATGGGAGTTGGGTGGGGGTTGATGTAATGTGTTTTGTCTTTAGTCTTGTATGTGTATATGTGTTGTCAAAGTTCAAATTGGAGTGTGAGGGGAGATTTTCTGATAAGAAATTGTTGTTGACTGACGGTTTTTATTGTCAAAGGAACTGTTATGTAAATTGTTGCTTTTCTGACTCTCACCAATGTGTTTTAATGTTGCTTATGGTTTAAAATTAAATAAAGTTGGGAAAAAAAAGAAACAAAAAGAAATGTGCAATTAAAAAAGTTGAAACTCCAAAAAGTGGTCCATGTCCAATGATTGTCCTGGATTCATTGGATGATGACAACAGTCGTGCGCGTGCCCTGCTGCAAGGTGCCTGCACTACCTCCATTGCCACTGGTTCTGTTGCTGGGGTGACCACCTCTGCTGATCCGCTGACTCCCGACTGGCAGGGATTTGGTCTCCACCAGACTCGCCGCTGTGGTTGGGACAGGCCCACAGGGGGCCCTGGTATTATCTGGGCCAGAAGACAGCAGGGTGGACGACTGGCACACAGTAGAGGAAGAGGAGGAGGGGGTTGCATGAGTGGCCAGCACACGTAGTAAACTCACCACAATGAGCTGAGCTAGCCAGTTCATGAGGCTATAAGACCTCTTTCTGATGATGTGCAAGCCCCCAATTGGAAGCCTGCATGTCAACCTGAATGGCTCCTCCGCCTTACGATCCCGGCTAGCATGGGCGCCACCCTGTCACAAATTGCCTCGTCCGCAGGAAGTGGAAGATCAGTTGACGTGGATACATCTGCTACCTGCGGATGGGTCTGGCCTGAGACATGCCCACAGGTGCATACTGATGCAGGCACAGTTTCAGGGACAGGATTAGGCACAGGCCCCTCCACAGTGACCTGAACTGCCTCCTGCCCCTGACCCTGTACTGCATCAGTTGCACCTACCACATCACCCCCGCCAGGCCCCATTTGCTGGGCTGAGGCTGATGTGGCCTCCTCCTCATCCACCACCAACCTGGCTGACTCCCCACTGTCTTCCGCATCGGATTGCCTCTGTGGGGGCTCACCTGGCCCCCTGCTGTCGAGGAGCCCACGACCAACTTCACCCTCTTGGGCCTCCCCTCAGCAGCTGCGGCCGATGACTCTGACGCGGCACCAGCATCCTCGCTCACAGAAGATGACCTAACCTGGGAGGATGACTGGGCCTTGCGTCGGTGCCTGGTGGAGTCATCCCTGTCCGCGTAGGACAACAGTGCACTGTACGTGATTTTCGTGGAGACCGACGCATGAGATTCTTCTTTTTGTGGGTTCACACGCAAATTGATCACTACTGTGGCAGTGCGTACTTCTTGTTTTGGCGGGGAGTTGCCTACGCACACAGGCGCGTGTTTGTTTCTTCATTTTCCCAGAAGGCGGTGAGTCCCGCACGCATGTGGTTGCCCCTCTGTGTCGCGTACCCCATTTTTGAGGTCATGGTAGCGTACGTGTTCCCCGCTTATGCATTTTTTGTGTTCCTGGGTGTCACAGTGTACTGCAGGGCGTTTTTTCATCACATGTGGGCTACTGAGGTGTCGCGTGCACGTTTGTTTTTGTTTTTGGGGCACCTGTTACGCTCACCTGATGTCCCTGGGGGCGTCTGGAAGGCTCTGAGATCTGGAACCCTGCATGCGTAGTTGCCCAGTGCTGAATAATGAATCTGCACTTACAGAAGGGAGGATTTTTGATAACTGTCTCTAATGGGTGAATCTCCTACCTCCCTCTGACCTATTCCCTTCCCACTGGGTTCTTTTCTCACCTTAGTTATTTGTAGGGTGAGCTATCAGTCCTGCGTTTCTTGTGCAGGGGCACTTGACGTTTGTTGGCGAGCTGCCCGAGTTGCTTCACTGGTGCAGTACGCCTTCCTTGGGCCCAGACCTGCTGTGACCCCCAATCTGCTGGTAGGCAGGTGGGTTTGTTAATTGTAAGTCTTTGGTCTGTTTATGGTGGGAATTTGTTAATGTCTTTATCTCCTTCTTTTCAGGTGCGAAGGTCTTGATGCTGGCGTGCCTGATGGAGAGGCACATTTCTAGGTAAGAGAAAACACGAAGCACAGTGCCTTTATTGGGCCTCATTCCGACCCAGGCGGTAAGTTACCGCCTGGGTCGTACCTTTACCACCATGGCGTAAACTACGTTTACGCCATGGTGGTTGGCGGACTTACCGCCCCATTCCGAGGTTGGCGGGGCGGTAAGTCCCCAATCCCCATTTACCCTTCCCCATTCCCATTTTTGCCCCATGGGGCGTAATGGGAGTGGGGAAGGCGTTAATTACGCCACCGTAAATTACGGTGGCGTAATTAACATCAAGGTCCCTTAGCGCCATGGATTTTAACACCTGCTAAAAGCAGGTGTTAAAACCTCCATGGCGCTAAGGGACCTCGGAATCAGGCGGTAAGGGTCGGCGCTGTTTACGCTGCCGTAAACCCCTTACCGCCTGGGTCGGAATGAGGCCCATTGTCTTTTAAAGCTAACCTGTGTTTTCTTCTTCTTCTTCTCCTCACAGGCCACTGTGGTGCTGCAAGTGGAGGAGAGCGCGATGATCAACAGGCCCCCGGAATCTGTTAAGGTAAGTACAGCGCTGTGCGGTTGTTTAATATTGAAAGCAAACCTGAATATGTCTCTTTTTCCTTTGCGGATGTTGCTGTGGTGCTCCGGATGGAAGCACAGCGTAGCGTGATGGAATTCAGGTAAGACTGATGGAATTTGATGTTTTGGAAGCATGCGCGTTCTAATATTGTTTTTCCTTTTCTCGTTATTGCAGGTTGCGATGTTCGAGCAGCAGCTGTGGTAGCGGTTCGCCGGAAGTCCTTAAACTAGTTTCTTCTTCTCTCGGTTTCCACAGATTGCAGCCTGGTTGAGATGCTGAGTGTTGGATGTTGTTTTCTCAGGTAAGACAGAATAATCTTGTTCTTGTTCTTGCAAGACTACAGGAAGATGCTGAAGGCCTGGAGCTGGACACGGTGAGCGTCACGCTGCTGGTTGCATAATAACACAAAGCGTGTTCTGTAGTCCAGGGTGTGGTTTATATAGCTCAGGTAAAGTAGTACCATGGAAAGTAGTTCCAGGCCTGCCACACCCAAAACACTAGACCGCATGGCTTGGTTCATAGAACTAGGCTGTGTGGGTGCTTCCATGTTGGATTTAAAGGCCCATGTACATAAATGGGACCAAGTTTCAACAGCCCTTCCTTCCTACATGTGAGCTTGGTGTCAAAGGCGTCAGGACTAGCTCCGGGAGCCCTTTTGCAGTGGTTTTAATGCCCTAAGCGTTCTGGTGGGAGCCTGCTTGTGGCACAACTTGTGGCCCCTCACAGTGGTCATGACAGTGCCAGTGCCTGAGCTTTGCGTGACCCGTTATTTTTCCCCAAGGGTCACATACAGCCTTGCAGGAGCACAGGGGTACGTTTTCCATCACGCACCCTGCCACTTTCACCCCAATTGCCCAGGACAATTGTCTGCACCTCCCATTGCACTAGTACATCAGTGCCATGAATGGGAGGGAACAAGTGGTAAGGGAGGCAAAGCTGGGCGACCTCCCAGAGGTGGCCGCGGTGGGTGACATGGCCAAGGTGGCCGGTGGGGGGTGTGGCCAGGGTGGCCAAGGTGACCGTGCTGGGCGACGTGGCCAGGGTGGTCCACAAGGGCAGGGTGTCCAGGCCCATGCAAGGACAGCTATAACCCCACCCCCAAGTGGATCAGCGAGATGCAACTGCTGCTGCCATTCAAAGTGCACATCAGATCTGGCAGGCAGTGCCATCTGCTGTCACGAGCAGTCAGGTGGGTGTGGAAGCTGCAGGGGCAGCTGCAGCTGATACCACCCCGGCTCAGGGTCAGCCAGCCCGGACTGGATTGGTCCAGGAACAGGCACAGGATGACTCACAGGCGGATTTCCGTGTCGGGAAGGCCAAGGTACGTGAGTTGAAAGTTGCTGTCACCAGGTCACGTGGATCTGGGGCAGCAGTGTCATCTGCTGCCCCGAGCAGCCAGGGCGTGGAAGCTGCAGGGGCAGCTGCAGCTGACACCACCCTGGCTCTGAATCACCCATCCAGGACTGTGTTGGTCCCGGCTCTTGAAACCGAGGCAGGTGCGGCGCAGGGTCCTGGCAATAGCACCCAGCTGCCGATACCTGCTGGCCGACCTTTGGTCGTCGTATTATTGCCTGCTTCCATTGGCCAGTCAATCTGTGCTTCAGCCCCTACTGATCAGAGCGGCACAAGCCACTCAGGGTCCGCACCACCTCCCATGAGGAAGAAGCGTGCTCCAGCAGAACAGGGTGGGACCCCAGACACGGCTCAGGCCTCCAACATGTCAAGAAAGCGGAGTTTCTGTCAAGAGGAACTGGGCGCGCTTATGGCCTACATGTTGGAAAACGGCTGCGACATGCTGGTGATGTCAGGGAGCAAACATACCCCTGCTCAGTGTATAGGAGGTCCCAAGCACGATTCACACTCCAAATGCCCATTTTGAAGTACCAGGAACATTCACGCCAAAATATGTGATGTATGATGAGCAAATAAACCAGCAGAGAGCCGCAGTTGGGCTCTATCCAGTACCTATCAAAAGAACAGCACCTGTTGCAGTACCGCCACCTAAGAAAACCTGAACAGTAAGGTACCCATTGAGAAAGGCATATCGACAAGCGAAACAGAATGACGATTGTCAGAATGCAATCCCTGAAGAAGCTAAAAAATACTCAAGGAAGACGAAATGATGACATCATAAGAACCCGGACTGACCACATATAGAAAATATAACGACCTGAGAATGATGAAAAGAGACGAAAACCATGGATAAGTGACACCCTGAGTCTCAAGTGAAATAATGATCCCAAGTGTCAGAAACATATATCATGAGCATGATGAAGATATCCAGTTAGATTAAACGTGTACATATGCAAGGAACTGCAAGAAGGAAGAATTCATGAGGCTTGTTTAAACTTAGTAGTAAGATAGTTCGCGGCAAGCACCACCTATACACATCTACCTCAAAAGGAACACTTTATGTAAGTACACCTTCACCATGCACAAGAGCAGAATCAACCAAAGGTTACTAAAGGTCTCAAGAGGAGAACCCTGCAGCAAGCAAATCGAGAATTAAAGACAGAGAGAAACTCAGACGAAAGCAAATCGTGCCAAGGAGCTAAGGTCGTATTGGCTGAAATAGCCCAATAGTGGATACAATTTATGAAAAGAAGAACAGAGTATCCTGTTCAGAAAGGTCAATATAAGCCACAGACGACAGATGGCTGGCATAATTAAATCAAATACACAAATTGCATGAAGAATAAGACGATTTCATGGTGTCGGAATCATGTGACCAACCAAGCGAGATGGGATGAAACTTTAACACCTACTTGTGGATTTAATATAAATAATTGACACATGACCACTGAAGTGATGATTGATTGTTGCAATAATTGAAGGGAGGCTGGGGTGCAGGCAGATTCCCTTCACCTGGCCGGCCATTCTGCACGCTGCTAAGCAAGTGGAAAAGTATGAGTGGGGTTGTTGCCAACCCAATCATAGTGGACCAAGTAATCTAGGGTCTTATAGTTAGTAGAACCAATGAGACGTCGTACTTTTAGTGATGTCTATAGTAGCCATTTTGAAGGAAGGGCTTAGACGCCCCACCTGACACTGTTTATCCAATCCCCTCACTCCATATACAGTTACAGCACCTATATTAAAGTTACCTTCCTAGAACCAATAGAATTTCATGCCAGATTTTCAGTGTTACACTTCAGTGATGATGAGATTTTAGTATAAATTATGTGTTTTTTATGAAATTAATTGGAGTTGTTGAAGCGAGAATGAAGATTGAGAGATTGCTGATATTCATGAACTCCCCATTTCTTGTACTTGTCATTAAACGGACTCCCTTTGCCAAACCATTGAGTTGTCATTATTGATTTGATGCAAGAGTATTAATCTGCATCCCCATCCATCTCGTGGGTGCTGCTACTCATCTTAAAGTGCTATTGGGAAACCCCAAGCACTATGGGCTGGTTGGGGTCCTAGTGCACAGTTGGTAGCAGAGATAGGATGGTTTATCGACTATCGTATTAGATGAGACACCCATTGACGGTCGACATAATTAACTCTATGTCCTCGGCAATATCACAAGTCCTTTGCCATCCAGCTAAGTAGACCGAGAAACTCCCCGTAGATAGTGGTTAGACTAAAGTGTAAAACCTGCAGGTTGAGGTCTGAAGGAACCTGTGCTTTCTCAAATAAACCCCTTCCCACTTCTACGAGCAGCTGATCGAGCGGAAAGCAAGGAGAGGCGGTAACGAAGGCGGTGAGCCCGAGCATCCAGAGAGGAAAAAAATGCAAAAGGTGCGTGAAAAAAGACTAAATACTTCGGCAAAAAGTTGCATGCCTTAGAACAAGTAAGGGAAGGTAACAGAGGGAGGTGGGACAAAAATAACATCAGAGTAAGAGTATAATATATATATGGGGAAAGAAATATTGACCCAAAGGAGACAGAGCAATAGAGAGAGATACCGGGAGGTTATCCGAGCATAGACAGATACTGGGAGGTTACCCGAGCTAGAGAGAGTTACCGGGAAAGATACCCAAGCTAGAGGAAACGCCCAGATACCAAGAAGCCTGCATTCAAAGTCCTGAAAAGATAGGGCGCAATAGGAAACCAGAATCGATGAAAGAGGTGATCTGAAAGGGATGGGCTTACATTCCATATCGGAATATTTATAGGGGCATGAGATTCATGTAGCTGGCCGGAGTCTGTCTAGTCTGTCACATCTGTCTTGTGTTTTTCTTTTTTCTGATGTCCTAAAGTAAGAACATTTTGGGGGAAATTAACATGAAAATTGTACGATTGTATAGCTAAGATGTTATTTGATATAAATTGATGGTTGTTGTTTGAAAAAGTAAAAAGACATTTTCTGTGAAAAAACGGGATTGAAGCTTGCGACGATTGGTGCTCGCTCATATTGTTGGTTTTGTTTAAGAAATGTCAAACATAACAAAGTGTTATATGAAGAGAAGATAAACAAATTTAAGCATGGAAGACGTTACACCGCTAGTACACTTGTGCAAACAGCTGCCAAAACACGCACCTAAACTGAAAAAGTACAGTGCCGAATGGGTTAAACCACCCACAAAATGTGTATTCATGGCCCCAGGGTGGATCGCTATCTAAAACGATCCTGCAACACATGATGACATATTTGCACACCATGTACACTGGGAAAAAGTTAGACAAACGCTTAGCTAGTTTAGAACTTTGGAAAATGTACCAAGAGGAGAAGGAGGAGGAGCCGCCGTTAGATTGGATACTTAACATATGCACAGAGCGGGGTGAAACACCTTCTGCGCCACCCGCCCCTTCTGAACCAAGAAGCGAAGACAGTAAAGACGAAGGATTATACCCGTTAAGGGAACTTAAAGCAGCCACGGGATATAGCAACCCGGCATATGAGTCACCTACGCAAAGTAGTGACGAAAACCCAGACAGAGATAGAGATAGAGATATCACCTCCAAAGTCCCGAGGGAAAAGGAGAGGCGTGAGAAAGAAAAAGGAGACCAGGCACAAGCAAGTACATCTCCAGATACGAATAGAGGGGGAGAGAGATGGAAAGGAGATGAGGACAGAACTGATGAGATGGCATTCACACAGAACGAATGGATGGGAGGTCAGATTCTATTGAACCTCGATGGTAAAGGCATTGAGGACATGAGACAAAAGGGAGAGCCAGACAATTCAAAAAGGAAAGAGAAGGAAAAGGAAAAAGGATAGACAGAGACGAGGACAGTTGTATTGCGAGGAGCAAGAACGGAAACGCGATCATAAGCCAAGAGCAGCTAATGATCAGGAGAGGCAAGAACAACGAAGAATAGAGGAAGAACTAAAGATAAGGGAGAAGAGAATAAAAAGACAAAGGGATGAGGAAATACGAAGGGCAAATGAACATAAAGATGCGAAGAAACAGGAAGAAGATAGGGTCAGAGAACAAGCGAGGGAGGTCAGAGAACAAGCGAGGGAGCACAGAGTGTTGATTGACGACATAGAACATAAGCGAAGACAGAGAGCACGAGATCTTGAATATCTGGAGAGAGAGGTTAAAAAACATGATCCAGTAGTAAATTGGGAAGACATAGAAGAATTCTTTCCTGAGTACAATTCAGTACCAGGCACGGCTAGGGCAAATATCAAAGATGACTTTGACACCAGAAGCATCGGAGAGCCGATTGATAGAATATATGATGAAATGGGGCTACAGCAGGTACCCCAAGGGAGAGGAGAGGATGAGTGTCTTGAGAGCAATCAGTTGTTTGACACTGAGGACGCCTCCCGAAGTAGCAGAAATAGAGAGCTTTCCCTAGATAGGCTGACACTAAATAGGAACGAGGAAGATGAGAGGAGTTACACGAGTTGGGCTCAGACAATATCAGATGCAGAAAGAGAGGAATATGAGGAAAAGGAAGATGAGAGAAGACACGAAAAACACTTCTCTGGAGGAAAAGGGATAAAATGGTCAGATTCTAGCGAGTCTGCACCTAAGGCATTAGAGTCAGCCACACAATCAGACAGACATGAAGGAATATCTTACAGTCAGAGGGGGGTGCCTCCACCGGCCTATGTGAGCTGACTAAGGACATTGCCAGGTAGACGGCGATGCAGGACTATTACCCCTGCAGTGGATAAAAAAATGATGATAGAGGAAAAGGAGTGTCATGTGTTACAATTCCCGCTGCTTGAAAAAGGAGGAACAAGGCCACAGTATATTCCATGCCACACATGGATCGAGAAAATCTGAAAAATAAGCTTCCAATGTTAACATCGGGAGCCGGAAAGTGGATACATGAGCTAGAAAAAATGACAGGAGGACATCAAGGGTCTTTTAATCACCATACTTGGTGATAGAGCTGACGATGTGTGGACACAGGCAGGTTATCCTGGCGTGACCACAGTTAATACTGCACATGATGGAGCACCATTTAACAATTGCAGAGCCGCGTTATGGAAAGCATTACGATTGCTACACCAGGACACTTCTGACATGGGAGCTATAATGACACAAAAAATGAAGGAGTCAAAGGATTCTTTGCTTTCAGTCAGAATTTCCAAGACGCCTGGGAATTGGAAACTCGGGAATCTTGGGGGAAATCTATACCCGTATTTTACCATAAATTATGCTAAGGGCTGCCAGATCAGGTGCAGAAGCAGCTCAAGAAATTGGTAGGAATCGAGGCCAAACCGTGGTCTGAAATACAGTTGACCATAGCTCACTATTGCAGATTGCTACAAGAGAAAAATTTCAAAAAAAGAGGTTGCACGAAAAGTTGAAGAGGCAAAACTAGTGCAGAAAAAATTGTCGAAATATGCCATTGAAGGGGCAATGATAACTAACACAGACGGATCAAACATGCAGAAGGCTAATAATCAAGGTCAGGGTGATTTAGGCAATAATGGGTTTTACCCAAGGGGGAGAGGCTTTCGAGGAAGAGGATGGCAGAGTAATCAGGGAGGTTTTCAAAGTAATCAGGGAGGGTTTCAAAACATGCAAAATGGCAGTCAGGATATATCAAATGGGCAAATAATCAGACTACCGCCAATATGTTGGACGTGTGGAATGACAGGGCATCTAGCACGCACATGCAGAAGTCAAGGCATGGTGCAAAATGATCAAGGTCCAAGAAAAGGAATGGTGAATCCACCTGTGTTTTTGCAGCAGGGTGGAAATGGAGTTGCACAAAATCACACGGTGCAGCAGCAAGTGCCGGGAGCACAGCAGAGCGTGAAACCTCAGAATATGACACATTTTCCACAAGGACAGTTTCAAAAGTCACCTATGCAACTCACACAGATAACAAGTACAGGACAGGTATCAGATGGGTCCAGCTGTTATATAGCAGCCCGGTGGCTAGGGTCAAGACTGGGGCCACAGTCTCGGATGCCTGGCAGCTTAGCAGGGGGACCAGGCAGGGATGCCCTTGGTCACCCATGTTATATATACTTGCGCTGGAACCGCTGGCGATATGCCTGCGGCAACAATACGGAGAGGTGGGCATTAACACTGCCAGCGGCAGCCACTTAACATCTCTCTATGCGGACGATATGCTGTTGTACCTCCGCTACCCGGAGGAGAACCTGCAGTACGTACTGGAAGTACTGGATCATTACGCTGTCCTCTCGGGCATATCTGTGAACCCCGGGAAGTCTAGCCTGTTCCCTCTGGGCGGGTACAGGGACGTCCCGTTGCGAAGGCTGCCTGTGTTGCCAATACCATGGCGGACCGACACGTTTAGGTACCTGGGGGTAAATATTTACCACCGGACTGAGGCGGTACACAAGCATAACACAGAGAGAGCCATAGAGGGGGTCAAGAACAGCATGACATTCTGGTCCAGATTGCCCCTGTCCATGATGGGGAGGGCGGCTTTGCTAAAAATGGTGGTCCTTCCAAGACTCCTGCATTTCTTCGTGAACGTCCCGTATTTGATCCCTAAGAGCCTATTTGTACGACTTCATAGTATGTGTAGGGGCTTCGTGTGGGGTAACTCCAGGAATAGGATGGCCCTGTGGAAGCTCCAGAACCCGCACGAGAAGGGGGGTATAGGCTTGCCCAACTTCGAACTATATTATCTGGCGGGACAACTGTTGTACGTGGCCAGGTGGTTGTCTGACGAAGATTCGGCGGAATCTAGGTTGCTGCGTGAGGATGCGGCCCCATACTTCCTGAGAGAGGTGGTGTGGCTACATAGGAATAAACTGACGGGAAGAGGGTGGCTGTTGAGGTTGGGATGGGAGGTCTGGCACAGAACATGGAAATTGATGGGGGAGTCAGAACCACTACCTTGGCAGGTCCCGCTGGTGGCCCTGTGCGAAAACGACACCCAACTGTTTCACTCTGTCCGTAGGCACTGGGAGCCGGTGGGCCTGGCCACGCTTGGGGACATATGGAGAGAGGGGGAGGCGCTGGACTTTCAAAAGTTGCAGGATGAGACGGGGGTGCACAGAGGCCAGTACATTACCCATGCCAGGCTAGTAAAACGAGTAAGAAAGAGATGGCCGGAGACGGCACTGGCAGATGATCCTGATGCCACCCTTGAAACTATGTATGATGTCTCAGAGGGTGGGCATGAAATATCACGGATATACGAACTCCTCAGAACGAAGGCTGGGAAAGAGTTGCCCCAACTGAGGCATGAATGGGAGGAGGAGATGGGTGAACTCATGACGGAGGGTCAGTGGAAGAGGGTCCTGGGATATCATAAAAAGGTGTCCCGAAATGCACGGCTCCAACAACTCCAGTTCTACATTACTCACAGGGCCTACCTGACTCCCCAGAAGATCGCACGGTTCAGAGGCTCGATCACTCAAAAATGCCCCAGGTGTGGGGAGGTGGAAGCTGGGTTGCTACATATGTTCTGGGCCTGCCCGGAAGTGTATAGATTTTGGGAGGAGGTCAAGATGAAGCTCGCAAGTGGGGGAGTGGTGTTGGACGTGGGATCTGCCCGGTCATGTATGCTTGGGATCTTCCCCAGGCCCAGACACTTTAGGCACCTGAGCAAGCTGAGGGACCTGGCATATGTTCTGGCCAAACGCAGGATTGCCATGAACTGGAAATCGGCTAGCAGGCCGAGAGTGGAACTATGGTGGGCGGACCTTCTGAGGTGGGCGGAGGCTGAATCCGTGGTTTGGTTTGAAGCAGTCACTAGAGGGGGCGAGGAGGAGATAGGGCCCTTACTGGCCTGGCGACAATTGGTGGCCTCTATGACCAACCCACAACAGGGCTTGGACGAATCTGAGAATTCTGAAGATGTGCCTACGGACAATGTTTCTCCTGACGGTGCCCCGACTGAGGATATAAGGGAGCCGGCTCTGGCTTGATGGGGGGGGGGGGTTTCTTTTTTCTTTTTTTTTTTGTTTTTCTCTTTTTCCTTTCTCGTATTTTCTTTTGTGGTTTCTGTAAATAATTAACAGTTGTATTGTGTTGTGCGTTTGTTTTTCTAAAATATAAAATCAATAAAAAAGAAAAACAAAAAAAAAAAAAAAACAAGTACAGGACAGGTACTGAATTTTGGAATGAGAAATAACATTGGTGATGGAGGCAATCCATTCACTCAGCATGGGACAAAGTTACATATGGATTAGGACAGCTCCCTGGGAAACCTGATGTGTTCTATCCTATCAGTGACACCGAACCCTCAGGAGGAACCAAGGGTAGATGTCGTTAGAGGGGATAAAGAAAATTCTTTCTTAGTTGACACAGGTGCAACACGCTCGTGTATATGTGAAGGCAAGTTTTCCTTGTCCGGCGATGCCATAAATACTCCAGGCTTCACAGGAGCAACAAGTCTTTTTCCTTTTACAAATGAACTTCCAGTCTCAATAGGAGAATGTGACATGAATGTGCCACTGCTATATTCAAGGCAAACCCCAGTAAATATATTGGAAGGAGACCTAATGACGAAGTTAAACATGAAAATCTCATTCACGGCGAAGGGCATAGTATGTTCAACTTCAGGAATGCATTATTTGAATGTATGGGAAACAATTAGAGCATACACAGGACAATCCACGATGAGGGCTGTCCCATTGGAACCAGAAATATTCGCATATGGAGTTCGTATTTTAATGGCAGGGCCACCAGGCCTTGCAGACAAAACCAGGAGGACCCCCAGTGAGTTTCTATTCAGGCCAAGAATACCTATGCATGAGGAAAAGGGACAAGTATTTCCCTTGACAATACACACAGCCATAGTGCGTGGGAAAATGGCATTGATCGATGGTTGTGAGATGAAGGTAGACAATGATGCACAGTAATTGCCATTGAGGAAGGGTACAGATTGATGTCACTGATGACGATCTGTTTGACGAACAAACAGGTGTTGATGAAACAACAGTTGAGGTAAATCTCATTGTCTAGGTGAGAATGATCAAAAGAGAGGGGCCCCTGAGAATGATGCTGGCACAAAATCGTCCTGAATATTTTGATGACGACATGGCCCAGGTGCCTGTCTCAGTGTGGACCACAGGCCCCTATGATGTAGGCCTGTTAAAAGGAGTAGGATAAGTGAAGATTAAATTGAAACCAGGAGTAATTTTACCAAAAGCACAACAATATCCCATGTCTAGGGAAGCAGATGAGGGGATTTTCAAGACAATTTCTGCCATGATGGAGCAGGGTATTTTAGCGACGTCAGAGTTGTCATTGAATACCCCAGTGTACCCTATCAAAAAATCAAAGGGAGGGTCTTGGTGTTTAATCCTGGACTAAGGCCAATAAATGACATTGTAGAGGCCAAGTTCCCTTTAGTCCCTAAACCATCCACAATCCTATGTAATATAACCATTGAGGCAAAATATTTCACGGTGATTGACTTGAAAAATGCATTTTTCTTAATCCCATTGCACAAAGACTCACAAGATCTGACATCATTCACATTCAGGCAAATGTGTCTGAAAAGCACAAGGTTACCTCAAGGGTACTGTGAGTCTCCTTCGATTTTCAACAGAGTCCTGCAGATGGATTTAAGCAATATTGCATTAGAGAGTGTTGTATTAAAATATGTGGATGACATCTTAATTTGCAGCATGACAGAGGAAAAGTGAAGACACGATTCCATTCAGCTGTTGACTATATTGGCTGAGAAAGGATATAAAGTTGACAAAGAGAAGTTACAATATTGTCAGCAAGAAGTGCTGTACATAGGCCAGCTAATCTCTCATGAGGGGAAAAGGCTTACCCCTGAAAGAGCTGAAGCCATATTGAACACAGCCAAGCCACACACGATAAAACAGATGCAGAGTTTTCTAGGATTATGCAATTATGTCAGGGCATGGGTCTTTGACTACAGCTTGTATACCTAGCCCTTGTTGCAAGCCCTAAAAAAGGCACAGGGGGCGAAAGAAAAAATCGAATCGATTGAACCCATGGAGTAGGGTTTGTCGAACTCAAAAAAGCCATTTGCAAGGCACCAGTTTTAGGGATTCCCAATTATGCAGAGGAATTCTACCTGTTTTCACACACGAATGGCAGTGTTATGACATACAGAGAACCACATTGGGGTACAAACCCCTGGCATACTACAGTAGAAATCTAGACCCAGTGATGAGAGGTCACTTCCCTTGCGAACAAAGTTTAGCTGCCGCAGCGTTTGCCATAGAGAAGGCTACAACTATTGTGATGCATTATTTGCCATTCTAGAGAAACCAAAAGGCACATTGACATCTCAGAGAGCTTCTGTTTATGAAGTGATCATATCAAATTCATTGATTAAGGTAATTCTATGTAAGATAGTGAACCCAGCTATGTTTATAGCAGAGCCAGTCACTGAAGGAGAGCCCATCCATGACTGCGCGAATTATGAAGAATTCTATGATGAGATTCCCAGAGTGAAAGAAAATGCATTGGCAGAAGGAGAAATTGTCTTTGTTGACGGTTCATGAAGCACACAGCAAATGGAGAAATTCAAGTACTCATTAGTGCACGATTACCATCTCATTATTCAGCGCAAGCTGCAGAATTATTGGCATTGATACTTGCTATTGAGAATCACGCAGACCAGGAAGTGACAGTGTACGGTGACTCGGCCTATGTGACGTCAACTGTGCACGCAGGCCTACCACGCTGGAAAAGGAGGGGCTACGTCCGAGGGGACAGCACGCCAGTGCAGCACGCAGCTGTATTGGACAGGCTCATTAAGGCACTACAGCTCCCAGTGGGCATAGCAGTCGTGAAATGCGCCGCCCACACAAAAGGTACAGATTTTATCTCACGAGGAAATCAAGGATAGCCAAGTTGAAGCTTACTCTAAAGAAGGGATGGCTACACTGCCTTCCACTGGAACTGTATGCACTCAGAAACCAGCCTGGTTCTGACCATCATTTTACACCGCATGAGATAGCAACTGTCATGAACTAGGGGAGAAATGAAGATGTGACCCTGTTTGGCAGTCTTCACTCTCAAACGGTTCAACAGCAGTATTGTAGACCGTGAACAGAAAAAACCTTGCCCCCAAAAGCACGGCTTGCAGGAGATAAAATACACATGACAGGCCAGGGGCTTTGGTGAAAAGTCAGGAGCAGCAACAGAGCTAAGGGAAAAAGGTAAATTCACAAGATCACTATCATAAACACTAGATATTGGAAGTTAATCGCAACCCCCTTAAACAGCCCAACACTTACCTGCAATGAAGGTGAGAAAAGTGGTGAACCTACCTGACTGTGAAGATACTGGTGTTAGAGAGAAGAGACTGGTGCAAGAGAGTTAATGCAAGTGGTATAGTCCCAATAACCTAACCTGAATGGCACGAGGGTTGCAACTATTAGTGTCCATATAAATCCACAGTAAACAGCAGAGCCTCCATATAAATCCCCAGTAAGCAACAGAGCGTCCATAAGAATTCACCAATAAGTGTTGCGTTTTCATTGACATAAAGATGTATCAGCAGAGCGTCTAGGTGTCACTCAAAAGAGGAAGAAAGATTTGAAGGTTCACAGGGAACTGAGGCAGCAGAGCGTCCAAAGGGAGGTGTTATAGTGCACACGATTTATGTAGATGCAGGTCACAGGCGAGTGTAGAAGTGATGAAGAAAGTAGCAGGTCCACAGTCAAAAGCGGAAACAGACTCCCGCAAGGAAAATGCCACTTCAAGCAACGGTTTCGGGTAGCAACAGACCCAAAGTGTTGTAGCAGAGTGGAAGTTCCATTTAGGGCTAGCACAGTAAGCAAAGTCGTGGACGGGCAAGGATTCGGCAACCAGGTGAGCAAGTTGGAGGAAGGGACCGAGCGTCAGAAATCCGGAATGAAGCAAATACTAAATAATCCAGAAGGCAGTCCAAGATTGGAATAACGAAGGTAAGGTAAACAAACAAAACCCGACTTAACAGGATGAAACTCACAATTAAGGAGCACTTGGGAAGCGTTTTCTTGCCATACTTATGGTTTACCTATGGAGGTTGATGGGAGGCACGTCGCGTATGAATCATGTGACTCTCTTTGGACCGAGGACGCTGGGAGATGTAGTTTCCCGGGTACCGATGTAATGAAAGACACCAAGGCAATTTCCAGGGGTTTGTGGCAGAGTGTTTAGACAATGTAGTCGAATGCCGGGTCATGACAGCAACAGGCAGAAGGATGCACACTCCATTGGCTCCCCGAGATAGAGCTAGATGTGACGCTCAGCCAACAGGGGACATTTTAGGATCAGAAATGCAAAACTGAATTGCATGGCATCTTGTCTTACTGTAATATCAGGACAGCTGCAGCGACGACAAAAAGGGTGCAGGGAAGCACAGAACATAGAAGGAGATACTACAACAGACCCGATTCAAGGTTTATGTCTACCACCAGTTTTCTCTGGGGACATGATCCTGGTGATAAACCACACGAGAAAAAAGTGGGATGAGCCAAGGTTCAACGGACCCTTTAAAGTGGAAGATGTCACTTCCTCTGCAGTCTAGCTACAAGGAAGAAGGGCTTGGTTGTTCCTGGGTGATATCAAACCATACAACGGAGAAGGCCCCCCTGCCCGCACCCCAAATCGTAGAAGCTACAGACGACGGGGAAGAACCACAGCACGTGCAGACGAGATCCATGAGGAGGAAGAATGACGCATGACCAGCAAAACAAAGACAAGGAACTTTGGTGCAAATTGTAGCTTAAATTTGGATATTTCCTCTGAGCAAAAAAGGGGATAAGGACATACAAACGGACACTCTGTGCATCCTGGAGAAGAAAGTTGTACGTATAAGCCACAACATACAGTATCCAGACTCCTTCCAAACAAGAGCTTTATTTGGACTCACTTATGGTGTCCCACAGCAGTGACATCACTAAAGATGTTCTAATTTACTTCAAGCTAGTATTGAGATTGTATCCGTCGTTAGTGGGAAGGCTCACTAACATCACTGAATTTCTTCAAAACCCTGAAAACTAAATAACATAAGGAGATTGCTCATTGTGATCGCCGAGCAGTTCCTTCTGATTCTGGAATACAGGGAGGACAAGACAAATGACCCAAGCAGAAGAAGCAGCGAATAGGCTTTCAGCGTGCTATTCTTTCTCTTGATTGAAGACTGTCCAGATCGTGTTGGGAGACGCACTGATGTCTTGACATTTCTTTGAGATCCAACAAACACAGAACATTTGAGTATAATCCTGAACGGAAACATAATTCAGGTTGCACTTCAAGCTCATCGAAATCACAGAAGCTGCGCAAAGTGAGTAATGAGCAGTTCCAGAATTCAGCAAGGACAAGACAAATGTCCCTGTCACCAGAAGATAGCAGATTGGTAAGCAATGTCTGCTTTCGCCTAACTGAGGAATTTCCAGAACTTGTGGGGAGGCCCGCCAGTGTTGACGTCCTGACTTTCATCAGAGATCCAGCGAACTCTACACAGATGAGCATGCTCCTGCATGGTATTGTGATGCAGGTTAAACTTTCTAACCATCATCAGAATTTCTGGAGAAAATTGTAAACTTTCCGCCGAGGGACAGATCGAGCAAGTGTTCACTTTTGTTTATGCTGACGAGAGAAGCAACATGTCTTCTGGAGCGAAACAGATAAGAGGCATTGACTGGGAGCTTGTGTATTTTGAACATGCCAACTAGAGACTTGCTGAACGTATTACCTTATTTTCACAATTTCATATACGGCAGAATCTGGAGAAACGATAGCCTAGAATGTATTAAAAGTCAGTTTTCTTTCCTTAGATGATTCAGATGGGCAACCAAAGCAGTAATGTTGTCATCCCTCAAGAGGAGAGGCAATCTTATTGTCCCAGAACTAAGTCTTGTAGACTGACCTATAGAGGAATCATGTACCTATGCATTATATTCATCGTTGTTTTACTGTCACTGATGATTCAAACTGTATTTTTTATTGGTGTACAAAGTGTTCTGATTCCAGTGAACCCACCTAATGATTTACGCATGACACCCACGAAGGCACCCAGAACTTTTATAGTCATTCCAGTCCCTAGAAGGTCTGACAAAGGTGTGAGTGAAATTGAAATGGATGTGATTAGCAATGACACGCCCCCACATGTGGTAACAAGCAAGTTGAAAAGCCAGAGATAGGGTCGGCAGAGTAAGAATGAGAAAAGGTTACTGAAAGATACACACATGCAAACGATGAGTGCACATACACAAGGTCTAGTGTCAATAACTGTAGAACCGCAATCCAAAGAATGGGAGAAGGTTAGACAACCAACAATGAGAAGTTCTACTACAAGTGAAGTTAAAAGACAAATGGAGAAAGCAGAACTTTTAAAGAGACAAAAGGAGTTGGAGAATAAACCAACAGAGACAGCATTGATAATGACCCCTGATCCAGCTCTGAAAAGGGCAAGTGCAAGTCCAGCAAAAATCTCATGAGCACAGATGATAGCAGAATCAATATGGCCGTTCATAACCAGATCCAGGAAAATACAAGAGGACAAGGAAAGAATTGCCAGACTTTCTTCTACTCGACTGGTACAGATGAAGATGCCTGAACCATGGATTGAGATACCTGAGTATCCTCCAGCAAGAAGAAGCCATACTGATGTGTTCAAGGATGTGGTTATAGCAAACTACAGGAAGACCTTAAGAATCAGAAGAAGCATACAAGAAGATGATAATGAACTAAATGACTACCTGGGCAGCACAGCAGACTTGGGAAATAACATCTGGTACCAAAATGCTTTGTGCACTCCTGCCTTACAGCATGGGGAAATCAAAGATCTTTGTAGCTGTTGAAATAGATGTGCAGACAGTGCACTGTCTATCACACGTAGCAATGTTCAAGACCAGAGGCCAGTTCATGGGAACCGATGCCTCACTGAAATGGGCAACTGAAACAATGGATCCAAATGAAGACGATTATATCCAGGACATAAAGACAAGAAACAAGCTTGCACAACCATTAGACGCTGCCACAAGCAAAACAAAAACTAAGGCAGCAAGATTATCAATGGACATTACTGAAATTGAGTCAATAATGACAAGCATTGAAAAAAGAAAGGAAATATTTGGTAACCTAACAGAAATACATCAACTCAATTAACCTCGACTCCATGTATTACACACGATAGTCAAAAACTACCTGTGAAAACAGAACCACAATCTGACTATATTGAGAAACAAACCCTTCCAACATGCTTCAACTACGATTCAGATGACTCCTACTACTCTCCAGATCCTACAACCAAGAACTTAAAACTGATCACTTTACAAGACAAGAACACCAATACCACACCAAAAGACCATCACTCTGAGGAAAATAAAACCCGAGAATTCCGACCACGATGATAGACCTACAAAACATGCTCATTGCAATACTCTCCCAAGCGATGATTCCCTTCCTCAAACTACATGAAAATATGAAAGACAGCATCAAAGACCAAGCGACTCTCTTGGCTTTGATACACTCGAAACAAATCTATATGGAGAACTTTGCCTTGTCAATCGAATCTTGCTTGACTGCTGAAGCAGAAGAATCACATCGCTGGCAACAAAGGCTAGCCGAAATAGCGAGAGGCGATTGCCAAGAAAAAACAAAGCTAACAACATAACTACTACAGTTACTTAAAGTACACCACCAACAACAACTGGCTTCACAACCCAACCCACCTACTGATCAAGGAACACCAGTTCTCCTACCTGCGAATTTACTGCAACAACCAACTGTCGCAACACTGATACATGAACAGCATGTGCTGAAAGAAACAGCTAGAAATGTCACCATCTCACAACTGGATACCATGGAACCTAAACAAGCAAACAAGAACGCCACAGAGGCATATCAGATTTTTGCAAAAGAAAAAAACTCAAAGGACCCGAAACCTACACAATCAAAAACCAACAAAAAACGACAAACGGGTTCAAGAGCATTCCTAAGAACCGTGAAACAAACTGACCATCTTCCCATAGCTATAAAATGCAAAACTCAAAGTCTACTCACATAACCAACCACCGAAATCCAAGGAAAACAAAGCCTTAAAACCCGGACACAGTCCCAAGCGCCGTGAAGAGCGCCAGTTGAATCATCCATAGATGAAGATCTACTTAATTTATCTACCCATGAAGACCAAATATTAGATAACATACTGCCACCCATCAAGCCCATAAGCCATGCAAGCTTCATAATAATTGACGAATACCCTTTGGAACATGAACAACCAACAAATGACAACCAAGAAGAAATCTCAGACTTCTCACTAGAAGAAATCTTAGTGTCCCTAGAAAAATGACACAATGGATGATATAACAAAGGAAATCTACGACCAAATCTCATCGGATTCACTTATGACAAGATCACAAGATCCTACTGAAAACAATTTGAATTTTCCATCATTTGTCAACCCGCTACGACAAAACTAAATTTATGAAATTCACATTGAAAACGAAACCAATAGACCGGAACCTCTCATTGTAAACAGAAACAACGTTTTCCGCCTTTTTGGAGCAATACCGCACCTGAACAAAATAGCAACAAAAGACATCAACCTCATAACATTCAAAGACGATCTAAACTTAGATAAGATTGTCGTCGAGCTAGCGGACTTTAACAACCAGGAACGGATCTTGTCAAGACGTTCCCAGCTACAAAAACTCGGATTCACATGCTGGGCTGCCGCAACCACAAGACTACCCAATAAACCGAAATATAGAGTAAAGTCAGACAAAGACGACAACTGGCAACACCAATCGAGATCACAAATGAACAACTACACCGCCGATCACCCTGAAGCTGACAGAAAGCGGAGCAAATCACCACAAACACAACAACCACGCTCAGACGAACAACCGATCAGAAGAATTTACGACTCGGAAACTTCATCCACAGAAACCGCATCCTCAGAATACTCAATGAACTCCCGCTCATAACAATCAACGAACCTGGGATACACGTGGTCACTCTGCTCATGGAAAACCAGAGGAAACTTGCATCTATTTACAAACCCCTCCAAAGACCTAGAACACTATCAAATTATATGTTTTCTGGAAACTTGGCTCAGCGAACCTCCAGCCTGCGATGGCTTTCTTACCTTTCTCAATCCTGCTATCGTCAAAAAACAAGGAAGACCAGCATCAGGGCTCCTTACCCTAATCAAGATAAACCCCCACTGGACAGTTCTGAGCACTGAAAATATCAACCCCTGGATCCAACTAACAAAACTAATGTGCACCAACAACCACTCAAACAGAAAACAAACGACACAACAGTTGCAATACTAAACCTATATTGGAATCCTGCAGCAATATCAAGGGAAGCATTCATTGATGATGTGTTCCTAGCAATCGGCAATGTCGTGACAAACCACCAAATACCAGAAATAATAATCTGCGGGGACCTGAATATCAAGCTATACAATCAGAACGGATCTCTCCAAACTCATTCACATCTTTGCCCAAAAGCGAGCAGATGGATGAATGAAATTACAACTTGCAATCTCCTCCTCCTGAACCGTGCAAAGAACAACTCCACAGCTTACACGCCAGCCTGGACCAGAGGATCATCAAATGCAATAATCGATTACATATTTCTATCATACACTTCCATGAATCTGTCATAAAAGCGCAAATGATAATAACTGACAAATGTGACCATAGCCAACTTACTGTCTATTCCCAGTCATCAACTCAACAAAGAGAACCAGCACCAACAGCCTCTGTAGAACTCGACGGCAGAACATCAAGATTAAGGATCTCACAACCAGCCATGGCAAACCTACCAAAGAAAGTTCATGATGCCATTCTGACAGATTCTGCGAAACTCAATTATAAATGGATTCTACTCCCCTTCCGGCAAACACTCAAAAACCGGCCACATACAGATCATCGCCATACATACAATCAAGAAATAGCTGACAAGAATAAATGCCTAACTCGATCAATACGACACCTAAAGAAAATAACATCTGCGGAAAACAGGAAACAGATTAAAAATCTGAAACAGAAATACGCTAACTGGAGAAAATCTCAGCAAAAAATCCTCCAGCAAGCAGATGCAGAACACATAATGAAACTACACAAGACACACAATACGAGAGAGCTCTGGAACTTGCTCAACGATAACTTGCAAAAACATCATAAACTAACAGCCAACGTTGCGCAGGAAACTTGGATCACGCACTTCTCGACCATCTACGCAGCCTGAAAAAACACAACCTCAAGATCAAATGCTCACAAACGAATCGAAATGGTATGTAAGTGCTAAATATGAAGACTTCATGCCGCTCATCAAAAACCTGAACACGTCTAGAGCAGCTGGTCCTGACGGACTATCCAATGCCGTCATCAAGCAAGACCCGTCTGCCTGAGCGAACTTCATGTGCCATATCACAACTCTGGTAAACACACTCAACCGGATACCAAACTCCTGGAGGTTGGCAATAATTGTTCCAATCCATAAGCAAGGTCCAAGAGATGAACCCCAATACTTCCGTCCAATTGCCCTACTAGACCCGCTTGGGAAGCTATTCGCCTCAGTACGATTGAAACAACTAACTACATGGGCACTTGAAAACGACAAATTTTCGATCAGGCAAACAGGCTTCACTGCCAATGTCGGAACCAATGTTAATCTGATATTACTCCAACTAATAAAGCATGAAGCCATCAATTCTCATACGAAAATACATGCAGCATTCATCGACTTGAAGATGGTCTTCGTTGGCATCTCACGGCATAAACTATGGTCAAAACTCAGAGCATGGAACTGTCCACCTAACATCCTCGAGCCAATCATTCTATTCTATTCAGAAACCACCATACAAGTGAGATTATCAAAACAAGGAGTCACCACCAATGCAATCCCAACAGTAAATGGTCTAAAGCAAGGCTGCCCTTTGGCAGCAACACTATACAACCTTTTCACGGCGGACATCGAGGAACATTTAAGATCCAGTAAAATCACTCCACCGAAAATAAATTCTACACCAGTTCCTGTCATGGGATATGCAGACGACATTGTTTTGTTGGACAAAACACCCACTGGATTACAAGCATCCCTGACAGCTCTGAGTAGCTACATGGAAAAAAATGAATTAACGATCAACATTGCAAAAACTAAGACAATGACCTTAACCAAACCACTCACAAAAAAACCATACCAACCAAACTTCAATATCAATGGGAACCAAATAGAAAATGTGACAACTTTCAAATATCTTGGTGTTCTGATAAACCAATCAAAATCGGAGGAGCAATGGATTGACAAAATCGAACAAACTGCACAAACCCTAGCAAGACAAGATGGATACTTCACAGGAAATACGGCCAGTTTTCTTTCAGACCCATTATTGCCTATTACAGACAAAAGTACATCCCGATACTAACATATGGAACAGAAGCAATGTTGAATGCCCGTACAATAAACTGGATGAAATTTGAATCAATCTTATGGTGCAAAATTCTCCACCTACCACAGTCACATCCAATGCCAATAATTCGATATGAAATGGCAACCCAGTCAATTGAATCCATTGTACTATGGAAAAGACTAGACATTTTCCGAAAAATACTTACCAACCAAAAAACCCCAGCTATTCAAATCCTCCGAGCCCAAGCTAATGCTTCAACAACACGGTATTACAAAAATGGAAACAGTCAATGAGGAAGGAAATGGAAAACGAAGACATAACAGAAGAACTGCTAACTCTTCGTCCACAATATGCAAAAATAAAACTTTTCCAGAACGATTGGATAAAAATGATTCAAAAAAGAATGTCTACAAACAGAATCTTCAATGCACCAAAGATAACAGGAAAATTCATGAGCTAACATCATATCTTCAAATCTTCCCAGACCAGAGCATTAGAACAACATTCTTAAGATTACGTCTGAACATTCTACCTACAAACTCATACCTATCAATAACGAGGCAGATTGACGTCACAAACAACTATTGTCGATTCTGCAAGGATCAAGCAATCCCAGAAACCATATTTCACCTGGTCATGGAATGCCAATCACTTTCTTCTCAGCGTAAACAATTTGGAGCGTTCTTTCAACTCTCAGCATAACAAATGAACACTCAAGAAAGATGGGCCGCCCTGCTCAGTGGACATAACAACAAATATACATACACAATCACTCTTTTTCTAAGCACTATATTGGAACTCAACAAAAGAGCACCATGAGACTCAATTTAAACCACTACCTCTTATCACCTACAGATAACGACAAAAATGATTAAAAAGTTTACAAACAAACTAAATCATCAAAAAAAAAAAAGACAAGAAACAATGGAAAAACAAAGCACATTGTGATCAGATATGAGAAGCCTGGAGTTAAAGGAACAGACATCTGAAGAGAAGCAAATCAAAAACTGAACGTTCAAGGAAAAACTACAGACGGAGCTTGGAAGTGGAAGAACAGAGGCCAAATGCAAATTTGGGGAACAGTGCTTTCACCAGACGGTTGGGAGAAAGGAGTGGTGATCTGCAGAACATGGATGGTGTTTGGTCACTACGAGCCCACCATTAACGTAGTTCGAAATGGATGCAAGCCATTATGACCAAAACTTGCTAAACTATTGACATGGGTCGAAGACGGAGGAAGACCCTTACAGATAGTGCCATTGGAGAGTCCCAAATTCTGCTTCCGGAATAATGGTACAAGGAAAATGGGAGAGAATCAGAACTGTGGCCGAGTCTTTGACACTCCAGGAATGTACATGGTACTGCAGTGATCATGGATCATTATTGGGAATGTAGATCCAAGGCATATATCAGACTGTCAAAGAATTGGGGAGGTATATGCACACTGGTGAATGTCCATGTTCCAGCGTTGGTGATTCCAAAAAGTGATCTGAATATTGACAGTTTCCCGAAAGCAGATGCTCACCTGAGGAAGAAGAGATCTGTGGAACGGATGAGCCGAATGAAGAGAGAAAATTACCTTGCTGCCAAATCCATAGGACCTTTCAATGCTATACCATATGTACATAGACTGTTCAGTTAGACTTCTTCAGTGTTCACCTTAATTTTTATGCCAAGAGTTCAAGTTGGTGCAAATACTAAATGACATCATCACAGCTATGGATGGAGGTGTTTGTGCAAAAATCAGAGAATCATGTTGCACATTTACACCATCTCACGACGACGGAAATTGACCCTTAACAGAGGCCATAGCTATGCTGACAAAACTACAGAATCAAATGATTGATGAAACTGACGAAGTGGAAGATGACAGCTCGTTTGGATCAATATTTTCATGGTTTCCAAAATGCATTCAAATTCGTAGGAGCACTGCTGGTGATGATATTGCTTGGATTCTGTGTTATCAAGATAATAATCTCTCAGTGTCAGAAAACTGTGAAAAAGGCCATAGGGATGAAGATCATGATTGATGTCGAACCAAGATGGAAACCCAAGGACTTGGCTGATGAAGAAATAAGAGACTTTGTGAAGGCCAGCATTTATGCAACAGTAGGAACAAAGTTTTGATATCCAAGGAAACAGAAATAATGTGGGAAAATGGATCTATTGCAGTACAAGTGGACAATGCCAAATAATGACATGGAACAAGGATGAGCACGTGAGAACAGCAGGAATCTTGAAGGGAGTTATAAAGCTATGAACCCCAAAGATATATTTCTTCAAACCTATATGTGTGGATCCAGAAGAAGTAAAGGTGGACCCAGAGGATGAAGCAAAGGTAGATACCAAGGAAGAAGTGAAAGTAGTCGATGATTCACCCAGGGTGGGGAGTGTAGAGAAGGTCTCAAGCATGATTTGCATTCCAAACACCCATTTTCAAGTACCAGGAACATTCATGCCAAAATATGTGACGTATGATGAGCAGATAAACCAGCAGAGAGCCGCAGTTGGGCTCTGTCCACTACCTATCAAAAGAACAGCACCTGTTGAAGCACCGCCACCTAAGAAAACCTGGACAGTAAGGTACCCATTGAGAAAGCCATATCGACAAGTGAAACAGGATAACGATTGTCAGAATGCAATCCCTGAAGAAGCTAAAAAGATACTGAAGGAAGATGAATGGTGACGTCATAAGAACCAGGACTGACTCACATATAGAAAATATAATGACCAGAGAATGATGAAAAGAGACGAAACACCATGGATAAGTGACACCCTGAGTCTCAAGTGAAATAATGATGCCAAATGTCAGAAACGTATGCCATGGAACCGCAAGAAGCAAGAATTCATGAGGTTTGCTTAAACTTAGTAGTAAGATAGATTGTGGCAAGCGCCGCCTATACATATCTACCTCAAAAGGAACAATTTCTATAAGTATACTTCCACTATGCACAGGAGCAGAATCAACCAAAGGTTACTGAAGGGCTCAAGAGGAGAGCCCCGCAGCAAGCAAATCGAGAATTAAAGACAGAGAGAAACTCAGACGAAAGCAAATTGTGCCAAGGAGCCAAGGTCGTATCAGCTGAAATAGCCCAACAGTGGATACAATTTATGAAAAGAACAGAGTATCCTGTTCAGAAATGTCAAGATAAGCAACAGACGGCAGATGACTGGCATAATTAAATCAAATACACAAATTGCATGAAGAATAAGACGATTTCACAGTGTCGGAATCCCGTGACCAACCAAGTGAGAAGGGGTGAAACTTTCACACCTACGCTTGGACTTGTGCCATGCAGAGATGTCTTAACTTTTCCAGACCAAGAAGCAGTCTCGAGGCCAAAATACAAAAAACATATTGATACATGACCACTGAAGTGATGATTGATTGTTGCAATCATTGGAGGGAGTCTGGGGTGCAGACGGACTCCCTGCACCTGGCCGGCCATCTGCACGCTGCTAAGCAAGTGGAAAAGTATGAGTGGGGTTGTTGCTAACCCAATCATAGTGGACCAAGTAATCTAGGGTCTTATAGTTAGTAGAACCAATGAGACGTCATACTTTTAGTGACATCTACAGTAGCCATGTTGAAGGAAGGGCTTAGATGCCCCACCTGACACTGTTTATCCAATCCCCTCACTCTGTTACCATGTACAGATATAGCACCTATATTAAAGTTACCTTCCTAGAACCAATAGAATTGCATGCCAGATTTTAAGCATTACACGTCAGTGATGATGAGTTTTTAGTATAAATGATGTGTTTATTAAATTAATTGGAGTTGTTGAAGCAAGAAGGAAGATCGAGCGATTGCTGATATTCATGAACTCCCCGTTTTTTGTACTTGTCATTAAACGGACTCCCTTTGCCAAACCGTTGAGTTGTCATTATTGATTTGATGCAAGAGTATTAATCTGCATCCCATCCAACTCGAGGGTGCTGCTACTCATCTTAAAGTACTATTGGGAAACCCCCAGCTCTATGGGCCAGTTGGGGTGCTAGTGCACATCAGCGTAGGGCCCATTGGCAGTGCATCGCGGACCACATTAACGCCTTGGGGTATGAGAGGCGCACAGCAGATGATTGCCAGAAGCTTTGGAATTACCTCCGACCCCGAGCAAAAGGCAAGCTGGCTGCTAAGTTTGCCTCTACTCTGGTGACTGGCAGTGGGATACCATCAGAGGATGAAGACCTCACTCTATATGAGGAGATTGCTGCTGATTTCATCGTAGTGGAGCTGGTCCAACGCATGGGAGACCTGCCAGATTATGGGTCAATGTCTGGTGAGTGTTGATGCGTGTGTGTCCAGGCCATGTGTTGTGATTGATGGCCAGTTCAGGCTTTGTAATCATGACTGCCATGTGTGACCCATGTGATGTCAGACTGATACGTGCTCATAGTCATGCTGACTGCATACGAACCATGTGCTGCACACGGAGGCAATCCTCATCACCACACCTGCTCCCTCCTTCCATGACAATCTCTGTGCTGCGTTTCTTGGTCCTATTCTTGCTCCAACCTATGGTTGTGGATTGTCTGTGATGATCCTTCACTCAACACGCGCCTTCTATCATCACATGACTGATGTCTCTGTGAGGTCACCCTGCTATCTGATCCTCCTCAGAGGCATTCTTCCATACCTCACTGTCCCCATGGGACTACTGATTTCTATGGCAGACCACTGCAACAGGCTTTGGATGTCTCTGAGTACACCTCTGAGGAACCCTATGCCTCTGGTGCGCAGTCAGAAATTGAACCCTCATTGCTGTAGCAGTTGAGTGATTCTGCTGTGGATGCTGTTCTGTCCGACCCACCTGCAGTGCGGGTAGACCCCTCAAGGGGCCAGTCAATGTTGGTATGTCCGTCTGTGGTGGTTATGGATGCAGGGTCACGCGCCACACTTCTTGCTCCTGTTCCTGGGCCAGCTTAGCAAGGGAGGAATGCAGTCCTGCAGCCACAGGCAGCGCCATCGCAGCAGGGGCCAGGTATCATTGGGCCCGACAGGTGTGGTTTCCGGCAACGCAGTGGCCGTTTGCCACCAGGGAATAGCGTGTGGGAGAATTCCATGTATGCCATTGCCCAGGAACAGGGGGCATCATGTGAGATGATGGCTCAGGGCATGGAAAGGGTGGCCAATTCCATTCTCCCCCCTGAAAGGCAGATGGAGCTCCAGCAGCGGGCAGTGCAGTCCATATGCTGCTCCCACAGGCTGGACATGTTGGCCGCCACAACAGGGACCGATGGGCTGAACAGGGGGCTCTGCACACAGCCATGACTGCAGAGGCGCACAGGGATGCCCTAAGGGAAGAGAACACCTTCCTCAGAACTACTCTGGCTGCACTTGAGATGACCTGCAGTAGACAGGAGGAACAGCAGATGGAGCAGCTGACACACAGCATCTCTGCTGAACTCCATGCAACCCTGTAGAAGATCCGTGCATCACGTGAGGCCTTGCATATGGAACTCCATGCATTCCGGGAAGAGATACGGGCATCACATGAGGCCTTGCGGGCGGAACTCTATGCACCACGTTAGGTAATGCACGGGGACCTGCGCACCGTAATCATGCAGAATCAGACCTTTCAGGCCTGCATGCTTGCTTCCATTGAGGAGCATACCAGGGCTATGAGTGGTCAGCCTACCTTGCCATGCTCACCTTCTAATGTTACACCAGAGGGTGCCAACAGCGGCGAGATCTCTCCCACCATAGGCTAGCTGTGCAGGCCATGAACCCATGGAAGGGTTTTTCTTTTTTTCTCAACATCCACGCATGTGGGTGTTGAGGTGCACCCTGTACCTCCTCCCTCCTGGGTGGACCCCCACCCTCTGGTCCACCATGGCCATTTTTTTCATTTGTTATGTTTTATTATTTTTCTGTCTATTGTGCATTCATGTAACAGTGTGTTGCTTTGTGTGGCACCCATAGGCATCCACTGTGTGTCCCGGCTGGGCCTATACAGGCTTGTCTCTTGCTTGTGTTTGTGGCTTGGGGTCCAGACACATATGCCACTCCTGCTTCCCCTTTCCATGGGTTTGCAAGGAGGGCAGCGTGTGACAGTAACTTACACAGAGGCATTGGGGTTCCATCATTTCTGTGGCCAGTCTAAAGTCCAACCTGTGTATAAACCCCCTTTGGGGATTCATGATTGTTTGACCAGTGCATGTATAGCATGCATTCTGCTGTGGATATTGGTAAATGTGTATTTTATGATGTTACATCTTCATGTGTTACCTTGCCTGTTTCCATCATTGATACCCTTCACGCTGTATGTGTTACCCTGCCCCCTTTAGCTAGCAGAGACCCACTCAAGATGGAAGGGATCCATGTGGTGGCTTTATCACATTGAGGCACTTGTGAGAGGGGGGGAGTGTAGAGAAGGTCCCAAGCACGATTCACATTCCAAACACCCATTTTCAAGTACCAGGAACATTCATGCCAAAATATGTGACGTATGATGAGCAGATAAACCAGCAGAGAGCCGCAGTTGGGCTCTGTCCACTACCTATCAAAAGAACAGCACCTGTTGAAGTACCACCACCTAAGAAAACCTGGACAGTAAGGTACCCATTGAGAAAGCCATATCGACAAGTGAAACAGGATAACGATTGTCAGAATGCAATCCCTGAAGAAGCTAAAAAGATACTGAAGGAAGATGAATGGTGACGACATAAGAACCAGGACTGACTCACATATAGAAAATATAACGACCAGAGAATGATGAAAAGAGACGAAACACCATGGATAAGTGACACCCTGAGTCTCAAGTGAAATAATGATGCCAAAGGTCAGAAACTTATGCCATGGAACCGCAAGAAGCAAGAATTCATGAGGTTTGCTTAGACTTAGTAGTAAGATAGATTGTGGCAAGCGCCGCCTATACATATCTACCTCAAAAGGAACAATTTCTATAAGTATACTTCCACTATGCACAGGAGCAGAATCAACCAAAGGTTACTGAAGGTCTCAAGAGGAGAGCCCGGCAGCAAGCAAATCGAGAATTAAAGACAGAGAGAAACTCAGACGAAAGCAAATTGTGCCAAGGAGCCAAGGTCGTATCAGCTGAAATAGCCCAACAGTGGATACAATTTATGAAAAGAACAGAGTATCCTGTTCAGAAATGTCAAGATAAGCAACAGACGGCAGATGACTGGCATAATTAAATCAAATACACAAATTGCATGAAGAATAAGACGATTTCACAGTGTCGGAATCCCGTGACCAACCAAGTGAGAAGGGGTGAAACTTTCACACCTACGCTTGGACTTGTGCCATGCAGAGATGTCTTAACTTTTCCAGACCAAGAAGCAGTCTCGAGGCCAAAATACAAAAAACATATTGATACATGACCACTGAAGTGATGATTGATTGTTGCAATCATTGGAGGGAGGCTGGGGTGCAGACGGACTCCCTGCACCTGGCCGGCCATCTGCACGCTGCTAAGCAAGTGGAAAAGTATGAGTGGGGTTGTTGCTAACCCAATCATAGTGGACCAAGTAATCTAGGGTCTTATAGTTAGTAGAACCAATGAGACGTCATACGTTTAGTGACATCTACAGTAGCCATGTTGAAGGAAGGGCTTAGATGCCACACCTGACACTGTTTATCCAATCCCCTCACTCCGTTACCATGTACAGATATAGCACCTATATTAAAGTTACCTTCCTAGAACCAATAGAATTGCATGCCAGATTTTAAGCATTACACGTCAGTGATGATGAGTTTTTAGTATAAATGATGTGTTAATTAAATTAATTGGAGTTGTTGAAGCAAGAAGGAAGATCGAGCGATTGCTGATATTCATGAACTCCCCGTTTTTTGTACTTGGCATTAAACAGACTCCCTTTGCCAAACCGTTGAGTTGTCATTATTGATTTGATGCAAGAGTATTAATCTGCATCCCATCCAACTCGAGGGTGCTGCTGCTCATCTTCAAGTACTATTGGGAAACTCCCAGCTCTATGGGCCAGTTGGGGTGCTAGTGCACATCAGCGTAGGGCCCATTGGCAGTGCATCGCGGACCATATTAACGGCTTGGGATATGAGAGGCGCACAGCAGATGATTGCCAGAAGCGTTGGAATTACCTCCGACCCCGAGCAAAAGGCAAGCTGGCTGCTAAGTTTGCCTCTACTCTGGTGACTGGCAGTTGGACACCATCAGAGGATGAAGACCTCACTCTATATGAGGAGATTGCTGCTGATTTCATCGTAGTGGAGCTGGTCCAATGCGTGGGAGACCTGCCAGATTATGGGTCAATGTCTGGTGAGTGTTGATGCGTGTGTGTCCAGGCCATGTGTTGTGATTGATGGCCAGTTCAGGCTTTGTAATCATGACTGCCATGTGTGACCCATGTGATGTCAGACTGATACATGCTCATAGTCATGCTGACTGTATACGAACCATGTGCTGCACACAGAGGCAATCCTCATCACCACACCTGCTCCCTCCTTCCATGACAATCTCTGTGCTACTTCTCTTGGCCCTATTCTTGCTCCAACCTATGGTTGTGGATTGTCTGTGATGATCCTTCACTCAACACGCGCCTTCTATCATCACATGACTGATGTCTCTGTGAGGTCACCCTGCTATCTGATCCTCCTCAGAGGCATTCTTCCATACCTCACTGTCCCCATGGGACCACTGATTCCTATGGCAGACCACTCAACAGGCTTTGGATGTCTCTGAGTACACCTCTGAGGAACCCTATGCCTCTGGTGCGCAGTCAGAAATTGAACCCTCATTGCTGTAGCAGTTGAGTGATTCTGCTGTGGATGCTGTTCTGTCCGACCCACCTGCAGTGCGGGTAGACCCCTCAAGGGGCCAGTCAGTGTTGGTATGTCCGTCTGTGGTGGTTATGGATGCAGGGTCACGCTCCACACTTCTTGCTCCTGTTCCTGGGCCAGCTTAGCAAGGGAGGAATGCAGTCCTGCAGCCACAGGCAGCGCCATCGCAGCAGGGGCCAGGTATCATTGGGCCTGACAGGTGTGGTTTCCGGCAAGTGGTTTCCGGCAACGCAGTGGCCGTTTGCCACCCGGGAATAGCGTGTGGGAGAATTCCATGTATGCCATTGCCCAGGAACAGGGGGCATCATGTGAGATGATGGCTCAGGGCATGGAAAGGGTGGCCAATTCCATTCTCCCCCCGAAAGGCAGATGGAGCTCCAGCAGCGGGCAGTGCAGTCCACATGCCGCTCCCACAGGCTGGACATGTTGGCCGCCACAACAGGGACCGATGGGCTGAACTGGGGGCTCTGCACACAGCCATGACTGCAGAGGCCCACAGGGATGCCCTAAGGGAAGAGAACACCTTCCTCAGAACTACTCTGGCTGCACTTGAGATGACCTGCAGTAGACAGGAGGAACAGCAGATGGAGCAGCTGACACACAGCATCTCTGCTGAACTCCATGCAACCCTGTAGAAGATCCGTGCATCACGTGAGGCCTTGCATATGGAACTCCATGCATTCCGGGAAGAGATCCGGGCATCACGTGAGGCCTTGCGGGCGGAACTCTATGCAACACGTTAGGTAATGCATGGGGACCTGCGCACCGTAATCATGCAGAATCAGACCTTTCAGGCCTGCATGCTTGCTTCCATTGAGGAGCATACCAGGGCTATGAGTGGTCAGCCTACCTTGCCATGCTCAACTTCTAATGTTACACCAGAGGGTGCCAACAGTGGCGAGATCTCTCCCACCATAGGCTAGCTGTGCAGGCCATGAACCCATGGAAGGGTTTTTCTTTTTTTCTCAACATCCACGCATGTGGGTGTTGAGGTGCACCCTGCACCTCCTCCCTCCTGGGTGGACCCCCACCCTCTGATCCACCATGGCCATTTTTTTCATTTGTTATGTTTTATTATTTTTCTGTCTATTGTGCATTCATGTAACAGTGTGTTGCTTTGTATGGCACCCATAGGCATCCACTGTGTGTCCTGGCTGGGCCTATACAGGCTTGTCTCTTGCTTGTGTTTGTGGCTTGGCGTCCAGACACATATGCCACTCCTGCTTCCCCTTTCCATGGGCTTGCAAGGAGGGCAGCGTGTGACAGTAACTTACACAGAGGCATTGGGTTTCCATCATTTCTGTGGCCAGTCTAATGTCCAACCTGTGTATAAACCCCCTGTGGGGATTCATGATTGTTTGACCAGTGCATGTATAGCATGCATTTTGCTGTGGATATTGGTAAATGTGTATTTTATTATGTTACATCTTCATGTATTACCTTGCCTGTTTCCATCATTGATACCCTTCACGCTGTATGTGTTACCCTGCCCCTTTCAGCTAGCAGAGACCCACTCAAGATGGAAGGGATCCATGTGGTGGCTTTATCACATTGAGGCACTTGTGCTATTGTGATTGGTCACTGTCTGCCATTTTCACTGTTGGGTCCTGTGTTTATGATATGTTATGCTGGTAAATTGATGTTTCTGTGTACAGTTTCTTTTTGATGTGTCAGAGGGAATTGTTTCAGGCCTATTTCCATTTGCCAAAGTGCACTTCGTGACAGTTGTGTCATCTGTTGTGCATTTAATTTTGACTTTTTACATTGCATGCCGGCCGGGTAACATGGGTTTTGGGAGGCTTTAGGTGACATACCACTATTTTGATGTGCTGTTATGCATGGGGTTAGTGGAATACTGCATCTTGAATGTGTGCCTTTTGGTCACAGGGGATTGTGTTGGTTTACGTAGCTAGGGATGCACACAATGTAGCACTTCCAAGGACACATTCTCAGGGTAGTAAGGTAGTGACAGTTGATTGTCCCTTTGTCATCATCGATTGTCACCTGGAATGTGCCAGGCCTGTGTGCACTCCGCACGAGTGGGATTTATGTGAAAAATTGTGCCACAAGCTGGGTACAGGCAGCCCCGCCACTTGCCCTTTCCTCTCCCATGTGAAGCGGGCGTGCATATGGTTGGGGATGTAGGGGCACCACCATGTCCACCAATACGCCCCACCATGTTGGAACATTGTGCAGGACACATGCTGCCACAATGATCCTGCACACTACTGGTGGTGCATATAGTAGCTGTCCACCGGAGCGGTCAGGGGAGCGGAAGCGTGACTTTAGCACTCCGAATGTGCACTCCACTATGTCTCTGGTTGCAATATAGGCTGCGTTGTATCTTACCTGGGGTGGTGTGGCATCATATTGGCATCATCATGTAGGTGCTCAGAGGGTAGGCACTGTCCCCTGGGGAGGTGATAATGGTTGTCATTAGTTGGGTTTGTCTATTTGTCTGTGTGTGACATGCATGCATGCATGTGCACAGGCATTTGTACTCACCAATGAGCCATATGTTGCCATGCCTCCCAGCTTCCAGGTCCCAGTTTAGAGGGGATATTCTGAATATGAAAGTATCCTGGATGGACCCTGGATAATTGTCATATACAGAGGTAATGATTCCCTTGGCATTGCATACGACTTGCACGTTAATGGAATGCCAGTGCTTGCAAATGCGATAGATGTGACCAGTGACCCTAGGTGGACATAGGGCCACATGGGTGCAATCAATGGCACCAAGCACTTTGGGGAAGTGTGCCAACCTGTAAAGGTCCGGGACCACTGACTGCCTTTCTGCAGGTATTCTGGGCATGTACATATGGCTATGGACTGAGGGGCGTGCAGTCATGATTACCAACACCTGGTGCAGGCAGCGTTACTGTGTGGGCTGTGAGACGCCACCAGCTATGGCAGTTGTCTGCTGAAATGACCCAGTGACCACAAAATGCAGTACATTTTCCAAGGAGCTCAGTGCTTGGGAGCACAGGGTGGGTGATGTGAGGTCATCCTCCCACTCAGTGACCAGGTCTAGGATGATATGAGGTGGAAACCTATACCTGCCATAGACCTGGTCATCAGCCATCCCAAAAATGCTGGTCCTAGGTGTTAGGCAGAAACCTGTGCAGTTCCCTTAGGGACCACTGGAAAAAGTTTAAGACAACAGGTGTTGGCAGTAAACCCAATTGGAAGCAGTCTGTACCACCCAGATTTACCTGGTAGCTGTGGCTGAGAAGTCAGACTTCTCTCAAGAAGAGTTAGGCAGTATATAGAGTATACACATTAGGTACAAAAATACAGTAGCACAAGCAAACACTGACCAGAGCTTTGGTATAAAAGTATATAATTATTTATTTAAAAACACACTTGTAAAAATACACTGGCACTAATATGTCAAGCAAGTTCAAACACAGTCACTAGAAATATATACACCTCGCTGATTAATTATTCGACAAGTCTTAGGAAAAGAACACCACTTATTATCAATACAGAGGTTAGCGCTTAACCAAGATGGCACACCAATAAGTATTTAAAAAGGGAGGGAAAAGGCAGAATTAGGAAAGCACACAATACAAACACTTTTAAAAGAACCACAGCAAGTCAAGAAAGGCAGAGTCTACTGTAGAGAAAGAAAGTTCATAGGCCAGGCCCACTCTTGGAGAGAGCAAGGCGGAATGTGCCCAAGATCACACAATTGAAGTACACTTTAAAAGTCTTTGCAGATAGTTCAAAAAGGAGTTGGATCAGTTCGGAAAAGTTGGTTAACAGGTCCCAGGTCACCCCAGGATAGAGAGTCAAGGATTTACGGGACACCTTGAACAGTCTGTTGCAAGGGAGACCAGGTGGGACACAGTACCTGAAATGGTGAAAAAGCTCCAGCGGGGGCAGTTTTTCCGGGCAGCAGGTGCAAGTCAGTGCTTCATCCAGGGGAAGAGAAGATCTCGAAGTAGAGGAAAGCTGGAGGTCGTTGCACTGCCAGGGAAGAAACCAGCCGTGGAGTTTCCCGGTTAAAAGGTACTACCCTTTTATTCGCGGTAGTGCTGAAGCGTGGCTATCCGGCCACCGGGGTGTTTGGCACGGGCGATTCGACCACGAGACGATCCAGGAAGGCGAAAAGAGGGCAAACTGGTTAACCCCACCAGTTCAAAGGAAGAAGACTCTCCAAGAAGAAGATCTTCTCTGTCATTGGGAAGTGGTGAGTTGGTTCTGCAGGGCTCCACCGGTGGTGTCGTCGTTGCAGGTCGCCTCAGCTTCTCCCTCTTCGGATTCTTTAGGTCCTGTGGCGACTTCTGAAGTTCCAGTCCCCAAAGCCCTGCTTTTATGCAGAAAATCCCCATTCATCAGTCCTAGCTGTCACCCAAACATGCTAAGTGGTGAGCCGGGCGGCTCACCACTGGGCCAATCACACAAGGGTGCGACTTGAGTTGCTGAGGCAACTCAGTACAGGGTGCCTATTCCCCCCTCCCACACATCCTGTAGACGCAGACAGAGTGGCACCACTTTTGGAGGCTTCTGTGCAGAAGCCCGCCAAAAGTGGAACAAAGGGCTCGACTTGGGTTGGAGTTACAGAGGCGAACACAAACGCCATTTTAAAACCGAGTCCTGGCAAAAAGACCCAACCGGGGAATAAATATTAAATAAATAACCCGGCGGTATCTTTAACATTGCACCAAAAAAGTGGTGCGTTTAAAATGAATAGAAAAATCCCATAGGAAATATTCTGGTGGAATATTTTGCGTGGTAACCACTGCCACCAGCCAGAAACTCGAAAAACAGACCCAGGGGCAATCTAATTACCCCTAGCAGTACTTCCACAATATGATGGTTTGTACTTGTTCTGTTCACAATTTAAGACTAGTAAAGTCAATGGTGACTTTACTTGCCCTGGGAGGCAGTAGTCAGTTCCAGGGTATGGAGTCTATGTTTGGGGGTCATTATGACTCCCCTGTGTTACTGCACTAAGGGTGCTGTGTAACACACTTACCAAAAACACATGAAACCCTATGGAGCAAAAGACTCCATAGCCCATAAAACACATTACAAAGTCAAAGGACATTCTCAAATCATGCCTAAGAGTGGGAGAAAAAGAGGCTCACTCTTAGCAGGAGAAAAAAATAAACCCCAAAAATCCAGCAAAGCTGATGGGGGACTCACTAGGTTTGGGAAATTAGCCTATACAGAGAATTCTCCCTAAGACTCGCCCCCCCCCCCTCAGACTAAGGGACAGGAGGATTGAATCCACTCCTGGATGACTCTCATACCTCTAGTCGGTTATAAACACCCTAGAGAGACCATCAGCATTTTGGTGGAGACTCCCTGACCTATGTTCTATGGTCAAATCAAAGGTTTTCCTTTGTAAGATATATGACCTACAAACCCTTTGAGGAACATCAGTCTTTTTAAAACTATAGGGGATCTGGTTGACCAGTCCCTCAGAAGTTGGCATAACTTCTGAACCTGTGTTAGGCTTTTCCAAGGGACCCTTATAAAGGATTCCCTTAGATCTAGAGGGGCCTCCAGAGTTCCTCACCACTTCTCTGTTGGGAGAAGGTTGGGTTTTGGGCCTCTTGGTTGGAGGGGAAGGAGATAAGCAAGGTACATGCTTCTCCTTCCTCTTAGATCTACCCTTACCTACTTTAGGAGTTTCACTCCCAAGATTAGGATTTGAGTTGGAGTCTTCGGTAGAAGTTCCAACAGTCTGAAGGTTTTTGGCCTTAGACTTTTCTTTTCTGGTTTTCCACCAGCACTGATAATTACCAGTTCTCTTAGGCCTAGTTAGGGATCTAGTTGGTCTATCAACCTCTTCTTCAGAAGCAGGGGGAGTCACAGACTCTAAAACTGGGGGAATAATGATGGAGCTTGGTTCGGGCTCCCATTTCCCTAACATTTTAGCCTGAAATTTGCTTGAGTCAGAGGTCAATTTACCAACACCAGGGCTTGGAGTGGGGTTCTCATTAGAGGTTCCCACAGGCTTAGAGTGGTTCCTTAAGGTGGCCTCTCTAGCCAATTTGGTTTGGTTCTGGGTCTCCATACTGGGAGGCCTGGGAGTACTGGATAATACTCCTATAGTTCTTAGATCATTCCCCAACAGCACTCTCCCAGGCACCTCAGTTTGAACACTGACAGGAATCATCACTATCATGTTGTTACACTGTATGAGGGCTGGTAGAATTGGAACCATTTGGACAGGGCCTCCCGACATCTTAGTGGGACCTTTGGGTGCCTTAGCAACATCCTCAGGACTGAAAAAGCTTTCATCCACTACTGTTCTGCTGGCCCGAGAGTCTCGCCTGGCAGGAGTATCCTGGCCATTGACAAGAACACTGTCCATATAATAAACTTTAGAGTTTTCTGGTATGGAGTTGTACACACTCCTATTCTGATCACTAACCAGACCCATGGACTCTACTGTTACACTTGCTTGAAGACCCAAAGGTTCTTCAGAAAAGACTTCAAAGTGAGCACTAGCCACTTGGACTTCCTCCTCAGGAGTGAAGGCTATGGAGACTGTGCTGATCCCTGTAGGTTTACCCTTACATTTTGGATCTCCTTTGATATGGTCAGTCACCTTACAGACATAGCATACTCCAAATGCTCTCTGAAAGGGTGGCTTGTTCTGACCTCCTTCTGGTTGTTGACCAGAAGGGCCAATAGCCTGTTGTGGTTTCCCTTGGGGCTTACCCTGGTTATTTTGTTGTTTGGGGCCCTCTTTGGGTTGGGAGGTATTAGAAGTCTCTTGGTTCCCTTTCTGTGGCTGCTTTCCCTCATCCTTTTTATGTGTGACCCCTGAATCCTTGTGAGAAGCCCTGTTGGCAACCCACAAGTCAGCAGCCTTAGCTAGCTTCCTGGAATCAAATTCCTTTGAATGGGTCAAGTGCTGTCTGAGCTCAGGAGAGCAGGCATCATAAATTGACTCCAACATCACAAGATTTCTCATTCCCTCATATGTGTTCACCTTGTAACCCTTAATCCATCCCTCTACGTTTTTCAAACACTCATTAACCCAGGTAGCCCAAGGGGTACCATCATTCTTTTTGAGGGTCCTAAACCTCTTAAGGTACTGGGAAGGGGTCTTCCCAAATCTAGCTATCAAAGCTAGCTTCACACATTCATAGTCCCTTCTATCCACCTCCCCCAACTCCATTACCACATCAGATGCAACAGGGGGAGCCCAGAGAACAACCAGGGAAGTAACTCATTCCCTGGGATGTCCTGGAGCCCATGATTATACTCAAACATAGCCAACCAATCCAACACATCCAACTTAGGCTCATACATACCCACAATCTCTTTAGGCATCCGGGGTCTTTTGGGACTGGAACTCCTAGAGGATCCGGAGAGAGAAGCATTTTCAACAGACAATTTCTTCATTTCTAGCTCATGATTGAGCTCCATTTCTCTGAGCCTTATTTCTTGATTCAGTTCTTGGTATCTTTGTTCTGCTTGAGCATTAAGTCTTTTAAACTCCAATTCAAGTTTCATTTTCTCTAGTTCAAGACATTGAGGACTAATTGTGGGACCTGGTAAAGGTCCAGTAGGTACAGCTGGTAGAGCAGACAGAGGCCTAGGGGGGACAGTCACAGCAGCCTCACCCTCCTCTTCTGGCTCTTCCTCAGGATTATCAATACTTCGATCAATATTAATATCATTACTGTTATCTACATTCTCTGGGAGACTGGGTTCTTCTGAACCATCACCCAGACTTTGGTTTGCTAACAATCTTTCTATGAGCTCCATTTTCTTGCCCTTAGTCAGGAGATTCTTATGCTTACAGAGAACTCTCAAACAATCCGCAGTTTTTGTAGCAAGGGACTCTTGACTATAACTTTCCATAGTTGACAGGTTAGAAAATAAACTTTTTAGTGCTAAGCTTTGTGGTTAGTTGCACTAAGGTATCTATAACCACACTAAAATGTATACTCAACTCAAATCCCACCGCTGTACACCAGTGTTAGGCAGAAACCTGTGCAGTTCCCTTAGGGACCACTGCAAAAAGTTTAAGACTACAGGTGTTGGCAGTAAACCCAATTGGTAGCAGTCTGTACCACCCAGATTTACCTGGTAGCTCTGGCTGAGCAGTCAGACTTCTCTCAAGAAGAGTTAGGCAGTATATAGAGCATACACATTAGGTACAAAAATACAGTAGCACAAGCAAACACTGACCAGAGCTTTGTTATAAAAGTATATCATTATTTATTTAAAAACACACTTGTAAAAATACACTGGCACTAATATGTCAAGCAAGTTCAAACACAGTCACTAGAAATATATACACCTCCCTGATTAATTATTCGACAAGTCTTAGGAAAAGAACACCACTTATTATCAATACAGAGGTGAGCGCTTAACCAAGATGGCACTCCAATAATTATTTAAAAAGGGAGGGAAAAGGCAGAATAAGGAAAGCACACAATACCAACACTTTTAAAAGAACCACAGCAAGTCAAGAAAGGCAGAGTCTACTGTAGAGATTAGAAAGTTCATAAGCCAGGCCCACTCTTGGAGAGAGCAAGGCGGAATGTGCCCAAGATCACACAGTTGAAGTACACTTTAAAAGTCTTTGCAGATAGTTCAAAAAGGAGTTGGATCAGTTCGGAAAAGTTAGTTAACAGGTCTCAGGTCACCCCAGGATAGAGAGTCAATGATTTACGGGGCACCTTGAACAGTCTGTTGCAAGGGAGACCAGGCGGGACACAGCACCTGAAATGGTGAGAAAGCTCCAGCGGGCGCAGTTGTTCCTGGCAGCGGATGCAAGTCGGTGCTTCATCCAGGGGAAGAGAAGGTCTTGTCGTGGAGGAAAGCTGGAGGTCGTTGCACTGCCAGGGAAGAAACCAGCCACAGAGATTTCCGGTTAAAAGGTACTACCCTTTTATTCGCAGTAGTGGTGAAGCATGGCTATCCGGCCGCCGGGGTGCTTGGCACGGGCGATTTGACCATGAGACGATCCAGGAAGGCAAAAAGAGGGCGAACGGGTTAACCCCACCAGTTCAAAGGACAAAGACTCTCCAGGAAGAAGATGTTCTCTGTCGTTGGGAAGTGGTGAGTCGGTTCAGCAGCACTCCAGCGGTCGTGTCGTCGTTGCAGGTCGGCTCAGCTTCTCCCTCTTCGGATTCTTTAGGTCATGTGGCGACTTCTGAAGTTCCAGTCCCCAAAGCCCTGCTTTTATGCAGAAAATCCCCATTCATCAGTCCTAGCTGTCACTCAAACATGCTAAGTGGTGAGCCGGGCGGCTCACCACTGGGCCAATCACACAAGAGTGCGACTTGAGTTGCTGAGGCAACTCAGTACCGGGTGCCTATTCCCCCCTCCCACACATCCTGTAGACCCAGACAGAGTGGCACCACTTTTGGAGGCTTCTGTGCAGAAGCCCGCCAAAAGTGGAACAAATGGCTCGACTTGGGTTGGAGTTACAGAGGCGAACACAAACGCCATTTTAAAACCGAGTCCTGGCAAAAAGACCCAACCGGGGAATAAATATTAAATAAATAACCCGGCGGTATCTTTAACATTGCACCAAAAAAGTGGTGCGTTTAAAATGAATGGGAAAATCGCATAGGAAATATTCTGGTGGAATATTTCGTGTGGTAACCACTGCCACCAGCCAGAAACTCGACGAGGGGGGACTGCACAGTGCCCCCTCAAAAAACAGACCCAGGGGCAATCTAATTACCCCTACCAGTACTTCCACAATATGATGGTTTGTACTGGTTCTGTTCACAATTTAAGACTAGTAAAGTCAATGGTGACTTTACATGCCCTGGGAGAGAGTAGTCAGTCCCAGGGTATGGAGTCTATGTTTGGGGGTCACTATGACACCCCTGTGTTACTGCACTGAGGGTGCTGTGTAACACACTTACCAAAAACACATGAAACCCTATGGAGTAAAAGACTCCATAGCCCATAAAACACATTACAAAGTCAGAGGGCATTCTCAAATCATGCCTAAGAGTGAGAGAAAAAGAGTCTCACTCTTAGCAGGAGAAAAAAATAAACCCCAAAAATCCAGCAAAGCTGCTGGGGGACTCACTAGGTTTGGGAAATTAGCCTATACAGAGAATTCTCCCTAACACTAGGTAAAAATATTCAGGGCCTGGCTATCCTCCTTCTCCTCCTGCGGTGTCCCACCATCACTGCTGCGAGGAATGGTACATTCATCGTAGCTGTATACGCGCATTTGTTGTTTGCGTGCACTTTTATGGTTTGGCTTTGGTGCGCTTCCACCTGCTTTCGCGTGGCATACGTGTTTCCGGGTTTGCTTGAACGCGCCGGTCAGCCCTGTTCGATTCCATGAATAAGTGTTGTTAGCGCACGTGTGGGCGTTGCAAGGATTTTACTGCAATGCTTCCCCGGTAACACCCACATTTTCACGTGTTATTCCCCATTTCACGTGTTCCGCCCCCTTTTTAGGTGTGTGCGCTGGAGGGTGTGCGCCTTCACTGGCCGTATCACGTTGTTTTGAACTATTGAAGTTAGGTATATTGTCACCCAAGTGTGGAATTGGTTGATGCCCGAAGTGGGCATATTGTTGAAGTTGGAACCCTTGAAAGTCAATCTGATTAGTGAGATATTCTGAAGTAGTTTGAAGTGCTTATCTAAATAAATTATCTTATTTTTGTACACCTAGGTTGTTACATTATTTCTGTCTGAGAAAGGATGCTGTGTGGTACCAGTATGCCAAGTGAAGTGCCTATCTGAGGTGAAATATTTCAAAGAGAAATATTTTTCTGTGTAATGTCTTGCTTTCGGTTCTTTTCCTATGTGTATTAGGTATGCATCGATCAAAACGTCTTCACTGAGTATAAAAAGCAAGAAATGGTTGTGTAAGCATGACATGCAATGTGAGAGAGAGCACCTTGAGGCCTGTAATTCATCATTTATAGTGAAAGAAGACCTTATCTATGGTCGCAGAGAGCAACAAACTTTGCTCTGCTCTTGTAGCTCAGTGGATAAAAGCTTCTCCTAAGATTGCATCAGAAAGGAACTAGCTCTCGCAGGGGGTCGATATATATTGAGAGCAGATTACATTACTGGTTTGAGGGTTGGAAGCAAGTCAATTTGCAAAAACTGAAGAGGAACAGTAAATCAGGTTGAGAGGGATTTGTGGCAGAAGGAGGGGGAGAATTGGATGCAGAAAGGTACATCAATTTAGTCTTTGAAGAGTTAAGCATTAAACAACAAAGTGCCATCCAGTGGCGGATTGTAGAGAGATAGTCAACTATTTGAGCAGTAAAGTTGCAACTAAAAGCAGGGAAGGGTAAGAACATTTGAGTGTCATTCACAAAAAGGTAATATCAACAAACAAATGAGCAAGGTCAGGTAGAACTCTATGGAACCTACCACCTGTCCAAGGCCACTACCGATGTGTCAAATGCATGGCCTGCCAGTTCACTGAGACTACTAAAGTATTCACGCACAATGAGGTCTCATGGACCCTACAGGATCACACAAACTGTAACACCAAACAAGTCATATACACCATTCCTTGTCCATGTGGACTTTTGTATGTTGTGAAAACCATGAGAGCTGTGAAGACTAATGTCGGCGAGCACCGATCTTGCATATAAAACAAGGTGCCGGACAAACCATTGGTGGAACACTATGTGAAGAAAAACCACACCCACATGGACATAAAGTGGTGTGTCCTACAGAAAGTCAACACCACCAAAAGAGGTGGAGACATTGACAAAACCCTGACCAGATTAGAACAGAAATGGGTCCACAAACTACGCACTGTCAAAGAGGGTTTAAATATAACTGTAGAGTGGAAGCATTTCCTGTAAAGTAATGTGTAATGATGGATGTCGTGCAACACAACACCCTTCCACAGTAATGTTTTTCCAGATGGTTTTGAGCAATTTTTTCCACCATGCATCTACCCACGGCAGTTTACATATTGATCCACAACCATTCCTTCCCACTCGACATTGTGGATGGGAATCTGCTCTGTAAAGTAATCTGTTCTGTGTTTTTCAGTCAAGCTTTTTAAGGATATGCTTCTGGAAAGTAATTGCCTCTGGAAAGTAATGGAAACCATTTATGTCTTGTAACAATACACTTGTTGTCAACAACATGTTGTTGTGACGAAACACATACCGGAGGCACTGGTAATCAACATACACCTGCCTACAGCAGTGCATTATTGATACTTGACAGAGCACATCGATTGGGACTGATAGTGGCTGACATCACTAACATGCGCCCTTTGTACATGACACCCTATACATGCGTCACACCCATGCATTACTTCCATTGTAGCCCGATTAACTGCCTGCATAGCCAGCACGCAGCAATCACGACGGTCATCCGTTTTAACATGGTTTATTGCCGCGACCACACTGGGCATCTACACACCCCCTCTCTGAGACTTTCTCAGCACACAACCGTTACAACATCCAAACAGGCACTTAGGTAGTCACCCCGCACCAGGGCCGCTGCCTTTAAACATGGTAGATGTCTGCACCTCACACACTTGCATCTTCTGCATCAGAGGCACCGCACCGCCGCAAGAAACATCTCAGCAGCACTACGCGCTCGCGAAAGGTAAGTTTGCACTGCACGCGCTGCGCGCATAGATCCTTGCAGCATCCCTTTTAAACAGTGTGACTCTGCGTTTACAAGCGTCCAGCCGCTCACACTGCTTCAACCCAGGCGGCATGACACGCGGTTGGCACCTGAACCTAGACTTGTCACATCCCACATAGGTCACAGGCGTCACCCAATTACAACTTAGGTTTTAAACTCCGGGGGGACATCCGCCCTTTTCTCTGGGACCTACAAGAGGGATAGCCTCTTGGTGCAGTGTATTAGACACACACAGGCACTTGCGCCACCCGTTTCTTTGCACTTACTTCACCGTGCAGTTTTGATATGGCATAATGACACTCCACTGAGCCTTATATCCCCCTTAAACGCACGGCATCAATCCAGTCTACCACAGTGGGAACGTTAGTAGGTCCATTCTCACCACTATTGCTAGGACCTACACCTTCACCTCTTCCAGCCATTACTTACCACAGGCTCGAGAGTGACCTCACTTACTTTGCGCCAATTAGTAATCGTACCTTTCCATATTCCCCGACACGTAAGACTGTGCCTTTTTTAAACAAGATGACGAATCCATCCTTTGGAAGTGGATCTTCCCACTTCAAAGTCTGAGCCACTGAGCTCCTCGGATTCAGTAAGCACCGGTATCTGCCCCGCATAGTATTCATAACTTCTTTCTGCTAGACTCTGTCGACCATCTACATCCTGACACGTTCTTTGTATGTTTCAATCCTACAGACTACATAAGATACTTCACTCGTAAAGACACTCCTGATGAAGGCCTACACCACTAGAGCTCACCTAGCTCCACGCAACATGGCCGAAACACTGTTGTGTTGACATGTTGTATATGTTGTTGTTCAACTTTGATTGTGCCCACACCCAATGGGCGACCTTTCTGTCTATGATTCCACTGAATTCTCTAAGCTTCATTCCCAAGGAACCTATAGAGAATGAACAAACTTAAGAATTACATGTCTCAAATATTAACTACTTGATTGTTTTAACTCAGGTACTACATTCTGTACGTCCTCAATGTTGAATGTCCTATGTTTTTGAAATTATCAGTGTATTACTACACCAACTGCACTTTAAATAAAACCTTTTTGCAGAATATAGTTTCGTAAGAATTCTGTGTCCACCCACACATGGGGTGACCCACTCAGGGTTGTAGCAGTGGTCTCTCCACAGCAGACAGATCTACCTGACCTTGCTCATTTGTTTGTTGATTTACTATACCCACCTGGGCAGAGCAAGGCAGTAACCAGGTACCCTTCTGAATATTATTCACAAAAAGGTGACAGGAGAACCCAAATGCAGAGATCAGTTATCCAAGTGAGGAAGAGTATATGGTGAATACTGGGGAGACAAGGGCAGAGCCTTAGGGAATGCCAACTGGGAGGTATGTTGTATCAGAGATGGATGTGTTCCACAAGATGCAGAAGACTGATGAGAGAGATAAGAGGCTACCCAGTCCAGGGAAGTGTCCTGGAAACCGAGGTTGGTTAGGGTCTAAAGAAGAGTGGAGTACTCCTCTAACAAAGGTAGCCCAAAGGTCCAGAAGGTGTCGGATTGAGAATGGTTAACAATGAGGAGCAAAGGCAAGAATGTCAGAGAGGTGGTTTAGTGCTGATTCTGTAACATGATAGCTGTGGAATCTAGATTGTAGAGAGTCCTGGAGGTTATTAGTGCCAAGATAGGAGGAGGGACTGTTGAAAACAAGTTTTTTAGGATTTTATAATGGTGGTGGGAGGAGAGATCCAGTCCAGTAATTAGCAGAGTTATTGAAGTCAGCAAAGGGCGTCTTAAGGATTGCGAGGTCAGTTGCTAAAATGAAGCAGGCTGGGAAGACACAAAAGAAAAGAGAGGGCTAGAAGAGGGCACAGAGATAGAAGAAGCTGAGCTCTCAATCTCTTTTTACCATCTGCAGAACCCACAGGTCAACAGCAGATGGGGCAGTGGGTGCCAGTTCATCAGAAGCTGGAAGGAAGTGGTACAGATAGGAAGGGGAGGGGCAGAAAGAAGTGGAAGTCATAGAAAGGTGGTTATGGTGGCATGTTTGGGAGAATTCGCACCCAAGTGCTAAATTCCCTCTACCTTAGAGCCCTCCAGCTCTTTTGCTACTTTGAACTTTTCATTTTGATGTGTGTTTTACTTTTGTGTTCTTTGGATATGGAGTTTTAAACAACTCCGTAGGCATTATCCTTTTCTTGTGTGTCACACAGCACTTTCAGACTCCCCAAGGTTTAAAAACCGTCTCTGGGACTGACTACCTTCTCCCAGAGCATGTAAAGTTAAATTGACTTTGCCAGTCTTTTTAAATTCATAGACCCAGCACACACTATCTTCCTACAGAGTGCTGGAGTGGTTGCCTAGCATCCCCTGTGTCTAAACACTCATGTAACAGTTAAATGTCACCCTTTCCTCGTGAAATGGCTGGTGGCAGTGGTTTTAGAACAAACTACAATTTTTTTTCCCCGACCGAGAACAACGGTAGCTAAAAATCAGGCCAGCCATGTTTTTCAATATGGCGCCCATGACCCCTCTGTAAAAACAGACTCCGGTCTTCTTTTTTCACCCTTTCATTTAGGAAAGGTCCTTCTTGTGTTTGACTCTGCGTGCCAAACCAGCTTTGGTCCCTTGGTTCGATGCCCTTTGGCGGGCTTCATTGCTGAAGCCCTCCTCTGGTGCCTGAGTGTCTGAATGCACTCTGGTGTGTTTGGCTGGCTGACTGTCCGGCAAGGACAGCCACCCCGCTAGGTGAGTGACAGCTAAGCTGGAATGAATGGGATAAACCTGTTTAAAAAGCGAGTCTCCAGGACTGGAAGGCAGAGTCGACCACTGGAATGAAAGTACCGAAGACGAGCTGAAGGAAGACGACTGCTACAAATCCTGGAACATTGGTTTGCACGGTGAAGCCCTGCTGCAGGTCCGAATTGCCTGAAACTCCATCGACAGAGATGTCCCTTCAAGGATGACTTCTTCCCTTGAGCCGGTGGGAACAACCAACTCGTAAACCACCTGGACACGATCTCCATAGTGGTCAAATTTTCATCAGAGTGCTGCTGAAAACCGGATAGCCAGTGAGAAGGATACCAGTTTGTGGACTTAAAGACACTCACACCTTAAAACCGATACTTAGCCAAGCTTGTGGTCTCTTCCCTGGGCAGTGCTGGAACCTCACGACATCCTCCTTCTTGTCCCCACGACTGAAGCTCAGGAACAGTGAGATCTGCAGGAACTGCCAGGAACAACTGCCTCAGCTACAGGTTTTCTTCATACCTAAGGTACTGTGCAAACGCGGTGTGGAAATCTTTTCTGTCACGGTGAAAGTTTGTGAAACTTTCCCAACTTTAGAGTCTTGTTCTATCCTAATCCGACATTTAACTCTTTTTCTGGCAAACTACTTCTTCGAAGATTGGCAAAGACTTAACCGTTTACTACCAGAACTGTGCTATCCTATACAAGACACTGAACCATTGACTTTGGCCCAGGCCTATTGAATTGAATTGCCTGTTTTAGTGAATTGAAACTATCTGACCTGCCTATGAAAGTAATTGTGCTTTAATTATTTTTAATCTTTGTCTTTTTACCCCTTTTGAAAGTTACTGAATTGCCATTTTGCTCCCACTTCAGGGGAGCCTAACTTGTTCTGAAACATATTGGTTGTGTACTTTAGTGTATTATAGTGTGATATTGAGCTGCTTCTTACTAGTGGAATGTTTTCCAATTGACTGTGTAAATAAATGTATATTCTTTTACCAAGAAACCTTGAATAGTGTATGGTTGAACTACTGTGATTGCAAGTACTTTATGTAACATCGTGTACTGCTCTCATCCCTCTTGAGATGACATAACTGTGTAGTACAGGCTTGTACCAAAGGTGAGATTGTGCTTACACCTGCAGTCTTAATTGTGTGTAGTGTTCCCAAAGGTTATTGCATGTAATTCTGCCTAACATTGTACAGTTATTTTCATTTTTAGAAGAGAAGCAGTTGTCAAAGTCATTAGGCGAGGGAATAGGAGTTAACCTTAGGTGAGGAGGAATCTGCATGGCTTGTAGTGTGCAGGGGCGTTTGTGTGGCTGCTCCCATAGAGAGGTAGTTAGAATAAAGTAGGATGTTTTGGGAGAGTTGAGGGATGTGGCAAAGGAGACAAGGGCATTCTTTAAGGCAAGGGGGAGAACTGGGTCTGTTTTTTTATGCCACTTATGGAGGTGACGTTGCATTGCAGTTTTGAGGAGGTGAATTTGAGAGGTGTTCCAGGTCGTAGGGTGAGTGTTATAAGGGGCAAAGGTTTGAGAGGGATAGTGGTGGTCAAAAGCAGAGCAGAGACCTATGTTGAAGTCATTGAAGGCAAGTTCAATAGAGGAGGCCTGGGATGGGGCAAGGGAGAAATGAGGGCTGGACATAGCTAGGAAAGGGGTTAGGGAGCCAAATTTAGTTTACATTTGGAGATTGTGTGGTTGGGAGAGGGGAGAAAACATACGTAAATGGATGTAAATTAGTAGGTGAGGGGCTGATGTTGAGACATTATTTATTTGCTTATTTACAGGAAGGAACAATGCTCTTTTGATCACAAAAGAACATACAATAGATAAGAAATCAGATTTGACGGGAAGCAGTGAGCTTCTTGCAATTGGTTGAGTTTGAGTGACATTCTGACCAGGTTGTGGAGTGGAGTATATGGAACAATCACCGGGGACAATACGTGGGTGGACTTACATAGATTAAAGACAATCAACATTACACATTTTTAAGTGCAGGTAGGTAGTGCGGCCAGCTGTGTGAGGGATGTGACTGTGCTCTAGCACCTTGAAGCGTCTTCTTTGTGCTTGATGGAATTACCTGTAATTATCACAGACCTAATAATTGGACAAACCAAAGGAAGCTGGTAAAATACTGCTTTAATCTCAATGAAAGAAAGCAGGGCACTATAACAGCTATCAAAGTAGATGCTCAATGTTCACAACTAAGTTTGCTTGCACAGACTTTATATGCTTTCACATATGTCTTTTACAGCGTCATCCTACGTGGCATTTCATAAAAACGTAATGCCGGGAGGGATTGGATTAGGGATACATATCTACTTATAGAATTATATAAGTGTTACTATCTCATTGGCTGACCCTTGTCTGTAGGACACGCCCTGAGCTACTTCTACGTACGTCACATACTTATTAAAGCAGAGAATATGGCAGCGGGATAATAACTGCAACATTGTTTATGAAAGTGCGTGGCAGGCCTTTTAATTGGTTGGCAACCCTATCCAACCTTGGACGTTCAGCTAATTTTTGCAGCAGGTGAACAGAACGAAACCTAGGTGTTGAAGATGCGTCAACTTGTTCTCTGTTTTTCCAATTAGTCCATCACATGTCATCGAGATAATCTTTAGCCAAGGTCTATCGTTTGTAGTTGACCTCGTAGTCTGCTCACTGTCCTGGGACATTCAATGGAGTGTGAGCACACCACTATCTTAACTCAAAGCTCTAATGAATAGTCTTTGCTTTGAGTTCTTCATCACGTGTTAAGAGACCACGATTCTGTCCATTTCAGCCTCTTAAGTATTGCTATTTGATTTAATTAAACAGGGTGCCATTACCCTCTGTGGCTTTAGAGACTTGATCACTCCACCTCACATAGGCTTTTGCATTTATAGGTGTCCAATACTTGGCATCAACAAATGTCCTTGCCCTCCCAAACTTAACAGAAATATGTCTTATGCACATGGTCTGTTCATTCGACTCCCTTTGTGACTTGCACCCATCTCTTGAAATAGCTTCCTTGACTTCAGGCCAACGTACTCCCTTTGTCTTTACAAGAAAACAGCTTCTTTGTTAATTATTCAATTTGCAATCCTAAATTCGTATTTTGAAGTAGCTGGGTTGATACTTTAACACAAGCCGTCGTCCGTTTTCTTCCATTGGTCATCCTAAATGTTATATATATATATATATATATATATATATCTTTTTAGCAAGCTTCTATATGCTTTTCCTACCTTGCATTACAGCGTATTTGTAGTTGCTAGTCAGCAAATTACTTCATCTTCTTTTTCTCACGATAACTTCATCTTTTGGTACCTGTTTCTCTTAGTGCTTCTGTTACATTGTGAATCTTAAGTATTTTCATATTGTTTTGGCTTAGGCTTAAATATTTTCTTTATGACATAATATTGTTGTCGTCCGACTTTTATTCAGAGTTCATCCATAATTCCCATAGCCGCATCCTAGCACTTCGGAAATGGAAATCCTTCTTGGTACCTCCCTTCCATTGCCTCAATTTGAGGGTGTCTTCTGAATGGCTGTTGGAGGGAATATAGTCTTTCATACAATCTACGCGGTATGGACATGTCACATAAACGCGTCCATGGGTTCCCAATTGTAACTCTTCGACTGATACTCCCATAACACAGTGGTAAGGGGGAGGGGACTATAGAAGAGGCATCCACCTGCTCTTCTACATGACCATGATGGATGAAGTGCTAGAGTGGAGGCAGCGAAAATGAGGGACAGAGCCTGGTTACAGGCAAAGGAAACATGTTAGCTAGAAGGCAAATGAGTGGTAGGTTAAGAGGGTAACTCAGAGGCGAGAAGGTAGGCTTTTAGTTTGGCTTTGAACAAATCAGCGTGGACTGTTTCTTTGATGTCCTGGGGAAGAGAATTCCATGCAAGTGGAGCAAGAGGAGAGAAAGAGCAGAAATTAGAGGAAGCACAGGGAGGACGAGGTGCCACAAGGTTAGTTGAGAAGGCGGAGCAGAGATTACGAGATGGCTTGTAGAGTGAGATGGAGGAGGAAAAATATACTGGTGCCTTACGTGGATAGATTTGTGAACCAGGAGAAGAAATTTAAATATGGTCCTGTTTTACATCGTCAGCCATCCAACCTGGTAACAGTACAAGGAAGTAAGTGTGAAGAGATGGAGTTCAAAGACAGTCCTAGTAGCACAGTTTATGATCTTGTGGAGAGGATAGAAAGCATAATTGGGGAGGCCACAGAAGATGCTGGCACATAGTCCAGTTTAGAGAAGACAAGAGTGGTGAAGGGATGCTTGGCGGTGTAGAAAGAAGGAGGTTGCTGGATTTTGCTAACATTTAGGAGCTTGAGGCGAGCCGCTGTTGCAGTTTTGGAAATGAAAGTAGAAACTGTCTGAGAAGAGCCATACATGACCCTGGGATTTCTAGCTGAAGAAGAGCAGGTGAGAGTGTGGTGGAGAGGAAGACAAGGTCCAGAGATGTGCCATGAAAGTGAGTGGGCAGATTGTCATGAGATGAAAAGGAGTGGTTGGAGAGAATGGAGAAAAGTTGGAGGGTGGGTAAGTGAAGTCAAAGTGTCAAAATTGCTACCAACCGATTTGAGACTACATGAAACTTTAACAAGCAGGATATCATATTGTAAACTCTTTGTAAGCTATGTATTTATATGACAACCTGACTCCTATTTTTGGGAAGTTATGTTGCCTTTTTCTGTAGTTCAAAACATCCAAAGTGTGTCTGACTGAAACACTGACTACAATATACACCAAACACAATGTGACAGTACTGTAAGCAACTGTCTAGGCACGTGGATTTCTAATAAGGATATGAGACACGATACAGGCGCCCAGTTTTCACATTCATTCTTGGGTCACGTAACATGGTTTAATCATGCTCGGGTAACATTCTTCAGCTGTATTCAGAATGTCTCCTCCCGCAGATATGACGTCCTTCACCTGGTAAAACGTGCTCGCTTCTCCTCAGCGGCACATTGAGCATAATATAAGTGGCATGCTGACACCACAGATGGCTGCAATCTACCTGCGAACTGCACTGACATTTTGTTCAGCCTCAACATTGCAGGTCAGAAATTACATGCATGCTGTCCGTTTAAAATGTACGCGTCTTGTGGTGCGCCCCGTGTTTATTACCAAACCGAATACGGAAAGTCAACTGCTGATATGTTGACATTGTGACGGATACGCAGTCTGGTTGGTGCAATGGTGCTGGTTAGTTTATTACGTTTTGCCGTAATATTGTACTGCTGTTAACAATACTTGTAATGGTTCTTTTTTATCGCGTTTGCTCCGTATAGAAGTTTTGAACTATGTTCGTCTTATTGTAAGCAGACAATAATGACCTGCTTTGATTCGCTTTATAAAATATGCCTGGCTCTCGTACTGTCTATTTCTTTTCACACCTATTTCCTTTAACTGGGATTACCAGGCAAAAAGATCATGCCATCTATGGACGCTAGACCCCCATACGGTGGGCACCAGTCAAAATATTAAGGTCATGAAAATAAAGAGTGGACAAGCAAAGAGCTGAGAACGTGGGTCTAGTGGGGAAAGTGGTAGTGGGTGGAGATGGGCATTAGACAAGGAGGGAGAAGCACTAATGCGGGCGGAGGTCGGGCACATGTAGTTCTCCAATGGTAATGCTGAATTTCATGCACATTTGTAAGGACAGTTTTGTTTTTTTCTAACAGAAAAAAAGGATTTATTTTCTATTTTTTGGCAAAATGTGTTATATACTTCTATACATGATAGTTGAGTGATGTATTATGAAATTGTGATGCTATGATCTCGTGATGGATAGGTATGTGTCTCGACTCCAAAGAAAGCTTCAAACCACATAAACTGTAGCAAACAAGTCTAGTACATTTTAAAGATAACTATTTCTGAGATGTCATAACACCTTCCTAACAACAATATCGGTAATACTAACAACCACAATACTGTAATAGTTGTATATAGCTCTTTGTGTCGAATTTCGTCCACGTCCGCCCACGTCCAAGCTATGCAGTAATCGGTGTTATTGTTAACCAATTTATTCACACTATTTTCGCGGACCTTGTTTCTTGCTGTCATGGGCCAACACATGTATGCCGATTGTAAATATGTTGATAGTGAATTTAAGCGGTATGCAAGTGTCTGTTGTCAGATCCATGTGTTGTCACGAGTTCCCAGGCCTTTCACACAGTTTCAAAGGGTGAAGGGGACAATGCCTACATTTCCTGAGCAGGACACTTCTGTCTGCAGCATTCCCCTGGTTTCCTAATATTGTTGAATTGTGTGTGCTTCCTGTTTTGTTTACAATTAGGTTGCCAGACTTGCTCCCTATGCTCCTTCTGGGGGGAGCCATACCAAAGAATTTAGTTGTTCACCCCAAAAAATGCTTTATTACATGGGTTTCTTTCTAGTATTTGTTCCTTTGCCTAGAAAAATCTTATCAGTCTGATTCGAGATTCTGGATATTCACAACTGATTGCAACACTCAAGATTTCATGTCAAGGCGTGATTGATCTTCTATTTAAGCAAACTCCTTTTATCTTCTGGCTCTAGAAAAAAAAGAGTCTCTACTGTCTTGTCTCACTGCTCGTCCCTCCTAGATGCCCAGCAAGCAAAAATAGCACCACACGGTGGCAGAGGTGGGCTTTGCAAATGCCTCATAACAAAACCAATTCTAAGGCAGTAGCACCCTGGAGCCTATCTCATGCGCAAAAGGGAATTACCATAATAAATGGCCTCGGACCCAAATAACCGGACAGACTCAAAGAATATAAGTAATACTTTATCTTCAGCTTCAAATAAAGTAGGGAAACCTGGCAAGCATAACAAGTCACAGATTACTCACTCTCCGTCACTTTTACATTATTCAAAGACTTTATACTTCAACTTGCATCAGCTATGATGTCATCCTGCGTGGCAAACAGTACAACCTATCGAGGGGAGGGATTGGTTAAGGGAACATATGCACCTATAGTAGGTACATGTTTTAACACCATTGGCTGCCCCTTATCTGTTCGGCACGCCTCAAACTACCTCTAAATACTCTAAATACTTATAATACAGATGATAGAGAAACAATAACTGTCCATTGGCCTGTGCAACATTGTATAGTATGCTGCTACATAACCACTCATGATTGGTTGGCATACTCTCCCAACCTTGGACATTTGACTCGTTAGCAGTACTTAAGCAAAATGAAACCCAGGTGTGGGGAACAACATCAGTCCACTGCTCACTTTGGTCAATTAGCCTACCATCTCTCATCAGTTAGAGCATGAGTCATGGCTTCTCCTTTGTAGTTGACCTTGCTGGCTGTTCTCTTTTCTGGGACTTTTAAGGGAGTGTAGGTACATTGCTATCTTCAGTTGAGGCTTAATGAATAAGACCTTGTTTTCGTCCCTCACATCATGTGTCAGTAGACAACGAATGTGTCCATTTCAACCTTTTATTTACTGCTATTTGATTCAATTATACTGGGTTTCATTACTTCTCTTGGCCTATGGAGACTTGGTTGTTCCATCTTACATGTGCTTTCTGCCTCCTTAATTATCAAATACTTGGCACTTGCAAATGTTTTTGTTTCTGCTTCATCTAATAGAAATATGTCCTTGGTTCATAGCTTATCCATGTTAACTCCCTTTGTACCTTCCAATTAATTCTTGATGTGTCATCCCCAGTCTCAGCCAAACAGATATTCATTGTTCTTTGCACGAAAACTGTTTCCTCAGTGTATTTCAGCCTTGCAGCGCTGGTTTGTCTTCTGAGGTCGTTTTGACACGATCCGACGTCCCTCTTTCCATCAGGCCCACTTTCCTCACTTTATAGTTTCTACTGCAGCAAGCCTTTACGTGGCTCATCTACCTTGCGTTTCTCATGTACATTCACTACTCATCTGCTTACTTATCTTCTTTGTTGTATATGATTTGTTTGTCTCCGCATACACGTTTCTCTTATTACTTCAGTTACATTATCATTCTTTAAGTATTCATCTATCTTTTCAGTGCATTTTAGTATCTCCTCTTCATGCCATCACTTTGCTGTGGTCTGATTTCATTTATAGCTCTTGTATGTCCAATGGTGTATGCCGACATCCTTCCACCACCTCAGTACGAGGCCAGATACGATACGGCTGCTGTCCAAGTGCATAACGTCTCTCATATCTTCGATGCTGTATTGGGATAATACTTGGTGACATGCACAGGGTCTTCCTGCTTTGCCTCCAGTATGACAGAGGTGAGGGGGCAGACACTAGAGATGGCGTCAGCTGCTTCTCTACACTCCTATTATGCTCTGAACCTGTTTCTTTATTCTGAAGCAGCAAGAAAAGCAATCGTCACCATCTTGAAGTGTCTGCAAACCACAAACAGACCATGTGCATAAGACATATTTCTGTTAAGGTTGGGAGGGCAAGGACATTTGTTGATGCCAAGTATTGGACACCTATAAATGCAAAGGCCTATGTGAGGTGGAGCGATCAAGTCTCTAAAGCCACAGAGGGTAATGGCACCCTGTTTAATTAAATCAAATAGCAATACTTAAGAGGCTGAAATGGACAGAATCGTGGTCTCCTAACACGTGATGAAGAACTCAAAGCAAAGACTATTCATTAGAGCTTTGAGTTAAGATAGTGGTGTGCTCACACTCCATTGAATGTCCCAGGACAGTGAGCAGACTACGAGGTCAACTACAAACGATAGACCTTGGCTAAAGATTAGCTCGATGACATATGATGGACTAATTGGAAAAACAGAGAACAAGTTGACGCATCTTCAACACCTAGGTTTCGTCTGTTCACCTGCTGCAAAAATTAGCCGAACGTCAGCCACCTCCAATTAAAGACGGCCCTGAAACCTTTTCTTCACTCATAAAACTCCTGAGCCTGCATCAGGCCTCCTACATAAACCTTGGCCAGTCCCAGTGGGCACGCAGAAGCAAGCATCCACCTAACTCACAGTGCATAGAGCACTAAGCCACACCAGTTGGCCCCACAATTTCCCAATAACGTACTTTTGTAGTTTCACACAAACATAGCACTAAATACTAAGAGAATACACTTGCCTTATGTCGGGAGCAGGAGCCACAAGAGAAGAGGAGTAGTCTGGAATAATGGAGCAGGATATAAGTCTAGAAGGGCAGACTTTAGACCTAAACTAAACTGGAAGAAAGGATTGTGGGTGCAGCAGTTCTGAAGTTTCTTATTGCAAACAATTGCCTTTTATTGTTATCCATAATACTCACCTCAGTGCTAATAATAGAATAACAAATGTCATAACTAATCAGAATTAATGCCTCGCGTGTGTGTTGACCTCCGTTGCTTCTTCCAATATACACTAATATAGACACTAATATGGGGACTATATCCTATCCTCACATTAACTACTCTTCAAGGATATTTAAGTGCAGCCTCCTCTTTCTGCATTTTCAGGGTACCAGCTGCATATTAGTTGTTAGTAACATCTGCAAGAGCGGATCCCCCATTCCGGGTCTTCTTCAATGTTTCTTCTTTGCTTATGAACAAATGCATTGAAAATATGAATCCCGAGGATTAATTAGCATGCTACTCTCAAGGTACGGCATATTGCTGTCTGGAGGTCACACGGACAGGTGCCGTTTGCAACCTATTGTAGGGGAATAAAACCTGCAGCTCTCCAGATGTTTTGAGCTATGAGTCCAGTCCCATGTTCCCTTACCAGTGCCTATACCGGCTGGCCTGTTGAGAGCTGTAGTCTGAAACATCTGGAAAGCCAATGGCTGCAGATGGTATGCTCACATTCGTCACATACGAATACGACCCCATGAACACCTCATCACCCTCAACACCTCATCACCTCACCACCCATAGGCCGGAATGTGCTAGCCAAGCATATTCCGGCCTAGCTGCTCACATAGGTGTTCCTCAGGCCTAATGCAGCCAGATCCCAGTCTGGGTGTCCACCCACCAGACTGCCCACATCCAACTGATATCCTCATCACCACACCTATTGCTAGGAAGCAGCTATCATACGACAACTACACCAGCTGCACACATATCTGGTGCACCCACGCACCATACAACACTATCTCTACTGACCTGAACTATGGTTCCCGAGGGCGTTCAACCTACCAGCGCTTTGAGGTCATACCAACGATATATAAAGCGCTATATAGATGCCAAGTAACATAACATAACAGTGCCGCTAACGACAGGGGCTATGTATGAATGGATGCATGTTTTGTTGCTAGAATGGGGAGATATCAGTACCCGGAAATTAACAAGTGATGACCAGTGGCCTCCTAGACTGTGGCTTTGGATATCAGCGGACATCAAATTCTTGCCCAGACAATCCTTCTCTGCTGCTCACGGCTAAACTAGCCCTCTCACCTAACTGCACCATAAACTTCTTTATCACCTACAGACCACCAGGATCACCCCTAGACTTCCAAAAACAACTCCTCCAAAACATAGGCAACAACCTCAAAAGCACCACCAAAAGCATCCTTCTAGGGGACTTTAACCTTGGTTTAGCTGACCCAAAGGACAAAGCAGCCGCTAATCTAGCCAAATAACTATCAAACATGGGGTTCGAACACAAAATTACTGCCCCCACTCATAACAAAGGCAGATCCATTGACTGGCTAGCGGATCACAACTGCTCATCTGCAATTACCTCCATCTCGGCCCTCCCATGGACGGACCATTACCTCATTCAATTCTCCATTCCTACCACGCCTAATCATAAAACCTTAACTCATGCCCCACCCGCTAAAGTAAGAAGCTCCAAAAAACTCACTGCTTCCAACCTCGCCCCTCTCCTCGACATCCCTGAACTCAAGCCTCCTTTCATCCATGACCCTACCTCTCTAGCCAACATCTACTCCAGCACACTCACTCAAGCCATCGATCTCATTGCCCCTCTAGAAGAAAAAAAAGGGAAAAAATCAATGCACTGCAATTCATGGTTCACTGAAGAACTATCTGACCTTCGCACCAAGAAACGCAAAGCCCTATCCAGATGGCAAGCAGCACCTAATCAATCCTCACTTAAAGATTTTAAAGAGATCTCCTTGACCTACAAAAAAGCCATATTCCATGCTAAATCCGAATCCTACAATCAGAGAATTATTAATGCCAGCTCCAAATCAAGAGAAATATTCTCCATATTCAAAGAACTCTCCACACCGGCCTCCGTCCCAGATGAAATCATCAAGGATGAAGCCTGGTGCACAGGCATCCAGGCTGCCCTCCTCAATAAAGTTAAAACTCTCCAAGACAAAATAGCCTCACAACGCAAAGCCCTCAACACCCCCATTTGCTCACCCACACTCTCCACCAATAACTCTCTCTCACAAACACCCCTCTTTGCCTTTAGAGAAGTCTCAGAAACAGAAGTTAAAGACCTCCTCAAAAAAATTAAACCTTCCACCTGCAAAGGGGATATCTGTCCACCTTCATTAATCAAAGAGTGCTCAGAATCCCTCACCCCCATCATTACAGCCTTCATCAATGCCTCCTTCGCATCTGGAACTGTACCACAATGCCTAAAAGAAGCTTGGGTCCGCCCGCTCCTGAAAAAACCCTCTCTCGATCCTTCCTCCCCTAACAACTATCGCCCCATCACCACCGTCCCCTTTCTCCTCAAAATCCTAGACAAAGCCGCACACAATCAAATCCAACACTACCTGGAAACCAACTCCATCCTAGGCAAAAGACAATCAGGCTTCCGCAAAGGCCATGGGACGGAAACTGCCCTTCTAGATTTAAAAAATCAAATTACCAAAATAATGGACACAGGCAAACCTGCTCTCCTCCTTCTGCTCGACCTCTCTGCAGCATTTGACTTGGTCGACCACAGCATTCTCACATCTCACCTCCTCAATGCTGCACACTTCTCTCACAAGGCTACCACTTGGATCACATCCTTCCTTGAAGGTAGGGCCATGAAAGTGTACTCGGACCAGGACAGCGCCCCCCCCACCACTATAAACTGTGGTGTCCCACAAGGATCCTGCACTGCTCCGACCCTCTACAACCTATTCACCAAACCCCTCTTTGACTTACTGGACTCCCTCAACATAGCGTACACAAACTACGCAGATGACACGCAAGTTCTCCTCCCCCTCTCCGGAGACTACGACCTAGACTCAGAAGCCCTCCTCAAAATCTACTCGACCATCCAAACCTGGATGGCTATCAATGGTCTTTGCCTAAACGGAGACAAAACCGAAATCATCATCCTAGCCCACAACGAAACACTAACCAAACTTAGCCCCAACTATTCTCACATGTTCATCGACAATATTAGCATACCTGTCTCCTCCGCCGTCAAGACCCTAGGAGTCTACCTTGACGCCACACTCTCAATGACAAGACAAACCAGCGCCATCGCCTCAGCTTCTGCTCTGACTACCAAACTCATCTACGCCATAAAACCCTACCTCACCACGCCTAACTGCCTCTCCATAACCAGAGCTACCATAGGAGCCAGATTGGACTACTGCAACGCCCTCCTGGCAGGCACATCGTCAAAGAACCTAAACAGACTCCAAATAGTGCAAAACAATGCCCTCCGCGCTGCACTACACATTCCCAAAACTGAACATATTTCACAGGCCAGAAGACTTGTCCACTGGCTCCCAGTTAAGGAAAGAATCAACTTTAAAATCCTTACTCTCACACACAAGTGCATCAATCATACAGCACCCCCCTACCTATCTGAAACTATAACTAAGAACTCTTCCACCCGTCCCAGAAGAAGCCACCTTGCCAACCAACTCCGAGTACCCACTGTAAAAAGAGCCAAAGCCGGCGGCATTGGCTTCCCACACATAGCTCCTAAGCTCTGGAATGCCCTCCCTAACGCACTCAGAGCAGAACCCTCTCTGTACTCCTTTCGCAAATCTCTCAAAACCACTCTATTCAACTAACTCCATCCTTCCTTCACCCACTCCAGCTCGCACACGTCTGTTTCGAAATATGTCTGATACGTAACGTGCATTGTAATGAAAACTGCTTTGTAATGAAAACTGCTTTGTTGTAACCACCTTCCTTCTACGGTAACCAGACTATGTATGTCCTCATGTAACAGCGCCACGATGCCCCCGGGCTGATGTGCGCTCTAAATAAATCCGAATAAATAAATAAATAAATAAATATAAGTGTTACTATCTCATTGGCTGACCCTTGTCTGTAGGACACGCCCTGAGCTACTTCTACGTACGTCACATACTTATTAAAGCAGAGAATATGGCAATGGGATAATAACTGCAACATTGTATATGAAAGTGCGTGGCAGGCCTTTTAATTGGTTGGCAACCCTATCCAACCTTGGACGTTCGGCTAATTTTTGCAGCAGGTGAACAGAACGCAACCTAGGTGTTGAAGATGCGTCAACTTGTTCTCTGTTTTTCCAATTAGTCCATCATATGTCATTGAGCTAATCTTTAGCCAAGGTCTATCGTTTGTAGTTGACCTCGTAGTCTGCTCACTGTTCTGGGACATTCAATAGAGTGTGAGCACACCACTATCTTAACTCAAAGCTCTAATGAATAGTCTTTGCTTTGAGTTCTTCATCACGTGTTAGGAGACCACGATTCTGTCCATTTCAGCCTCTTAAGTACTGCTATTTGATTTAATTAAACAGGGTGCCATTACCCTCTGTGGCTTTAGAGACTTGATCACTCCACCTCACATAGGCTTTTGCATTTGTAGGTGTCCAATACTTGGCATCAACAAATGTCCTTGCCCTCCCAACCTTAACAGAAATATGTCTTATGCACATGGTCTGTTCATTCGACTCCCTTTGTGACTTGCACCCATCTCTCGAAATAGCTTCCTTGACTTCAGGCCAACGTACTCCCGTTGTCTTTACAAGAAAACAGCTTCTTTGTTAATTATTCAATTTGCAATCCTAAATTCGTATTTTGAAGTAGCTGGGTTGATACTTTAACACAAGCCGTTGTCCGTTTTCTTCCATTGGTCATCCTAAATGTTATATATATATATATATATATATATATATATATATATACCTCTTTTCAGCAAGCTTCTATATGCTTTTCCTACCTTGCGTTACAGCGTATTTGTAGTTGCTAGTCAGCAAATTACTTCATCTTCCTTTTCTCACGATAACTTCATCTTTTGGTACCTGTTTCTCTTAGTGCTTCTGTTACATTGTGAATCTTAAGTATTTTCATATTGTTTTGGCTTAGGCTTAAATATTTTCTTTATGACATAATATTGTTGTCGTCCGACTTTTATTCAGAGTTCATCCATAATTCCCATAGCCGCATCCTAGCACTTCGGGAATGGAAATCCTTCTTGGTACCTCCCTTCCATTGCCTCAATGTGAGGGTGTCTTCTGAATGGCTGTTGGAGGGAATATAGTCTTTCATACAATCAATGCGGTATGGACATGTCGCATAAACGCGTCCATGGGTTCCCAATTGTAACTCTTCGACTGATACTCCCATAACACAGTGGTAAGGGGGTGGGGACTATAGAAGAGGCATCCACCTGCTCTTCTACATGACCATGATGGATGAAGTGCTAGAGTGGAGGCAGCGAAAATGAGGGACAGAGCCTGGTTACAGGCAAAGGAAACATGTTAGCTAGAAGGCAAATGAGTGGTAGGTTAAGAGGGTAACTCAGAGACGAGAAGGTAGGCTTTTAGTTTGGCTTTGAACAAATCAGCGTGGACTGTTTCTTTGATGTCCTGGGGAAGAGAATTCCATGCAAGTGGAGCAAGAGGAGAGAAAGAGCAGAAATTAGAGGAAGCACAGGGAGGACGAGGTGCCACAAGGTTAGTTGAGAAGGCGGAGCAGAGATTACGAGATGGCTTGTAGAGTGAGATGGAGGAGGAAAAATATACTGGTGCCTTACGTGGATAGATTTGTGAACCAGGAGAAGAAATTTAAATATGGTCTATTTTACATCGTCAGCCATCCAACCTGGTAACAGTACAAGGAAGTAAGTGTGAGGAGATGGAGTTCAAAGACAGTCCTAGTAGCACAGTTTATGATCTTGTGGAGAGGATAGAAAGCATAATTGGGGAGGCCACAGAAGATGCTGGCACATAGTCCAGTTTAGAGAAGACAAGAGTGGTGAAGGGATGCTTGGCGGTGTAGAAAGAAGGAGGTTGCTGGATTTTGCTAACATTTAGGAGCTTGAGGCGAGCCGCTGTTGCAGTTTTGGAGATGAAAGTAGAAACTGTCTGAGAAGAGCCATACATGACCCTGGGATTTCTAGCTGAAGAAGAGCAGGTGAGAGTGTGGTGGAGAGGAAGACAAGGTCCAGAGATGTGCCATGAAAGTGAGTGGGTAGATTGTCATGAGATGAAAAGGAGTGGTTGGAGAGAATGGAGAAAAGTTGGAGGGTGGGTAAGTGAAGTCAAAGTGTCAAAATTGCTACCAACCGATTTGAGACTACATGAAACTTTAACAAGCAGGATATCATATTGTAAACTCTTTGTAAGCTATGTATTTATATGACAACCTGACTCCTATTTTTGGGAAGTTATGTTGCCTTTTTCTGTAGTTCAAAACATCCAAAGTGTGTCTGAAACACTGACTACAATATACACCAAACACAATGTGACAGTACTGTAAGCAACTGTCTAGGCACGTGGATTTCTAATAAGGATATGAGACGCGATACAGGCGCCCAGTTTTCACATTCATTCTTGGGTCACGTAACATGGTTTAATCATGCTCGGGTAACATTCTTCAGCTGTATTCAGAATGTCTCCTCCCGCAGATATGACGTCCTTCACCTGGTAAAACGTGCTCGCTTCTCCTCAGCGGCACATTGAGCATAATATAAGTGGCATGCTGACACCACAGATGGCTGCAATCTACCTGCGAACTGCACTGACATTTTGTTCAGCCTCAACATTGCAGGTCAGAAATTACATGCATGCTGTCCGTTTAAAATGTACGCGTCTTGTGGTGCGCCCCGTGTTTATTACCAAACCGAATACGGAAAGTCAACTGCTGATATGTTGACATTGTAACGGATAAGCAGACTGGTTGGTGCAATGGTGCTGGTTAGTTTATTACGTTTTGCCGTAATATTGTACTGCTGTTAACAATACTTGTAATGGTTCTTTTTTATCGCGTTTGCTCCGTATAGAAGTTTTGAACTATGTTCGTGTTATTGTAAGCAGACAATAATGACCTGCTTTGATTCGATTTATAAAATATGCCTGGCTCTCGTACTATTTCTTTTCACACCTATTTCTTTTAACTGGGATTACCAGGCAAAAAGATCATGCCATCTATGGACGCTAGACCCCCATACGGTGGGCACCAGTCAAAATATTAAGGTCATGAAAATAAAGAGTGGACAAGCAAAGAGCTGAGAACGTGGGTCTAGTGGGGAAAGTGGTAGTGGGTGGAGATGGGCATTAGACAAGGAGGGAGAAGCACTAATGTGGGCGGAGGTCGGGCACATGTAGTTCTCCAATGGTAATGCTGAATTTCATGCACATTTGTAAGGACAGTTTTGTTTTTTTCTAACAGAAAAAAAGGATTTATTTTCTATTTTTTGGCAAAATGTGTTATATACTTCTATACATGATAGTTGAGTGATGTATTATGAAATTGTGATGCTATGATCTCGTGATGGATAGGTATGTGTCTCGACTCCAAAGAAAGATTCAAACCACATAAACTGTAGCAAACAAGTCTAGTACATTTTAAAGATAACTATTTCTGAGATGTCATAACACCTTCCTAACAACAATATCGGTAATACTAACAACCACAATACTGTAATAGTTGTATATAGCTCTTTGTGTCGAATTTCGTCCACGTCCGCCCACGTCCAAGCTATGCAGTAATCGGTGTTATTGTTAACCAATTTATTCACACTATTTTCGCGGACCTTGTTTCTTGCTGTCATGGGCCAACACATGTATGCCGATTGTAAATATGTTGATAGTGAATTTAAGCGGTATGCAAGTGTCTGTTGTCAGATCCATGTGTTGTCACGAGTTCCCAGGCCTTTCACACAGTTTCAAAGGGTGACGGGGACAATGCCTACATTTCCTGAGCAGGACACTTCTGTCTGCAGCATTCCCCTGGTTTCCTAATATTGTTGAATTGTTTGTGCTTCCTGTTTTGTTTACAATTAGGTTGCCAGACTTGCTCCCTATGCTCCTTCTGGGGGGAGCCATACCGAAGAATTTAGTTGTTCACCCCAAAAAATGCTTTATTACATGGGTTTCTTTCTAGTATTTGTTCCTTTGCCTAGAAAAATCGTATCAGTCTGATTCGAGATTCTGGATATTCACAACTGATTGCAACACTCAAGATTTCATGTCAAGGCGTGATTGATCTTCTATTTAAGCAAACTCCTTTTATCTTCTGGCTCTAGAAAAAAAAGAGTCTCTACTGTCTTGTCTCACTGCTCGTCCCTCCTAGATGCCCAGCAAGCAAAAATAGCACCACACGGTGGCAGAGGTGGGCTTTGCAAATGCCTCATAACAAAACCAATTCTAAGGCAGTAGCACCCTGGAGCCTATCTCATGCGCAGAAGGGAATTACCATAATAAATGGCTTCGGACCCAAATAACCGGACAGACTCAAAGAATATAAGTAATACTTTATCTTCAGCTTCAAATAAAGTAGGGAAACCTGGCAAGCATAACAAGTCACAGATTACTCACTCTCCGTCACTTTTACATTATTCAAAGACTTTATACTTCAACTTGAATCAGCTATGATGTCATCCTGCGTGGCAAACAGTACAACCTATCGAGGGGAGGGATTGGTTAAGGGAACATATGCACCTATAGTAGGTACATGTTTTAACACCATTGGCTGCCCCTTATCTGTTCGGCACGCCTCAAACTACCTCTAAATACTCTAAATACTTATAATACAGATGATAGAGAAACAATAACTGTCCATTGGCCTGTGCAACATTGTATAGTATGCTGCTACATAACCACTCATGATTGGTTGGCATACTCTCCCAACCTTGGACATTTGACTCGTTAGCAGTACTTAAGCAAAATGAAACCCAGGTGTGGGGAACAACATCAGTCCACTGCTCACTTTAGTCAATTAGCCTACCATCTCTCATCAGTTAGAGCATGAGTCATGGCTTCTCCTTTGTAGTTGACCTTGCTGGCTGTTCTCTTTTCTGGGACTTTTAAGGGAGTGTAGGTACATTGCTATCTTCAGTTGAGGCTTAATGAATAAGACCTTGTTTTCGTCCCTCACATCATGTGTCAGTAGACAACGAATGTGTCCATTTCAACCTTTTATTTACTGCTATTTGATTCAATTATACTGGGTTTCATTACTTCTCTTGGCCTATGGAGACTTGGTTGTTCCATCTTACATGTGCTTTCTGCCTCCTTAATTATCAAATACTTGGCACTTGCAAATTTATTTGTTTCTGCTTCATCTAATAGAAATATGTCCTTGGTTCATAGCTTATCCATGTTAACTCCCTTTGTACCTTCCAATTATTTCTTGATGTGTCATCCCCAGTCTCAGCCAAACAGATATTCATTGTTCTTTGCACGAAAACTGTTTCCTCAGTGTATTTCAGCCTTGCAGCGCTGGTTTGTCTTCTGAGGTCGTTTTGACACGATCCGACGTCCCTCTTTCCATCAGGCCCACTTTCCTCACGTTATAGTTTCTACTGCAGCAAGCCTTTACGTGGCTCATCTACCTTGCGTTTCTCATGTACATTCACTACTCATCTGCTTACTTATCTTCTTTGTTGTATATGATTTGTTTGTCTCTGCATACACGTTTCTCTTATTACTTCAGTTACATTATTATTCTTTAAGTATTCATCTATCTTTTCAGTGCATTTTAGTATCTCCTCTTCATGCCATCACTTTGCTGTGGTCTGATTTCATTTATAGCTCTTGTATGTCCAATGGTGTATGCCGACATCCTTCCACCACCTCAGTACGAGGCCAGATACGATACGGCTGCTGTCCAAGTGCATAACGTCTCTCATATCTTCGATGCTGTATTGGGATAATACTGGGTGACATGCACAGGGTCTTCCTGCTTTGCCTCCAGTATGACAGAGGTGAGGGGGCAGACACTAGAGATGGCGTCAGCTGCTTCTCTACACTCCTATTATGCTCTGAACCTGTTTCTTTATTCTGAAGCAGCAAGAAAAGCAATCGTCTCCATCTTGAAGTGTCTGCAAACCACAAACTGGTTCAGCCACCTCCAATTAAAGACGGCCCTGAAACCTTTTCTTCACTCATAAAACTCCTGAGCCTGCATCAGGCCTCCTACATAAACCTTGGCCAGTCCCAGTGGGCACGCAGAAGCAAGCATCCACCTAACTCACAGTGCATAGAGCACTAAGCCACACCAGTTGGCCCCACAATTTCCCAATAACGTACTTTTGTAGTTTCACACAAACATAGCACTAAATACTAAGAGAATACACTTGCCTTATGTCGGGAGCAGGAGCCACAAGAGAAGAGGAGTAGTCTGGAATAATGGAGCAGGATATAAGTCTAGAAGGGCAGACTTTAGACCTAAACTAAACTGGAAGAAAGGATTGTGGGTGCAGCAGTTCTGAAGTTTCTTATTGCAAACAATTGCCTTTTATTGTTATCCATAATACTCACCTCAGTGCTAATAATAGAATAACAACTGTCATAACTAATCAGAATTAATGCCTCGCGTGTGTGTTGACCTCCGTTGCTTCTTCGAATATACACTAATATAGACACTAATATGGGGACTATATCCTATCCTCACATTAACTACTCTTCAAGGATATTTAAGTGCAGCCTCCTCTTTCTGCATTTTCAGGGTACCAGCTGCATATTAGTTGTTAGTAACATCTGCAAGAGCGTATCCCCCATTCCGGGTCTTCTTCAATGTTTCTTCTTTGCTTATGAACAAATGCATTGAAAATATGAATCCCGAGGATTGATTAGCATGCTACTCTCAAGGTACGGCATATTGCTGTCTGGAGGTCACACGCACAGGTGCCGTTTGCAACCTATTGTAGGGGAATAAAACCTGCAGCTCTCCAGATGTTTTGAGCTATGAGTCCAGTCCCATGTTCCCTTACCAGTGCCTATACCGGCTGGCCTGTTGAGAGCTGTAGTCTGAAACATCTGGAAAGCCAATGGCTGCAGATGGTATGCTCACATTCGTCACATACGAATACGACCCCATGAACACCTCATCACCCTCAACACCTCATCACCTCACCACCCATAGGCCGGAATGTGCTAGCCAAGCATATTCCGGCCTAGCTGCTCACATAGGTGTTCCTCAGGCCTAATGCAGCCAGATCCCAGTCTGGGTGTCCACCCACCAGACTGCCCACATCCAACTGATATCCTCATCACCACACCTATTGCTAGGAAGCAGCTATCATACGACAACTACACCAGCTGCACACATATCTGGTGCACCCACGCACCATACAACACTATCTCTACTGACCTGAACTATGGTTCCCGAGGGCGTTCAACCTACCAGCGCTTTGAGGTCATACCAACGATATATAAAGCGCTGTATAGATGCCAAGTAACATAACATAACAGTGCCGCTAACGACAGGGGCTATGTATGAATGGATGCATGTTTTGTTGCTAGAATGGGGAGATATCAGTACCCGGAAATTAACAAGTGATGACCAGTGGCCTCCTAGACTGTGGCTTTGGATATCAGCGGACATCAAATCCTTGCCCAGACAATCCTTCTCTGCTGAAAATCCTTTAAAAATGTGCTACATTTGCTTCTGGGTAGTCTTGCTCCACCCTACTTAGGCCAAATAAGGTCCTGAGATTTAATATCCACCATTCTGAATCCCTTTTATATCATCTTCATCTAAACCAAATCAGAACTAGAATAGAGAACAGTAACTGTTTTCTCTTTTTGGGGGGAACCAAGTACCTCTAAAATTTGGCACACAGTTTTCAAAACTGCCATGCCTCACTTTGGCTCCAGTGAACCACCTGCTTTTGGAATTTGGCCTCAGTGCAGCGTTATTCTATCACCCAAACATAGAGCAACTTGTAAAAAACTGATTTTTGCTTAATTAGAATAACCCAAACATAGAGCAACTTGTAAACAACTGATTTTTGCTTAATTAGAATAACCCAACGATAGAGCAACTTGTAAACATCTGATTTTTGCTTAATTAGAATAACCCAAACATAGAGCAACTTGTAATCTACTGGTGTGTGCTTAATTCACCAAATCTGTTAAGAATTTTGGGGAGTTAAAAACGAGATGCAAAAAGGGGTCTGTGAGAGAGTGAGGGAAAGATCTGAAATGGGAGAGATCTGAAATTGAGCAGACAAAAGAGGACAACCGGGTGAACACTGCGTTCTCCCAGATTAGAAAACATTTGGGAAGCTGTGGAGAGATTGCTCACGTTCCTCCGTACGAAATGGCACAGCAACATGACTTAGTTCGCATTTTTTCTCTTGTTGAATATTTCGTGCCTTGTAGCACGGAATGCACACGCTCTACAAGCATCTTTCCAAATACGCAGTTACATTTCATGTGGTAATTCCAGGGCGATTTGGGGGCCCTGAGCACAGAAACATGTGCCCCCAAACAAAGAAATTAAAAAATGTGCCCTCCATCCCTCCCACTTCATCCCAGTGAAAACCAATAGCTTGACATGCTGCCCAGCAGCAGTCAAAATAAGCCTGGATACTCCCCTCATGTCCCCTTAGCCCCTTCAGACTTGCTGTAATCCGAATACTAAGCACGTGGCATTTCGATGGCAATATTGGCAGTTCATGACTTGTGTTCTAGCACATCAGCCTCGAGTTAGGCATACAGGCTGTGGAAGAGATACTGGTTACAGATCAGTAACGTATGAAAAATGTACACATACCACAGCACAGACTATCAGCCTCAAATAGTGTACAAGTGTTCAGCCATGGATGCTGGAGACAAAATGGAGTCATCAAGGAATCTGCACGCTCTCTCTCTCTCTCTCTCTCTCTCTCTCTCTCTCTCTCTCTCTCTCTCTCTCTCTCTCTCTCAAAGCTACTTAGACAGTGCAGGGGATTGGAAAAGGGTTGTGGTTTTCATTTGTTTTTTTCCAGGAGTGAGACAGAAAATAAGTAACATTTTGGTGTGAAATAAATGAATGGCCAAAATTATTATGTAGGATGCAACACTATAGCCAGTTAAACCAAGAGGGATGTTTTTTCAAGAGACTACCTTGACAACTTTATCACTCTTAGGTATTCAAAGTTTTGGAATATGCAAGGACTATCCATTTTGAAAAGTAAAACACGATAGTTGCAGAGGATCACACATTTTAGTTAAGTGATGAAACTGGGATTGAGGTCAATCATTAATTTCTTCACCTGTCTATGTTGTTTCATAGAAGCATGTTCTAGACATGATTTGAAAAGTATACAAACCACAGATAAAGCAACGTGTACTTTTTTTTCTTATTATACAAATATACTTAGCAAAAGTAGCATGATTGTAGCTTTACTATCTCTATAATAAATGTAAAGTACACAAGTATAGGAATCCTAATTGATTAGAACCTAAACAATCTCACCACTGTATATGAAATATTTACGTGTAATGAACAAAAGATACTGTATGATAAGGTCACCTGCTTGAAGTCATTGGCCCTCATTACGACCCTGGCGGAGAGGGTTATACGCCGGCGTAGTGCATGGCGCACCTCTCCGCCTGACTACGACTTCCCGTAGCGCCATGGTGATTTTTACGCCTGCTTTTTGCAGGCGGTAAAATCCATGGCGCTACGGGACTTGTTAATTACGCCACCGTATATTACGGTGGCGTAATTAACGCCTTCCCCACTCCCATTATACCCTATGGGGCAAAAATGGGAATGGGGAAGGGTAAATGGGGATTGGGGACTTACCGCTCCGCCAAGGTCGGCATGGGGCGGTAAGTCCGCCAACCACCATGGCGGAGTTGGCAGCTTAGCACCATGGACCATGGTGCAAATTGCACCATGGTCCTCCGCCAGGGTCGTAATGAGGGCCATTGTGTTGTACTTGCATATTGTAATTCATGATGTGAAGAAGACAATGTGATGTTTCCTGATGGACTGGCATGCCCCACGAATAGCCCTAGGAATAGCCTGATCGCTAAATGGGCCAGGCCATTACCCAAGGAACATAATCATTACAAGTTTGCCGGTCCGGAAACAAGTGTGCCGGTAAGCAAACCGGCAAACTACGGGTCTGCCTGCCATGGCTACTGTGCCTGACAGGTCTGACCCTGCAGGGCCCAGTGGCCAAGGTAGGCAGACCGTTTACAGAAGCGCTGGTACCGTTAACAACGGGGGCGGCGCTTCCGTGTCCCCACTCCCATAGAGTCCTAGTGGACTCTATGCGAATGGGGACTTACATTTTACAGGCACCTGACTTCCCGGGCCATCAGACTTGTAATCTCCTGGTGGCACAGTAAGTCAGGAGCTGGTAAAATATGACGAGTCCGGCGGCACCCGCCGGTAGCACCGGCAGGGTTACCAGCGGAATCGTAATGGGCACAGTCTCAGAATGAGGCTGTTAGATAAAGAAACACCTTTGCAACCTAATTTAGACCAAGAGTTTTGCCATAATGGTAAAACATCCAGTATTTTTGAATACCCTGTGTTTTACCACTCCACCAAAATGTGAGGCTTGTTACTGAAACTCATGTGTTTTCCTGGTTACGTGTTGAGGTGAACACCTCCACGTAAACGCAGTACTGCAAACAGTTATTGCCACTTGTGATAATTGCTGCATGTAGTATATACCAAACCCCATGTGGTCCTTTTGGACTCTAAAATGGAGAATAACAGAGAGAGAGGTCCGCATAACTGGGAATCATGCAGACCTTTCCGTGTACCCAACCCAGTATTTACCTCATGTAGTAACAGTAAAAGAGTTTGGTGGTATTACACGAGATCAGTACCGCCAAACTGTTAACCATGCCCGTGCGTCAGTGGCTCCATGAAAAGTACAACACAAACTGAAGAGGTGACAATTGGCCAATCTTTCAAGTATCGTGTCTAGAGGTGTGCATTGTCAGTAATTGTATCTGATGACCTGCCCAGGAGATTTCATATGTTGGACAGTATGGAAATCTTTCAAGCAACTTCAACATTCTCTTCCTTTGCCATTATCTGTTTATTGTAACTTGATGACAAACTGTAGCTATGAATGGGAAGATGATAAAATCTTTACATGTATTGGTACCAATGGGACCAAGGGTAAAGGCTCGAGTTCAAGCATCTATAACGCTTTCAATACTTTTGACCAAAATCTAGATATGTGCATGCTAAATGGGTAGTCTGCTTTCCAAGCAAGTGATACAAACCTCGCTATTCAGGATAGCTGAACAATGGCTGCTAATTTACTAGTCCCTGCACGTCATCCATTACTCCATTGTAGGTTCGACTCACTATACTTAGATGCACAGGAACTAAACAAATGGTATCACGACCACTCCATCAGTGCCCCAGTACATCCACGATGCATCCTTGTTTATTTGTGTGCTGATTACACGACTTCTGGGTGGCAGCCGTACACCTGCTATCACGCATAACGTGTCTAGAGATCGTACTTTGTAGGAACTTGATCTGCTTTGGGCCAGAAGGCACTCGAGGAGGTTCCCCAAAAGTGTGTAAACTACTGGGATGAATTATGAATGTAAATATTGTAGACAGTCTGGAAAAAGGAAACCAATGAAACGTAACACAGCGTGGGGCTGTAAAAAAGACTCCATCTCACACTAACCAGAGATCCTGGCACAGGAAAACGAGACCAAATAGAGGGCCTCATCACGGGTTGGACCTTATGCAGACGCTATTTCTGCCGAGCGGAAATAGCGTTACCGCCGGGAGCCGAACCGACAGAAACAGCACCGGAAAGGGGGCTACTTGCCGAAAACCCAGCGTTGATAGTGAAACTGCTAAGCGCCTGCACAATTAGGGCCGTCAGGAAATTTGTCACCGCCGGAATGGGATACACTGCAGCGGCCATTTGGGAAATCACAATCCATCCAAAATCAGAGCCCCTGGCAGCCATCCACACTTCCAGACCATCCAACATGTCTCAGGAGAGGGCAAGGGGCAAGGCAGACCAATATTGTTTGAGAAAACCTAAATTTACTGATGCAGAACTCATTGCCCTGGTGGATGAGTTTGTGGCCCACCATGTAGAGCTATAGGGAGCAAGGCAGAAGAAGACATCCTGCCAGCGCCGCTCCCTGATCTGGCAGGCGGTGAGCCAGAAGGTGTCGGCAGTCAGGCACATCCCCCAGGACGGGGAAGACTGCTGCAAGCATTGGAATGATCTGCGGGTCCGGGAGAATCCTATCCCACCATCGGCAGGACAGCATGGCCACAGGGGGAGGCTCACCACCTGTACTGGACCTGACACCCTGGGAGGGAAAATGTAGCACCCTGATCAACATGGAGGGGATTGAAGGAGTTGGAGAAGCCAAGGAGAGCACCCAGGAAGCTGAAGGTGAGTCAAACCCCTACCAATACAAATGTAATGACAACAGCCCAGCACAGCATCCCCCAGTGGAAACACCCATGAGCCTGGCACTGCGACTGGGGGCAGTGCGTGGGAGCCACTACAGGCACTTAGCACAGCACCCATGTGCCATTGCACCAAGGCCACCCCTGTGAGCCAGAGCAGTAGGGTGGCCGTCCAAGGGAAACATCCAAGCGCCATGCACCACACAGCCATGGTGGGGGCACAGCAGTATCCCATTGGGACCTGGCAGTGACAAGTACCAGCCCCCAGCCCCATCATCATGTGTACCAGCCAAGTAGGTCAAGGGGATCAGATGCATGCAAGTCAAGCAACAGCTATGCCACCAATGTACCCCTGCCATGCCACTACACCCAATTGCAATCCATCAAGTGCCCCCCTCTAGCACGCGCCCCATTGTTGGCAAACCACAACCAGACGTAAGCATGCCAGGCCTGTGCATCAGTCCAACATCCTCGTGTCACAACCCTCAACATCCAATACCTGTCATGTATGCCAAGACACGTGAGGGAATATGTCATAACGCCATCCCATATGTTTCCTACAGGCACACAAGCATCACCAGATGTGTCAGCGGTCAAGGATTCAACAGGGACATCTTCACGTCCGGCATCCACCGCGCCACCACAAGCACCACCACCCCCCCTCCTGCAAAGGGGCTGTAAATCTACCGCTAGGCGCAAGACGCCCCCATCACATCCCGCTGCAGCAGAGTCTCACCCACACCAGAAGCCCAGCCCACCAGGAGTACACCTGTTGACAATGAGGACAACAGTGTGGCAGTCCAGCCTGCCAGAGAGGACACATCCAGAACAGCCACCACCCAGGAGGGACAAGGGGCAAGCAACAACAGCTGTAATGGCCAGCATGCGGCAGCGGCCCTGACACCTGGCCACAGTCGCCGCCCTCCACCACCCAACAGCAACTGGGTCCAGCACTCCGGCAGCACGCATGGACCCCAGACACTAACACCAGCTCCTATGGCTCCCCAGTTGCCAGACCCGCCAGGTGATGTCCCACCCCACCACCACAGCCGATGGCTGCCCTGGGCGCAGTTATGGAGCGGCTAAGGGAAATGGAGGAACAGCAGCGGCAGATGGATAACATTGCCCCTGCACACAGCCAGCACATGCAGGTGATTAGTGAGCCATCCAGACGGCCACAAGGAGGATGGCCCACGGACCAAGAGAGCCGGGGAAGTGTGCACAGCCTCACTGACTGGGTTTGGACAGAGGATACGCAAGCTGTGCGAGAGCGTCTCTGTCCTAGCCGAGCAGTTGAGGGAGTGCAATGCCCTCCAACGCCAGCAGCTGCACGTGGCAGCTTCTATTCCATCCACCTCCACGACCCCCACAGAGGAATCACAGCAAAGCACCCCTAGGCGGAGGTCCCTGTGCCAGCTCATGCTCCCTGGATGCTGTGGGTCGGGAGAAGAGGGCACACCCATCATGAATGGCATGACTATTGTTGGCCTGAGTGGCTCTGATATAGACACAGTGGTGGGTGGGGAGAGGGGGGATAGTGTGCAGGGGTGTTAGTGTTGGATGGGGAGACGGGGATAGTGTGCTGTGGTGTTGGGTGGGGGAAGGGGTATAGTGTGCTGGGGTGTTGGTGGTTGGTGGGGGAAGTGGGATAGTGTGCTGGGGTGTTGGTGATGGGTGGGGGTGCTGGGGGAAGGGAGATGGAGTTTGAAAAAGTTACATAAAAAACGTTTGAACAAATTACATGCAAGGACATTCATGATTGTGTTCTTGTGCTCTTTATTCACACTGTGAAGTGTGTGTACTGGGTCAGGTTAACACACTAAAAGTAATTGTCTATTAGCTCCTGTCGGGCCACCCTCTTTTCTCTCACTTCATCCTTGTGGGTGTCTGCCCTGGCTCCTGCCACATGGTCGTCATCGCAATCTTCTGGGTGTGGCTTGTCAGTGTCGGGGGGAGAGGCACATTCCTACTTAGGCACATTTTATCTAGTATAGCACACACCAAAACTCTTTTCCCTACTTTTTCAGGGGAATACATAAGGGCCCCTCCAGTGCAATCTAGGCACCTGAATCGTGCCTTCAGAGTCCAAAAATGCGCTCTATGCATACGCGGGTCCGGCCACTGGCGTAACAGGGGCCCCTGCAGCCCCCGCAGTGCAGGGGGCCACGCTAGCACATGTCCTGGGAGGGGGCCCCACTTGGAGAGAAAAAAATTTAAGAAAATATTTTTCCAAAATCTTTTTTCTTTTTTAATTTCTTTTTGAAGCCTACATAAAGACATTATTTCTGTAACAGAACTAATGTCTTTATGAAGGCACAGTGACTACAAAAAGAAACTTTCTTTTTGAAGTCTGAGGGCTCCTCCCAGCCCATGACATGGAAGACCCCAGGCTGGAGGCCTCCATGTCATGTGCTGGGGGAGCCCAATGACTTCAAAAAGTAATAGTTTATTTTTGAAGTCACTCGGCCTTCATAAAGAAATGATTTCCGTTATGGTTCGGTCCTTAACGGAAATCATTTCTTTATGAAGTCAGTGATTTCAAAAAGAAACAATTTCTTTTTGAAGTAATAGGGCTCCCCTCAACCCCATGACGTGTGCGTGTGTAAGTGTATTGTGAAAGGGTGTACACTTAAATGTGTAGATGGCTGCCTGTGTGAGTGTATGGTGGAAGGGTGCACACAAATGTATGGGTGACTGGGTGTGTGTGTGTGCGTGTACGGTGAAAGGGTGCACACTTAAATGTATAGGTGGCTGCCTGTGTGATTGTATGGTGAATAGGTGCACACTTAAATGTATGGATGGCTGCCTGGGTGTGCCTGCATGGTGAAAGAGGACACACTTAAATGTTTGGATGGCTGGGCGTGCGTACATGTATATGGTGAATGGTGTTTGTGGGCACAACAAAACCTACATTTTGGGGGGCTGATCATTCAAATGTTGGGAGAGGCTCTAACTTCACAGGCGGTGGGGGACGGGCAAACTTATTTGTGTGGGGGCATCTAACTTCTTTACGCATTTTAATGAGACTATTCTAGTGCAGCTTCAATGTTACAAGCAGTTAACTCTCTCTTTTAAGTGTGAAAGCACCCACTTATGAACTGCTGTGAGAATGAACGGTCTCCTGTTCCCTTTCTACCCTTCTAATAATTTCCCTGGCATGAAAGTACTAATCCCACATCACAATGTAAAATGTCTACAAAATATGGCGTTTGACTGCAGGTGCTAACAGTGAAATGCTTTACGTTAGTAATTGCCGGGCCCTTATTAACAGCGAAACCCAGGTGCCATTTAAAATCTGTGTCCTGTTCTGTCCGGCATCTGCTCTGAAGGTCAGCCAGGTTGAGTCAACATAGCCCAAAATATCTGGGGGTGAGTGCTGACACCCAGTCAACTCAATATTGTTAAGCCCCTACTTGTGTTTAATGTCTTAATTACATATGGGTAATTTTCATTACTCTTAGCCCAATTCTTCCTCGTACCTGTACTTGTGTATGAGGCACTCTGCCTCATACACAAGTACTGGGATGAGGTAGAGGTACATGGAGATAATGCCTGACTTAGCTACCTGTATCTTCATTACTCCTAATCCCACTCTTCCTCATACCAGTACTTACCCATGAGGCAAGGAGCCTCAAACGTAAGCTCTGGGACAAGGAAGAGGGGCGCAAAGGTAATGCTGGACCAAGGAGCTGATTTTGGAGGTTGGGGTAGGGCATGGGAGGGAGAGGGGATGTGTGGGGGGGTGAGATTGTGTGATCAATCATCATGGTTGTCCATGTCCAGGCTAGCCAGGCATGATATGTGGTATTAGTGACCAGAGAGGCATTTTGGCGCAGCCAGTCTAGTTATTCCTCAGTTTGGTATGACTTATTTTTAGCTGCACATTTCTGATAAAGCAGTCCTGCTAAACGTAATTACCTGGCTAAACTGGCATTTGGGTGCTGCCAGTCTAGCCGTTTCTTACGCATTGTATATTTTTTTGGGCATCTGTGATAAAATTATATGATGTAAGTCTAGTATAACATGCCTGTACACATGTGTTTCTAGGCGCGACAAGCAAGGGAGGGAAGATAGAGGGAGGACAAGATAAATGATCTTACTAAGCCTTGTATCATTCAGATCGTGCAAGTGCGAGAACGAGAAATACAAGGGGAAATGGAGGGGATAAGTGCAAGGAAGAAGGGAGGGGTAAACAGGGCAATAATGTTCTGAGTAAGTGCAGCCAGGGCAGTACGGCTCTGGGTAGTGCAAGGAGAACAAGGGACTGTAGGGTTACAGTTACAGCCCCTAAGTGCCAGGGGCGGTCCAAGGGTGAATGATCAAGAAAGAGCCTGAACTCAATGAGACTCTGAGGGTAGCCAAGCAACCAGTCGGTACAGCAGACAGGTAGGTCAGTTAGGTCAGCAGGGGAGGGAGAGAGCAAAAGCAGAGAAGAGGAACATTTTGAGCTGCTTCCGGAACATCAGGTGATCTGCTAAAGTTTGAGAGGGGCAGGGAGGCCATTCCAGAGGGAGGTATCTGCAGAGGAGAGAGATCTACCCCACTTCTGCCTGGAGAAGCATCTTGCCCTTAAAGAGTTGGAGGTAGCTGGGGGAAGGGCTTGAGAAAGAAGGTATTTTGGTGAGAGCGTTGGATGTAGTGTGGGCCCGACCCCAGAAAGCCTTGTGGACAATGCAAAGGGTCTTGAACTTGATTCTTGCAGCCACCAGGAGCCAGTGGAGAGATTTCAGGGCTGGAGAGATATGATCCCTGGGCTTGTGGCCAGGGATAAATCTCGCAAACCTGTTCTGGATCAGTTGCAGAGGGCAGAGAGCATAGGAAGGCAGCTTGAGAAAGAGGCTGTTGCAGCAGTCCAGCCTAGAGAGAAACAGGGCTCTGGAGACAGTGAGCTTCTGGGGGAAAGTGAGAAAGGGAAGAGTCCCTTTGAGGATGAGCAGTTGGAGGTAGTGGGACTTATTGGCGATGTCCAGGATGCGAGGAGAGAAAGAGAGTGGAGTCAAAGATGACACAAAAGGTTTTTTGCCCCGCAGGAAGGCAAAGGAAAAGGGCCCAAGGTGGTCGGCCTGAGTGAGAGAGGGAAAGCAGGGGCAGGGGTCCCAATGAGAAGGATCTCCATCTTAATGGCATTAAGGCAGAGATTGTTGGAGGCGCACCAATCCTGAATCACGGATAGGACAGTCAGGAATGAGCGAGAGATGAGAGGAGCCTGAAGGAAAGCTGAGTGCCATCTGCATAATACTGAAAGTTTGAGGAGAAGGTAGAGATCAGGTGGGCCAAAGGGGCCAAGAAGAAAAACCAGAGTGAGAGGATAGAGCCCTGGGCAATATCACAGGTAGAGAGAGAGAGGTGGCAGAGAGAAAGGGACCAAGTTGGATCTGGGAGGGGCAGTCCAAGAGGAAGGAGGTCAGCCACTCCAGGACCTGATCCGTGATGCCCAGGTTCTCATGTAGTCAATTGATCTAGATGGCGTGGTTGACTGTGTCGAAAGTAGAGGAAAGCTCAAGGAGGATTAGGAAAAAAGGAATGCTGGAATCAAGGTTGGAGAACAGATCTTCACGGGTGTTCAGGAGAGTAGTTTCTGTGCCTCTGGCAGCTCTGAAGCCAGACTGATGGTGATGGAGAACACCAACAGATTCAATGTGGAGAGTAAGCTGGGAGATGGCCAGCTTTTTCCCAAGAGTTTGCCCAGGAAAGGGCTGATGGAGATTGGACGATAGTTTGCCAGACAGGTAGGATCGGCAGGCGGCTCATTGAGGAGTGGGTGCACAAGGGAGTGCTTAAGGGGGAGGGAAACATTCCAGTGGTGAAAGAGTGATTACAGAAATCGGCCAAGGCTGCAGCGGGGGGTCAATATGGTCCTTGATGGTTCTGGAGGAGCAGGAGAGAACCTGTTTGGACAACACTTTCATGGATTGGACTTGTCTAGAAACCTTGTCAGGTGTTGTCAGAGAGAAAGAGGAGAAAGGAGGAGAGGTAGAGATGGCCAAAGGGGGACCGAGAGAGGAAGATGGAGAGGTAAAGGAGATAGTGGACAGGATGTCCTGAGTTTTAGCAGAGAAGTGAGAGGCCAGCAGCATACAGAGGATCTGGGAGGGAACAGGAGAGGTGGAGACCGCAACTGGATTGACCAGTTCAGTGCAGATTTTAAAGAGTTTGGACATGTTGTTAGAGGCCGCAGAGACCCAGGCTTCAATGTGTGCTCTCTTATTGATGAGTGTTATTGCTTCGACTGGTATTGTTGTGCAACCAGTCTAGGTATGTCTAAATATGGCCTGGCATGCTTTACAGTAATGTTATTACGTGTCTACACTGGTCTACATTGTGCAGCCAGTGGGACATGTTTTCAATGTGGCATGGCATTTTCAATAGCAAAGCATTCATGTTCCGGTGCACTGTTGGTGACTTGCATGTATTGGATTGATGTTAACCTACAAAACAATTGCAAACACTCTGGCTTTTTAGCCAATTTTTCTCAGAAATTGTGCTGTATATTGCATTAAAACACATATTTATATCTTTCTGCTAGTACAGTGTGCAGCATACCCCTTCAGCAGCACGTTCATGTGTATTGTGCTAACATGATAATCTAGGGCAGCTCAGAGTGTAGCACGACCCGTGATTTGTTGGTGAGTTGAGGGGGCCCCCTCAGCATGGCTCGCAGGGGGGCCCCCACATTTTGTGTTACGCCACTGGGTCCAGCTGTGGGCATGATTGTAGGCAGTATAATGTGGTGTACGTGGGTCATGCACAGGGGTCATCAGCCACGCCAGCTGTGGATATCCAGAGTCCCGTGCATTGGGTGTAATACAGACATCAGTCATTTATCTCATACATTGGTCTGAAATCTCAATGTATCTGGCAATTGTTAGCTGTGAGCATTCTTTTGTGTATCCGGGCCATGCAATGTGTATATATGATGGGTGTGTATCATTTCTATATTATGCCATGATTTACTTGTCCTGTACATGCACACAGTGAGTTTGTGGCGGGTGTTCTGTGGCATGTCCGGGTTGACTGCACATGGGCAGACGGCTGTGGCATGGGGTGGACATGATGTACAGTGCTGCTGTGTGAATCTGTGCGTGCAGTGCCACATTAAAGATGCATTGTGGTACATGTGGTCTGATGTGTCATTGTGATGGCAGAGGTGGGTGTCCATCAACATGTGTGTGACCAGGTGTGTTAAACGTGTGCATGCACCCTTGGATGACCCCAATCAATGTTGCAGGGGCTGCACAGGTGCTGCCCGTGCCTTTTCTTGACAAGCAATGCTTCCTGTGGCTATCCCCCCATTTTGTAAATAGTGCCTCAATGTGCATATGTGGCAGGGCTTGTACTCACCCACTATCCAGGTCCGTTGTCCTCTGTGCCTCTCCATGCATCCCAGCAATGTGCTGTTGCGTAGAACCATGGAGTCGTGGGTGGATCCTGGGTAGCGGGCACAGCAGTGGGTTATGGTTAGGTCAGAGCCAAAGGTCACCTGCACGTTCATGGAGGGGTAGTGCTTGTGGTTCCTGTAGACAACCTCATGGGCCTGAGGCGCCACCAACACAACATGGGTGGAGTCGATGGCTGCTATCACATTGGGCAGTTGTGCCGTGGCATAGAAGCATGCCTTCATGCCATTCACCTGGGCATGGGTGATGGGCAGTGCAATGTGTTGGTTGACATGGCGCAGAAGGGCATCTGGCCAAGGACTGTGCAGAATGTTGACTGTGCCATGCATCATGGCCACGGAGTGCTGGAAAGTGCCCGTCCTGAGGAACTGCAGGACGGCCACCAGCTTCACCAGTGGGGGAACGGCTGTGCGGAAGTTAATCCTGCTCCCAATGTCTTCATGTATTGTGGCCAGAAGCTCAGTGATGTCTCCCTGTCCAGGCGGTACTTAGTTACCAACTGAGGGCCCAGGGTGATGGCCTGACCCTGGGGATGGGTGCACAACTTGCTGGGGATGCTCTCCTCCTCCTCCTCATTCCAGCCCTCCCCCTACTCCCTGGCCTGGTTGTCCTGCATCAGAAGGTCCAGGTGCAGCCTCAGAAGCTGCTGGTCCCAGCTTGCAGCAAATAATGGCAGCATGGTGTTGGAAACAGTGTTTGGGGCCTGGGTGGGTCTTATGTAACCCTCTGGTGCTCATTGTGTTCACCTGGCTTGATTCCTGGCACCTGGCTTGATTCCTGGCACCTGGGTTCATTGACCTTCAGCTGGAGGCTGGAGGTAATTCTCAACTCTATTAGAACCGTTTTTTGGCACTAATACCGCTGGAAATGCACTTGTGATACGGCTGTATTTGTGCTTTGTGTTGTTGGCGCTATTAGCGCCGGCGGTAATAGCACTGGCTGTAGTAGCACTGGTGCCTTTTGAGTCTGGAGGTATTTGCACCGCCAGAGCGGTATTGGCAGCGCTAATACCATTACTGCCGGATTTAAGGGCTACCACCCAACTCGTATTGAGGCCCAGAGTCAGTTGCACTAACTAAAGAGTAAACCGGTTCAAAGCATTGCTACATAATATGCAGGTGGTGCAAATTATCTTGTTGTATACATTTACAATGGCTTCCTAAGGAGTACACCTCGAGTCCTTTATTTTTATGCCAGCATAAAAATGAGAGTAAACCCTGTATTTGGGCACATTTTAGGGCAGGTGTAAACTGGACAAACTTACCCCAGCCCTCCATACCTTAAGAGAATGTCTATATACACAGAGACATATGGCATCATCCCAAATATCACCATGCTTTTATTACTCAAATAGCTGCCTGTTCACTGTATTATCACCAGCCCTTGCAGGCTTTCCTCACTATACATGAGTGCGTTTTTTTATTGCTTGCCTTTCATGTGCACTAAACAGCACAGAGGCATGCCCTGCAAGCCTCAATATGATCCCCCCTTTACTCCCTGATTATCCAAGTCCTCTTGCTCCCTGCTGTTGTTATGGCTCTGTGTTCAGGACAAGCCCTGGAACTTGGAGTCACAATCCCTAGCGCCATTGACAAATGGAACAAGTAAGAAAGTGCTGTATTCATCCTGGAAGTTGGAGAAACAGTTCCAAGCACCACAAAGAAAAAGAACAAGTTGTGAAGTGCTGACTACTGGAAAAAAGGGACAAAGGTCCACCTGCTACATGTATTTATTTATTGGTCATTTATATAGCACCTACACACTAGAACAAGCGTTTCAAAACGCTACACAAGGAGGTGAGAAGCTGAGAGTTAAAGGCAATTGCCATTTTTACAAAGCATTGGATCATTATGAATGGGCAAGGGCTATGCATTTAGAGGTACAACATAATACATACGGTTTTACAACATAAAACAAAAATTATTGTACGTGCCTAACGGTGGTTTCAATAATGTAAGAACTGAACATACAGAAAGGAGAGGGGGTGGGGAGAGGGTAGGGTAGAGATGAACTGAACAATAAGTCTAACCTACGCACCTGACAGTGTTTCTGATAGTCAACTGTCATACTAGGCCTGAAGGCGTTTCAGAAAGTGCAAGTGCTGTGACATAAAGAGAGAATAGAGGGGGGGAGGGAGGAGTGGGGGAAGTGATGGACAGGATAGTGAGATAGAGAAGGGTAGTGAGATGAATAAAGGAAAATAGATCCAGTGCAAGAGGAAGGTGCAGAGAAGTAAAACACACCAAAATTCGAATGTCCAAGTTCACACAGATGCATTGCATGAGGAGGGTGCAGAGAAATAAAATACACCAAAATTTGAATATCCAAGATCACACAGATGCAGTGCATGAGGAAGGTCCAGAGAATTAAAACACACCAAGATTCAAATGTCCAAGATCACACAGATGCAGGGCATGAGGAGGGTGCAGAGAAGTAAAGAACGCACAAATTTGAATGTCCAAGATCACACAGATGCAGTGCATGAGGAAGGTGCAGAGTAGTAAAACACACCAACATTTGAATGTCCAAGATCACACAGATGCAGTGCATGGAGAAGGTGCAGAGAACTAAAAAACACCAAAATTCGAATGTCCAAGATCACATAGAGGCAGTGCATGAGGATGGTGCAGAGAGGTAAAACAAACCAAAATTCAAATAAAGAGAATCGCCAAATCCTGGAACTTTGATTCAAAGCTCCAACAGCTGCATGTGAGAGAGACTATGATGAGGAGAAATATAGAATCCCGGCCCGGGGATCAAAGCTTCTAGCGCCCCATCAGAAAGAGACTAACCTGAGAAGGGCTGAATACTGCCCGTTGGGGGCAAACTTCATAGACCTACCTACAGCCGAGAAGCACTGACGCTTAAGGCTTGAGCAAACTCTTGCACACTGGGACTCAGAGTCCAAGTCCTGTGGAATTGCCAAGAGGGGAAGTATGGATAGGTTAGATGTGATTTCACCAAAGAATGTTTACAGCAGCATTTCTTAATGCAATTTTCTAACAGATATTTTCTACCACAAATTGAGGCGGGATACTTGAGCGTTTCACCTCACCCTCTCCCATCCCATATTGCCTCGTCCAAACACTCTCCCCTGCATTTTGTGGCAAAAATGATTTGGTAAAAAAATTGCAGTATAAAATTATACATTGAAAGGGCATCGCAAACAAACTGAGATTCATACAAATACAGAGGCCTATAATCAGTCCTTTAAATGGGCCGGTCCTACCCTGCCCTCAGTTCTGCTCTTCTCATTTTTGTAGCATTTGAGTACCTGCACTTCTCAACTCCTGAAAGAGAGTACCTGTACTCAACTATTTTGCAAGGTGAAAATCACAGCTTTTCATTTCACTTTCCCACAACTTAAAGGACTAAGCTTCTGCAGCCTTTGCTGGGGAAAGCAGTTCCTTCTCCCTCCTCCTCTTTGCCACCCGCAGTGTCCATAATGTCTCCTACAGGGCCCACCCTGCAGAACAAAAGGAGAGACAAACATGCATCTACTGTGCTCTCAGCACGCTAGGCACGGAACACTGTTTCACTGAGTGGGCTTCACCCAGGGGTGGATTGGCCTATAGGGAACTCTGGAGATGTCCCGCTAGGCCTCTGCACTGTGGGCCTCTTTTGTGGGGTAGCCTATTTTATTTCCAATTTTTTTCATAGGAAAAGGCTTGGGCTTGTTGGAAATATGTGATATGTGGCCCTTTTGAAGATTATTTCCAGGGCCTCTTTTGGTTCCCAGTCCACCCTTAGTTTCACCCGTTACCACTGGTGCCCTTTGATGGAGCAGGGATTGGTTTGAAAAGCCTGGGACATTACTTTTTAAGATGTTTCTTTGTTATTAGCAGTGCCTATTCTAATATGTAAATGTTTAATTAATTGGATTTGTAATGGGACGTCTTCAACTGAAAACTCACAGACAGCTCCAGTTACCTACCAATGAAAGCGAGAATAATAAAACCCCGAAAGCTTAGTTTACAGCTATATCTGGTAGTTTGATATGCAAAAAAGGAAGTATTTTAATATCGACATTCAAGCTTTCTTAACACAATGCATAACAACAAACTAGAAGTTTGTGTGAAAGGATCTCAGATACACTGTTTTACCAAGATGTGTGCTCCATTGCACATTATTTTATCTCACTGGGCATTGCCTGCAAACAACAGTGTGTGCTTAAAAGGGACCGGTGCGAAGGTGCTCTGCTTAAACGACCTGCGATGAAACCGCTGCACCGGAATGTCTGGCTTCGTAGCTTGGTGAGTACCTGCACTTGCCTGACATCCAGTGAAAGATGTCATCTCTTATGTCCTGCCTGACACCCACTCTCCTTTTTAATAGTCCGCCAAATGACTGCACACTTGATAGGGGACCAGCGCCTTTCATTTTGGTAACTGCAGAAGACCCACAGACTTCTTTTGTACCTTCCATTTTAAATAGCATTAAAGAAAAGCCACATACATTGTGTAACAACAAGCCGTGACTCTACCCATAATTACAGTATTGCACGTGCAACAGCGCAATGACTAGGAGGAAATTACACAATTGTTATCACTGATTGAGGCAGAGGCGTAGCTCATGACGTTTTACCCGCCCACTAGGGCGGCCCTGGCCTGGGTCGATTCAGGTGATGTAAGACTGTCACACTCTGCTGACAGCTCACTGCAAAGGCGAGGCCATTTTGCTTTCAAGAAGGAATTTCGCAATTTATTAAGGAAGCTGTCAGGGTCACAATACAGTTCCAGTTCTATTCGAAACTCCATCAGCGCAGGTGCCCTTTGATGTGCTCTACTGGTGTAGGTAACAGCTTTGTTATCAGGAGCCATGTGTAACCTGGCTGCCATCCTTGATCAAGCAGTGCATTTCTAGGCAGGACTAGCTGAAGATTCTATGTCAAGGCAGGAGGAGAGCATTATGCTTCAACTCCTTTAATCTACTCTTCAGCAGTTTCAACAAAAATAGCAGAAAATTACCATAAACCACTTTCTTTTTTGTTTTTGTTTTTTCTTTCAAACTACATTTCCTTTTAACCCCTCAGTCTTCTGTAGTCCTTGTCATTTCCTGTCCTTGTCTAGCATCCACGTCCTGTCTCTATGCTCTTCCTCTTCTTTTCCTGCTCTTCAGCAAGTTAAGTAACATACCTTAATGTAAAGCTTGCTCAAGTGTGTATTTCTGAATGTACACTGAATTATAGGTCATGAGTGATTCATTAGGAAGTTAGACTAAGTTCCCTGGAGTACAGGAGTTACTAGCAGAGCTACAGAACGCGTAGGTAGTGAATTACCAACATCTTAGTATATCGCGGCGCGCGCGAGATAACAGCTAGCGTACTCATTATTGACTAATTATTACTCAAACAATTTACGGCAGGAAGCATTTGCCGATATGAACTGCACATCACTGGAGCCCAACGAAGCTCGTGCTTAATGCGAAGCATGCCAGGGGCTTCATTGGGCCACGGCAACCGAAGAGCATGCGCCCCCCACCGTTGTGGGTGGGGGCTAGCGAAAGGAGCGCCACAGCCCCCACCCTTGGGGGGGAGAAGCCTAATGTACGGGTCGCATACGCGGTGCGACTTCGGTGTATGAGCCGTTATCAGAAAGCAGGAGATAGAAGCTTTCACACCGCCGCAGAACAGAGGAAAGAAACGTTCCAACACTGCGCAACACGGCACATAGAAACGAGCTGAAGTAAATAGTGCACAGAGACCCTGCATGCAGGTCTCCTCGCTGCAAGGCTTTAAAAAAAAAAGAAGCCTTTCATAAACAGGGCAACCCCAAAGGGTCCACAGCTGGCCAAAGAAGGCAGGGATTAGGTGCCAGCCACGCTAGGAAGATCAGAAAGAGCAGTGGACGTGCAATAACACCTGATCACAGGTAACTTGGCACAACACCCAGGATCATGTCTGATCAAGGATGGAGTGAAGAGGAGCAAGCCCAAGATCTGGCGCTCAGCTTCAAGGAGGTACTGGTTAGCTCTCTGATTAATGCAGTGGCAGAAGGGGTGAGACCCTTACAGGAGAGACTGGCAACACTGGAGTCCCTCCTAAACCAAAGGCAGTCTAGCACCAAAACAAACAGAACCCTTAGGGGAGTAACAAGACCCAGAAGAGAAAAACCTCTACGACTCCCCCGGGTAACTCACACGGGGCAAATACAAAGCCCCAGAGGCAGCTGACCAGGCCTGGACTGGCCCACCGGGACACCGGGACATCCCCCGGTGGGCCTCTGGCCGCATAGGGCCTCTTTTGGCGGAAGGATACACATGACATGTCCCGTGATTCCGCCTGGGTGGTTTTCTTTGAATTGGCTGCCTGCTGGCTGCCACCACCGACCAAGGCAGGCGCTGCACTTTTTTTTCTTCCAAGCAGGCCTGAGCATGGGCAGCTGGGCTTGCGCCTGAGGACCTGGGCCCCGGGGAACGCACGTGCCCTGCACACAGCGTTGCGCAGGTCAGGTGCAGGGCAGGCTGCAGGCAGCAGCCGGGCAGCAGCTAAGTGCGTGAGGCCTTCGGCTGGATGTCAACTCGAAGGTAAGCAGAAGCAGATGCTTTTATTTAATGCCATTCTGCATGCCAGAATATACATCCTGCAAATGGCACCTTTTGGCAACATATTTGCTGATATGAAATGTGCGACTTTGATGGTATGGCGCGTTGAGGTGGTCAATGAAAGCAGTGCAGTGTGCCACGAAATACACAGGTCCTGTGGGCTACCTAAGGGTGCAATCATGTTACTGAATGTGCGTGTCAACTTTATAGATATGTTAAACTCCATTCCCTTTTAAAACAGTACTGATTTTCTTTTCCGTTAGTGAACATACTGTACAGCCATGTTCCAGTAGGCCCTTTTTAAATGTACAAAGAAGCTTTTTATTGGCTTTTAAATTTGGCAGCTACTCATAATGAAGCATATTTCGAATGGTGGTACAAAATATTCAATGAATTTGCAATGTTGGCGTCATATATTCTGATGTCTGAATGCACTGAAAAAGCCTACGGAATGGCGCTGAAAGCAGACACTATGATATCCCTTTAAATACTGTATTGCATAAATGTACAAAGTCAGTCTCCTTAAAGAATATACCGAGGGTACAGCTTTCCAAAACAAATGCGCATATAAGCTAGAAGCACACGTTCCTTCCACCTAGATGCTATACATGCACGGAGATGCACAGAAATGTGTATAGGCGTGAGCTCGCCATTAGCTGATGAATTTAGAAGGTGCCATGGCCATCGCATCGTGATAGGATGCAGTGCCTTGGTGCCAATGCAGTTGAGTTGACGTATAATACTTGTGCGTAATGGGCAACTAGGTATAATGTACACGCCGGACATGCCGACATGTGTGTGTACGACAATGTCAATATTCATTCCGGTTCAATGCGAACATTATCAATATGTTACCTGTTAAATGTCATAAATAGAGAACACGTGTATCACGTGCAAAAACACATGTGTATTATGTATGTTTCTGCCCAGTCTCCATTGCTCACAGATGTTTCCGCCATTTTCATTCGTAATTATACGCCAATCGCGTGTTAGAGCATGGAACTCTGCTGCACTTTTAGGTCCCAGCCCATGACCGGTGTAAAATCTCTTTCATATCACCACATCACAATGACCAGGCTTGTAGCAGCGTTTCGCCTATGTCTTGGATGGGTGGGTGTGTTTGTGTGCGTGCTTTCCTTCTTTATATTGCATGTTTAATAAAGCGTTACAAGACATATACAGAGCGTCCCCATGATAATATAAAATTAATTTCATGTCTAGACATAAGACGCATTGCCCCCTAAATAGCCATATTCCTGTACATGAACTGAGCGCACCGGCCGTGATCACAAGATGTACATACATGCAGCTGCCTACTTGGCCCTGCAGCTGTACACATGTTCAGGGCTCCTGGCCGCTGGTGACACAGACAGGGAAGGGGGTCTGCAGCATATCTACCTGGGCCCCAACACCAGTCACTCACTCACTTACTCACTCAGGGACAACTGATTCCTTGCTCCAATAGCGCCCAACCAAAAGCAACATTTATTGACAATGCTAAACCTCTGCATGAAGCCATGCAGGCCACACAACCTCAAACCGGCTTATGTCCCCCAGACCGATACAAGCAATGAAAAGCTTCTTCCCACCTGCCCCCACATTCACATCCTCCCCCGCAGGTTAGAAGTAACAATACTTTAAACTACTTTTTCCTTTGTAACTCACTTTCTCATCGAAATCTCTAAGAGGTACTTAGATAAGTAATGTATAATAGATTACAGACACTGCTTCGAAATTATTCTCTTTTTTTCTTTTGGATGAATTGCAGTCACGTTTGATGATTTGTGCACAGCTAATCCGCTGGCAGTGTGGAACCAAGAGTAAGTCAAAGGTTAAATCAAGGAGTGCTTTTGATTTCATTTGTCTATGCACGCAGCTTGGCTAAATCACAGTGGATCTCATGTCCCCCTGTCAATCAGGGCTGGACTGGCATACAGGGAACTCTGAAGATTTCCTGGTGGGCCTCTTCACTGTGTGCCTCTTCAGTATTTAATCTTCAAATGTTATCATAGGAAAAGGGTTGGGCTTGCTCAAAATGTGTAACATGGGGCCACTTTGAAAATTATTTTCAGGGCCCCTTTTGGTTCCCAGTCCACCCCTGCAGCTGACGCATTCAATACTTTGAGAGAAGCGTTCTTACTGCGAGCAGCAGGGCCAAGCCTCCTGACTCCCTCCCCAGGGGAAGATAATATGGGCAACAAGAATGAGGACTCCACAGGGAAGTGATCCCAGGCGGCAGCCTCCTCGCAAGAGGAGGAAGACAAGCCAGCAGAAGACTGGGTAGAGCCCAAGAGTGGCAAGAGAGTGCAGAAAGAAAAACATTTAGAGGAAGACAACATGGAATTGTCAGATATGTTTAATCCCGAACATATCAGAAACCCTAAGTCTTCGGACCGGCAGCCATCGCACAGGGTGGCAAAATACATGGCACACAGGTTAAGAAAAGTGCTGGACAAAGATACTAGATTGCACATAAGGTCAGCATGCCCGTGCCCGGACCTTGGAGTGGAAAGTGGCAGAAGCTCCCAAGCTCAACCCCAAGATGCTAACATTCGTCACAAAATATACCAAAGACCTCCAGAAAGGCATGGATAAATCCTGGAAAAGCTGTCAGGAGAAGGTACTAGATCTAACCAGTCCTCTAGAGAAAATAATGGACCTAGCAGAAAGAGCTAGGGCCACCGGCAAAGAAGTAGACGCAGACACCCTAGCCAGCTGGACGCAGAGAGCGGTGTGTCTTTTGGTAAATGCACTGTGCAACCTCTTCGGAGAGGAGGAAAGGACTCCTCCTGAAGATAGACTCCAAGTTGAGCGTATGCACAAATTATGAAGCAGGAGAAGCTGCTCAGGGCCTACTCTTTGGAGAAGCCACAGGGAAGGAAATTGAGAGATTTGTAGGGACCTACACCGCCCTTGAAAAGGCACAAGCATTGATTAAAAAGATCTTCCCGTGCAGAGTTTTTGCTGGGACTGGCCGCTACTGAGGTCGAGCAGCCGGTCGCTTCCAGTCCACAAGAAGACCTCAAGGGAATAGTACACACTATTGGGAAAGGAGGCAACAAAACTCCTTCTTCCTGACCAGTGGAAGGTTCCCCAGAGGACGCAGGAGCAGAGGAGCCGGAGCCGGAAGAGCCCACAACCCCACCTCAGGTGAGACCCAGTGTCTATCCGCCAATAGGGGGGGAGGACCGAACAGTTCTGACAGAACTGGGGCACACTTTCAAGCGATGCATGGGTGTTACAAACTACCCTAGGCCTACAAATAGAATTTATACTAGATCCCATATCAGGAGGAATACCCACGACCCATTCATATGCCACATTCAGAAAGGGTACTCCTTCACAGCTAGCTAGAGCAACTACGAAAACAGAGAGCCATAGAACCATATCAACGAGCTCCCAGATTTGTGAGCAATATGTTCTTGGTACACAGAAAAAAAACGTGAGACCGGTCATAAACTTTAAAAAAATTAAACAGCTGGGTGACATACAGGCACTTCAAAATGGAAGGGATCCACCAGCTGGGGGACACAGTGAGAGAAGGGCACTGGTTAGCGAGAATAGACCTGAAAGACGCCTATCTCACCACCCCCGTAAAAAATAAATAATCTATTGACCCTTTCTAGCATTCCACTGGGAAGGGCGATTATGGCAATTCAAGACAATGGGCCTCATTATGAGTATGCCGTTCCAGTAACAACGGTGCTGGTATGCTACTGGCACCGTTGTTACCAGACCACCTTAATCTGAGTTCTGCGGGCGGGTGCTGTCCCTCCCGCCAGGTCTGACCTGGCAGGCGGAACAGCACCCACTCGCAGACTTTGAAAAAAAGCCGGCACCGTATCAACGATGCCGGTGCTTCTGTCCTCCCCATTCCCATTGAGTCCTATGGGACTTGAATGGGGAGTAATTTTTACCGGCACCTGGTGTTGGGGAATTACCGGGCCCGCCGGGGCTGTAATGCCCCAGTTATTCCCCAAAGCCAGGCACCGGTAAAAACACGACTCTGGTGGCAGCCGTGCCCCCGAGAAGGGCATTTGCATAATTATATACCTGGACGATATCCTCCTACTAGCAGACAACAAGGAAAAACTGAACCATCAGACCTGCTGGCTGAAGGAACTCCTGACATCTCTAGGGTTCTTGATCAATCAGGAGAAATCAGACAAGGCTCCATCGAGGCGACTCGATTTCTGAGGTTTTGTAGTAGACACAAAAAAGGCGACATTGAGCTGCCAGCGAGAAAGATCTGAGAGATCAAGAAATAAACAAAAGGATGCCTAGACAAACAAGTTATCTCCCGGGGAATATTAGCGAGAATTGTAGTACTGTTAGCATCCTCGATCCAGGCCATCTTCCCAGGGCCCCTCCATTACATAGCACTGCAAAGGCTAAAAATAAAACACCTACAGAAAGGGCTGAGGTATATTCAACAGATTACACTAGATCAAGAAGCGAGCATACAATTACAATGGTGGCTGCAAAATATGGAAGCATGGAATGGTCGTGCCATTTTAGGGGATCGTCCAGACTTAATAAGAGTCAGACGACAGCAGAGCAGGCTGGGGGCGTGCTGTGGCACCCTAGAGACAGGAGGGAAATGGAGCTTGAATGAGTTACGACTGCATATAAACTGTCTTGAACTGCTAGCTGAATCATTTGCAATAAAAGCATTTACAAAAGTCAAAGCACACTGCTGCATACTGCTGAAGATGGACAACATCTCTGCAGTCCCATATATCAATCATCTAGGAGGGACAAAGTCCAGGCTCCTAGCAGAACTAGCGAAAGATTTTTGACACCATTGCCTGCAAGCAGGGATCTTGGTCCCAGCGGAATATCTACCGGGAATGCTCAATGTGAGAGCGGACTGGAGCTTCCGTCACCTGACGGACAGCAGCAACTGGAGACTCGACACGAAAGTCTTCAACCGAATGGAGCAGCTACGGGGGCCCATAGACATGGATCTGCTCACTGTTATGCTCACCTGGTATCCACGGGGACGCCACCCAGCCGTGGTTGGATGATTTGCACTCTCGAACCCTCTCCCGGTCCCTTGGTAAGGCCTCTGGTTAAAGATGGGTCTTAATATTGTAAAATGTGGATTCTCCGTCCTGCTCCTCATGGTAGGGGCGCGTAGATGTGGGGGGCGAGCAGCGACCAAGTTACTTCACTGGTGCAAGCCCCCCTGTCGGAATCCAGGCCTGCTGCGACTCCGTAGGCTTGCTGCTTTACAGTCTTTATATGCAGTTCTTATGTTCCCCTTAGTTCGAATAATAATGTCTTGCATCTTTCCTTTTAGGTATGGAAAAGTATTTTGGTGTTGTCATGCAGTTTGAAGATGAGCATGGGCCAGTAGGTGAAAGCGTGGTGTGCGCGATGCTGTCCGGTGAGTAATGCGCGATGCACAGCGCTGTTTCACCTTTTATATTGCTAACCTGTGTCTTTTCTCTACTTGCAGGTTGCGATGCTCCTCGCCGAGCGCCGTAATGTTCCAGCAATGATACTGACCAGGCGATGACTACACGGGTAAGAATTGTGTGGCTTTCTTCATTCGGGAGGAAACGTGAGTAAACGCTTACTAATGCTGTCTTTCCTTCTCCTCTTTCCGGGATATGGTATTCCAGGATGCATGCAGTGCCGGATGATGGAGTTCGTACCTTCAGGTGAGTGGAACCGAAGTCAGCGATGGATTGAAGAAAGGATACTGTTCCAGGTAAGTTTCGTAGTGTTCTTTCTCTCTCTGCAGGTCCTTGGTTTCAGATAAGCTGGCATCAAAGAACTGGACACAGTGAGCATCACGCTGCCCACAGCAGAACAACGCAAAGCATGTTCTGCTGTTTGGGTGTGGTTTAAATAGTCTCAGGTAAATTAGTCCAGGCAAAATAGTCCCAGGCCTGCCACACCCAAAGTAGTCCAGGTAAAGTAGTCCCATGCCTGCCACACCCAAAAGACTAGACCACATAGCTCAGTTCCTTGTAACTGAGCTATGTGTGTGCCTCCGTGTTGGCTGAACCCCCCTAAGTTAATAGTCCCATTCTAATGTTGGTCTTCATGATGGTTATGAGCCTGGCGCCAAAGGCGCCAGAACTGACTCCAAGAGAGTCTTGGATGAGGTTTTAAGGCCTTTGACCTGGCCCTAACTGGAAGGCTGACTTGCCAGTGAGCGTGTTGTAACAAAAGGGAAAGCCCTATTGGCGGAACCTTGGGCTGGGAACAGGTATGTATAACTAGGGAGTTGGTAGCCGCCGAAGTAATTAAACCATTCTTAAATTGTAGAATGTTGCGTTGCTTCTAGGGAACTATAGTGGTGTTAAAGGTAATCACCTGCTTCCCAGCATGCGAGTGTTGCAAAACTTAGCTCACATTTTAAGGAAATAACAGTATATATTTGAATAAATCATAAAAAAATGTTATAAACCCCTTGATTCAAGGGACATGTGTTTATTTACATGTATTATAAATGAAAATCAATGAAAAAAATAAATACACAAGGAGAAATCATTGTCATTTTGTGTAATCAAGGAATGGAGACAATATTCAAAACAGGTTTACCCATATCTAAACTAAACATAAGTTTTGGAATAAGAATGGAAAACAATATTGGGTTTAGCAGGCAAAAGCCTTCTTCATGAAAAGCATTCTTAAAAACAATTGGTTCCTAATATTCAAACCGGAGGAAGTGGTCATAGGCAGTTTTACTAATTCTGCAATCTTTTAACAAAGCATAGCTGGATTATAATTCATCTGGTGTAAGCACAAACAAATTGTGATACAGTGGTAGCAAACACATTTTCAAACAAAATTCAGTGCATTTTGTTGTGTATGTGCCGTTTGTTAACTATAAATATAACATTTTTGATAGGCAAAGAGTGGAAACAAGGTTACAAATGCATTGTCCTTGGTCTACGTCGGGAAATGAACTTCCCTGGTGTTAGACTGACGGCAGGTTAAGGCCTGCTGCAGCGACGTTTCGGCTTTTGAGCGGAGAGCCTTCTTCTGGGCCAGTAGGATTGTGATAGCCTAAGAGAATGTGTAAGAAGAGAAAAACAGAAATTATCTGTTTTAGATGGAAAACTTGCTCTTATTCTTACATTTGCAGCAAGTGATGCTGGGTCAACAGTTAAAAGAAAGACACAGAAACACATATAGAAGTGTATTCTGGTATAGGAGGGATAAAATCAACTAACCTTGGGTTGGTCCGGGCTGGGGGCATAGGGGTAGAAATCAAACTTGAACTGGAACGTGGTAGTAGAGATCCAGTGGCAGAACACGTGTAGTACCCTAGTTTGGCATTCTAGGAAAAGTCAGGTGTATGCAGGAGTATCTGCTAGAAAAGCTGGAGATCTAGCCCACATCAAAAACAAGGAAAGAAAAAGAGAAAGAAAAGGAGGAAAAAATTAGTGAAGGTACTGCTTAATGTGAATTATGCTAAGTAGCCCTCTTAAATCTGACGGTAAACAACAATAATAAGCTCCCAATAACTTACCCAGCAAGCAAAAAAATTTCATATTTTGACTTTCCAGATTCCCAACTTGTACAAGTTTCTGTCCCATTAGCACAACAATGTAGGACATTCTTCAGGGGTGTGAAGTATCTTGTGTCGATTCTATTCAAGATGAAACTGTATTAACAAACCTTTGTCTTCTTGTAAAGACGATGTACCCTGTTAATAAAAAGGAGGCACTATATTACTCCCTCATGTCACAATACTAGTCCATTAATTAAACTGGCTGTGTAACCCTGATCCCCATAAGGGTGAAAAAGCATGTTATTAATCTGGAAAGTCAAAATATGAAATAGCCAAAAAAACATCTTAGGCTAAGGGAACTCAGTGTGATTAGCTCACACGTGTTTGACCAAATATCGAATTTAAGATGAGAACCTATTTAGGATGATTCACTTGTGTTGTTTTAAGGTTGATTGATTGTTTTATGTGATATGATCATTTTTATGATGACCTTTTTAGTAATGAACTCTGTATGACTAATAAAATGTGTATTTTCTGAGTATTAGAGTATTACATAACTGTTAGATAGGATACCCATGTGTGTTTGGCATCTTTTAGGAATCAAACTTCTTTTTGTAGATAGCAGAGAGAGAGGTCTTCATCCTATTCTGCCCATGTAGTAACAACTCTGAACTTTCTATCCTCCCTTTTAGAAGAGGGCAAAGCATTTAGGACAATAGGAGTTTATAGATCAGCAATATCTGCAAGACATGAGCAAGTAGACGGAGTGACGATCGGAGACCACCCAGCAGTGACTAGGCTTATGAGAGGAGCTTGATTCAAAGCTCCACCAAGAGCAAGATACTGACAGCTTTGGGACGTAAAGATAGTACTAGCATTTCTTACAGCCTGGCCAGCAAATAGGCATTTGTCCCTCACTTAATTGTCAGGCAAACTATCCATGCACCCATGCTTAGTCTCATGCAGGAGAGTCTCAGACATCAAAGCATTAGAGATAGATAAGGTCTACGGATGTGACGGGATAACCTTTAAACTCCCTAACTCATGTACAATCTCATACCCTTATCTTGCCGGCCAACCGCAGCTATGTGTAGCAGCATATATTTGAGAATATGAGAATAGAACGGCAGAACTGCAGCCAGCAGGCATGTCTCAGCTGCTGAGAGCGCGTAGAAAACCTCACAAAACGTTAGATACAGCGACTACAGCGTGATGGGTGCGCTAAATTATGCATTTAACAGGGATCGACCTGGCAAGATTTGGGGCACACTCAGTTGTGGGGCAATGGCATCTAAAGCATACTCAACAGGAGTTGCCGATAGAGAGATTCTGTGGGCCGCAGACTGGGCTAGCGATATCGCTTTTAAGACATTTTACCTTAAACCAGTGGCATCAATGGGAGAGGGAGTAATGAGAAGCTTTGAACAAGCTTTATGCTCGCCTCCTGTCTTGACATAGAATGAAGATTACCCCTGCATACTGCACAGGGAGTCTTGATTCTATTAAAGACATGGAGGCGAGCATTACTATGCCTCCCAGCGCAGACATTGCATTTTTGTTCCCCTGCGTATAGGCGATACCTGCACCACCCTTAACAATGTTGTTTGTCTGCTCCATAGGAGATGACTAGGAGACCCCTTGAGAGAACTGCAAAGGTCAGTAGCAACCATCACTCAGGAGAATGCTGAGAAGAGAATTCTAGGTTCGAGAACAGAGTTTACCAGTTGAAATATTTGTTGAGGTTCCAGTTGGGACTTAAGTTATGATCAGTTCAGAGCCTCCAAAGAAGAGGAAGAGCATAGAGACAGGACATGGATGCTAGACAAGGACAGGAAATGGCAAGGACTACAGAAGACTGTGGGGTTAAAGGGAAATGCAGTTTGAAAGAAGAAAAAAAAAGAAAATTATGTGGCTTATGGTCATCTTCTGCTATTTTTGTTGAAACTGCTCAAGAGTAGATTAAAGAAGTTGAAGCATAATGCTCGCCTCCTTGTCTTTATTAGAATAATGACTCCCTCCGCAGTATGCAGGGGTTATCTTCATTGTTTTGTCCCCTATGGCAGAGTGATATTCAGTCGGCTCTGTGCAGCCCATCAATGTGTGTGTGTAATTCTCCCATTTATACATTTTAGGAAGGTTTATGTTGAATTGTACCTATCAAAGTACATTAGTTGTGTAACACAGATCAACACCTAATGGGGGTCATTTCATAGAAAATGCTATTTGCATGAAGGGGACTAACAACATTGACACTTACATGCTATTGGGACTCCACCATGCAAGTTTCATCAATTGCCAAACGGAGTACAAAACCAAAGTGTAAACAGAGGCAAAAGCGACTCGTTTTTGCACTGAGTTTTTAAAAAATATGCCTGTCATTTACCCACTGTAGACGACATTTACAATGGAGTACACCTGTAGTCCATTAGTTTTAGGCCAGCATGAAATTTCATCCTAGTGTAAATCCATGAGGCATTTGAAGGTAGAGCAGGCTGAGGCAGGGCCCCGGAATAGCCTTTATGGCTTTGTTTTACTCCTTACTCATACACTCCAAGGTCCTAGAAAATGGATTTAAAGACTACTTAGCATGTGGTTTTGGTGGTTCCCCACAAGCAATGTTTAAGCACGATAATGGAGAATGGTACATTATAAAGCATATTCGGCCAATAATACTGCTCACTAATTGATAGGATAATAAATTCATTTTTACAAGGGAAATGTGGAGGCTTGACACAAGGAATTCTTAGGGAAAATCAATAGTAAGTAGTGCATTGAATACTTATCACTCCTAATCCTACTCTTCCTCGTCACAGCACTTTCATACAATGGGGTTTATTACAAGTTGGGCGGTGCGGATAAAATGTGGTGGTATTACTGTATACCACTGCATTACTGCACCGCCCAAATATAACTTTGATGGAAAGTTGGAGGATTCACCTACAGCTCTGAGCTACAGCTTTCTGCCAAATTCCGCCAAAAATACCCCATTGAATCATATGGACTCAAATGGGGATTTACAACGCCACTTGTAATCTGGTAGTAATACCGCCGGACCAAGTGGTGGTAATGGTGATACATTTTAGTGGCATCTGGGTGGATTTACTGCCTAAATCACCAATAAGGAGAAACAAACTCAACAACAGAGTACTTCCAAGAGCATGAGAAAACCCAGCTTCATTAAGATGCAAACAGCCACTGGGATAGCATACAAAGGACAATCTTAAAATGGTATTAGGAACAATAAGGTTTTAAGCTAAATAATCATCATAGCTGATGTCATAGTAACCATCATATAAACCTTTGATCTCTCGGTTAGTGAAATATAGAACATATAGTTATCTATACATGAACCTTTTACTATTGGTTCCTCTACAATTAATAACTCCTCCTACATACATCCTTCTACAAATGATACATTTCAATCTACCATGCAATTGATTGGCACTCTATTGCACTATTCGATAAAAACTGATGCAATTTGATTGGCTGGTAGTTTGCTCATCCGACCTTGAGCATTTGTATGCAGTGCCAAGGTACGTGGTGGGGAAGGAGAGGTGAACCACTGTGATCCAGTATGAAGAAGTTACTCCCTTCTCATTCCCAGGTATGTCATCTCTATGTCTGGATGTGCTAAGGAAATGGCAGGTGTACTATCTAATTGGGCCTGGAATAAATTACTATTGTTTCTATCACGTGGTAGAGGACCACTGTTCAGAGCTCAATTTCACCTATTTATTGGATTGCGTGCTTTCCTTCGGTGGCCACTTGGGCCGATGTATATTCAGTCGTTATGGGATCCCTTGGCACGGTAGCTACTTTCACTGGGTATTCAAGGATATATCTATTTCTCACTGCTACCAATTGAAATAATTAACTTTAATAATTGCATGCTGTGTGTCCTGTGAAACGCCATCTTGTGCGGTTTCAGCTTCTAAGCAGAACTCCTCTTGGCACACTGACATTGGTGCTTGGGACTGCTGTCTGAGCCTTGTGAGTTACTAGAATTTTGTGTTAAGTAATTTTATGTCAGGATGCAGTATTTCAGAATTGTGGCCTTGCAGGTTTTGGTCTGACTAATGGTGGTACTACGGTTCTTTCTCTGCCATATTAGTTTTCTTCATGTCTTTTGTATACTGCCATTCATTATGCCCTGCCTGTGTAGACTGTAACCTCTCCCTATCTGCCCATCTCTATACTACTTGTATAACCCTGCCTGGGTATTCGGCAACCTGTTCCTACTTCTGTGAAAGGAAACTACTTCTGCCCTACGTGTGGCGCACAACCTATTCTACTCTTGTGGTGGCTGCATGATCATTGGTGTGTTACTATGTTACTAACAGTTTACTGAACCTTTCTCAGTTTATACTTTTGTTTATTGGTGCAACTCATCTCCATTATCACACTCGCTCCCTGGTCATTTTATTCACCACACATTCATTTTTCTTCATCCTGTCGTATGTATCTTTAGGTATCTATATTTTACGCACTGCCCGCAAGCTACCTCCTAGTTCTATGTACTCCTCTGGCCCAAAGCAGCAATCCCTATCTCCTTCACAATCAACCAAGTGCTGGGTATAATTTTCAGGATCGAAGAATTGGGGCTTGAACCTGGTACCGGGGGTCCAATAGGTCTGTCAATGATGTGCATGTGATGTGGTTCATCTGTTTGAGTGTGGATGTGTACCACGTTATCTTTACCCAATATCACTTTCATCATGTGCTGCTCTACAACCTTTTCCCCCGTTTTCCTACACTGTGCTAATATTATTTGCAATATTCAGAGACCTGTTAATACCAATACCAAAACATCTATTATTATTTTGAATGTGTTACCTAGCCAGGTAGTCACCCATGAAAAGAGAGCCGTAAACCATTCCTCATCTTCACCTTCACTAGTTTCCTGAACCATTTTTGTGTGCACATTTTGCATGGAAGTTATTGTTTCCATTAAGCTCCCATTCCACTCATCGTGTGCTGGCTTGAATGTGCAACAGCTTGAGACCATTTCTGCACAAACGCCACCCTCCATGGCAGTGAGTAGGCCGAGGACATACCTATTTTGGAGAGTCATCAATCTGATAGCTCTCAACTTCTCCTTAATCGCATTGAGCCCTTTCTCAGTGGCATTTATAGCCTGCAGTAACTCCCATCTAGTTATCTGAAACCATTTGGCATTCACTGCCGTTTGTAAGCCATGGTCAATAAGGGATGAAAAGAACATCAACTCCTTACTAAACTGCCTGTATTCAAATTGGATATCATCCATTGTGTCATTAGAAACCAGAGAAAAATATTTTCCTTTTTGGTGCACTGTAGTGTTTTGTATACCTTATCTTTCTGTTCCCTTTTCACCATAGGGTAGTCTCCTATTTGCACCACATCACTTTGAGGCACCACCACTGCCAGTGCATGTAACACTGCTAGTGAGCATGTGTCACCCCAATTTGGCAGGATCTGTATATGAGCCTGTGAACCACAGGACTAATAGTGGTGGGAGTAAGGAGACGGACACAAGGTGGTGGTTCCATAAAGCTTTTATTCAAATAATAAAAGGGCTGGGAAAAAAGGCCTCACTATCTCTAAGTCTTTTAGAGATTTCCCTGCCTTAACAAAGCTACCTCATTTGACAGCCGTCAGGATGTCAAAATAAAAATTCACTGTCCTGTGTCCAAAACGTATTCTGTCCCTCACATTCTGAATACTACAAAACCCACTGTAAGGGGAAAATAAAAATGTGTCTGGCTGTTCTCCTGCATCCTTTCTCAACTTGATTGCACACAGTTCCAAGGTGAAAAGTAACATTCCAACCTGGTCTCAAAATTGAAGTTACCCAAAGTTACAAATAATATCCTCTCACTAGTCGGCTCAGCCACCTCTTGGGAAGTGTTTTTCTTCCCTATAACGTGCTTCTTTTATTAGCAATCCTCTTCCCTGGTCTTTCTAATGGTGTGTTGAGTGGCTACTCAAATAGTATCTGTTTGTCTGTGGTAGACTTAGTTTCAATTTATTAATGTCAGGTATTTCCACTTTCATATGAACCCCTGGGACGAGGAAGAGAAGAGATTTTTCTTCTCTTTGTATGCACAATATTGGTTTGGTCTGGTATTAATGGTTGTATGTCTCGTTATTTACCCAGGCTACTTGGTTTACTAACCTGCCAAATGATTCCCAAACACTAGGTTGCATAAACAATTTACTGCTCGGTTTTATTTATCAAACATACTGGGGTATTTCGTTCTAACATGGATCGATTTACTTCATTTCCTAACAACACAGAAGCTTTAAAAAACAAGCTTTGGCAATGCCAATGGTTTGGGATTTTGTGTAGGCATGGGAAAGGCAGTTACTGTGCCTTTCCATGGTGGTATTAACTGCCATCGATGATAGCAGGTACAAAATACTGCGAGTACATGGGCATCTAATAACAGTGCTGGGCCGATGTCTAATACTTACATGTAAGCCAAAACTGTTGGCTTTGCCAATGCTTGTTTTTAACATTGAAGGACACAAATAGTGCTTTTATATCGAGTGGCTGAAGGCAAACCTGGTTGAGACATTTGTATTACACCAGCAGCTGGTTTACAGCTCCAATTGAGTCATTAACTCTGGAAGACTGCTTTGAAAAAACACTGGCAGGCACTTGAGGCATGATTAAAGCGAGCTCAAAGAGGTCCGATGAGGAGGCGATTTGGGAGTGGAGTGGCAGGAACTTGGTGGGAATGGCCAAAGGGATTAGCATGGCCATGGCCAGTCACTGGGTCGGCAATGTCATGTACGAGTTCCTAATCAGGCAGTCATAGGGTTCCCTTTACATTCTGGTACGTGTAGTTCATTTAGAATGCAATAGCGTAACTGCACATGACAGAATGCAAATGGACAACCTAATGTGGGACATTTAGGAGGTGTGCTCTGCCAGCATAGTCCAACTCATTTGAACAGTTTAAACTTGCATAGATGCCTACGGTTAATAAGCACGGACCCGCTCTACACAGCTCTGTTCCATACTTACAAGGAGTTTCATTGCTGATTCCTGATTCTGTCCTCCTTCTGAGGGATAAAAGGAAGATGTACGGAGTGACTGCACCTAATCAACTGCGTTCGACACTGGCACTAGGCCCCTTGGGTGGCAGCGTCCTTCTCAGCCTCCTTCACATTCTTCCTCACTCCTCAGCCCCAGAGTTGCTGTTGCTGGGATTTGAACCTGCGACCAGCAGATCAGACACAAAGTTTTTAGTCTGCTGAGCCATCTAAACCCACAGACCCTTTCTTGCACATATGTATTGCTACTAAGGAGTGGCTGGGAAGCGCTGAACCCCAAACTAGAAAATCTTTTAAAGCCTCTTGTCCCTACAACGCCTGGCGAACCACCAAGCCGAACAATATGCCTTTACACCCACAATTGAAAGAGTGGAGGAGGGCCACCAGGGGGCGCAGAGACATCCATGAACTCTGCGTGAGCTCCGCTGCAGCCGCCCCAAAAGATGGACTGAGCCCCCACTTTTTGGACCCCCCCACCGGAGAAAAAGCGTGAAGCTGCTGTGCGAATATCTCCCCCAGCACTGGGAAAAACCCCGAGCGAAAACGGGCCTGGGACCCCGTCGAAATCCGACTCACAAGCCGCGGCCGTCCGGACCGGGGAGAAAGCGAAACCAACCCGGCACACGTGCGCTGCAGGGCACTCTCGGGAAAAGCCCACAACACGAACCGGCAAACGGAGCCTACACGAGCGCGGATGACCACGGCCCTGAGCAGATCCCTGACATGAACAGGTGGGTGCCCTAGCCCTGAACCCACCCGAACCCCCGCTCGAGATACCTCCCCTGCCTGGCATCCACGAAGGACCCATAACGCGTGGCGAGGCCTGTTCACTGCCCGCCCCCCTTCGAGCAGCCGAACATTGAGAGCTCAGGGCCACCCGACATCTGCACTCCACCGCCCCCGGCCCGCGTCGGGTAGCGGCTGCGGACCCACTCTTCGTGAGTGGTTTTGGGACTCGACGCTTCATCTTGGCCACCCCCCCCAAACTCTCCGGTGGATCCCGATGCTCCAGAGGGGGACATAACGGCGCTGAAGCACTCTGCGCTTACCAGAGAAGAGGCCTCTGCCTCTAGCGACCCACGGACCACCTAACGGGCCACCCAGGAGCCAAAACGGCGAGAGTCTACACAACACGCTCGGCTCCACTCCAGAAGCGAGGTGCACCCACGGCAAACGGATACGTGGAAACAACCACCCCACCATGGACTGGCCCTCCAGAAGGTAATTGATGGCTTCCTGCACCCTTTAAAGGGGCCCCACCGGTAAACCACACACACTCCTGAAAGTGAGACGAGAAACCCACCAGAATTACAATCTGCCTTGGCCCCACTAGTAGTGGAGGTGCGCGGGACAACCCTCCGAACCACGAACCCCGGCACAGAACGCCGTAGTGTCGAACGGAGAAAGCGACACTAGAGATAAACCAGGGGTGAGACCCCAAATCTTGGCACGTGTACCAAACGGTGCTGCGATTCACCTGGGAACACGCGCGAGGCATCTCCAATCCTGAGGCCCCCCCGGAATAGACCTCGCCGGCGAAACAGAAAACATACCAAACGGAGGGTAAGGCCCCTGGACACAGGGCGTGTGCCTCCTCCATTCAAAGGAACCGAGTACGCACTCCCCGCCATCATCACAGCAGTATACTGTCAATACCCAAACCTAAAGCTGCAACCAATCCACCACTGCCAAGAGGGTACTACCCCATGTGCCTTGTAACGGATCAGTACAGAGGGTAAGGCCCCCAAAACAGGGGCGTGTGCCTCCTCTGCCTGTCGCTTTGAAGGAACCACGACATTACCATCAAAACCCCGCATGAACTTCAAGCACAAGCTCCTGCACTTCGCCTACGCCCCCACTTCTCCCGCCCTGACTGAACCAGCAATGGCAAACAACATCACTACGGGAAATGAACTGGCGGCGGCAACGAAAGGAGACATTGCTGCCCCTCTGGGCGAAATAAAGAACTTGGGCACTAACATAGGAGGCAAAATAGACAGGATCACCCAAAGACTCGACAGCATGGAGGACAGGCTTGAAGGGGTGGAAAATAACCAGACCTCAATCGACACGTTAGAGATACAACATGAACAGAGATCGAAGGACCTGGAACGCAAAGAAGATGAGTTCAGACTCAAACTGGACGATTTGGAAAATAGAGAAAGAAGGAACAATATACGCATCTTTGGAATTCCTGAGAAAGAGGGGGAAACGGAGGCGGACCTCAAGGAAACACTTCACAATATTATCAGACTCCTCACAGCAGACGATGAAGTGGATGAACCAATAACGGAACGAATATATAGAGCAGGTGGCCCCACGGGTGGTCCACGATCGGTTCTTGCCCGATTCCATCGCTTTAGAGACAAAGCTAGAATTCTCGAAAAAGCCAGAAGGAGCGACGAGATCACGCTAGGGGAGCACAAATCTCAATATACCAAGACCTTTCCTCCCTGACCCTGGCTCTCAGAAAAACATGTGGTCCGCTCACAAAGATGCTCAAAGAAAAGAACGTTCGATACAGGTGGGGCTACCCCTTCTCACTTTCATTCGAATACGAGGGAACCAGATTCAGGCTGAGATCCGAGAAAGAAATACAAACATGCATATCTGACCTTCTTGGCACTCGGGGAGAGGTGGCCAGCCTAGGAGAGACGCATGGAGAAGGACGAGAGTGGCGAATCCAAGGCCCCAGGAGAAAGAAAGTAAAGGGGGCACGAAAATTCCAGAGAGGCAATATCTCCCCAGAAGCAGATCACTGAACCCAAGCGACACTGGTAAGACAGTTCCAATTAAATAAGTGAATGATGTAATGAGGCGATACGAACACATACACGTTTTCCTGACTCTAATGACAAAAATTAGGGGGGAATCAAGGAGGGGCTCACTCCGGACAAAGATAACTTATTTGGTTAAGAGGCGTGAAGTAACGGCCCCCCCGAGTGGTCCGATGCCGACCTGGAGCAACATGCCGGGTTCGATCGGACGCCTTCAATTAGAAATGGGGAGGGGATGGAGGGAGGGGGAGGGAAAGGCCACAGGGCCGAGGCGGGTCAAAGCAGCGTACATAGTAAACCAAAACAAGCGCAGCAGCAAGCACTCCACGAGTAAAAAGCAGTACCAATTACACACGAAGAGACTGTTTCCCATGAGAAAGAGCAATGACAACTGACACTAACACAAGGAAAAATGTCTCCTTGAGAGTCGGGACACTCAATGTAAAAGGACTCAATTCACCGACGAAACTGTCCCTCGTCGCCAGAGAATTCCGTAGGGCTGAAATAGATATCCTCCTCCTGCAGGAAACGAAATATATAAAAGGAGAAGAAAGGCCGATCCTTGGGAAACGAGTTGGGAACGAATACTGGGGCTCTGGCCCGCTTAGAAAAGGAGGAGTGGGAATCCTCATTAGAAAAGGCATAGCATTCACCCCTACCAGGACATGGTCTGATGTGGAAGGACGAGCTCTGCTCGTAAATGGGCAAATAGGTAAGGTGAACGTAACGATTGCGACCCTGTATTCCCCGAACACGGGACAATCGAGATTCCTCTCCAGAACGATTCCCAAGATATTACTAGAAGCCACCGGGCACATTATTTTAGGCGGAGACTTTAACCAATGGGCGGACCCGGTCAAAGATCGAAAACCTGGGAACCCCAACACGAGCCACCAGAACAGACTTGAGCCAACTGAGCTTGCGCAAATGATGGAAATGTATAATATGACAGACGCGTGGAGGGCACATCATCCCGAAGAACAAGGTTACACCTTCTATTCCGCTCCACACAATACGTATACCCGAATTGACTACATATACCTATCCAGAGACCTCGCTGAGACTACAGCTAAAGCAGGCATAACCCCGATCACTTGGTCGGACCACGACATGGTCCTCACAGACATTCAGTGGGCAAATCTACCGACCAGGAGTGGCAAATGGCGCTGCAATGAGAGCCTCTGGAAAGACGCTGTCTTCAGAGCCGAAATGGAGATGGAAATCTCCCAATTCTTCGAAACAAATGATAATGGGGAGGCGTCCAAACAGACCGTCTGGGAGGCAGGAAAGGCTACCTGGAGGGGAATTCTGATAAGAGAAGGCTCCTCAAAAAAGAGGGAACGTAATCTTATCAAACAGAAGCTACGAACAGAAATTCACCAACTGGAGAGCAAACCCGACCCAGACGCAGAATTAGATCCCATAAAAATGAGTAGAGCCAGAGATAAAAGAAACAAACTGAAACTATTAGAACACGAGCAAGTGGTGCGCAAATTGAGGTTTCTGAAACAAAAATTCTATGAAAAGGGGGACAAGTCAGACGCGCTTCTCGCTGCCAGGCTTCGAGAGCAGAGAGCTGAACGAAGAGTACTAGAAATCTCTGAGGATAACTCCCAAACATCATACGCTCACACTACTATTCCAGAATCCTTCGCCAACTTTTACGAGGCACTCTATTCCTCTGAAGTTAACCCTGAACAAATAGATACTGAAACGTACCTGTCCTCAATAATTGTCCCCCACATATCACAACAAGATGCTGAACTGTTGGAATCCCCTATCACAGAATCGGAAGTCCAAGCTGCCATAAAGAGACTAACTCTAGGTAAATCCCCGGGAGAAGATGGCTACACTGCCGGATTCTATAAAACCTTCATTGCAATACTGTCTCCCTTCCTGACGACCCTTTTCAATGAGATAATGGACACGGGGAAGCCCCCAGACTCCTTTACCAGGGCACTGATCACAGTGATCCCCAAGGCAGGGAGGGATCCCACGAAATGTGCCTCGTACCGCCCCATATCCCTGCTTAACCTTGACGCGAAAATCTATACTAGAATCCTGGCTGCAAGGTTGGAAACGCTAATCCCGCAACTCATACATCCAGACCAGGTTGGATTTATACTCGGGAGACAGGGGGCTGACACGATGCGCAAAACCCTTCATCTCATTCATACATCCCAGACCCTGGATAATGACCCGGTCCTACTCTCTATCGACGCAGAAAAGGCTTTTGACAGGGTGGAATGGGGATTCCTAAAAGCGGTATTATGTAAAGTGGGAATGGGCACGAGGTTTAGGACAGTAATACAAGCAGTATACTCAGACCCTAAAGCCTCAATATTCGTGAACGGTGAATATTCTAGATGGTTTAACTTGCAACGTGGGACTAGACAGGGATGTCCCCTCTCGGCAATTCTCTTTGCACTCTCACTAGAGCCCCTGGCAATAACGATGAGGGCCGACCCCATCTTAGAGGGTATTCGAATGGGGTCGACGGAATACAAAATTGCCCTCTATGCAGATGACATCCTCCTCCACATTACTAACCCCCTTTCTTCCATCCCTCGAGCCCTCTGTCTGCTGGAAGAATACGGTAGACTTTCAGGGTTCAAAGTAAATAAAACTAAGTCGACACTCTTCCCCCTTCAAGGCTCAGAAGATGAAAATATCACCAAATTCTCTCCCCTGGGCCTTAAAATTGAACACACAAAACTACAGTATCTGGGGATACAAATTACGAAAAAGCTGAGTGACCTATACGAGGCCAACTTCCCTACCCTACTAAACCAGTTCCGATCCGACCTGGCAAGATGGGATAAGCTCACAATATCTTGGCTCGGTCGACTTAATGCAATAAAGATGGTATCCCTCCCGCGATTCCTATACCCCTTCCAAATGTTACCCATCACGATCCCGATTGGTTTCTTTACTGAAACCAAAAGGGCCATGCTCCGATTCTTATGGCAAGGGAAGAAAGCGAGGATCCCGTATAAGATCTTAACACTCCCCAAAGACAAGGGAGGGGTCGGACTCCCTAACCTACACAAATACTACAAAGCATCCCAACTAAGAGTTCTAATCCCACATCTGCGTAATCAAACAGACATCCATTGGGTCAATATGGACAATCACTATTTCTCACCAGCCACGGTCTCGGAATGGCTCTGGGCTCCGAAAGACAGAATTCGAAGAAAACTCAAAGGTCACCCCATACTGAGCACCATTTGGGACATCTGGACACAAGGAAAGAACATGCAAAACATTACCACCTGGCCAGCCCCTTTGAGGCACTTATGGTCTCCCGGAATCAACGACCACATTCCAAATGTAGGACGATTCCAAGCATGGTATGAGGCAGGATTAGAAAGAGTTGGGCAACTACAAAGAAAAGACTCCTTCATCCCTCTCCCAGAACTAACGGAAGCCCTCGGAATAGGTCCACTATCCACTTTCCAATATATACAAATCAAAGGCGTTTTGACGAGACCTCTGTGGAAGCCTAAATTTATGAGAGATCTCACTCCCTTTGAAAAAATACTTGATTCAAGAACTGAGATGAAAGGCTTAATATCCGACATGTACAGGGCACTGATCGGAGGGGAGGGAGTGAACACGGACGCACTGAAAGGCAGATGGGAAAAAGACTTTGCTGAACAGATCACACCGGACCTATGGGACACCATATGCCAAGCGGCCACACAAATATCCATCTCAAACCAATACAAGCTCCACGCAATCAAGTTACTGCATAGATGGCAATACGACCCAGTCAGGTTATCCAAAATGTTCCAAACAATCAAGCCAGAATGCTGGAGGGGATGTGGGGAAAAAGCAGACTATTGGCACATGTGGTGGGGGTGCCCCCGAATAAAAGTCTTCTGGTCTGAAGTGTTGGGCTGGATCAAGGAGGTTGACGGCATTACCAGAACAGCTAATCCCTACCTCATGCTCTTCGGCCTTGAGAAGGATGAGGATGACTGGATCAAAATAAAGGATATAGCTCCGCAACTGCTATTAGCAGCAAGAGCAACGCTGGTAATGAAATGGAAAGCCCCCATAACCCCTACGAAAAGCGAATGGATCAACGTTGCCAACAACATTTGCATAATGGAACATATCACAGCGTCACTACACGGAAGATCGTCGCAGATCGAAGCCCTCTGGATCGAATACAAGAACATACACCTACCCAACGGACTCCTCAGCCATAAATTGACCACCCCAAGAACAGAAGAGCGAAACGAGACCTAAATAATACTGAGTCCGCCCACACTAAAGTGTCCTCTCAGGACTGCGAAAGTTCCCGACAACATATACTAACTCTGATTACCACACGATGAATGCTGCAAGAATTGTACTAAACACTGCCTGACCACGGGGAGGGAGGGGGGTGGGAAACAGGGGAGGGGGGAAGTCATGTTTATACTCGAACATTATGTATGGAGATCGTGTCTGCCGGACAAACACGGAATACATGGAGTTTTATAGCTTAGTTCTACTGTTATAAGATATGTACTGGTTTTCTTATTGTTGTACCATGACTCACACTTGTAAAACTTAATAAAATCAAATTTACAAAAAAAAAGAAAGAGTGGAACCTATGCAACCATTTTGCATGTAAATCGTAAATCATTCTCAGTTCGGGCACGAAATAGGGATTGCTTTCTCCTTTGAACCGCTTTTAAGGATTATCGTTTAAAAATACATTGATGCATGTGATTTCCTGTTTCTCGTGCAATTTTATTCAGAGCCCACTGACCACCTTCCTGCTGAACCAGCGGCGCTACAACACACCCCACCTACTACGCCTGCAGTAACTTTAGGGGTGGAGCGGTCTTACCCTTTCACTTGTGTTCGCACAGGCCATACAATTAATACCACCAGGGGGCGCAGAAGCTTGGTCGCCTGAACCGGCGCCTCCTCAACCCAGGCTATATCAGTCGATTTTAAAACAATATATAGAGCAATTATTTCATCCATCTTACCTACGTTCCTGGTCCTTGAGCCTAGGGGCTCCTCCGGCAGTGATCTCTACCAGAATCGGACTCTCTTTCGCCCGGTCCAGGCTCGGATCCTTAGTGGGGCCTCCGCAGTTCCAGCCGGGCGGACAACCCGCCAGCCATCTTCGCGCCCGTGCCTCCAGTGGCTTTGGCGTTAGGCGGTGCATCTTACCCCGAGCCCACTCTGGTTCACCACCGCCCGCCTCCATTCTATTGCGGGCTCCTCCTCGGCAGATCCCGGCTTGGCTCGCGCCTCCAGTGGCCTTGGAGTGAGGCGCTGCATCTTGCCCCGAGCCCTCTCTGCTTTGCCGCCGCCCGCCTCCATTCTATTGCGGGCTCCTCTTCGGTAGCTACCGGCTTGGCTACGCAGTCTGGACTCTTCTACCTCAGTCCTCCTGTCTGCAGCGGTGCCGGCACGTCCTTTGCCTTGGACAAGGACTCCCTCTGTACTGCGGCGGGTGCTGCTGTCTTCCACAGGCCTGTATCCTAATGTTTTGCAGCAGTCCTGATTCGGATCCGCTGTCGAGCAACCGCCAGCCTGATTACTTGATCCTGCGGTTCCCGCTGGGCCCCCAGTGCGGCCTTCTCTGCCTCTGTCCCCTGGGGCCATCGCTTACTAGGCCGCCTTCCACCTTGGACTGGAGCTTGTGCTCCCGGCGTATTGCGGTGAGTGCAGTCCATCTTGCCCAGACTGAAGCTCCTGATTGCTGCGCCACCTCTTCCAGCTCAGTCGGATTTTGTTCGGTGAGCCACCATCAATTTTCTCCTCAAAGTCCCCACTTCGGATAATCCCAGCTGGTCCCCTGCACGGCCTCTCCCCCCTCAGTCCTGGCATAGGCACTCCGGTCCTCAGAGCCTCCTGTGACTCCCCGTCTTTGGCATCACTGCCCGACCCTCTTCACGACTGTGCGATCCTTGCTACTGTGGGTCTCTCTTCGGCAGAATCCCAATTGCCCCAATCACTGCCTCTTCCTACACAGTTCCTGCACTGTACTTCAGTCTGCAACAACCCCGCAGTCACTCTGGACTTTAGTGCCCGTCGGATCCTCTTCCTACGCTGTTCCTGTGCCGTGACTCTGGTCTCCAGGGCCCATCAGAGCCTTTTTCTGCGCTGTTCCTGCGCTGACACTCTGGACCTCTGACCCCATCTGAGCCTCTCCCTGCGCTTCTCACGTGCTGGCACTCTGGTCTTCAGTACCCAACGGAGTCTCTCCCCGTGCTGATCCAGTGCTGCCACCCTGAACTTCAATGCCCATCAGACCTTTTTCCTACGCTGTTCCTGCGCTGGCACTCTAGTCCTCAGTGCCCATTGGACCCTCTCCCCGTGCTGTCCCGGCGCTCGCACTCTGGTCTCTAGAGCCCATCTGAGCCTCTTCTTGCCCTGCACCCATGCTTGCACTCTGGACTTCAACTTCAACGCAGTTCCTGCACTAGCACTTTGGTCTTCAGTGCCCACCATCTCTCCTCATATACTGTCCCCGACCCTCAGACTCACAGCCCGCCCCCCTCCTCAGGCCGCGGTGTCCTTTCCACTACAAGCCCTAGGTAGCCCCTCACCTGCCACCCCCCCAGCCTTCCTCCTCAACCAGCTCTCCTACTTCTGCGTCCTTGCCCACCTTCCCCTTCACACCAGGGCGTCCTTGCTACTGAGGCCATCTCTGCTACCTGCTCCCTGAACCTCAAGGTCTTCCCCTGCCTCCTCTACTGACAGATACACTCAGCGGCATGCCCCCTCAGCTGTTCCCAACTCAGCCCTGTGCGGCCCCAGCCCTCTTTTCCCACCAGCTCCTCATCTACCAACTCAGTGCCCCATCTCTGCTGCCCAGCTCTTCTGCCCAACTCACCCGCCAGCTCTCAGTGCTCCTCCTCAGCTGTTCCCTTCTCAACCCCCCTGTGCGGCCTCCTGACCTCTTACCCACCACCCCCTCTTCTGCCAGCCCTCTCGTCCTCTCCAAACTGCACTCACGCTAGTCCATTCCGTAGAGCGGCCCAGCTCTGCCACCACCTCTGTGTGCCACACTTCAGCTAACCCAACTCTTCCTCCAAGTGAGGCCTCCAGACTTATTCCTACCAGCCCTCCATCTTCTTGCTCCCTGGTCTTCACGGATCTGCCCACATGCAGATCCATTCCACAGAGTGACCCACCTCTGCCACTACCTCTGAGTGCCCCACTTCAGCTAACCCAACTCTACCTCCCAGTGCGGCCTCCACACCTCTGACCTACCAGCCTCATCCACTAGCTCTCTGTCCTCACTGTTCTACCCCTTCCTGTCCCCTGCCCTCTCTATCTACCTTCTCTCCTCTGCTACCTGCTCTCCTAACCACCTCTTTATCCCTCTCCTTTCTCTCTTCCCCCCTCGGTTATGCGTTTGGCAAAATCTCCTCCCCTCTGTCCTCTTTACCCTCTCCCCCACCCTCCGCCCGCTCTCCGCCTCCCCTGTCCTCTCTTACTCTACTTCTCCCTCCTCCTCTTATCCATTCCCCTCTTTAATCCCCCCCCACCCTTCCTTTACCATGCCTATCCTCTCCCACTGCCCTAACCTTCTCTACCCCCCACTATCCAACCCTCCTGTCTCATCAACATTGCTCTCTGGAACGCTAGATCCCTCTGCAATAAGAACGCAGCAGTTCTTGACATGTTCCTCTGTCTCAACCTTCTTTTCCTCTGCCTCACTGAAACCTGGATCCCTCCTCACAACACTTCAGTCCCTGCTTCCCTAACCACCTCTTCATCCTCCTTCTCTCATATCTCTCGTGCTACTGGTCATGGCGTAGGTATTGGCCTCCTCTTCAACCCCAAATCCCTTTCCTCCCCCTCCTCTCCTTCCCTTCCTTCTTTCCCCTCTTTCGAGTTTCTTTACAAATCCTTCTCCTCTCCTCACCCCATCTCCTTTCTAATTGTATATCACCCACCTGGCCCTCTCTCTACCTTCTATGATGACCTCGATCACCTCCTTTCTCTCGTCTCTCCCTCTCCCTCCCACCTTACTGTTCTCAGCGACTTTAATCTTCACTTCCCTTCTCCCCCTTACTCCTCTCCCCTTCTGTCCATCCTTGACTCCTACCTTCTTTCCCCTCTTCCTTCCTCTCCTACTTCATTCTCTGGCTCCACTCTTGACCTTATCTTTAACTCTTCCTACCCCTCTTCTTCTGTCTCTACACTTCCTCTCTATCTCTCCGATCATGCTTTACTCTCCTTCTCCCTTACCCCCTTCCCCTTCCTTCTTCCCCTAAACCTTCCCCTTCTATTTTCTTACATTGTGACCTTCGTAACTTTGATCCCTCCCTCTTTCTTGAAACTTGCTCTTCTTCTCTCCCCTCTCTCCGCGACTTCTCTTCTCTATCAGCCAATGATGCACTTTCTACTCTCTCCTCTTCTATCTCCTCCTCTCTTGATCTCCTCCACCCCATATCCTTCTTCCGTCCCACCTGGAAACCCTCTCAACCTTGGCTCTCCCCTCAACTCCTCTCCATGCGACGTCTCCTCCAACGTCTTGAGAGACTGACTCAAATCTCCATCACTTTCCAACCAATTCTCCTACTTCTCTTATCACTCCCTCTATGTCTCCTGCCTCACCTCAGCAAAACGCTCCTACTATTCAAACCTTCTTCATTCCCAAGCCTCCCACCCCTGCAACCTCTTCCAAACTCTCTCTCGTCTTCTCTCTCCCCCAACCCCTGATCCCTCAACCTCCGCCACCCTCTCTCCCTCTGGCTTCGCAAACTTCTTCTCCTCCAAGATTCTTGCCCTTGGGCAAAAAATCAATTCCTCTTCATTCTCCCTCCCTCCCCTTCTGCCTCCTCACCCTCTACTTGCATGACTGTATTCTCCCCAATTTCCCCTTCTGATGTTTCTCTCGTCCTCTCCAAAGCCCACCCCTCATCTGCCCCATATGACCCTGTCCCCTCCCTTCTTATTCCTAAAATCTACCCTCCTCTTATTCCCTACCTAACCTCCATCTTCAACACCTGCCTTTCCTCAGTCTCCTTCCCCTCTGCTTTCAAGCATGCCACTATCATTCAGATTCTGAAGAAATCTTCTGCTGATCCCCTGCTCACCTCTAACTTCCGTCCTATCTCACTTCTCCCATTCCTCTCTAAACTTCTTGAGCGCCTTGCCTACTCGCAGCTCTCAAACTTTGTCACTAATCTCTCTCTCTCTCTGTCCTTATTCTTCTTGATCTCTCTACTGCCTTCAACACTGTTGATCACCCCCTTCTTCTCAACACTCTCTCCTCCTTTGGTTTCAAAGGCTCTGTACTCAACTGGCTATCCTCTTACCTCTCCTCCCGCTCTTTTACTGTTTCCTGGGGAGGCCGCTCCTCTCCCACCCACCCTCTTGAATATGGAGTTCCCCAAGGCTCAGTGCTTGGTCCTTTCCTAATCTCACTCTACACCTCCCTCCTTGCCCCTGTGATCTCCTCATTTGGCATTTCTCACCATTTCTATGCCGACGACACGCAGCTCTTTCTTTCCTTCTCTTCCTTCTCTCCTGACCTCCACCTTAAACGTTCCTCCTGTCTTACTGCTATTAAAAACTGGATGTCTTCTCGCTTTCTTTCCCTTAACTCTGACAAAACTGAAGTAGTTTTCTTCCCTTCCAACTCCCTTCACCCTCCCTCTCCTCCCCCTTTCATTCATTTTCCGCCCTCTAATCTTACTTTCTCCCCCCACGCTCGTAACTTAGGCTTTCACTTCGACTCTTCTCTCACTATTTCCCACCATATCTCACTCACCTCTCGTGCCTGTAGCTACCACCTCTATAATATTCGCAAAGTTCGCCCCTCCCTTACTTTCTATGCTACTAAACTTTGAATCTCCTCCCTTAGAAGAGGCTCCTCCTCTTCTACTGCTCCTCCTTACTTTTGGTCTTCCTACTTCACATCTTGCCCCCCTCAAATCTATCACTCTGCCATCCGTACCCTCTGTCTCCTCTCCCCCCGAGGCTCCATCTCTGCTTCCCTATCCTCCATTGGCTGGCTCCCCTTTCATTCTCAACTTAAATTTCCTTGTCTCTGCCTGATCTTCAAATCTCTCCACGATCTTGCTCCCCCTTATCTCTCTTCCCTTCACTCTTTCTACACTCCCTCTCATTCCCTTTGTTCCGCTGACCACTTCCTCCTCACTGTTCCTCCCTCCCCTTGTGCCTCCTCCCGTTTCCACTCCTTCCAACTCCTGGCCCCCCTCCACTGGAACTCCTTACCTCTCTCAATCCGCTCTATTCTTACTTTTTCCTCTTTCCGCACGTCCCTTAAATCTCTCCTTCTCCATTCCCCACCATGACACCCTTCCCTCTTCTCTCTCCCCCTCTCCCACCCTTTTCCTTCTTCCCCCCTTAGCCTCTCCCCCCACTTTCCCCCACCCCATACTCACCCTCACCCCTTCATTTCCCTCCTCCTCCTCCTCCTACCCTCCCTCCCTCTTCCACCTAGCTCTACGCCTCTTCTCTACTCCTCCCCTCTGTCTAATTGCTCTACATACTGGTTTGTTGACTGATTCAAGATAGTAATTTGCTTCTATTGTTACTGATTTTGTTATGTTAAATGTATCCTGTTGTTATAAATGTGCAGCGCTTTGGTATAAAGCGCTATATAAGCCTTACAAATACAAATACAATTAATGCGGTTGGCCCACGTCATGTTAACACAGTTGTTCCGGGGCAGTGGGAAGCGGGAGGCATGGTGGGAAGACGTGTTGCGAGAACCTCCGTGTCTGTCGTCATTACCCCGGCCACTACACTGGCGACAAAGACGGCGCACCGACGGTGCGTGAACCCATCTCGGGGTAGTCAGGCAGAGCAAACGCCATTCCCCAGCCGTAACGTCAGGATGGAGGCTACACAATGAGGCCGTGTCTGCCCGACCAGGGCCGCATGCGGTGAACACTGTGCCCCGCCCACTCCGGATTGCACAAGGAAGAGCAGCTGCGACTCCCGGGCCGCGGCAGTGATTCTACAAGCAACACAGTGAGCGGGGAAAGAGGAGGGGGGCCACAGGATGGTGCTTGTGCCCGACAGGCGGCCATCACGACAACACCCCCTCTTTCAGAGCCCACAGGGACAAATCACAAGTCACTACACAGTTCTTGTGCCTGACAGGTACCCGTGGGGCTGCAAAGATAACTGAAGGCCGACATTCAGTGGGCAAGACAGTGCAAATTGCGGGAGGCCAGCGTTCCGAAGGCAAAGGCAGTTCAGTAGTGGGGGAGAATGTCTGCTCAAGATGCAGGCCAGGGCGCACAGGCCCAAGGGCCACCGGTTCCTCAAGAGCAAGCTCCATACAGACTGCCAGACCACCTGGCAGCTCAAATGCCACGTGCCTTTGATGTCACGGACATGAGCAATATGGGGCCGCAGTGGGCCAGGTGGATAAGGGACTTTGAACTGTACATGGGGGCCATGGAGCCCATTGATGAGGATAGGCAGAAATGTCTTTTCAAGCTGGCGGTAGGGCCAGCCACCCGTGATATTATCGATAAGATGCCTGCAACAACTATTGATTTCATACAAGATTTGAAAGGGGCTCTATCTGCATATTTTACCCCGCACACCAACGTGGACTACGAGCGCCAACTATTCCACAGCACCAAAGAGGCCGAAAGGTGAGACCATGGACGCCTACATCATGAGACTAAGAATCAAAATGAAGCATTGTGACTTACAAACTACTCCAACACGGAGGCAGTGCGGTCCTAAATCATCGCAGGGTGCGAGTCGCAGACATTCAGGTGGAAACTGCTGCAGAAAGCCTGCACTTTGGATGAAATATTGACACTTGCAGGGGCAGAAAGAGCAGTAGACTTGCAAGTGGAAATCTTCAACACCACCACACCAGCTGATGCAGTGCATTGATTACAGCAGGAGAGGAAACAAGAGGAGCCAGTCTTTTTCAAATGTGGATTTGAGTGCCCACATGAAGGGACCTGCCCCGCCATTGGCCAGAGATGTGCCACGTGTGGCGAGGATGGACACTTTAAAGCAGTATGTGGAATATCCAAAGAAAAGGGGAGAGAGAGAGGAAGAGAGTCAATTCCAAGATACAAAGCGAGGCCTCTTCCTTCGGCATTGCAATCATCGGGGACAACGTCACATCCCGCACAGAGACACAATGACCCTGAACCAAAAGAGCGGCAATCGGGAGACGAGATACATAGTAGAGAAAGAAGGGAAAGGAGGAGATACGTCACTCAAATCAGACCAGAACGCAGATCCTGGTGCCACGTGTGCTACCTGGTGGAACAACCTCCATCAGCATTCGAAGTTAGCTTGTCAGGGAGTGAGCAATGAAGAAAAGCGTATGTGTAGGCCTTGGGCAACCCAATGACCACCGAGCACAGTCCAACACTGATTATAAAATTGAACGAAAGACCCACTGAATTTCTCATTGACTCTGTGGCTACAGTGAATGTGGTCAGTGTGAAAGTATTTAAAGAATTACCACAAAGTCCAAAGTTAATCCCTGCAACTGTAGACATTTATGCATACGGAGCCACAACACCCCTCAAGCGTATAGGACAATTCGAGGGATTGTGCCGCTACAAGGGACAAGAGAAAAGAGTGCCAATGCATGTGCTGGCTACAGGGAGCGAGAGTGGCTGCAAACTCAGTTTTAAGGTGGCCATCGAGATGGGCCTATTACATGTCCTCTACAAGATCATTGTGCACAAGTACATAGGTCCAGTAGCCATGATTAAAGACCTGTACCCCCAACCTATTCAAAGGCATCAGATAACTGCGGAACGGGCAGGTGAAGCTGCACATCGATGAGACGGTGCGCCCCATAACATAACATTACAGGGGCATACCGGTGAATATCCAGAAGAAAGTGGAAGATGAGCTACATAAGCTCTTACAACAGGACATCATAGAGCCGGCCATGGGCCCTACGACGTGGGTTTCACCCATTGTTCAGGTGCCAAAGAAAGGCTATGATGCAATCAGACTGTGCGTTGACATTTGGAGGCCCAACCAAGCCATTTGGAGGGAGAGACACATGGCAACGCACATCACCGATATGATACATCTCCTGAATGGGGCCAGGGTCTTCTCAAAATTGGACCTAAAAAAGGTTACCACCAGTTGGTATTAAGTCCCGAGAGCAGGAACATCATGACTTTCGTCACCCACCTGGGGTTGTACAGGTATAAAAGATTAACCTTTGGGGTCTCCTCGGCTGCAGAGATATTTCAGGCTAAAGTCCACAATGTGATAAAACAAATCTCGAACTGTATAAACTATAGTGACGACATCCTGGTGTTCGGGACTGATGTGGGAAGACATGTGAGACCTTAGCCAAGGTGTGTATGGCTCTTGAGGCTGCAAACATTACCCTCAACCAAGAAAAGTGTGAGTTCAGGAAAGGCACATTACGCTTTGTCGGCCATGAATTCTCAGAAAATGGCATGACACCTGATACTGATAAGTTTGCTGTGCTCAATAACCCACCACCCCCAAGCAACGTCTTGGAACTCAGGTTGTTCCTGAGCCTCACCAGTTACTGCATGAGGTACATTAAAGACTTTGCAACGGTCAGTGAACCCCTTAGAGCATTGACCATCTTCGACTGGTTGGAGAGGTGCCAACATGCCTTCGAGATAATTCAGGAGAGAGTAGCGCGAGCCGAAAACATGTCCTTCTACGATCCAGACCAGAAAACAGAACTAATGGTTGACGCAAGTCCCATCGGGCTGGGTGCCATCTTGGCCCAGATTGACGCAAAAGACCCAACGCAGACCCACATTGTTGCATATGCTAGCAGGAGCCTCTCAGCCACTGAGCAAGCTTATTCGCACGCGGAGAAGGAAAGTCTGGCAGCAATCTGGGTGTGTGAACACTTCCACCTGTTCCTTTACAGCAAGCCATTTCAAGTGGTGACGGACCATGAAGCACTCCTATTTCTCTATGGCAACCCACAGGCCAAGATGTCACACCGCATCGTGAGGTGGGGGCTCCAGCTGCAGGACTATTCATTTGAAATTGTACATAGACCAGGGAAGGAAGAGAACCCTGCTGACTTTTTATCTAGACATCCAAGAACAGGGTGTACCCCTGAACCATCGGTGGCGGACCGGTACCTCCGGTACTTGATCCAAAAAGCCATACCAGAAGGCACTGAACCAGCACATCTGGCTCATGAAGTGGAGTCGGACCAGGCATGCCAAATAATGTGCTAGGGGCTCAAGTCGGGTCAATGGAGGAGAACCAAAGAACGAGGTTGCTTAGCGGCAGAGGAGGTCCGGTTGGAGGTGGACCAGCTGTTACAGGTGAAAGAGGAGCTGGTGCTCTCAGACGACAGTCTCCTGGGATTCCAACATCCCTGAAACGGAAGGTGATTGAGCTCACCCATGAGGGTCACTGAGGAGTGGTCTCTACGAAGCGCATGCTGCACCAGAAAGTGTGGTTTCCACAGCTAGACACCATGGTGGAAGAGCTCCTGAAACAGTGCCCCACTTTTTGCCTCCCCAAGCCGAATCCGCATTGAGAATGCCCAAACTACCGGGAGGCATATGGGAAGCCGTGGCGGCTGACTTCTTTGGTCCTATCGAAGAGGGGAGATATGTATTGGCCGTCATGGACAAGTATTCCAGATATTCCAAAGCCCAACTCATATCATCGACCGCAGCCCACCACGTCATCCCGGTGCTGAACCGCATCGTCACGGCCTACGGTGTCCCTCAGACAATGAAGACAATGGACCTCCGTTCAATGGACACAGCTTCGCAAACTTTAGTGAATTCATGGGGTTTCACCATCACAAGGTCACACCGTTGTGGCCCCAGGCCAATTGTATGATTGAACGGTTCATGGCCAATCTGAAGAGAGCACTACAGGTAGCTCAACTCACAGGGCAGCCATATGAACAAGTACTCAACCAATTGGTAAGGGATTACCGAAGCATGCCCCACAGCTCCACTGGGAAAACCCCTGCTGAAGTAATGTTTGTAAGAGACATCCAGACTAGGTTTCCCAGGCCACTCTTCCTGAAGACTGATGAACATTGGATGCCGAAATGAGAGAACGAATTCTAGCCGTGAAAGATCGCATGAAGGAGTATGCTGATGGTCGCCAGAAGTCTCGGGATCTTCAGCTAGAGATAGGGGACGCAGTCGCTGTGAGACAACCTCAAATGGACAAGCACACTGCAGCCTTCAGGAGGAACCCCTGATCATCCTCGAAAAGAAGGGCTCCATGATCACAGCCCAAAGAGACAAGGGTCTGACCACCCGTAATTCCTCACATTTCAAGAACATTCCATTGTCAGGATCCAGGCAATTAAGTGGAAGAGTGGAGATACCCATTGACTATGCCACCGATGATCGCTATCAAGGAGACAAAGAGTTCACTACGGCCTTTCATTCACAAGGTAACATTCAAGAGTCTTGATGTCTTTTTATGCAATCATTCACTGTGGACCTCCCTCGATTGGGTTCATTCTTGTCAACACAATGTTCTTGAGTGCATTATGCTTCACCCCGATTCACAGGTATCCCTCAGCCGGTTTCACATTTGCCAGATAGACAGTTCACTTTTGCTTTATCATAATGCAGGATTTACTTCCCTGGGCATCCCTCTGTCGTGTTCACATAGCCATTCTAACACAGCTCATGATTTTCTAATACAGTTAATGATTTGCTCATCTCATCAGAAAGCGGGGTTCCCTTCCCCTAGCTTTCTCTTGGCATCCCTCTGTCGGGTTCACACTTGCCTTAGTTCACAATTTCACAACCTTATTAGAAAACGGGGTTCCCTTCCCCTAGCTTTCTCTTGGTATCCCAACATCGGGGTCACATTTGCCACACTTCACAAGACAGTTCCTTTAGACCCCTTAGGTTTCTCCCTTTACCTAAGTCTGGATCTCAGTCCCCAGCCAAGTTTCATTTTAAGCCTACAGCCAGGCTTCACACAGTACAATAAATATAATGTTCTTGGGTGTGTTACTGGTTACCCTGATTCGTAGGTATCCTTCAGTCCGATCCATATTTGCCCCAGTTACACAGTTCACTTTGCTTCCGTCAACGTGTCAAAGACTTTCGTCTGTACAAGGGGGTTTTGCTGGACTCTCGTATGACCACCTTGTCCATTCATGCCTGCCTCCCCTAAGGCCTCTTGGTTCTTGCAGTTTCAACACAAGAAATGCTCCAGTCAGAGTCCTTCGAATGAGCGCCCACGCAGTGCCGGACCACTCTGCATTTGGATCTTTACTAGTCTCTTTCGCAGTTCAAATAACAAGTTCTTTGTTCAAACAAATGTTGCCATTTGCAAACTTTTGCTCAATACAGTCCGTCTTACTATCAGCTCTCCCCGACTCACCAGCTGTGCTCAACTTGTTGGCGTTTCTTGTCTCTGGAGTCAAGGATGGCACCTCAGAGGCAAGCGCTTCTCCACGCTTTGGCTATCAGTGCAGGAGGGCCCCATGTACTGTTGACACCTGTCACACCACACTCCAGCTGGACTTCCCAGTCTTATGATTCTCCTTTCGGAGGCTTTGCAGATCTGCGTTGAAAAGGTCAAGGTCAATTCCCTCCTAGTCATCCTTTCAGGTTTTGCCGCCTTTCTCCTCCGCTTGAACTGCCGGTCCGGAATAGCTGCTTCCTCGTGCGTTTGACCTTGCTCGTAGTGTGCTCTCGTGCTCAGCCTTTTATCCCTGTGGGGAAGGGAAAGGGTAGTCAGGTGTGTATAACTATTGTCAATTGCCTGACCCTGCCTGACCCTTCTGTTAGGACATGTCAGGTAAACGGCTCTGGTGTTAGTTTGTTGTTTGTAACGGTGTAGGGAAGTGTTTGTGTTGGAAAAGGGGGGTAGAGTTTCTAGATATCCTATGGGGTAGGATGGGGAAAAGGTGTAATAAGGAAGGGGGTACTGTGTCTCACCCTTTGGTGTCCCACTTCCACTCCCCGAAGACCCCTCATCCAGGCGATCCTTCCCCACTGATCCACCCTCAGGAACTGGATCCAGTAGCGATGGCCGTGTCCTGGCAAACTGGATAACAGATCCCCAGGACTAGTAAGTGAGACACCTTCAGGTTTCTCGCACCTTCCTCTGGCTCTTTTCTTCTCTGTCTTTTTTGACCCTTCTACTTATTCAAGAATTAACCTCCCTCCTATACTATTCTCTCCTTTTCATCTTCTCTTCCCAATGCCTTCCCCTTGTCATTGTCAGTTTTCTGACTCTCGATTTTGAATGATATCTGTCCTCCCACCCATTTGTCTGGTGTGACTGCTGCTTGTTCCTTCCCTGAATGCTTTTCACCCTTTTCAACTCGACTTTCACTTCCTTTAGCTGTGCTTCCAAACTGTGCCTTTTATCATTCTCTACTTGTGTTGCTAATGTGCTTTTTTTTCTGCCTTCTTTTTCCTCTTCCTTAATGTTTCCCTCCACCTTCGGGGGCACATATAGGGGATTACTGTAACCTGCAGCGGTTTTCAGAGGATATAATCCTGGCATGGCCGAGAACGGAGCGCATGGTTGATTGAGTAGAGGCGCTGTCGGCTGCACACGCCCTTCATCATCTGTTCTACGTATACCTTCTTTTTAAATCTGCTCCTCCTCCTCAAACATCTTCCATAAGTCGAGTATGTTTAGTCTGCTACCTTGTGTGTGGCGTGTAAGTATGTATACATATGTTGCAGCAGATGCTTCGAATGTGTCCCTTCTTGAGGCCATATCTGGACAATTTTGCCAGCCGTATCTTTGTCCCATAGTACACAATATCTGAGGATCTTTTCCTTTTACTTGGGAAGCGATTTACACAAATGAGCAATGGAGTGCTGCCATTATAATAATAGAAAAACTCACCTTACCAATAAATTCAACAATCACCAATTCAACACACTTTTCTCACCCCCTACCTCACAATTCTTTGAGATTGTGTATTGTTGGTGTGAGTTACTCTACAAATGCACAAAAAACACCTCTAGCGTCATATTATATACCAAAACAATATCAACAATCAACGTCAATAAAATCTTTCTACACAGCTGTCTCCCCTTTATACTGGGTATCTCCTCTTTGATCTCTTTTACTGACCCCCCAAAGGAGGCTGGTCTTTACGCCATACCGCGTGGCCTTCCTCAAATTCTGTCAGAAGTATTTCGTTTTCTCTCTCTCTCTCTCTCTCTCTCTCTCTCTCTCTTCAATACTTTTTTTAAACTTAAACAACAACTATACCCTCCCCTGCAGGTATTTTCATGCACAGAAATACTCACATCCGATGATCCAAGGTGCATTGGCAGTGAGTCTCCACTATCTGCCTGCTACGCCCCCTGCGCCCAGCATGCCACCTCCCAGACCGCACACAGGACTTGCTTGGATCTGAGCGCCTGCCAACCTCCATTTAAGTGTGCACTCTAACCGTTCCCTGTAGGCGATCTCTGCTGTCCAAGGGAGATGTGGAGAGGGTATCTCAGCAGTGCCTCCAAATGTTAAGATAAGCCCAAATACACCAATAAAGAGGAAACATCTCAATAACGGAGTGTAACAATTATGGACAGGAGACTATGCTCGTTTTGCAATAATCTTTATTATTGCCGTATGGATGATCCGGGAAAAGACAATAACTGAGGTGTGGTACATAAACAACAAACTGAAAGTTCTGGCGGTTGCTTCACCGTGGGGTTTTTCCTTCCCCACTCGCCCTTGTGATAAGGCTGTGGTCCTCTAACTCGGGTTATCTGGGTAGGCCCACCACTCGGGGTTGCCTGCTTGCTCCTCGGTGTCCTGTGAAAATAACAGACAGCCTTGTTTAGAAAAGGCGGGCCTTTATATACTTCCCTTGGTTCAAATCCCCACCAATGAGCAGACGTCTTGCCTAGCTCGTTTGTTATTGGTTGGGAAGGATTGGCCCCGCCCCCCTTAAAACCGGGTTTCCCTGCCGTCCGTTTTGCCTGCCCCTGCAGCATGGAGACTGCTCCTGAAGTGCTTCCATCGGCGGCATCCATGCGGCGCCGGGACTTGGGCACATAGGGGTGACCTCTGATGTCGGGATTCTTGCTCCTCCTCGGCCGGGGGCCGCGGTCTGCATCCTGACAAGGTTCCCGCCCCCTTCCCAGTCCGGGTCGGCGACTCCAGTAAGGTGAGTAGCTAACCCCACCGTAGCGTTCGGCGGGGCCAGTTCCGCTCCTGTCAGGACCGCCGAGTTCGACCGATGTGTGCGAATCGGTGGCTTTTCCCAAGGCCGCTTCCGGCACCTCTTCACACATACTCACCCCGGGATCTGGCCGATCGGGCCAGTGGGAGCATCTGGACAGGTAGTCCGCCACCAGCTGAAATCTGCCTGGCCTATGCAGAGTCAGAAAGTCAAAGGGTTGTAGGGAGAGGAACCAGCGAAGAACCCTCTGGTTGGTATCCTTGTGTCGGGCAAGCCATTGGAGAGGGGCATGGTCCGAGAACAACGTGAACCGACGACCAACCAGATAGTACTTGAGGGATTCAATCGCCCATTTTATGGCCAGGCATTCTTTCTCAATCGTGGAGTACGCCGACTCATGTGGTAGCAATTTACGGCTGATGAAGCAAATGGGCCGCAGTTCCGATTCTTGTTCCTGAGACAGGACTGCGCCCAAGCCCTGGTCCGAGGCATCGGTCTGGAGGAAGAACTGCTTCTGAAAGTCGGGACAACATAATACCGGATCAGATGTGATCCTCTCCTTTAGCAGGTCTATGGCCTTTAGGGCGTCTTTGTTATTGGTCAGGTTTGGGTTCCCTTTGAGTCTTAGCGCATCGGTGAGTGGCGCGGCTATGGCAGAGAAATCGGGAATAAACCTCCTATAATAACCAACGAGCCCCAGAAAAGCCCGTATTTGCTTCCTGTTCACAGGTGTTGGGATGCGATGAATGGCCTCAGTTTTGGACATCTGTGGTTTCAGCATTCCACCCCCGACCATGTGGCCGAGGTACTTTGTTTCGTGAGTTCCCATCGTGGTCTTACTGGGATTGATGTGAAGGCCGGCTACGTGTAGGTCGGCTACCACCTTTTCCAAATGGTTCAGATGATCCTCCCAGGTTTTGCTGTATACGATGATATCGTCAAGGTAGGCCGCTGCATATCCCTCATGCGGTCTTAGGATGATGTCCATAAGTTTTTGGAAGGTGGCTGGTGCCCCATGTAGGCCAAAAGGAAGAACCTTAAACTGATACAGTCCCCTTGGTGTGGAAAAGGCGGTTTTTTCTTTATCCTTGGGTCGCAAAGGGATCTGCCAGTATCCCTTTGTTAGGTCTAGCGTACTCAGGTACCGGGCAGCCCCGAGTCCCTCTAACAACTCGTCCATCCGTGGCATTGGGTATGCTTCGTAACTGGACACGCTGTTCAGCTGCCTGTAGTCCATGCAGAAGCGGATTGAGCCATCAGGTTTAGGGACCAGAACGATGGGCGACGACCAAGCGCTGACTGAAGGCTCAATGATGTCTAGTTGCAACATTTCATCCACCTCCGTGTTTATGATTTGTCTCCGGGCTTCGGGTATCCGGTAGGGTCTGAGCCGTACTACTTGTCCGGGCTCTGTTTTTATCTCATGCTCAAGTAAATTGGTTCTCCCTGGTAGGGTGGAAAAGGATTCTCTGTAGGGTAGTAGCCTATGCATCAGCTCCCTTCTCATGTGTGGCGATAGGGCGTTCCCCCACTGGACGCGGTCCAGCGAACCGGGGTCTGGGTTCGCGGTTTCCAATGTTTCTATGTCTCCGATGGTTCCTAGTGCTGATACCCGGGGTTCATTCCACTCCTTCAACAAGTTAATGTGGTATATTTGATCCGGGTTGGTTCGGTCAGGTTGGTGCACCCTATAGGTCACGGGACTGAGAACATCCGTGATCTCGTACGGGCCTTTCCATCTGGCCAGTAATTTGTTGGCGCTGGTAGGTAAGAGAACGAGTACCTTGTCTCCTGGGCTGAACCTTCTCATTCTGCTCCCTTTATTGTAGTTTTTCTCTTGTATGTTCTGGGCATGAGAAAGGTTGGCTTCCGCCAAAGCACGCAGTGCGCTTAAGTGTTCCTTCAGTTCCTCGGTATATTCGGTTAGGGTCGTTTCTTCGGAGGCTTCCCATTCTTCCTTAACCAGGTCTAGGATAGTTCGGGGTTGTCTCCCGAACAGGAGTTCGAAGGGGGAAAACCCCGTGGAGGATTGGGGTGTGTCTCGAAGGACCATCAGAACAAGAGGTATCGCCCTATCCCAGTTCTGGGCACCTGGTCCTGTTACCCTTTTCAACATTTTCTTTATCGTTTTGTTATATCTTTCGACTAAGCCGTCGGTTTGGGGATGATACACGGATGTTCTTAGCTGCTTGATGTGTAGGCGTTCACACACTTGTCGCAGTAAAGTCGACATGAAATTCGTCCCTTGGTCAGTGATGATTTCTGAGGGTAAGCCAACTCGGGCAAAGAAGGGTATGAGTTGATCACATAGTTGTCTGGCTGACGTCCCTTTAAGGGGAAATGCTTCAGGATAACGTGTAGCGTAGTCGACTATGACCAGCATGTATTTATACCCTCGACTGGCTGGTTCTAATGGACCGACAATGTCCATGCCGATCCTCTGGAATGGTACTGTTATAAGGGGCATTTTTTGTAGAGGAGCTTTGGCTGGTTTTACTCCGCTCGTTAGCTGACAGGTAGGGCATCTTTTGCAGAACTGAGCCACCTCGCCATAAATTCCCGGCCAATAAAACCGTTTGAGTATATTTTGCTGTGTTTTCAGCGAAGCCATGTGGCCTCCACAAGGATGGTTGTGGGCTAATTGCAGCACTATGGGGCGTTGTTTCTTGGGTAAAACCAACTGTTCCTTAACAGTCCCATCATCTGTCTTGTATCTTCGGTACAGTAGACCCTGATGAAGCACAAATCCTGGTCCCCTGGAAAGATCCGGATCCCCTTCCTGTGTAGCCCTCTCCCGGGCTACCTTGAGGGTGTTGTCCGTTAGGGTTTCTGTCCTGATGCTATCTTCATTATCCTCTAGTCTCCAGTCGATTGCTCTAGTCGTATAACAAGCCTGACACCAGTCCATACGTTTTCGTCTCTTTTTATTGAGGGTTCTTGGACTAGGCATGCCCCTTCCCGGTTCTGACTCGGGACATACTTCCCTTCTCCCCTCCATCATCAGTGCCTGGTCAAAGTTAGGTAAATCAGTCCCTATGACTACCGGGGCAGGCAGAGAAGGTAGGACGGCAGCCCTCACGGGTGACAACTCCCCATTAATTTCGATAGCCACATTTTTCATCGGATAAAGTTTTATATCTCCATGAATACATTTAATAGGTACGGACACGTTAAGTAAGTTGGGTTTGCTACTTACATTAGGTGATATGGCGGTTTGCCGGCTGCCGCTGTCAAGTAGACCGCGTGTGGGTCTGCCGTCCACTCGTATGTCCACGATGTAAGGACCGGCTATGCTCTCTTCTTGTAGCGCGTGCAGGTACCCGATATCCATTGGTTCAGCGGATCTTTTCCTGGGACAGAACCGGGCTATGTGGCCCCATTCGTTGCACTCAAAGCACTGCGGTTGCCGATATCCCGGACTGGTCCCAGCGGACTTGTCTTCAATTCCCGACCTCTTCTCGTCTGGCCTCCGAACCGCCTCCTCGGGTTGTCTCCATCTCAACTGTTGTGGTCTGACCCCTTTGGTCAGCGGGGCATCAGTCGTTGGTACTGCTATGCGGGCTGTTATCCCTGTGGGTGGAAACCTGTGGTACCCAGCTTTTTGATATGCAGAGGCAATGTCCACCGCTTCAGTTAGGGAGGGTCTGTGATGTTGCCTCACCCACCTCTGCATTTGTCCTGGTAGGGCTTCTATGAACTGCTCAAGGATAATCTTTTCAAGTATCGGTTGAGTTACGACCGTCGGAGTTGACAGCCATTTTTCCACCAGGTCTTTTATTCGATAATACAGCTGCCGTGGATTTTCCCCAGGTCGTAACTTGGTGTCCCTTAGTTGGATTCGATAGGCCTCTTCATCAAGGCCAAGACGATCCAGTACAGCCGCCTTTATTTCACCATAGGGAGTATTCCCGGTGGGGTTTGCCGCCTGGTAGGCTCCTTGCATGACACCTGACAACAAGGGGGCGACATATTGTCCCCATCGTTCGGGGGGCCACTGTGCGTTCCTGGCTATTCTTTCGAAGCTTGTAAAAAAGAAGGCAGGGTCCTCGCCGTCTTTGTACTTCTGTAGTAATGCGGATGGGACCATTGGTTGTGTCCTAGAGCTAGCCACCAGCTCGGTTAGCTTCGATATAGTGTCATGATGTTTGTCCTGTGCAGTAGTTTGCACCGTGCTTTGTACCTGCAATGCCTGCTGGAAGGCTTGGCGGTTGGCAGCTGCTTGTTGGTTTTGTATCTGAACCAACTGCTGCAGTTGCTGCTGTCCTTCCGACAGCGTTTTTATCAATGCCTCCATCGCGCCGTCGATATCCCACCTTCGTCGCCAGTGTAACAATTATGGACAGGAGACTATGCTCGTTTTGCAATAATCTTTATTATTGCCGTATGGATGATCCGGGAAAAGACAATAACTGAGGTGTGGTACATAAACAACAAACTGAAAGTTCTGGCGGTTGCTTCACCGTGGGGTTTTTCCTTCCCCACTCGCCCTTGTGATAAGGCTGTGGTCCTCTAACTCGGGTTATCTGGGTAGGCCCACCACTCGGGGTTGCCTGCTTGCTCCTCGGTGTCCTGTGAAAATAACAGACAGCCTTGTTTAGAAAAGGCGGGCCTTTATATACTTCCCTTGGTTCAAATCCCCACCAATGAGCAGACGTCTTGCCTAGCTCGTTTGTTATTGGTTGGGAAGGATTGGCCCCGCCCCCCTTAAAACCGGGTTTCCCTGCCGTCCGTTTTGCCTGCCCCTGCAGCATGGAGACTGCTCCTGAAGTGCTTCCATCGGCGGCATCCATGCGGCGCCGGGACTTGGGCACATAGGGGTGACCTCTGATGTCGGGATTCTTGCTCCTCCTCGGCCGGGGGCCGCGGTCTGCATCCTGACAAGGTTCCCGCCCCCTTCCCAGTCCGGGTCGGCGACTCCAGTAAGGTGAGTAGCTAACCCCACCGTAGCGTTCGGCGGGGCCAGTTCCGCTCCTGTCAGGACCGCCGAGTTCGACCGATGTGTGCGAATCGGTGGCTTTTCCCAAGGCCGCTTCCGGCACCTCTTCACACGGAGTAACTCCAAGTGCATGAGAAAACCCAGATTCATTCAGATACAAACAGCCACTGGGATAGCATACAAAGGACAATCTCAAATGGTGTTAGGAACAACAAGGTTTTAAGCTAAATAATCACTATAGCTGATGTCATAGTTACTAATAATCATAAAAACCTCTGCTCTCTCACTCGAATGGTTAGTGGAATATAGAACATATAATATGTGAACCTTTTAAGATTGGTTCGTCTACAACTAATAACTCCTCCTCGATGCATCCTTCTACAAATTATACATTTCAATCTATCTTGCCATTAGTAGGCACTCTACTAAACTAGTCATAAAAAGGACACGATTTGATTGGTCAGTAGTTTGCTTATCCGGCCTCGAGTACTTTAATGCGGGGCCAAGGTACGTTGTGGGGAAGGAGAGTTGGGCAAACCTCTATGATTCCGGTTAAAGAAGTTACTCCATTCTCGTTCGCAGGCCTGGGCCCTTATCTGCCAGTCTGTTTATGGCGTTGGCATGTCGTCTCTGTGTCTGGATGTGCTAAGGAAATGGCAGGTGTACCATCTGATTGGGCCTGGAATAAATTACCATTGTTTATATCACACGGTAGAGGACCACTGGTCAGAGCTCAATTCTCGTCTATTTATTAGATTTTCTGCTACTCTAACATGTGTGTGCTTTCCTTCAGCAGTGAACCTGGGTGCTGTATATTGATTCATTATGGGATCCATTGGCACGGTAGCTACTTGCACCTGGCATTCAAGGATATAGCTATGTATCACTGTTACCAATTGAAACTAATTCACTTTAATAATTACATGCTGTGTGCCCTGGAAAGCATTATCTGGTTTGGTTTCAGCTTCTAAGCAGAACTCCTCTGACCTTGGTGCTCGGGACTGCTGTCTGAACCTCTTGAGGCCTAGAATTTTGTATTAAGCAATTTTATGTCCGGTTGCAGTATTTCAGAATTGGTCTGAGTAATGGCAGTACTTTGGTTCTTTCTCCGCCATGTTAGTGTTCTTTGTGTCTTTTGCATCCCGCCTTTCATTATTCCCTGCCTGTGTATGCAGCAAACTCTCCCTACCTGTACATCTCTATACTAGTTGTATAACACAGTCTGTGTATTCTGTAACCTGTCCCTACTTCTGTGAATACAAACTACTTCTCGCCCTAATTCTGTTGCACAACCTATTCTACTCTTATGGTGGCTGCATGGTGGCTGCATGATCATTGGTGTGCTACTAACAGTTTACTGAAGCTTTCTCAGCTTATACTTTCGTTCATGATTGGAAACAGGCCGAGCGCGGGTAGATCCGGTGCAAGTCTCATATCCATTATCACACCACCAACTCGTAATGATCCCTAATTTACCCATTCCCATTTGAGGAACCACTTCTTCTGTTATTTTGCCACACCCCTCCTACTGGGGGTATAAACCCCATTATCCAACAGTCCTTCCATTAACATTTCCAAGCAGATTATAATCCCTTTCATCCACAAAGGGTGGGAGAGGCTTTGTAAGTACTATGACAAGGAATAATAGGATTAGGAGTAATGAATATTATTAATGAGTAATCAATGCATTACTCCTAATCCTTCTTCCTTGTCACTGTGCTTACCTATGAGGCCTAGTTTAGCAAGAGATGGAAGAAGCCTATGAATGATCTACACAGAGCACCGTATGTGCTGCTGCACCCACCATCACTATTTACATTAGTGCATGATTTAGCCTCTACCATTACCAGGAAACTCGTACCAAAGAAGTATGAACCCTAGCAGCCCAAGTTTAGTCTGTGAAAACGTAACAAAAGTGTAGCTACCCTGCGGATAGGAAGCCGGAAAACACCCTGCACATCCTTCCAGAAAGTAATTTCCCTCATGAAGCAGCCTTGTATTGTTGTCAGAAGAGGAGCCCCTGCTACTTTGTAGGCCAGAGTGATAACTGATTTGAGCCAACAACTGATGGAAAATACCAATTCCTTTTTACCTGCATGAGCTGAACCGAGTACGACGTAGAGGTTGTCCGAATGTCTGATATTGGCTGTTCTCTCCAGATAAGTTAGAACTAGTCATCTCACGTTCAAGTGTAGTGCTACTTTTCGCCGCCTGGTCATGAGGACTATATCCCGAGAAAGGTGAAACCTGGATAACACATGTGGAAGAAAGGAACAGACACAATTTAATGCAAGCACTTATGGCAGAATAGTAAGGAAGGTTATTGCAATTAGTACCCAGTATCAGTTAGTATCCAATTCCTCTAGTCTATGAGCTGCTGTTATTCCAACCATAAACACTGTCGGTGGAGTCAGGATTTTTAGCGTAATGGCCTGCAGTGGTCCAAAGGTCTGGGAGTGAAATGCCAATAGCACTAAATTAGGTGCGAAGGAGGAATTCCTGAGTGAGGAACTGGACTTTAGATCGTGTAATCTCTGATGAATCGGATGTCATCACGCCTTTCACGGAGGTAGCTTCTCCTTGTGTGGCCAGGGGATGGCCGCCACTACCTGATCCTGACCGTGAGGGTGGCTATGTAAGGCAGGATCACTGTCATGACCATAGCCCCTGGCCTGGGAATTCGAGGTCTCTGGCTCTCGCCACAGTGTTCCTGCATGGCCCCAAGGGCCCAATCATGCCCCCATCGACTGTCTTGGCGCCAGGCTCATATGGCAGGTGGAGTCTCCATTGGGGGAATGGACCAACATGGCTGCCTCCACAAGGTTTGCCATGGAACTGCATCATGCAGTCTAGCATCTAGGGCGTGGTCCACCCTGGAGGCACCTAGGATACCTGCTGCCTATTTAATCCACGCCCGAGCTGAGGCACGCGCTTCGCGTTGTTCTGCACTCGCAGTGTGACGTTCACCAAGTCCTGCTCGCAGCATCCTTGGCCTGCATCTACAGGGAGAAGAAGAACATCATTATTCCTCCTTACCTGTTCAGCATCCAGCTCCTGATTCGCTCCGGAGTCTTCCTTGGAGCTAGTCATCTTCCGCTAGCAACATCCTAGAGAGGAGAGACAAGAAGAGGACAATTAGTAAGCGTTCGTCTTCCAATTCCATCGCCTTCAGACTCCGCTTACCTACCGAAGCTCTCCTGGAATCCGACAACAGTCCAGCCATCTTCCACACTACTCTCTGCTTCCATCTGGCCACATTTCTTCCTGGAACTTCTCGGCGACCTGCAAGGAAGAATAGTACAGGTTAGCCTATTTCAAAGGATGGTCATAGCGCCGCGCTTCGCGCATTCTCTTACCTTCTCGAGCACCGCCCTCTCCATCAGCTCGACGTCTTCATCATCCATTCTGCCTCTATGAGAGAAGGAGAAGGTTAACAGGGCAACAACTATTGCGGACACACATTCTTTAGAACTAAAGACTTACCTGAAGAGTGGAGTCGCAGCCGGCCTGGACTCCTGGGCCCACCCCAGTGAAGCAACTTGGCCGAAAGGTGCCCAGCCAGGACGCGCCCCTGCACAGAACAGCAGGACAGAGAGTGCACCTTATCAAAATACAAGATGAAGAAGGCTCTAAGAGGGTCGCAAGGGGAACACTTGGGAGGTGGGCCCCGTGAGAAGGTGATTGTGGCTAAAACTGAACTCCTGTCTTCCGGAATAGACCCACGGCAGCGCGAGTCCCCGGGGGAAGTGAATCCAACCCAGAAGCGCTCCAGTCCAGTCGGGTGGTGTCCCTCTGGATACAAGGTGAGCGTTACAGAACGCGAAGCCCAAACATTATAATCCACCCGGGCGCATAGTATGGAAACCTCGGAAACCGACCAGTTGGCTCAGTTGTTGGGGCAGTTTCGCGTGGAGGTGCATTCAGCCCGACAAGAAACCAACGCCTTGCGGAGAGAACAAATTGTTGCCAAAGAATGAACTGATGATCTTGGCAGACAACTCCTTCAATCGCAGGCCGGACAAGCCCCGTTGCCTGGAATCAGCCCATCAATGTCAACCCCCACAAGTAATCCGGTTCAGATCAACCTACCTGGGGCAGTTCCACTAGCTCCACCAGAACAATTCTCGGGGGATCCCCGAAGACATGCGACCTTCATGAACCAGTGTCGCCTCCACTTTTTGTGCAGACCTGGGGTGTTTCCCAATGACCAGTCGCGAGTGGCCTTTGTATTGTCCTAATTGAGTGGGAGTGCTGCGGACTGGTCTGTGCCGTTCATTAGCCGGGATGATCCGCTGTTACACGATTTCGGAGGCTTTCAACAGGAGCTGGAAAAACTCTTCGCCCGTCGCTCCTATGGACAGGCCTTGGACAACGTACTTTTGTCCCTTCGTCAAGGAAACCAAGATCTGTTGACATACATAGACACCTTTAATAGGCTGGTGGTCGAAGCAGACTGGCCATAGGACAAAAGCACCACCTTGTTCCACCGGGGCTTGCAAGGGGAGTTAAAGGATGCACTGGCCCAAGTAGTGGACCCACCCAAGGACTGTGCCGAGTTCATTAATCTGGTGGTACAACTCGACCATCGGTTGCAAGATCGGAGAACAGATCAAACCGGATGCACACCCCATGTTCGTGCGCCCCAAAGATCATGCCCAGCGGGGATCAGAAAGTTCCGTAGAACCAATGCAACTAGGAGGAGTTAGACCCCCTTTAACCAAAGCCGAACGGGACAAGAGGAGAGAACAGCAGTTATGCAGGTACTGCGGAAAGGCAGGCCACTTCCTGAAGGAGTGTCCAGTTAAACCACCAAGAAGAACCATAGGAGCCACAGACAAGGATAAACCAAGTGAAGAGTCAGAAAACTACCAAGCCCGGCAATTGTAGGGGTCCAATTGTCGAGCGAAGAAATCCAATCACAGACCTCCCATTTTGCTTTACCTGTGATCCTAATTACCCATCAACAGCCATCAAAGATGCATTCGTTAGAAGCTTACATTGATAGTGGAGCCGTGGGGAATTACATGGACCAGGATCTTGCAACAAAGATGGGGCTCCCACTCTGCACTAATCTCACCACAGAGACTCTAACCACTGTAGATGGCACCGAAATCGCCTCCGGTCCCATGTCCTAATGTACCACTGACCTCACCCTCCTATGTCAAGATGGCCATTGCGAATCCATCACTTTTGATCTCATCAAAGCACTGCAGTTCTGATTAATCCTAGGGATGCCGTGGCTGGTCGCACATAACCCACTGATCAACTGGTGTGCCCGAGAGTTGGTCTTCTCCCATGACTGCACGCATACCCGCTATCCCAAAGGAAGGAAGGGTAAGCACGCCAGCTCATCCGTTCAGGAAGGGGCGATAAGTGTCTTAGGGGTGGTTGCTACCTTACCAATTCAATACCAGGACTTTGAAGATGTGTTCCAAAAGGAACAAGCAAATACTTTGCCGCCCCACAGGCCCTACGATTGCCAAATCAATTTGATACCGTGAGCCCGAATTCCGTGTGGCCGTATCTACGCACTCACCGAACCGGAGAACCAACATCTGAAGACATATCTGAAACAATATCTGGCCAACGGTTTCATCCATCCCTCAAAGTCATCAGCGTCTCCCTTATTCTACGTACTGGAGAAGGAAGGAGAATTGAGAACTTGCATCGACTACCGCGCATTGAACCAAGTCCCCATCAAGAACCGCTACCTCCCACCCCTTATCCCGGAATTAATAGACCAAGTCAAAGAAGCCCAAATCTACACTAAATTGACCTTAGAGGGGCCCTACCATCTTGTGCGCATTAAAGAAGGGGACGAGTGGAAAACGGCGTTTCGTGCCAAATATGGCTTTTATGAATATCAAGTAATGCCGTTCGGCCTGTGCAATGCCCCGGCCGCATTCCAATACTTCACGAACAATGTTCTAAGAGAGCTGATTGACGTCTGTGCCTTAGTCTACATAGATGACATCCTGGTGTATTCGGCTTCAGAGCAAGATCATGTCAGGCATGTACGGGCCATCCTTACCAAGCTCCGTCAACATCATCTCTACTCCAAGCTTGAAAAATGCTCATTCCACGTTACGGAGGTAGAGTTCCTGGGTTTTATCCTCACTCTAAAAGGAATACGAATGGATATGCACAAGGTCGATGCCGTCCTCAATTGGCCAGCCCCAAGCTCATTCAAGGGAGTCCAGAGCATGCTGGGTTTTGTGAACTTTTACCGCCGTTTCGTCCCAGGGTTCTTGCAAATAGTGCACCCGATCACTTCGCTGTTAAGGAAGTGCAACAAAACATTCCGATGGACAGAAGAGGCCAAAAAAGCCTTTCAGGAACTCAAGGCGAAATTCACTACCGCACCAATCTTACGACATCCACGCCCGGACCTTCCGTATGTGGTGGACACAGACACTTGCAGTATGACGATGGGTGCTGTATTATCACAAAGGGACCCACACATCGGCCAGCTACATCCTGTGGCCTTAAGGTCACATAAATTCTCACCACCTGAGCTCAACTATGCCATCACGGATAAGGAGCTGCTGCCCATAAAAGCAGCCTTCAAGGCCTGGCGACATTATCTGTTGGGAGCCAGACACACTATCACCGTGATAACGGACTGCCGAAATCTACAATACTTGAAGAGTGCGAAGGCTCAGTCCTCTCGACAACTGCGCTGGGCCCTTTTCTTCGGGGAGTACGACTATGTGATCACGTACTGACCAGGAGTCAAAAATGGCAAAGCTGATGCCCTTTAACGCATGGGCACCGATGAGTTGGTTTATACACCTCCTGACCCAGTGGCCATCATTCCGGGAGACAGACTCCTAGGCATTACAACCACCATGACTCAAGATGAGTTGCTGTATGAAGTCCGACAAGTATTAACTCAGGAGCAACTACGAGAATGGGGTTCAAGAGGAGAACACTATAGCGTTAAGGACCACTTGTCTTACTACAGGAATCGGCTATTCGTGCCTGTAAAAGAACTTCAAGAACAGGTCATCTCGGAGTACCATGACTCCCTCATGGAAGGCCACCCGGGAATTGCCAAAACCCTGGCCAAGCTGAAATGAAGCTACTGGTGGCCAACGTGGCGTAAAGATGTTATTCAAATCATCACCTCCTGTGTTATCTGTGTTCAAAATAAATCGTCAAAGCAAAGACCTGCTGGGCTCTTGCAACCGTTGGACATTCCACCGGCTCCGTGGTACACGTTATCTCTTGATTTCCTCACCGACCTACCCTCCTGTCAAGGTTATAACATCCTAGTGATCGTAGACCTGTTCTCCAAGGTGGCCCATTTCTTCCCGTTCAAAGGTCTACCAAACGCATCCGGTCTCGCTAAAACCTTCCTTGAACACGTGGTACAACTGCATGGGTTTCCATCAGTCTTGATTTCGGATTGAGGTACCCAATTTCTGTCTAACTTCTGGAGGAAGTGTTGCTCGATGGCCCAAATAGACATCCGATTATCCACTAGCCATCACCCCCAAATGGATGGTCAAACTGAGAGGACGAACCAGACGCTCGAACAATACTTACGCTGCATGCTTTACCAAGTGGAAGGGAATTGGAAGGATTTATTGTGGATCGCTGAGTATGCCTATAACAATTCACTACACAGCAGTACCGGGCAGACTCCATTCTTTACTGTGTATGATAGACACCCACGCACATCAGAACTGGACATTCCTACGACTCTGGAAATGCCAGCCATCAAGAACCTACACAACCATTTCGCAGGCCTTCATGAGAGCCATAGAACATTTGCGCCAATCCAAGGATCGTCAGAAGAAATACGCGGACCAGCATCATGAAAAAGCCCCCCGACTACCAAATAGGGAACATGGTGTGGCTAGCATCTAAACATGTGCCTCTAAAGGGAACTTGGACATTCCGCCCATGGTTTTTAGGGCCGTTCCCCATCGAATACATCATAAACTCAGCCGCTGTAAAGCTGAATTTGCCAACCCACATGCGGATACATCCGGTGTTTCATGTATCCCTTCTGAAACCAGTTCAGCCTGGAACCCGAGTAACTACCACACCAGGGCCTGTGATAATTCATGCAGAGCCAGAGTTTGAAGTAAAAGACATCCTAGATTCAAAGTACGTTAGAACGAAACTCTACTACCTAGTGGACTGGAAAGGATATGGTCCGCAGGACAGAACATGGGAGCCCAGTGACTACATTCAAGCCCCACGTCTGATACAGCGCTTCTACCAAGAGTACCCAACCAAGCCGGGACCAGACAGAAGAACCGCCTTGAGAGGGGCCTTAGGGTGGAGTGCTGTCACGACCATAGCCCCTGGCCTGGGAACTCGGGGTCTCTGGCCCTCGCCACAGTGTTCCTGCAAGGCCCCAAGGGCCCAATCATGCCCCCATCGGCTGTCCTGGAGCCAGTCCTGGCGCCTTTGGCACCAGGCTCTTATGGCAGGTGGAGTTTCCATTGGGGAATGGACCAACATGGCTGCCCCCACAAGGTTTGGCGTGGAACTGCATCATGCAGTCTAGCATCTAGGGCGTGGTCCACCCTGGAGGCACCTGGGATACCTGCCGGCTATTTAAGCCACACCCGAGCTGAGGCACGTGCTTTGCGTTGTTCTGCACTCTCAGCGTGACGTTCACCAAGTCCTGCTCGCAGCATCCTTGGCCTGCATCTACAGGGAGAAGAAGAACATCATTATCCCTCCTTACCTGTTCAGCATCCAGCTCCTCATTCTCTCCGGAGTCTTCACTGGAGCTAGTCATCTTCCGCTAGCAACATCCTAGAGAGGAGAGACAAGAAGAGGACAATCAGTAAGCGTTCGTCTTCCGATTCCATAACCTTCAGACTGGAATCTGACAACGGTTCGGACATCTTCCACACAAGTCTCCGCTTCCATCTGGCCGCCTTTTTTCCTGGAACTTCTCACCGACCTGCAAGGAAGAATAGCACAGGTTAGCATATTTCAAAGGACACTCATAGCGCTGCGCTTCGTGCATTCTTTTACCTTCTCGAGCACCGCCCTTTCCATCAGCTCGATGTCTTCATCATCCCTTCTGCATCTACGAGAGAAGGAGAAGGTTAACAGGGCAACAACTTATGCTGACACACATTCTTTAGAACTAAAGACTTACCTCAAGAGTGGCGTCGCAGCCGGCCTGGACTCCCGGGCCCACGCCAGTGAAGTAACTTGGCCAAAAAGTGCCCAGCCAGGACGCGCCCCTGCACAGAACAGCAGGACGGAGAGCGCACCTTTCGAAATACAAGGTGAGGAAGGCTCTAAGGGGGTCGCAAGGGGAACACTTGGGAGGCGGGCCCCGTGAGAAGGTGATTGTGGCTAAAACTGAACTCCTGTCTTCCAGAATAGACCCACGGCAGCGCGAGTCCCCAGGGGAGGTGAATCCAACCCAGAAGTGCTCCAGTCCAGTCGGGTAGCGTCCCTGTGTATACAAGGTGAGCGTTACAATCACATGAGCGGAGGTGACCCTGGGGGGAGGGACAGATCATCAGATGAGACATTGTATTCCCCTTTCCCTTTTAGGGATATCCTCTCCATCCTTCATGCCTTTATGGCATACTGTGATAATCCCCTTCAACAACCCGTAAAGCCTGGTGACAGCATGCTACAACATTCTGTAGCAAACAGAATGACAAAGACTGAGATGAGAAGGAACAGTCTAGCGCTTGGAGGATGCTGATTGGCTCCAAGCAACTCCCTTCCTGGAAGCGGGAGTTCAAAGAGGGAAGAGCTGAGAGCAGCAGAGAGAACTGACCGACTAGTCGCTGCCGGGGAGACCAAGCTATCAGGCAGACTGGTGAGTAAGGAGACGCGGGAGAACCGGCTCGGGGTGGGAATCCAGGAGGCTGCAAGCATGGCAAGAAGAAAAGGGGAGGCGCCATCTGGACTGCAGATGCTTTCCCACAGGCATAAAAGACACCAAACGAGACGCGAGGCAAAGGAGCTTCACACCGACAAGAAAAGCCGGAGCGGCATGCAGAGCTCCACCAGCCGCAGAGACGCGCCGCCCAAAGCGGGGGGAGAGAGTGGAAGCAGAGAAGGACCCGAGTGGGGTCAGAGAAGCCAAAGTAGCTGTCCTAAAGCCAGTGGTACCACAGTGGAAGGTCAGGGCGCGGGCAGGAGCTGGAGAAGGCAGTCCCTAATTTGAACTAGAGGCAAATTTCCCACTGCTTACATTATGAATTTATTTTCATAATCCCAGTGTTTGGGGAGATACAAATACACCAGTGATAAGAGGAACTTGGGGTAAAAGGCATATGCCCTGAGATCCTGAAAGTGGATGAACATAGTGAAAGAACCTGGCAGGAGAGTATACCAGGTGTTTTGCGAGTCTGGGACCTGCACCCAAATTGTTTAAAGGAACTATATGAGAGATACTGGCAGGAGGGTATAGCAGGTGTTTTTTTTGCAAGTCTTGGGTCCAAACCTAAATTGTATAAAGGAACTGTATGAGAAAACCTGGCAGGAGAGTATACTAGGACCTGCACCTAATTTGTGGTATTTTGAAAAGAGAATCCCAAGAAAGACTCATGCCCTTAGGATTCTGAATTGTATTGAACGTGGAAAAGTCCTGGGGAAGGGGGTCACTTCCCATGAAGTGGATGGCAACACCAAGAGGAGGGGGCTATGCTCTTGGACTATAAGGAACTTTGTTATTCTTTTTAACTTTTGTTTTTGCTGAGAGAAACTGTCATGCATCACCCCTGGAGATTTGCTTGTCCTTGGAGATACTACTAAGATGGCTGCCTGTTCCATTCTATCGGTCTAGTTTATTCCAACATGGCTGACGTAATCTATAACCAGCAGGCCATAGAACGTTCGGCGCGTTGTATCGTTTTCGTTACATGCCCAGCCAGTCGCTCTCAGCGTCTAGCTTTCCAGCATTGCCTTTTCGTTCAGGACCTTTTCTTACCTACCTACTATCCCTTCACTAGTGGTGTTTTCAGGTTTTCAGGTAAGGTGATTAGGGTCTTAGCTTCTGTTCTTTCATGCACGACGCGTACTACCAAGCGTTTTCCATGTAAGTATTTTTCCCGTCTTTTTCACTCAGCCGGTGCTTCAGCGTTAGCTTTTCGCTGTGAGCGTTTTCGGCTGTTCATACTTTTTTGTCCATTTCCTTACCTCTTTCCCTTCCGCCCTGCTTTCTACTGTTGTTCCGTTCGTAACGCCTCTCCGGTGTTCCGACAGACCAAGACCTCCCCTCGATTGCAACTCAGCCCAGAAGACATTGAGACCGCACAACACTGGAGGCAGTATCCTTGTCTCACCGCCTTTCTTAGGGAACGAGTTGAGCAAGGTGTGGGCGTTCCTCCTACGTGTCTGGAGCTCTGCGGCTGCAGGAATCGACATCTCCATATAACTGCAGGACATTTAGTATTCCACAGATACCTGGATACTGATCGGGTTTTTTTTGCCTGGAGGCTTTCTTCCCCATACTTTAGGACATGCTCCTCGGGTATTCCCTAGATCTGTTATTAGCCAGATCACGGAGGCTACCGTGCGAGCGCGTCCTTACCTTCGACAAAAAAAAGAGAAGAAGCCAGCCGAAGGAGAAAAGGTCAAGAAAAAGAAGGCTGTAATCAGGACGGAAGAAGTACAGGAGAAGACAGGTGAGGAGGAGTTGGGGAAGGCGGAGACAGACCGTGACAGTATACAACGCCTAGAAGACACAATGGCGTCACCTGAACAGATTCAAGATTTCTGTAACGCCATTCAGAGCCTCAGAGTCGACATGCAGTCGCTGCACGCCGAGAACCTTCTTCTACGACAACAAGCAGGCTCTAGGGAAGCTGGTAGGGATGATTTACCACCAATGCCATTCACATTTGGTAAATACGATGGAAATCCTAGGTCTATCAAGGAATTCCTCGATGCTTGTGCAGTCTATTTTTCCTTCCGACCTCGGGCCTTCGAGTCTAGAAGGGCCCGAGTTGGGTTCCTCATAGCCAACTTGACAGGAAGCACCCTAGCGTGGGCCACCCCTTTGGTAACCAACCAATACCCTCTGGTGAACGATTACACCCAGTTAATACAGGATTTCAAGAACAGGTTTGAGCGTTCCGAAGTACAGTACTCTAAGTATGATGCCAATCTTGATGTCAGATAAGGAAACCAAGATCTACAGGGTTATGTTGCGCAATTCCAAGCACTGGCGGTATCTGCTGGATGGCCGAATACGGCACAACAAACCATTTTCCGGAGAGGGCTTAATGAGGAACTGAAGGACGAACTGGCTAGAGTGGTACGTCCCAACACCTTCCGAGAGCTGGTTACGCTAGTCCTACAGATCGACTACCGTCTACAGGAAAGACGGGCTGAGAGGAGAAGAGGAAGAGGATCAGCGCCACGCTACAGCCCCCCTCAAGGAAGGAAGGAAAGACCCATGCCGGAGGAACCTATGCAAATAGGGGCAACCAGGGGACCGCTAACTAAGACTGAAAGGAGAAGAAGGCAGGAGCTCAACCTTTGTATGTACTGTGATTCGTCAAATCACATCCTTAAGGATTGTCCAGACATTCCCTCTAAGAAACAGGGACATGCCAGACCCCAGGCATTTGCAAGGGAAGCCATGGGGACCACCGTGCAAACCCTTGCAATCTTACAAGACCCATTAATGAAGGAATAGAAGACAATCATCTGATGGTATTCCAGATATCCATTTCCTACAGACTGAAACAGAACCTATCGGTCTAAGCTATGCTTGACTGCGGAGCAGCAGGAAACTTTATAGACGTAACATGGAATCAGGAAAATCAGATCCCACTGAGGGAGAAGGACAGACCGATACCGGTAAAGGGAGTAGATGGCCGTCCGCTCTCACCCGGACTCATTACCATGGAAAAAGAACCTATAATGGTAAAGATGGATCATCATGTTGAGACCCTCAAATTTGATGTTATCAGAGCAGCTCATTTTCCGTTAATATTGGGTGTTTCATGGTTAAGAAGACACAACCCCAAGATTGACTGGACTAATAACAAGCTAAGCTTCAACTCCGAATACTGCCAGGAACACTGCACGAGTACTAGGGAATTCCAGAAGGAGATACATTCCAGTCTGTCTACGACTCAGTGCAACCTCTCGATATCCTCCATACCTAGGCAGTATCAGGCTTTTGCTAGAATGTTTGAAGACATTAATCCAAGACTCCTCCCACCTCACCGCCACGAGGACTGTAACATAGACCTCAAGGAAGAGACCTCCCTACCTTTCGGTTGAATGTATCCATTATCCTTATCTGAAAAGGAAGCATTGAAGGAGTACCTCACCGCAAACTTAAAGAATGGGCTCATTCGACCATCAAAGTCCTCAGAAGGGGCATCATTGTTTTTCATATCAAAGATGGACTCCAAGGAATTACGCCCCTGTATCGATTACAGGGGCTTGAACAGCATTACCATCCGAGACAGGTATCCAATGCCGCTTATAAGAGAGATTCTGGAAGCTGTCAGAGATTCAAAGGTATTCACCAAACTCGATCTCTGCGGTGCATATCATCTGTTAAGGATAAAGAACGGAGACGAATGGAAAACCGCATTCAGGACGCCGCTGGGGTTGTTTGAGTATTGTGTTATGCCATTCGGACTGGTAAACTCCCCAGCGGTATTTCAGAGATTTGTGGATAAGATCTTTGCCGATATGTTATACATATCGGTAGTCGTATACCTCGATGACATACTGATTTTCTCTCCTTCCTTGGAGGAACACCGGATACATGTGTGCGAAGTACTTCGTAGGTTATTGGAAAATCAACTTTTCGCCAAGCCCGAGAAGTGTCTCTTCGAGACCACAGAGGTACCTTACCTGGGATTTATATTGTCAGCAAAAGGAATCCGTATGGACCCCAAGTAGGTGTTAGCCATAGACAGATGGCCAGAACCCTTGTCAGTCAAGGAGATCCAACGTTTCCTAGGCCTGGCGAACTTTTACCGCCGGTTTATACCCAAATTCTCTGATCTGGTATTACCCATCACAGCACTTCTCCAAAAGGGTACAGTGTTCCATTGGGGTTCAGCGGCTCATGCGGCATTCGAGGCCTTGAAGAAACGTTTCATCACTGCCCCGGTTTTGGCTCAGCCAGAGCAGAATAAACCATTTATCCTGGAGACCGATGCCTCGGGGGGTGCTTTAGGGGCTGTGTTGCTACAAGAAGGAAGCAATGGAGACGAACATCCTATCGCCTATTACTCTCGCACCCTAACTGGGAGTGAAAGAAACTACTCGGTTCTGGAGAGAGAATTATTAGCAATACGGGCAGCCTGTCAAGAATGGAGACATTTGCTACAGGGAGCCTCTCATCAATTTGTCATCCGTACTGATCATAGGAATCTTAAGGTTCTCCAACAAATGGAGTGCAGGAATTCCAGGCATGCCCGCTGGGCCTATTATTTTTCAAGCTTTGATTTCCAGATCACCTATATACCAGGATCCCAGAATAGTGTGGCAGACGCATTATCCGGAAGCTGGTTGGAGGAAGATCTATCAGAGGTTAAGAAGGAGAAGATTCTACTTGAGAACCATTTTCATACGATTGCTGACTTGTTCCTTGAGAAGGTCTAAGGTGAACTCGAAGATTGTGCTCAGGAAGAGAAGCAGTCCTGCCAATTGCAGGAACGCAAAGGATTGTGGTTTCATCATTCAGCATTGTTCTTACCCACAACTGATCTTCGCAGACAGGCCATCAGCTTTTGTCACGATCTTCCCTTGGCTGGACATAAGGGGGAGAAGGCAACATTTGAGCTGGTATCCAGGAGTTTCTGGTGGCCGTCGATGAGAAGAGACATCACCTCTTATGTGTCGACTTGTCCCATCTGTGCCATCAACAAGACCCCTCGTCACAGACCACTCGGGCTCCTACATCAAGCCAAGGCTCCTACACGCCCCTGGGAGGACCTCTCATTGGACTTCATAGTAGAACTCCCAGTTTCCCAGGAGAAAAGAGTGATTCTACTGACAATTGATTCGTTCACCAAGTTAGCTCATTTTGTAGCTCTCGCAGGAGTTCCTTCAGCCTCAGAGACCGCTAGAGTCTTCCTTCGCGAGATAGTAAGGTTACACGGTTTACCACGGTCCATTATCTCGGACAGGGGAACGCAATTTACCTCTAAATTTTGGGACTCGCTATGTAACCAGTTGGCTATACAGAAGGCGCTATCCTCGGAATATCATCCCCAGTCCAACGGACAGACCGAAAGACTGAACGCAAGTTTAGAACAATACCTTCGCTGTTTTTGTAACAGGGAACAGGATAACTGGGCTACTATGTTACCAATGGCAGAGTTCGCTTACAACAACACCTATCATACGGCTATCAAGATGAGTCCTCAGTGCACCTATGGTTATAACCCGCATCATCTAGGAGCCTTATCTTTCAGTAGCCAGACCACAACTCCCGCCTTGGCGAGGATGCTGATGGATCTCAAGCGTACACACAAGGAAGCCCTACAAACCTTAGAGGACAGCCGCAAGAAGTATAAAACCTATGCGGATACCAAACGTAATCCTGTTCCTCTTTGGAAGACCGGAGATTTGGTTTGGTTGCCTACGCGATATCTACCTCGCTGGACTCATAAGGGGAAGTTCGCAGCACGGTACTTAGGTCCCTACTCAATCCTGTCCCAGATCAATCCTGTAGCCTTCAAATTAAGATTACCTCACTCTTTGCGGAGGGTACACTCTGTCTTTCACTCCTCATTACTCAAGACTCTTCAAGAAGATCTGTACAAGAGACCTCTGAGAAGAACGGTGATCACCCCGCTCGAAGAACCTGAGGAATATGAAGTGGCCAGAATTGTAGATTCCCGCTACAGGAGAGGAATTCTTCAATATTTGGTCCATTGGAAGGGATTCCCTATTGCTGAAAGAATTGGGAACCAAGATCCCATATGCACGCTCCCAGACTTGTACAGCGATTCCATAGACTGTATCCAGGAAAACCTGGAGGAGGCAGGTATCGAAGGGGGCATACTGTCATGCATCAGCCCTGGAGATTTGCTTGTCGTTGGAGATACTACTAAGATGACTGCCTGTTCCATTCTATCGGTCTAGTTTATTCCACCATGGCCGACGTAATCTATAACAGTGGAAGGTCAGGGCCCGGGCAGGAGCTGGAGAAGGCAGTCCCTAATTTGAACTAGAGGCAAATTTCCTACTGCTTACATTATGAATTTATTTTCATAATCCCAGTGTTTGGGGAGATACAAATACACCAGTGATAAGAGGAACTTGGGGTAAAAGGCATATGCCCTGAGATCCTGAAAGTGGATGAACATAATGAAAGAACCTGGCAGGAGAGTATACCAGGTGTTTTGCGAGTCTGGGACCCGCACCCAAATTGTTTAAAGGAACTATATGAGAGATACTGGCAGGAGGGTATCGCAGGTGTTTTTTTTTGCAAGTCTTTGGTCCAAACCTAAATTGTGTAAAGGAACTGTATGAGAAAACCTGGCAGGAGAGTATACTAGGACCTGCACCTAATTTGTGGTATTTTGAAAAGAGAATCCCAAGAAAGACTCATGCCCTTAGGATTCTGAATTGTATTGAACGTGGAAAAGTCCTGGGGAAGGGGGTCACTTCCCATGGAGTGGATTGCAACACCAAGAGGAGGGGGTTATGCTCTTGGACTATAAGGAACTTTGTTATTCTTTTTAACTTTTGTTTTTGCTGAGAGAAACTGTCATGCATCACCCCTGGAGAATTGCTTGTCCTTGGAGATACTACTAAGATGGCTGCCTGTTCCATTCTATCGGTCTAGTTTATTCCAACATGGCCGACGTAATCTATAACCAGCAGGCCATAGAACGTTCGGCGCATTGTATCGTTTTCGTTACGTGCCCAGCCAGTCGCTCTCAGTGTCTAGCTTTCCAGCATTGCCTTTTCGTTCAGGTCCTTTTCTTACCTACCTACTATCCCTTCACTAGTGGTGTTTTCAGGTTTTCAGGTAAGGTGGTTAGGGTCTTAGCTTCTGTTCTTTCTTGCACGACGCGTACTGCCAAGCGTTTTCCGTGTAAGTATTTTTCCCGTCTTTTTCACTCAGCCGGTGCTTCAGCGTTAGCTTTTCGCTGTGAGCGTTTTCGGCTGTTCATACTTTTCTGTCCATTTCCTTACCTCTTTCCCTTCCGCCCTGCTTTCTTCTGTTTTTCCCTTCGTAACGCCTCTCCGGTGTTCCGATGGACCGAGACCTCCCCTCGATTGCAACTCAGCCCAGAAGACATCGAGACCGCACAACACTGGAGGCAGTATCCTTGTCTCACCGCCTTTCTCAGGGAACGAGTTGAGCAAGGTGTGGGCGTTCCTCCTACGTGTCCAGAGCTCCGCGGATGCAAAATTCGACATCTCCATATAACTGCAGGACATCTAGTTTTCCACGGATACCTGAATACTGATCAGGGTTTTTTTTGCCTGGAGGCTTTTTTCCCCATTCTTTAGGACGTGCTCCTCGGGTATTCCCTAGATCTGTTATTAGCCAGATCACAGAGGCTACCGAGGGAGCGCGTCCTTACCTTCGACAAAAAAAAGAGAAGAAGCCAGCCGAAGGAGAAAAGGTCAAGGAAAAGAAGGCTGTAATCAGGACTGAAGAAGTACAGGAGAAGACAGGTGAGGAGGAGTTGGGGAAGGTGGAGACAGACCGTGACAGAAACTTGGGGAAGGGAACCATTCCCTGGAACTGTGAACATTATGGAGCTTTTTTTGGATTTATACCTTTTTGTTGAACTTCAACATTTGAGCACTTTCCAGGCCAAAGAACAATACCCTTAACACCTTAGAGTTACTTTTAGATGGGAGGGCCAGGATAGGATTTCAGACACAGGACATTTTTGCTTTGTACATCTTGACACAGGACAGACCCTTAGTTTTTGGTTGAGGTAGGGAAATACTTCCTAGATTAGAGACAGTGAGGCATTTCCCCCCTTTTTCCCTTTAATTAAAGTCTACACCAATCACTATGAGTCCTCTGCGTCTGCGTCTCATTCTTGGTTCCTTATCTCCCCTCACTCACAGCAGATAAGCATCCACATTCCTCACCTGATTCTTCCTAACTCGATAAGCATTCTTTATTCCTTGCCTTCTTCTTTTTCTTTGTGGACTTCCTCTTCTTGAAGGGGTACGGCCTGTCTCAAAGGGAAGCCACTATGTCTGCCTGAGCAACTTCCGGACTAGTGGCACCTTCACCCAGGCAGCCAGTCAGTGGAAAAGCCTAAGCAGACGGAAAAACCCCTGGGAGTACGTGGCATTGGGATAATCCAATTGGAGATCTCTGGAAATACTGAAGATGACTTGAATTCCCAGTGACAAGTCCTCGATTGAGATGATATGCAGGGTATAGCCTTGGTATGGAGCGAAGAGATTGAGCAGGGTACTGAGAACCAATAGACACAAATGGTAGGCAGAGTGCCTAAGAGAACGGGATCCCAGAAAAGCCAGCAAACCTAGGAAGAGAGAGCCAGGAGAGGGGGCGAGTCAGCAGGAGCAGTGAGCCAGCCAGTGCAGGAAATGGAGAGCAGGAGAGAGCTCCACTTCCCAACTGATAAGGAAAGAAAGGAGAGTGCGAGCGGCAGCAAGCAAAAAAGGCAGGAAAGCTTGCAAGAGCAAAAGGGGAAGTAAGAGGGACCTAAACTGAGCATCTCACCCTTATGGGGTCCTGGTGGGGTTCCAACGCACCGGGGCCTGAGCGTGAATTGTACTTAACAGACACGGCAGCGGCCATGTTGGAAAACCGCTAGATGGTTTCAGAATGAACGAATGACTTTCGGAAGAATTATTCTTTATTTTATGAACGTGATGTGCAAATCAATGGCAGAGAGTCCACTGATCCCATAGGTGCCAAGGCTTGCCGCGCTTCACAGTATGCCCCCTTCGAGGCCTGGTGGTACCCTGATGTTTAGTCTGCTGATGTCCAAATGGTTCAGATACCCATGGAAGCAGAAGGGAGGCATCAAGTATGGGGTGTAACTGACTGAAGCTCTTGGCAACTTTGAGTTTGAAGGCTACCGGGTTGATCTTAGCCAAGATCTAATAATGTCCTATGTAGCGGGGTAAAAGCTTAGACGCTTGAACCCATCTTGGCAGAAATCTGGTAGACAACCAGACCTTGGACCCTATCTCCCAAGCAGGTACCTCTCTTCTATGCCGGTCGGCCTGGATCTGGGTTCTCTTCTTACTTTCTTCTAGGCTCTGGTGTGCGATTTTGTGGACTGAAGCAATCACAGATAGAAAAGAGTCTATGGAAGGTATATTAGAAGAGGGAATCACCGAGCCAGGCAGACTGGGGGGATGAAGGCTGTAGGTGCAATAGAAGGGGCTAAATCTTGTAGCTGGGTGAATGGTGGTGTTGTACAAATAAACTCAGCTGTAGGCAATAAGTCCACCCAGTTATCCTGTTGAGAGTTGATCAAACATTGTAAGTATTGTTCCATGGTGCTGTTCAATCGCTCCGTCTTTCCAATGGTTTGTGGGTGGTAGCCGGATGCCAAGGCTCTTTGGATACCTAGGATCTTGCATAAGGCACTCCAAAACCTGGAAGTATACACAGTACCGTGATCTGACACGATACACTTGGGCAGACCGTGCAGTCTGGAAACCTCTTTAAACACCTTGCCAATCTCCATAATGGTTGGTAATCCTGGAAGTGGGGTGAAGTGAGACAACTTTGAAAATGAGTCGAAAGTTACCATGACAGCTGTACATCCCTGGCAGAGGATCAGATCATCCACGTAATCTGTGGAGATGTGACTCCATGGCCTTGAGGGTAATGGACTCTGTTCCAACAGTCTGATAGGTTTTTGGGTGTTGTATTTGCCTTGGGCACAAACCGAGCAAGAATCAGTGCTGAAGTTGACAAGCTGGGTCAGGAATGAATGGCTGGACAAAAGTCTGATTCCAGAAGTCCTGCAGTTGTATTGGAAAGTAGCAGGTGAGATACATGAAGAGAACAGCTTACTATTTTGGGGGGACAAAGTGGTACCCCCCAAGGCGCTAAGAATATTCCTATTATAGAAGGCCCAGGAACAAACATGATGAGATGCAGAATAAGGGAATCATACTGGTGGCCCTGCTGATGGAAAGATGTCAAGAGTGTTTAAATTGTGACAAAAGACTGAAAGTGAGGCAGGCCCCTCTCGTCCCAACAGAGATCCCAAGGATGTATGGCAAACGCTGGGGTTGGATTTCATAGGCCCCTTTAGAGCCATAAAGTCTGAACATCAGTACGGAATAGTAATCGTAGAATATTTGTCGAAGTGGGTAGAGACTGAATTTGGGCCTGATGTTACCACAACAGTGATAGATGTCTTCAAGTCGCTGTTCCAAAGAGAAGGGCTACAAAAAGAGATAGTGAGCGACAACAGAGTCCCATTGACGTCAACTGAGATGGACAGATTTATGCGAGACAACAACATAAGGCAGATCAAGGCCTTGTGGAAGCCTTCCCCAAGCCAATGGGCTAGTGGAAAGAACAAATCGAATTATAATAAAAAGCCATTAATCTAGCCTGGAATCAGGTATGGACCTGCACAAGACATTGAGAAAGATAGTGGCTGCTCGCAGACTCACTTCAAATGGATCCACCATGGTGTCACCCTTCCACATGTTGAGAGGCAGCAGAGCTGCATCTACATTAGTACCTTAATGGCTGTTCAGAGTCAGGGAGTATGACACAATAAATATGGAAGAGGTAGTGTGGAGTATCAAGAAAAGTAAGGATCACATGAAGAAATTACATGTAATCTGCAGGGTGGTTAAAAAACTGAGGTAGAGGAGGAAGATCTGATGAAGATCAGGCTACCTCACAAGGACTGGTTGACAGGGTCCCGCTAAAGCAAACTTATCAAGGTCATGAGAGGCACAAATCGTGTGTACTGTGAGAACCCAGATGGTGGCTCCCTTGCTAATCCCCGGGGATCGCTCTCAGGTGGCCTGGGAATGGCCCTCGCCCTTGGACCCAGACCCTGGGAGTTGACCAGTGCGGCAGGATCACCTGGGTGAGGGGTCTTCGAAGAGTGGGGGGTGACACAGCCGATGGTGAGACGCAGTATTCCCCCACTTTTTTGTTCATCTATCCCATCCTTTGTCAGGATTCTCTGAAGTCCCAACTTCCCTCCCCGACTTTTTACACAAACACTTGGTGGAGGAAGAGGGGGACTGAGAGTAACAAGACTAACTCTCATACATTGTACTGGACATGTCCTGTTAATCGGGTCAGGCAAAGTCAGGCACTTGACTTTAAGTGCATAATCCTGATACCAATTAGCTCTCCTCACATGGATAAAAGGCACAGTCGAGAGACACACTCTGAGCAAGAGTTCCCTACTAGAGGCAGTTGCCTCTGACAGGCCACAAAAGACACATGGAGAAGGCCAGACCCCACATCAGAAGGCTGTGTTGTGTTTCAAGGATGCCAGCGACCCACCCAGGTGAATGACAAGAGTTGGGGAGGCGAGGCCAAGCCTGTGGTACTAAACTTGACTTGTGGATTGGAAATCGTAAAACCAAGAAAGAAACGCTCACAGCCGGTAAGTTGGCAAGCGACATGAGAGACCGGTGTGTTTTAAATTTTGAAGTGGCAACATTATGGGCCTCATTACAAGTCCAGTGGTAGCCGTACCGGTAAAACTGGCAGGCTGCCGCCGGACTGGTGGGGATTTACCGGCTCCTGACTTAGCGGGGCATTACAGCGCCGGTGAGCCGGTAATTCCTGAGCCGGCATTCTGTAAATTCCCATTCCCGTGGAGTCCCATAGGACTAGGACTCCACGGGAATGGGGAAGTGGAAACACCGGCACCATGTGATAATGGTGCCGGTGTTTCCACGTCCGTCTGCGGCCGGTGGCATTACGCTTGCCAGGTCAGACCTGGTGGGTGTAACACCACACGGCCACAGAACTTGTAGTCAGGGACGTCATTTGGGGGTCGCCAGAGGTCGCAAGTGCAACCTGTGAGGTCTCCCTTGCGATCTCTGTGGTCTCCCTAGCGACCTCTAAAAAAAAGAACTTTTTATTTATTTTTTATTTTTTTGCAATGCAAGCTCCTGGGCTGTAGCCAGCACCATGTGGCTCTTTAATTCTGGAGTGGCTAGCTTTCTTGTTCAGGCCCCTTAAAAAAAGAAGAAAAATAAGAACATGAGGGCCACAAGTTTACTTTCAGCACTGAACCTAAATGAGAAAGAATAGGAATGCCAAAAAATGTCTTTCCGGAATTCTATACAATAATTGCTAGACTCATTAAAGGTTTATTTCAGGCACACTACAGGGGGTGAGCCACTGATTTAGTCTGTTCTCAAACTCCTCAACTCAGCCTTTCATCCTTCTGAGATCGATAAATGGGTACCAACACAGGTTGGGTGATATTGGGTGTATATTTCTTCTATGTAAAGCGCTTAAGCTTTATATAATAACACATCATTATCATTTGGTCATGGACATCTGCTTGCAATCAGTCATTTGGTAATATGGGCCTATACACACTGATCTTAACGATAAATATTGCGATCCATTCAGGTATGAAAGGTACATCATATTATAGTGATAACGTAACCATATTTTTCGTAGTGTACAATGCTATGTGATGCCACTTCCTGTTTTGTCAACGGGTGAAAGGTCGTGTTCCATCGCTTCCCGCGATATCACTTTGGGGTGGGGTCAAATAACATCACTTCCTGTGATGTCATCAGGGGGTCAAGGGTCATGTGATGTCACTTCCGCTACCCCTGGCATTTTGGTGAAATGACGTCCCTGCTTGTAGTTAGCCGGTCCGGAAAACAGTGCCGGTACAGTTTTACCGGCACCGTTATATCCAGACCGGCTAACTTGTAATTAGGGCCTATATCTCAAGTAATGGCTGCATGCGTGTGGATGAGACACGAAGAAAGGCAGACTTGTGAATGAACTTTGAAGAAAGGACAGCTGTGAAATCAGCGCTACTGATTAATGGAGTGGTCCGGCGAAAGGAAGTAGCCCACTTGAAAGTCTTCATGAAAGTCGCATTGTTTGTAATGACAAAGTGAATGAACTGCAAAAGCGAAGTAAGCAAAGTTAACTCCTGGAGAAGGGGAGAGTGAAAGTTGAACCTTGAACTTTTTGGTCGACGTGGTCCTGCGGAGGTCCGTAAAGAAAGCCATGCACATTCGAAAGTCTTCGACATCTGAAAGTGGTCTGGGCTCGACTGAATTAGACCTGAAGTGTAATAAGCTTGGGGAAGGGAGCCCCCTTGCAAATCTTGTTGAATTTTATTCTACAGATGTCTGAGCCCGACAGAGAGGGACTTATGTGAACTTTGTTGCAAGAGGTCTGAGCCCGACAGAGGGGGGCCAGCATGAACCTTTTTAATTAACTTTTTGTTGAAACATTATTTGGAAGTCTGAAAGGGAGACTTTATTGTGGAAGGCCAGGCGGGCCTCGATCCACGTGTTGGAACTGTTTATTGTGCTGCAAACACGAGCCAGATTGTGTCATCCTGCCTACAGAGAGCCAGTGACGTCATTTCACCAAAATGCCTGGGGTAGCGGAAGTGACATCACACGACCATTGACCTCTGATGACATCGTGGCATGTGATGTCATTTGAGGCTACCCCGAAGTAACATCACAAGAAGCGATGGAACACAACTTTCCCCCCCATGGCAAACAGGAAGTGGCATCACATAGTATTGTTTCCGAGTACACTACGAAAAATATGGTTACGATATCACTGTAAAGTGAAATACATTTCATACAAGAATGGATCACCATATGTATTGTTAATATCAGTGCGTATAGGCCCATATTATCAAATCACTGTGAATGTAAGCAGATGTCCAAGACCAAACGATAATGATGTGTTATTATATAGCACTTACGCTTAAGTGCTTTATATAGAACAAATATACATACCATATCACCCAACCTTTGTTGGTACTACTTTAACAACCTCAGCAGGATGAAAGGTTGAGTTGGCCTTGCTGGGAGTCGAACCTGCAACCTGCAGATCACACACACATTGCAGCAGCCAGCGCTAAACCCACTGAGCTAACTTACCGGCTATAGCCATCAGAAAACCAGCCACTCCAGAAACAAAGAGCCACATGCTGCTGGCAACAGCCCATGAGCCTCAGTGTAAAAAATAACACCAAAAAACCTTAATTACTTAGAATTATTTTGGGGGGTAGCAAGGGAGACCTCAGGGTTCGCAGTTATGACACCTGGTGACCCCTGAATGACGTGCGTGCAGAGAGTGCCTTACTCTGTGTGGTCTAATGTGGGGAGGAGAGCTGATTCAGCTACATTTGAGCACTGATTTTTCCTTTACATACATTTCTCCTTTTTACACTTTTTGTACAAGAGATAGGGCCGGCATTAGGTTTTGATAGCATAGGCCATTTTTGATTTGACAGACTCCACTGGGACTGTTTTGTACATCGTTTGACTACTCCCATCTTAGTTATAGGGCAAAGTAGGAGTTTATCTAACCACGGAAACTTCAATAAAGGTTTTATAAAATTTTACCTATTGTGTCAGTGTCATACTTGTGATACCATGTCTTCCATACAGTACCAAAGATGGCAAAAGGTGGAATTTAGAGAGAGTAGCGGTGTTTGAAAAACGTACTGCAGATACAAGTAGTTCACTGCCTCATACTTAAGCCAGCAAAGGAAGAAGGTCACAAATAGAGAGAGAAGAGAGCAATGAAAGGAGTGAACAAAAGCTGTACTCTCACAAGACTTTAAACAAAAGGTTCAAAGTTGCCCTTAAAATAGGGTGGGTGAAACTTAATATGAAAGTTCAAAACATTTCCAATGATTAAATCACTACTCCTATAGTTATTGCTTTCTTTATGACTGAGTCATTTTATTGCTTCAGAAAGGCAGTACATAATTTGACCTGGTGTCCTATAGCCAATGCATTTCGGATTTACATCCGTCTTCAGGGCTAAACAGTGTCATGTTTAACAAACACACAATTATTCCACAGGTAATATAGGAAAGACACACATAGGAAAAGACACACAAAGGAAAAAATGGGAGTCATAAAAAAGCAATAACTATGGGATATGTGATTTAATCATTGGAAATGTTTTGAACATTCATATGAAGTTTCACCCACCCTATTTTCAGGGGATAAAGAGAGCGCTTGGTAGGTTATGGGGCAACATTGAACCTTTTGTGTTTAGTATAGATATCCTTGTGCCAGGTTTTTTTGCTCCATAAACACGACTTGTATTTCATAGTATTTTCTACAACTTTAGATGATATAGTATTTCAGCAACTAAGTGGTGCCCAACCCCTACCAATTTTTTCATTCTCTCACAAGACTTTGCCTCCACGAGCATCTACACACCCTAGAGAACAAGGAGAGAGTAATCGGATCTGGAGGAGACCCAATTTCCTATGCCTTCAAGCCAGCATTTGTTTGTGATTTGACGCGAAATTTTGCAAAAGTGTCAATTTTCATTTCATAAGTCAGTGCTGCTGCACTTGTACTGGGAAGGCCATGTGAGAAATGTGACAGGGTCGCTTATACAGGGGAGGGAGGGAGCCCGACCCTGACACCCCTGGGCGCCAGAGAATGTGCAGACAGGCCCCCTTCCAGCACCTCCTTATCTGCTAAGAAGGCGTCATGGTAATAAGCTGTAGAGAAGAGAGCGCCCACACCACAAAGAGGCACCGAGGAAAAGAGTCTTGAAGTTGCAGGCAGCAGGCATCGTGCTGCAAGACATCCCAGCAACAAAGGCAGCAGATCAGCAATGGTAGTAACAAGATGGTACTAGCAGTAGAGTGGGAGCAATGGTAGTGAGAGGTAGGAGTGTGGTAGAGAAGCTGCGTAGACTAGTAAAGACTAGGGGTAAGAACAGAGAGGTAATAGTAGCAGAGGAAGCAAAGAGAAGGAATTGGGTAGGAGGAGTGGTAACATCAAAGGGTGGAGGTTGGAAGGCAGAGTGTGAGATGGAGGGGCAGTAGTACGTGGGAGGAGAACATCTTAGAGACTGTGTCAGGTAAGTGTGTGCGTTAGAGAAAAGAGTGACACCGGATGAAAGAAGGCACCACCCCTAACTACCTAGAACACTAATATGAATAGATCAGGGAACGTTAGACAATCCCTATAGAGTTATTCAGCAGTTTTAGGAAAAACACCAACGAGTAAGTCTGCGGAGAGACAGGCAGCTGCTACCGTTGGCGAGCACTAATATCCCTGTCAAGGATGCCTGGGCTATGCAGGATGTACATTGGTGCCAATTTCCCTTAGGAAAGACGATTTTTTTAGACCCATAGCGATTCTCTCTGTAGAGAGGAGAAATAAACATCTTTGGACTTGCTATCAGAGTCAGTTGTCACTAGTGGCTGGCACCCCATCACAGAAAAACCCAGTGGCACAACGACGATTGGGCAAATGGTGCCTTAGCCCCCCCTTCCCTGAAATTGTGGGTTATGTTGACTTGACCTGGCTCACCTACAGTGCAGCTGGCAAGCAAGACAGGACATAGACGATAAACAGTGATTGGGATGCATTGTTAACTAGGCCCTGGACTTACAAATGTAAAGCATTTCATTGGTAGCAACTACGTTAGCTCCTCTCCCAATATTTGAAGTGTTTGCCCCCTGAAATCCCCACCTGACATTTAAGTCTAGTTGCACCCCTGTAGAAACCCCAGACCAGAACCCTTTTATGTTGCTGAAAGTCACAATGACTGTCTCCCCCGACCCAACACATCATGAGATAGCTCCTTCCTTCATATCATCCCACACGTAAACTTGCAAATAAACCATCCGAAAAAAAGCTAGGTTTTCTTGCCCGTTGTGCTATAATTTGGGTGAGATTTGGAGAATTGTGAGGAGCCATACTGCCAAGGCCAGCAGTGTGCAAACATACACATAGTTGTAGCTACTTCCATTACTCTAAAAGCAGGCAATGTAGCTAAAACAAATGCCTAGCTTCTCCAGTTTATAATACTGCCATATAAAAGTATTCTGAAAATCACAGTTTGTGCAAGAAGACAATCAGGATGTGTACTAATATCTTTACGACTCCACAACTGGTGCTGTTACTCGTTTGAAATTGATAGTCTTTTGAAGGATATGTGGACATGATTTGTATTAAAGACCGTCATATTAAGGTTATTGAATAAGTTTTGGGAAATGATAACTGAGACATCTGACCGTCACCGGAAGGACTTTATTTTGTTGTTGCATAACTGCTTACCTACACTCTGGGAAAACAAAGGTGGAGACAGATGCAGATATCTGTGTGAAACGTGCTTCTTTCTGCTGCCTGTGACATAACACAGGTGCCGCCAGTTCAAACATTGGTAGGGTCCTGTGATGCGCAGTACCCCCAGATGTGCGATGAACAGACTGAAGTGACAGAAAATGATATACCTGGATTGATAGACTTTTACTGTGGAGTGCATAATTTACTAGTCACGTATAAGCCATCGGAAAAATATCTTTGAGAAGTGCAATACAGTACATGGTCGCTGTTATACATTAATATATAAATACTCTATTAAACCAGAAAGGATTCCGGCTTCTTGTGAATGCCCTATTAGGTCAACATCACTTCCATTCTTGGCAGATAAGGCACCGCGAGATAAACCGAATTGCTCCACCACTGGATCACATTTTTGTAAGGTGGCAAAGCTAGGATTTGAGCCCTGCTTGCAATGTAGGCACTTGACCATTTTATCAGCTCGTTAGTAAAATGTATGTTACGGATTGTTTCTCAAAGACTAAAATATTGCCCAGGATTTGAAAAATACACACATAACAAACGTGGCACGTCTATACTAATTTTAGAAATATGTGTGATCCCCTCAGACACTCATACTTTATATTTAATATGCAGCAATCTCCACCTTACACGTCTAATACTGTGCACAAGGTTTACTTCTACCGATCTCTCCTTATATTATACCATTTTCTGGTTAATGCATCCTAAGCAGACTAAGGCAGGGCTGTCACAGGGTGAGGTGAGGCCCGGGGCAAAACATTTGGTGAGGCCCCTTCATTTTTTGCACTTGGCCAGTGGCACCATAAATAAGTGAAGCGAGAAATCTCTACTTGAGTTTATTTATGGAAGAACTCGAATATGGTTTATTCTTATGACTGCAAATCAACTAAAGCAAAGCCATGTTTCTAGGCTGCTGCTGCTTTGGTCCTCGATGGTCTGGGGACTCCTGACAGTGATAGACTCCTGTGGACAGAGGCCTGGCCTGGCCTCCTGTATTGCTACTTCAGCCAAACATTTATTTACAGGCTTTAGCATCAGTGGACATATTCAGTTTGCACCATCCGAGTTTGAGTCTTCCTATCTATGCTTTACTAGCAGCTCCTTCTTAAAGCTGGGAGTTCCCCAGAAAGTTTCAGACTTGAATCTTTTAATGGATCATAGAGCCAGAATGTCCAGGGCATGGTTCCAGTTCATAGTTTGCGGCATTGAGGATTGTACTTGGGCAGCAATCATGGGGATGTGTCATTGAGGGTTTGTGAATGGGCATCTAAAGTTCTCTACCTGATAGGTCTTGGGGTAATGCAGGCAGCTCAGGGCCCCCTTAGTGTTAGGCAGAATTATATGCAGTACCCTTTGGGAACACCACACACAATTAAGACTACAAGTGACAGTACAAATTCACCTTTGGTACAAGCCTGTACTACACAGTTAAAGTGGTAAAGATGGCTGAGCAGCCAGACTTCTCTCAAGAGCAAGTGAGCAGTATCAAATAGTTACACAAAGGACAGAAATTACTATGATTCAAACAAACACTGACTCAAGGTTTCCAAGTAAAAGAATATACATGTATTTACTCTTTAGTTCGATAACATTTCACTATCATAGCAGTTTAAAAATCACAATCTTAATACACCACAACACTCCCAATAGGTTTCAGATAAGTTAAGCTCACAAAATGAAGTGGGAGCAAAATGGCACTCCAGCAATTTAAAAGGGAGGGAAAAACAACGTTAATAGAAATTGAACCACACCAACAGGTAAGTACTCAGGGCAATTGAGCAAGAGGAACTACAGTGATAGAATCAGGTCGAAAAGGCTTAGGGCCAAAGTCAATGGGTCAAAAGTCTTTTGCTCAAGATCACACAGTTCAGGGTAGTTCGCGGTAAAGTTCGGGCCACGGATTCCAGACAAGGTTGGTTGGTAGAAAAGTTAGTTCAAAGAGAAGAGAAGGACAAACCCTCGGATTGGAGAAAGATTTCACACACTTTCGCCGCGGTTTAACGAAACGAACAACCGGATTTGCACAGTACCTTAAAACGGAGAAGAAGCTGCAGCTGAGGCGGACGTTCCTGGTAGTTCCTGCAGGCTCACGGTTCCTGAAGCGACTGTCGGACTGACAAGAAGTAGGAAGACTGGAGGTTCCTGCACTACCCAGGGAAGAAACAAGCAGCAGAGCGAAACAGAGAATAAAAGGTGCGCTCCTTAAAACCCAAGCAAGGTCTGACCTTCCTGGCTATCCGGCCCACTATAGCTCTGTACAGCCAATTCGACCAGAGGAGGGGTCCTGGCTTGCAGTTTGGGCGAACTGGTTGGTCCCACCAGCTCAAGGAGAGAAGTTTCCTGGAGGATCTTCTCTGTCGTCGGATTCTGAAGATTCGGACCTGCAGCAGGGCTTCAACGGGCGGTTCAGTCGTTGTAGGGGTCCTCTTCCATCAGCTCCTCGTTGGTTCTTTCGTTCCAGTGGCGACTCTGCCTTTCCAGTCCCAGGAACCTGCTTTTTATGCAGTTTTCCCCCATTCACACAGCCTGACTGTCAATCACACAGCGGGGTGGCTGTCCTGGCAAGGACAGTCAACCAGCCAATCAAACAGGAGTGTGACTTGGGTTACCAAGGGAACCCATGCAGGGATCCTAAGACCCCTGCCTCACATCCTGCCTACCTAGAATTTCAGGCGCCTTAAGGAGGGCTTCTATGAAAAAGCCTGCGAAAAGACGGCGCACAAAGGGACCAAACTGGGTTTGGCACACAGAGTAAAACACGAGAAAGACTTTAACAAAAAGAAATGGCGACTAAACCCAGCCAGAGCCGAAATGAAATATATTTGGTGAAGAGGGTTTAAGTTCGAGGCTAATAAAATAGCCTAAAACAATACCATGGTTATATAAGATAACTGTGGTATGAAAAATAGGGTATTTACCACTGCCACCAGCCAAGTCTTGATGAAAAGGGAGCAAAACAGTGCTCCAAGAGAAACCGACAAAAAGGGATAAGAATTAACCCTTTCCAATACTCCATGGTTGTACTGGGTCTGTGATTTAAAGAGACTACATAAAGTTAATGGCAACTTTACATGTTTCTGGGAGACAGTCAGTCCTGGAAAAATTGAGTCAGTGGGAAGTCTAAAAAAGACAACCCTGTGTCGCTGCACTGAAGGTGCTGTGTAACACACATAAAAATGATGCTCATGGGGTAGGTGAGGCTCCAGAGCCCAAGATCACACAAATGGTAAAAACATACACAGCAGAACACATGTAAGAGTGGGAAAAAGGCTCACACTCTTACCCGGTGAAAAAAATAAATCCTAGAAATCCAGCAAAGCTGCTGAGGGACTCAGTAGGTAAGGGGAATTAGCCATTCTGGATAATTCTCCCTAACACTTAGCCGCTCTCATTTTACAGTAGGTTTTCCTTTTTTGCAGTTTGTTGGAGGCCATTATTGCTGTATGTAGGTTGGGGATTCGAAGTCAATGTTTCATGTAAACAGGACATCCAGGGTGTGGCCATCTGTGTATGGGTTTTTGAACACACACTAATCTAACATGTGAAATTAAACACCCTTGTGCCACGCCTCCCACCGGGACCCAGGTAATGGATGCTTCTACCCTTAACCACAGCGTACAAAAAAAAACATTCCTCAGGGATGTAACCAGCAGGCTAGAAAAACCAATACCACCCAGGGTAGGGTTGGGAGCGGTAGGGTGATGGTGTATCCCTAAACAGAGGCCAATAGTCTGATTGATGTGCTTGGAACAGCAACTCATTCCCCCCAAGAATCTTCTCTGTAATTGCTTTTATATTAATCCCATACTCTATGGTAACACCCCCGGCAGAGAGTCCAGTGTAGGTGTGCTTCTAGCTGTAGCTACCTCTGGGGTGTGACTGTCTACATCGGACCGATGAATGTTCCCCAGAAGTGTAAGACACCTACAAGACCTTCTTAATGAAAGGTAGTGTGCAGCTGCTTTCCTTGTTCAGTTGCAGCTGGTCCAATGTGTGTAAAGCAGGACCCGAGTCCTAAAATAGCAAAAAATGACCCATTTTTGCATTTGATGGCATTACCTGGTATGCGAGTGGTGCTCTCTGGGGCAACACGAAAATGGCCTGGCAGGGTTGAAGCGTGCCTGACAATTTTTCGGGGGTAGTGTAAACCTGCCATTGCAATATGTGCTTGACAGTGGTAATGTGAAACTGGCATGGCAGATATTGGACGGAAAACTAGAATTTGGAACTCCAATGTATGCTCGTCTGTGAAATAATGAAACTGGAATGGAAATGTTGCAAGTGGCAGATCTCTGGCATCAGCTTGATGAATTGTAGTATTAGCAGAGCCCTTGATGGGCTTTTAGGTTTTATTCATACTCGATCAGAAGGGCCTGAAAAACTTAAATCTTCATGAGAAAATTCTGCTCTAAACAAATATTTGGGCTTGATTTTTTCAATATTTTCTGGAGAGGGAGCCCTCTTCCCCCACATCTCAATCCTATCCTGTTATCAAGTTTAGGCAGTGAAAGTCAAATGCCGAGGCACAAGGATATGCAGAGAGTATATTTTCTGTTAGTGGCTTTTATAGCCCTTACATTGCCCTGAAGTAGCTTCAAAGCGCTAAAGATAAAGATTAGAGCGGGAAGGGGAGTCGAATTTTACTGCACATAGGCAAAATATGTACACACACGGGAAATTACAAACACTTTTGGCCTATTTACAAGTTTGGAAAAAATGCTAGCCTCACAGACTGCGCTCATGCAAACATGATATGCAACAATGTATTGATTCCATACATTGTTATCTCAACAATAAGAATTGCTCTTATAAAATGATTGCTGTATCAATAATTATTATTGTCTTTACGCCCTGAAGACGGCCTAGTCAGGCTGAAACACGTGTTGGCGTGACAAAGTTCTTTTCATGAATGTATATTTGACTTTTGTTGAGATAACAATGTATGGAATTAATACAACTGCCTATTGTTGTGGCGTGACAAAGTTCTTTTCATGAATGTATAATTGACTTTTGATGAGATAATGTATGGAATCAATACAATTGCCTATTGTTGTATCTAAATACAGGCAACTTATTTTACATACTCACAAAGTGTTTCTCATACTTATTTTCTAATCCAAAATCTTACCAATTAATACGACATTGTCGCATATCATGTTTGCATGAGTGCAGTCTGTGAGGCTAGCATTTTTTCCAAACACAGTTTCCAAATAGGTGATAGTGGAAAATACCAGCCTAACCAAACGGCTGCAGCCACCCCTATACTGCACTTATCAACCAAGGTTCTTTTTACGTTAGCGGTGTGCATCTACAACCTCCCCATGGCCACTTTTTCCACAAAACTTAATATTCTATTTACAAGTTTGACTGTATTTTCAGAGGAAATAGCCCAACATTTAAATACCGTTACTGCCTCAATTGTGGAAAATCTGCGAGATTACAAATTGTGGGTTGGCTGTTTTAATTGGCAGTGGGGGCCGGAGTTACCTCCAGCTCTTGGCTGGAGGTAAATGAGGTAACCCTCACCAGCGAACTTGTCATTTGCCGGTCCGGGAAAAGTGTGGGTCATGGAATTACAGCACTTTTATCAGCACTTTTCCCGGACCAGCAAACTTATGACCCCCACAGACTCGTCTATGAATGAAGGCAATACACAGAGGTAGAAAATCTCTGCATGCATGCACAGACAAGGGACAGATTTGAGGATACAACATAAACACACAGGTAAACACACTGCCACACTGACACTTGAACATACAAGCAATCAGGCGCATGCATATACAGGCGTGCAGGGTAGCCAGATACATGAATACACAAGCACCCAGTCACTAACCTGCTGCTGCATGCAGTGCACCTGCATGCATGCGGACACACACACACACCTACATGACCTAAGATCACTTACATACTGATCTGCAGACACATGAAAGAACACAGGCGTGTACACAGACAGCCTCTTAATAGCCGGCCTCCCGCGATGGCCCCATGCTCCAGTACAAAGCACGATAAACAGGCTGACATCAGCTGACTTCTTGCTCTTGTTTTGATGAACTATGCACGATTGAGATCATGGGTGGGGTGGAGGAGTCAGACTGACTGATGGGGGACAGGGAGATGAAGAGGGACATGGCCCATGCCCTGGGGAGTATAGGAGGCCAGGAACTATTGTCAGTGGCCAACTCCGAGCTAAAACACTGTATTCGCATTGCAAGTCAGATACGCATTGATAAAGTTCGAATTTACAGCAGATTAGGTCAGACTGACAGGGGCCTCACCTCAACCTGGTCCTGGACTCGTCTGGTTGGTCACGGCACGGGTGTGGTCTTTCCTGGACTCCTGCTGGCACACTGGTTCTCCTCCTCCTTTCTGTCTCTGTGCGTGGCTGAGAGGCCCTCTCCAGCCCAGCACCAGTCATGTCGCTGTCTGCAGCACCTGTTGTCAGCTAGTGTGTGTCAGGGCAGCAGGGTCAGAGGCAAATATAGGGGCGGCCCGGCGCCGGGCAGTGTGAGGGCTGGGCTGGTGGCGGCTCGGAGTCCCGCGGCGCCGCATTTTCATTGGCCATTGTTGCTTTCAACTTTGCAAAGTGGCTTGCAACAAATGTGTTGCTAGCTTCCAATGCAAAGTTAAAAACCAACTTTCATGTGCATGATCCACGGCGGGCGGCCGCGGCAGTGAGGCCAGGCCAGCCAGCCTGTTTTTGTGTGTGATTCACACCTTGAAAATAAACACGTCTTCAGTGCACGTTTTGGGACAGACCCACACGAATCTTTGTTTTCTCTTGTGCATGACACCTGACACACACGCAGCTGCACGAGGCCGCCCCTGAGCGCGAGGCCCGAGGCAGTTTGCCCCCCTGCCTTCCCTTGTGATGGCCCTGGACTGAGGTCCTGCTGTCCCTGTGCGCAACTTAATGCACCTTAACTTGGACATGGTTAACGTCGTGCTCTGAGACTACTACGGTGATGAGCTGGCGCAATATTAAAAACCTAATAATAATAATATGTTAATCAAAACGAGTTGTACCTTTGTTGTTGCCATTCTGAAAGGAAGACTACAAGAAGTAGTATGTATGCAGGGTAATGTGAATTTAACTGTACTTTCAACAAACAAACTGAAAAACACACAACAGAAGAAATTGTGTGATACTGTCACTTGCTCGTAGTCATTGTTGTTTTGCAGAATGTAAAAACGTGACGTTCCTAAAACATGTTATATGAGAAGACATCATAGAAATAAAAAGTGTAAAACGTGTGTGGGGTTATTGCACTTTCTAATTAATTGTTTGCTTTGAGACAATGCACATTCTTGGGTAGCTAATGGTGGCTGTGTGGGAGCCCTCAGGTGCCAATGCAGCAATTGGTTATTACAACTCAAACATGAATACTTATCAGGCAGGCTTAAATGTCCACAAATCTGCTGTGCCTGCTAACATTAGCCACTAAGGGATTATTCTTTAGAGCCACTGATAGCAAAGCGAGGAGTTACAAGGGTACTTGCGAGACCCCCATTCCAGATGCAGGGGGGTATTTGTAGTCGTGGATACAAAAAAGTTGTAGTTCCTAAAATATATATCTTTCATGCAAATTGTAATAAAAGTCAAAAAATGAAACCCTCGAAAAACGTGTTTTCTTGGCCAAGATTTAAGGGTTGGGGACTTGCAGTTGGAGTGAACCAAAACCTCCAGAAAATTCCTAAATTGAGATGAGATCTCTGGCAAAAGGTATTAACGGTTGAGAAATTGTGCGTCTTGGTGGACTAAACCACGTAGATAGCACCCTAAAATGACGTCGTAAGTCATAAAATACGGAGAGTTGACAGGTCTGTGCTGCATGTTATTGTTTCCACACAGTGGGATACGCCCTGCGTACGTCTTCCTTCCACTTCTATTCTTAGGGAGTTTCAAGCAAGTCTCTTCTGCGTCACAGTCATTAGACCTGTTTATGGGCGCTGCTGCCGCTGGTGGGCTCCGCCCCCTGGCTTTCGTCTGGTACGTGTATGTACTGCCTTTTAACTGGGGCGACCGAACACACCTGAGGGGGGAGGGCCAAGGACTGGGTAGGGGGCGTGGCGCGGAGTGGAGGCCAGTTCCTCACAGAAACCTTAGAGGAGGAGTTGGTCAGGTTTCACCTGTTGCCAAGTCGGAGTGTCACTTGTGCACCCTGAAAGCGGTCACACTTCCGCCTTGTTCACGGACTGTTGTGTTTTTTTTATTGATCGCTGCCCGGCATATCGGTAAACCATGAGTAAGATCGCCAAGTTGTTTGGTGGCGGCTCGAGTTCATCCCGGGGGAAGCGAGGGGGTCCCACCCCGCAGGAGGCGCTGTCCCGTCTGCGGGAGACCGAGGAGATGCTGGGCAAGAAGCAAGAGTACCTTGAAAAGAAGATAGAGCAGGAACTAGCTACAGCTAAGAAGCACGGCACCAAGAACAAACGAGGTAACATGAGCCCCAGCAGGCAGAGGGGAACTCTGCATATGTGTCTACTCTATGGGCGGGGCGAAACAGCTAGGTAACGTGACCACCAGGAAGTGGTGCTGGATAGGTAATGAGACTCTAGGCCGGGAGTATTCTTGAGTTACAAATTGGAGCCCGACCTTCTTGTGATAACATATTAAAAGGATAATTTGTGTACACTGGAATTGTTCCCATGCTTTACTTTGTTGTCGGCGCCGAAAGGCTATTTAGTTTGCGGAGTGCTCAATATAATTTTAAAAAAATAATAATGGGTGACCCGAATTTTATTAAGAATAAAACCCTCCCAGGTTTGGAAATGTAGCATTCTTCCCCAAAGAACGTTTGTAAACCACAGCACCACTCTAACTTCCCGTAAACATACAATGAAGGACACAATGCTTTTTCTGTTGGAACTGCCAGCATGGTAATGTTGTTATGTGTTGTGTGGGGGGCTGGCTTTGTTGGCTCCTAGTTCTTTATGCAAGTTCGGCTGCCATGTACAATAATACTGATTTTCCATACTAACACTATAGAAAGTCAAGATTCTATTAAAGACACTGAGGTGAAGGATTATGCTTTCTTTCTTTACTTTAAACGCGAGCAGCATTAACCATTAAAATATATATAATTCACACCTAAAAAACATTTCCCAAGAAGGCTCGGGTTATGCTTGTTCAAAGCGTACTCGCCACCAATGTCGACATCTGTCTATCAGTCCAAAGTAAAATTGCTTGACTCTTTTGACCAGTTCGCTGCTTTTAAGATGTCCTCTAACCTAGCTCTTATGTTATATGCTTTTGATGCCATAGCTCCTCTAATTGAATGAACCCATAAGTTCCAATGTCAATGCCCGCCTGAAGCATACCCCATTTAACCCATCTGGCTAGGGTTGCCACCGCTACAGCCTTGAAAGGTTTCCTTAGTGCGATAAACATTTTCATTACCCCTGCGGAATGTTACCTGTCAGCCCACGATAAGCATTCAAACACAAGACCGGACATAACTTGGTTTGGTCTGGGAAAGCTGATTAGGTAACTATTCTGATACCTGTCCTAGTTCTCTTGTTAACAGAAAATGTGACCCCCCGATGGGCTAAAAGATCTGTCTACTTCGAGTGCTTTCACATCTGACACTTTTTTTACAAGATATGAGGCAAAGCAGTGTAGTGAGCTTTGCTGATTTTGCTTTTCTTGTTGGGTGTTCATTGTCCGACCAGTTGTTGAACAAATTCAGGAGCATATTCATGTCCCATGTTTGTGTGTTTGGGGAACAGCGGTCTCAAGTCTTACTCCTCTAAGGAGTCTGCATACCAGGGGGTATTCACCTACTGCCACATTATCAGTCTTGGGATGACCAGCAGATAGGGCTGATCTAAGAACATGTTCACCGTTTGTATGCTTTGCCTTGTGCTGGCAAAGCCGCTAGAAAATTCACTATCTGAATTACATTTGATCTAGTAGGATGTATGTGTCGTTCCACACACCAGCTACTCCAATGTGCCCAGGCCAATACGTAGGCCTTCCTTGTACCTGGTTCCCAAGCTTCCTCAATGAATTTCTCAGCATCTGTCCTGACTTCTGCCAGGCTCCCCGGAAATGTGTTCCTGGCTCAGCAGGTGACTCTCACCCACTGGATTCTGAATCAATTCTCTGAATTGGGGAAAGTGGTTTGTCAATTGACAATTAGAGAAGGTCCGTGAACCATACCTGATTCCTGCTGTCTGGGATCACAAATATTCTTTTTATTTTGTTTTGTTATATTTAAAATGGTTTTGTATGCATTGCAAACTTTACATTTGTAAGTTACAATCAATTAATACCTGTCCTTTTTAAAAACTAATTTTTCATACGAATTAAACTATATTTAGTTGCAGCATTCAAGGTTCACTGTAGATTTGTCTTTTCTTATTCTAAGTTATTGTTTCATTTCATGATTGCTTCCCAGAATTGGATTATTCTACATATCATTTAACTTGTTGTTTCCTAAAACAATGTGTCCAACGTTCATGTAAATCTAATGGTATTGAATATTGTGGAAGCATGGTTGCAGATTTTTCCTATTTTTTTTCTTTTACCGCCTGGCATTCCATGGAAAAAGAGATAAGGGATTATTTCTGATCTTGTTGCCTGAGGAATCTACAGGTTGCTTGTTCTGTATTTGTTTGGTACTCCTCAAGTATTCTCGGGTTGCAAGAATGTTTAATCTCAGTCTTAGAAAGGTGTCTCTAATATGGCGATCTGGGAAAAGGAGTAGATATGAAGGGAGCTCATTCAAGTTTCTTTATTCCAAATCGGGATGTATGTTCATTTGATATTTCGATTTTTCTGCCGATGTTTGTATCCATTCGTTAAATTGGATTCTTAGCTTTGCTTTGCCTGGACAGTTGATTAGTAGTTCAGGAGTAATCTCTGCATTCCTCATTAATTGTCCACAAGTGCCCCCCCGCCCATTTAGTTATAGCCTCATTTATTATGTGGGGTTTTTCACATAGTATGTCCATTGCTGGAATCTTGTCTGTAGTGAGTATCTTTCTATATAGATTAAGATTCTTCCAAATTACTATTTTTCCTAGTGATTGTAGTGTTAACTCTTATCTTATCCTTACAATAGAGTATGCCGCCGGGAATGATAGAATTTTCCTCCAGAAAATAGCTTCTAGTTTTGGCCAAGATTGTGAAGGGATGTTCAGTACAGTTTCACTTCCGTATGTTAGCATGGCAACAACTGTTTGCCGATAGAAGGTCATCACAGGCTTCAATGTGAACTTCCCATATTTTCAGTGAATTACTAGTCCTTGCCGTGCTAGGGATTGTGCTTTTATTTTCAAGTGTTCGGCCCATTTCGTATCTATTTCTGATTGATTTATCCATTCACCCAAGTATTTTAATGCGTTGACTGGCTGGATTTTTCTCCTTTTATGAATATTGCTAATTATTTTTTCAGTGGGTTTGGTCGATGTGTTAACGCCATCACTTCCGTTTTATTTTTAAGCTATTTCTTTCTGTATATTGGACCAGCGCTGTTACTCTTTTCTGGAGACCACTTTCTGTCTTGTCTAAAAGGACAATATCATCCACTAAGAGCATATAAGGAATTTTGACGTTGTTCAATTTTGGTGGATCTCCAATTGTGGCCACATCAGTTGCCAATATATCTGTGGGCAATTGCATGATCTCAATGTGTCCTTTTTAGTTTGTTGATTCACAGAATCGAACGTTTGCTGTAAATCCACATAGATCGCGTATGAGCAAGCCTTCAGTCTAAATGCTTCATGTTTAGCATATTTAGAAGTATCAGATTTACATTTTGTGGCAACATTCTTAGTGAATTCAATTTGACGCGTGTGAGAAGCCCAGGGAGAAACCTTTTTTGAATGACTCCTGCAAATATTTTGCCCAGTGGATCAAGCAGGGCAATAGGACCACCGTTTACAGGAAGGTTTCTATTGCCGTGCTTGTGGATGGGGAATTAAGATTGCGGTTTCCCATGTCTTAGGTATTTCTGCGTGAGTACTTGCAGATTTGAATAGGTGATGGCAAATGTCTGTCTACTGTTCAGGGTTCTTCTTCATTATTAAATTACTTAGGCATTCGGGCAATGGGGCTCTTGAGCTATTTAGATGTAGACTTTGATTTAAGATGTCAAGACAGTCCCATCTAAATTCCCATGACAAACGTTGGGTTTACTCTTCTTCTTTCTTAGTTTAGTTTCCACTACAGTACAAGTTTGGGAAGTGTTCTGTCCACTCTTCTTCCATTACACCAGAGATATAATGGTTAGTCTAGTTTTATTCTATCCATAATATTTGTATCCTCAAATGAGCCCTTCAGTGTTGTTAACTGTGTGTCATCCTCAGTCTGTAGGAGCTGTTGACAGATTCCAACGTCGGTATTTCAATCATTTGGGTTTCCTCATGTATTAGCTTCCAAATCATTGATTCTTTGTAATGGTCACTTTGTTCTGTTGGTACTTCTATCCTAATCTTTGTAATCAAGTAAGGCTGCTGATCCATTAACATACCAGGTTCGTTTAATTTTTGTTTCATCTGTACCAAGACTATTGAGTATCATATTTAGTTTTTCCATATTCTTGCTTTTTGATGTTGGGTTACCTTCTGGGATTTCTTGGCCATCTGTAGTAAATAGATGGATATTCAAGTCCCCACATATTATGATTTCATAATTATTAGGTGCCACCTGTAGTTCATCAATATGTGTTAAGACTGTATCAATGAAGGACGCTTCTTATATACCAACTATGCTCCAATATAGGTTTATTAGGGCTATTCGTCCATCATTTATTGGTTTGGTAGAATTAGTTTTTGGTATGTGTTCTTCAACATTGTGATTTGAATAAATGGGTTCAGATTATATTATCGATGATTCTGATATTATTCTCCGCCTTAATAATAGTTAACACTCCAACTGATGGATGACCCCTCGTTCTTATAATTGCAGGGTTTATCAAGGTTTGATATCCTTCGCAGGTTGGTTGTGTTGTTGGCCACGTTTCCTGTAAGCATATCAGATCAAAGGTTTGAAGGTTGCAATTATTATATTTAAATAGGTGATTTGCATCACGAATATTAAGTGTTGCGTGCTGTCTCCTGCCCGGAGTCCCTGTTCTCTGAATCTTTGTGAATTGGGGAAAAGTGTATTCTCTCTACAGACCCCACTTCTGTAGAAATGCGTCGGTTGCTTCCACTTCTAGATCCGGCCTCCAGCTGAAGAAGCATTTTTAGTTGCGCATTCAACCTGGATGCAAAAAGATTTGTCTTGCATGGTCCCCTCATCTCCATTAGTGTTAGAAATACTGTTCTGTCTAGTTGCCAGTCGCTGGCATCTCTCGGGTGTCTCGAATTCCAGTCTGCCACCTTGTTTTGAAGACCTGGGAGATCTTCGGCTGTGATGCTCATCTTGTTCTTTACGCACATGTGCCAGAAATCTTTTGCTGTTTCTGCCAGCAACTTGGACTTCGCCCAGCCTGTTTATCTCGCATACTGGAGAGACGTTTTCCATTTTCAGTAGTAAGCAACAGTTCACCTTGTCCTGGGTCCAACACCTTACTGCGAAGGACCCTGCCATCGGGCCTAGACAATTGATTTGGAGCTCTAGCTCCATCCCTGACCACCTGCCCCCTTGCCCCCTGTTATGCTAACGGCGCTGATGCTAGACCGAATGGGAGGAATCTGAATTGCCACTTCTGACCTCCCCACCAGAATTCAAGGAACTTCTGATGTTCCTTCGGGATTGGGCTCGTTAAGTAGGCATCTTTGAGGTCTATCCTCACTAGCCAATCCCCTGCTTGTAACATGTCTCTCAAGAGATGGATACACTCCACCTTGGAATGTCTGTATATGATGAATTTGTTCAAACTTCTCAATTTTATCCCTGGCCTCTGTTTGTTTTTGCCCTTTACCAAGCACATATTGCTTACAAACCCGATCGAAGAATCGGACACTAGTGTGATGGCACCCTTTCTCTCTAGGTCTATTTCTTTGTCTAGTAACGTTTCGCCTTTCCTGCTTAATCTTGTAGGTCTTGGGTACTGTATCTTGGCAGAATTCTAGTTGGAAGCCCTGTACCGTTTGTTCGACCCATGCATCTCCTGATAACTCTCACCACATTTCTGAGAATAGTGCAGTCACCACCCTTCGCTATTATTGGGATCCCTGTATCTGCTGGTTTCCTCTGTACTTGTGTGATCAGTCTTGCTTGTGTTTGCCTGCTGGCCTGTTACTGCCTCTGCCTCTGCCTCTACCCCTTCCTCTCGACTGAAAGAAGGGATTGGGTTTGTGCTCTTCCTGGCTTCTTCAGGCATTCCTGCTATTGTAGCTGGACCTGTATGAGAAATGGCAGCTGACCAGAGCGCCCCCGTCTTCTGCCAGCCCTTTTTTTTTAATGATGCTTGTGCTGTAAGTATTTGTGAGCTTTGCCATGTCCTTAATGAAGTCATCCCCAAAGAGTTTATCTTTACTGCTTGACGTTGATTCAGCTGTGGCCAGTTCATTCATTTTGGGGTCTATTTTGACTAGGCTAGGCCTCCGTCTTTCTGTTGTCAGCGCATTGTTAGCATTGCAGAGTAGGCATATTGCCCACTGTGGCTCTCCGGGTCCACTTTCTGTTCTGGCTGTTTCGCCTCTTCCGCCATCTGTCAGAGTTTTGTTTATACGGCCTCGGACATCAAGGAGTTTATCCTGGCGGGATCTATCTATGCCCTTCTTGATGTCCCTGCCATATCATGCCATCCATGAAGGACAACATTTTATTTTTTGAAAAAACTTTTTCTTCAGCGATTTCTAGCGTTTTCGCCATATCTTCTGGCACTTTGGGCCTGGAGCATTCTGCCCAGAGCTTGCTCCTGGCCTCTTTCGACAGAGTATTTCGAAATCCACCTCTTTATATAATTGGCAATCTTGGTGGGGGGCTCCCACTCTGCCGACCTGGGAAGCATGAGAGAGTCTGGGTTGAATACCTCGCCCGTCTCTTCTTCATCCTCCCTTTTGTCTGTCCCTTTTGTTGGCAGCCTTACCCTTAATAGGAAGGCTCTGGGATGATATATCACGCTACTCGGAGATTTCTTCAGCCGTCTCGTCCCACTCTTCCTCATCCAAGTATTCCGAACTGGACTCTTCCTCTGTATATCCTTTGCCTCTGCTTACCCATGATGTCACTCTTCTCTTGCCACCTCTTTTTCTGTGCGACGTGCCCGGGGGACCGGGAGGTTGGCTGCTGTGGGCCTTTCAGGCTTTTTTTCTTGCACCTCCTTGATATCTCTCTGGGGCTTCCAATCATGCACCCAGTACTCTCTGTACTGCTTGCCCCTTGTTGGACATTGTGCACTTACTGCTAGTATGGGGTTCCTCCTAGTCCTCACTGGAGCTGTGCATTATTGGAAACTGGTGGACACTGGTGGGTCTCTACAGGGTTCCTGGGCTTATACCCATTGTAAAACAGCTTATGTGGGCCTGGGTTGGCGTAACCCGATGCAGTTTTGCTTTGGTCTGATTCTGTCTACAGTGCTTTGCACTTGGCAATGTTCGTAGCTGCTGCCTTCCCTGCCTTTACTGCAGGTCTGTGAATCTTGACACTATTCATGTCAGTTATCTCATAACCACTAGGTAGCGCTGTGCTGGAACACTGCAGTCTGAATTGCGTTACATAGTGTTGATGGCAGTCCCTCACTGTGTCTCGCGCTGATGCGTGTGCCAATGAAATTCTGTTTTTGTAAACAAAAGTGCTCTGCACCTCGCTTTCCCTGCTACCGAGGACGGGTGGCTCGTGCGGAAATGAGACAGGTCGGCGCCAGATGGTTACAGTCGAGCCCCTGTGTCTCAGTGAGAGCTCTGCCTCCTCCGATCATAATTGTCGCCAGGCCCCTGCAGGGGTCTGTTGCGATTGTTCCTAATGGGCACACGGATATGCTAATCTAGATGCCCCCGCGCTGTGAAAAGCTAAATCTATTTGTTCCTGCGTGTGCGCTGACACTAAAACATTTCAGTTAAACTCATCCACTCGTACCCATTTTAGAACAAGCTAATATTACTTAACTGCTGCCCGAGCAGCAAAGAAAGAGGAAGGCCAAGCGAGGGGAGAAGATGATATTGGAGTAGCAGTGAGAGGATTGGCTAAGGATGCTACATGTTCTCAAAATTGGATTACAATTTCTGGGGAAATGTAGTTTTTTTAATTGTGTGTCGATATAATTTTCTTATTATTTGAACGGTTTATCATAAACTTTTACCAAAAGAAAAACGTGACATCATAATCATCAATGTCCATAAAACAATATCTTAAAGTCCATTTTATCTCTCATTGTCTATTGCTGTTTTTCGCAACTCTGATCTCCCACATTTTTACCACCTATTACACTGGTCACTCAAAATTGGGATAATTCTCAAAGTAAATTTCTTATCATCTCCACTTACAATGTGTGGCCATCGTTGCTGATCATCAAGTTCTGCTCTCCTAGGTGGAATCGTATTTCTAAATTATATCATTTTTCATCAACGGCTGGGCAGGACATAACATTTGAATCGTCTGTTTGGTCCTTTACTAAACAAAATCTACAGAATGTCATTGATTCTGGAAGTTTTTTTGTTTTCGTCAAAACCTCACGTCTTGGTAGTAAATTGAGGCAAAGCCGTAAAAGGGTATCTCTTATTGATTTATCTGGGAATTTGTGCAGGTATTGAGGCAATTGGTTTAGAGCACGCACTTAAGAGCAAGTTGGAATCTTGCCTTTTTTCAATGGTTAGAATCTAGTCATTACATTGCAGTCTTTTCTTTGCAGTCTTTTCTTTGCATGTTGTGGTCGAAGAACTAACATCTTTCGAAATACACTTTTTTTTTTTTTTTTTTTCCTCCATTATTTGGTTACATGAGGTCTTCCACATGTTCAGAAAAAGTTTTGATGAGGATTCTTTTTGCCTCAGAATATCAATTGTTGGAATCTCGTCTGTGATTAGCATCTTCCTATGAATGTGATTTCCACTTCTTAATGGATTCAGGAGGTTGTAGAGCCAATTCAGATCGTATTCTTGCAATTGGATATGCAGGGGGCAAGGACAGGATCTTGCGCCAGACCAAGCCTTCTAGGTAGTTCGTCAGTCATTTGGGGGTATTCAACATGGTTTCACACACACAGCTTAGAATTGCTGTTATTGTCTGCCTGTAGAAGGTAACAGTAGGTTATTTTTTAAAAAATGTTTTAATTTGATTTAGTTGATACACAACTTTTCAAATATTTACAAGAATGCACAGTAATACAAAAAAATAAGAAAAGACAAGGAATAAAATACCAGGGGTACAAAAGATGCACAAATTAAAGAGAACCATAGGATAAAAACAAAATATTTTACATTTCATGTACCTTCCAGATAATTTAAACAGAATATCAAGAGATAAAATTACCAAACACACATCACAAACCAATAGGACCCCATACAAAAATTGCAGCAGCCGAGCCGGCAATTTGAGTCACCTAATAATTGCCGGCTTAGATGTCCTTATTTAAGGAGGCCACAACAGGCAGAACCATTCTTAAATATTGGACAATAGCTATCTGTACTTTTTCTCTTGAGGTCGAAAACATAATTTGCCATTTATGATCAGTCGAAGTGCGAGTGTGGAAGGTGATAATATTCTTAAAATATCTTTTTCGCACCATCATTAGAGACGGACAGTCTACTAGCAGATGTTGCAGAGTTTCTTTTTGGTGAACATCAATACAATATCTGCAGTAGTTTTGTTCCTGAGGGATCAGTTTCCGTCGAGATAATACATCTCTCGTATCCCATAGATTAAATCTAAACCTTTGGAATTCGGATCGTATAGCTGGAGAAGGGCATTTCAGCAGGTACTGAGCAATGATACCATAGGGTTTGACACCAAACACCCAAACATTAAAGTCTTTATAGTGCAAGCACTTCGCTAAAGTCCCCGCCCAATCGGTGCAGTAAATCTTTACTTTAGCGCGGTCAGGGTTCTGGAGTAACAGCTGTATTGTTACATGTGCCTCATATCATATGGCTAAATACACACTTCAGCCATTTCATTGGATATGTATTGCATGATTTTAACCAGGCAGAGGCGAAAACTTCTAGAACTGTCCCATTATTTATACCAAACAGGCACTTCCGAGGTAGGGGCACACTGTCTCCACCTTGCCTGTGCATACAAAGACACTAACCCCAACTCGTAACGTACCATAGCGATCGGAGTCGCATTAGGTAAGCTTAAGATCACCTTCCAATACTTAGCAAAAATTGCCCATGGGAAGCCCTAGAGGCTAACGCCATGCTCTCAACACCATACAATAAAATCGGGACGACTTTCATTTTTATAAAAGTCTTCTGCATGTTTCAAGGAGAATTTTCCAAATTTTTTAAATGATAATTCTAGACTGTGAGGTCAATTGAAGTAATTTACTCTGAACCATTGCTCTTAGGTCACCCTTAGATTGCCTGTTTTGAGATTTCTATCCCCAAATATTTATATTCAGACACCTTTTCCAACTTGATGTCTTGTATCGACCATGAATATGTAAAGGGGGGGCCTCCTTTTGCTTCCCAACTTAGGGTAACAGGCGATTGGTTATTAATGTTAGTAAATCACAAGTAATCTGTTTTCACAAGCATATTTCCCTAGCCTTACAAGCAACCGCTGGAGACCTTGTGGAGTCTGTGACAATAAGACAAGGTTGTCTGCGTATAACAGATACGGGATCTGCTGTGCACAGAACCTAGGAGAGTCACCATTACAATGTAGAAATTAATTCCCAAGATCTAAAATAAAGAAGTTAAACAAAAACGCGGCCAGCGCACAGCCCTGTTTCAAGCCACGTAATGTTTCAATTTCTGGTGACAGCTTCCCATCTAAGCTCATGTGAACCTGCATCGATGTGTTAGAGTGATACAAAATGATCAGGAACAGTAGAGAGGTAGGGCACTCATACGCTTTCAGTTTCTTAAACAGCAGATCGCGATCGACCGAATCAAATGCTGCCTTGAAATCTATAAAGCCCATGTATAGGGGTTGAGAACTCTCTAACTGCTGTGCCTGGAGCAGATTGAGTATCATTATGTTAGGAATTGTTCCTAAGCCCTTTACAAAACCAGATTGTAATGGATCAACCAATTTTTTTGACGTCACCCAAGCTTGTAGTTCTTTCAGAATTAGCCGACAATATAGTTTTCCTGGCACATCGAGCAGCGAGATTGGCCTATAGCTGCTCGGTTCTAGTCTATCCCCCTTTTTAAAAATGGGGATAGTAATCTCTTGCGTCCACGAGCTTGGGAGGCTCTGAGATACATTTATAAACTTAAAGATTTTTTTAAAGGACCATTGCCCATACTTTAGGAAATTTTTTTTAACTCGAAGTTTGACAGACCATCCGGACCACAAGCCTTTGAGTTAGAGGCAGTAACAATCAGATATGTCGTCCAATTCAAATGTCAAGTGAAAGGGCGCCAAGGGCCTAGTGACTTCGCTAATGGTCATAGGGGAAGGGCAGGCATAAAGATGGGAGAAATAATCAATCCATTTCTGAGTAGACACTACATTCACCTTTAAGCTTATCTGGGAACCTGTGGTTGCATGATTTATAGTTGACCACGTTTTCGCTGTGTTCTTGCTCGCTAAGGTTACCAGCATACTAGCCCCATCCTCCTTATAAAGGATTGCACAATGTCTTCTGACCCAATTTCTATACCCCGTTTTCACTCTCGTGGTCAGCGTTTTCCTGATCAGGAGAGATGCATTACGGGCTACTCTAAGATCAGAGCGGAGTCTTGTTTTCATTTCTTTTACATCCTTATCGAAGACATGAAGATGTAACAATGGTTGCTTCGATTTGGTGCCTTGTTTTCGGGCACTTGCATTAGATCTGGATGTTCCTTCATATCATTTCTTAACAACACAGTGTAATCATGGTGGTCTTTCTCCAATAAACGATCAAGGATGGTTACTTCATTCTCTGACCATCATAGTTTTTTCCCACCCGCATACACTGTACAGATTGAATCCTTATATTTATTCACTTTTGAACTATTTAGCGGTCCCCATCTCCATTGGGTTTCCAATTTATTATGATCGCTAGCCTCGGTTTTTATCACACAAGTTCATTACAGCAGGCCACAGATCCATACTTACATAGATATAATCAAGAACCGATTTGCTGTCACCTTTTTGCCATGTCGGGCCGGTGGTATATCGGCTTGGAAGGCTCCATTAAGGATTATCAGATCTCTATCTACAAAGGAGTCCCATCTTTTCCATCTATATTTTTATTTTTGCTTCCCTCCATACTCACAGTTTAAACTTAAATTGCCCGCGATTACAATTCCTCTTATCTTTGGGTCCAACACCACAAGATCTAGAATATTATTCAGGTCTTTAAAAAAGGAGTCATCCGACATGGCAATGGGGTTCCAGTATATATTCACAAGAGCATATACCTCTATACCAGCCGTTAATTTCGCCAATATCATGTAGCTATTAGGAATGGCCCAAAGCCCAGAGCTTAAGCCTCTGCCCCTTTTCACGGCTATCACAACTCCTGACATTGGGCAACCCATTTGAGGTTTCACTGCGGGGTTCAGATGTAGTTCATGATTATCCCATATTGGGACATCTGTAAGCCATGTCTCCTGTAGAAATGCAATATCATATTTACACAGCTCATTCTGGTCATTATTTATGAGGTGGGAAAAACCCCTGGTGTTCCAGCTTACCATTGACAACAACTCCTCCCGCCCCCCATCCTCACACTAGTTCTGTCCAGGAGCCTTAGACCTCGAGCCATGGGGAGGACAATCATGTGTTGTATCCGATATCGGCTCAACCACAAATCCCGATGCAAACAACTCATCCTTAGCCTGCCAGGTTATATTTTGCACCACTCTAGATTTGAACCACAGAATTACTGAATTCAAATTAGTTCGAACAGGGAACTCCATTAATGACAAGTCCGAAGAGACTATATCCTGCAGTTGGCGGATCTCTGAGAAAATTGCCATCACCGCCCTCCTATTAAGATTGTACTGCGTGCAGGGAGGACTTTTGCATGATCGCCTCAGGGGGAACGATGTGGGCAAATTTCTCATAGGCGGTTTAAGTTGGGTACTTTTCATCTGCTTTCCCCTAGCCTGCAGGGGCGTTTCATCTATATGAGAGTGGGGACCCTGCAATCTCTTAAGGGCACTTTCGATCAGAGCGATAATCGGCCCCGTTATTTGTGTAAGATCCCCAATGTTATCTTTCTGGACCGGGTTGCGTAGGGGTTGGTCTGCCAGGCCAGACAGTTGAGGGAGATTTGCTTCCACGGTCCTAACAAGGACACTGGGGGAAGCTCTTATCTGACTTATCAGATTACCCGGTTGAAATGGCTCAACTCCCACAGCTCTTTCCAAGGCCAGTCTACTTTTCCCACTGTCGGCCTTTTCCAATACACTCACCACACTCGTGTAAGAAGATTCCATTCAACACTACAGCTAAGTCAATGCCTAGTCTGGGATACTGAATGGAAACCCTTATTGATATATCTTTATGTCCAGTTCATGAGTTCTGGATGACTACCCCTATATAACACCCCTCTCTTAGAATCCCCCTGACCCCACTGAGCCAAGAAGTAGTTCTGTTTTGCAAGTTTAAAAGGTTTATTTGAGAATGTAAACAATATATATATCACACTTTATAATAAATTAATAATTGAATATCACTCTTAATCTGAGCAGTAATCAATAATGGATAGTCTGGCACTAGCACACTTCTTTATAATCAATGATGAGTGGGTATAGGATGGATAAGATAGCAACAATACTTTTATGGTTTCAAATAGATGCAATGTGGGATGAAAATGCAGTACAGAAAATACTCAATATGATTTCAACAAAACAATGTAATCACTTTTCTCTGGCAATCCACTCCCCCCCCCCCCCTTATGCAATGTAAGGAAATGAAGAGTAGCACACAGTTCTCAGACATGCAATGAAATGTAATTCAGTTCACCCCAGCAAGCTTAGACTACGGATAGAAGTTGAAACACAGGCCCAAAATGCTTTTAAATGTGCTGGCAATGAAGTGAGGAATATGCTAAAAATGGTTTTAATTCCCTTTAGGAGGTTCATGGTGAATGAAAGATACTTGGGATGAGCTCAGGCTCCCTTTAACAATGCTCTAGGAGTAACTAGCAGGTTAAACGAATTTTTGGCAAAGGAAAGCAAGGAAGCTGCTGTTTTCACACGTGGCTGGATTTTTAACCAAATCGCGAATTGCGGCAAAATTCGCGAATGCATGAATCACGATTACGGCAAAAGTATAAAGAGTAGCACGTCGGTTCTAAGATTCTAAGCTTTCAGAGGAAAGTTAAACCAAGTTTCTAGCCCAAACGGTTCCAAAGATATGAACGATTTTGTAAAGGTCGTTTTTCAAATTTAAAGTAACTCAAATTGACAGGTGACAGCTTTTAAAAATGACATGTGACAGCTATGCGGCTGCAGAATTGACAAGTGACAGTTAGGAGGCAGTTCTACTTAGATTAAATAGATTGAATTATATCACTGGAAACTAAGAGATTTGGTTTCACACCGTCTTAGCTGTATTCACAATGTATTTGGAAGGTCTAGGTCTCACGGAGTCAAGATGGCTTCGGTTCTGGTTTCGCCCCGGACGGTCTCTGCGCACAGCGTCTTGTCTCTGCTCTGCTGGTCTGGTCTGACGCTGCTCCTGGCCCGGCTCCTGGATCTCTGGGTACAGCGTCTGTGCACAGCTCCTGGATCTTTCTGCACAGCTTTCTCTGGACACAGCGCTGATCTGCACGGCTCCTGGATTCTGCTACCGCTGTTAGGTTTGCTGGATGCTGAGGCCTGCTGAGAAGAGTTCTCAGTTTGTGGGTTTAGGCCCTTGCTTTGAGTTCTGAATCAAGTTCTTTGGAGTTTTAAAGTCTAAGTGTTGGATCTGGTATCTTCTGGATGTTGTGTGGTCCGGCAGAGCGCGTTGCAGCAACTGGATTTGAATGTCTCTACCTGTCCCAGCAGTCTCTTTTTATGTGTTTTGAAAGTGGGTGTGTGCCTGGGCCTAGCTAAGCCTGCCCCTTTCTACTTGTCATTGGCCCAATTCTCCCCTCTCCCATGATTGGGGGAAGGAAATGTGAGTCGGAGTGATGCTGTAGGTTTTATCGGTTAGAGGATCCTCCCCTGGTCAGTTTGCCCACAAATCTATATTTGATTCAAATACATATTACACAGATACACAGTTGTTTAAAATTACATGCACCCATCACATATCACATGAGGTATACTCTGTTCAAACTCTGCTCTTCCTGGGGGCTTGCATTCAGAAATGGCAACATTTTGCGCTTTTTAACTGGTTTTGCAATATCGGACATTAACCCAAATTTACACACATGTGCGCAAGGAGTATGGACATTAATTGATGTGTCAGATTTTTAACATGCAGACATTTGGAGTGAGACCCTATTTTCCCCTAGCAGCCCCCCAGATCATACCACCAGGTCCTAAAACCTCTTAAAATGTGGGCAGGAAAATCACAAGAATTATAGTATCATTTAGATAATTTTGACAAGTCCGCACCATGAGTTATACATCTTTCTTAAAATCATATTCTGGCCAACAGGGGTGTGTCTTCCCAGGTCACATGGTGGAGAAACCAGTCTATCCACTTTCTTTAAGCTCAGCCTGTACTCAGAGGGGCTGCCCCTCCCCGTTTCTGCCAAGAGGAAGCCACTTTACGACCTCCCCTATAAACCATCTACCTGAGTCAAGGAAGGGCTTTGTTCAAAAGGAAGCCATTTACGACCACCCTAATGTTAGAATGTTAGAATGTCCACACTTAGATGGAATTATGAATGTCAGCATGTCCACACTTAGATGGAATTGTGAATGTTAGCATGTCCCCACTTAGATAGAATTGTGAATGTTAGCATGTCCACTCGTAGATAGAATTGTGAAAGTTAGCATGTCCACTCTTAGTTAGAATTGTGAATGTTAGCATGTCCCCACTTAGATGGAATTGTGAATGTCAGCATGTCCACACTTAGATGGAATTGTGAATGTCAACATGTCCACACTTAGATGGAATTGTGAATGTTAGAATGTCCACACTTAGATGGAATTATGAATGTTAGCATGTCCACTCTTAGATGGAATTGTGAATGTTAGCATGTCCCCACTTAGAATTGTGAATGTTAGCATGTCCACTCGTAGATAGAATTGCGAACGTTAGCATGTCCACTCTTAGATAGAATTGTGAATGTTAGCATGTCCCCACTTAGATGGAATTGTGAATGTCAGCATGTCCACACTTAGATGGAATTGTGAATGTTAGAATGTCCACACTTAGATGGAATTATGAATGTTAGCATGTCCACTCTTAGATGGAATTGTGAATGTTAGCATGTCCCCACTTAGATAGAATTGTGAATGTCAGCATGTCCACACTTAGATGGAATTGTGAATGTTAGCATGTCCACACTCAGATGGAATTGTGAATGTTAGCATGTCCACTCGTAGATAGAATTGTGAACGTTAGCATGTCCACTCTTAGATAGAATTGTGAATGTTAGCATGTCCCCACTTAGATGGAATTGTGAATGTCAGCATGTCCACACTTAGATGGAATTGTGAATGTTAGAATGTCCACTCGTAGATAGAATTGTGAACGTTAGCATGTCCACTCTTAGATAGAATTGTGAATGTTAGCATGTCCCCACTTAGATGGAATTGTGAATGTCAGCATGTCCACACTTAGATGGAATTGTGAATGTTAGAATGTCCACACTTAGATGGAATTACGAATGTTAGCATGTCCACTCTTAGATGGAATTGTGAATGTTAGCATGTCCCCACTTAGATAGAATTGTGAATGTCAGCATGTCCACACTTAGATGGAATTGTGAATGTTAGAATGTCCACACTTAGATGGAATTATGAATGTTAGCATGTCCACACTTAGATGGAATTGTGAATGTTAGCATGTCCACACTTAGATGGAATTATGAATGTTAGCATGTCCACTCTTAGATGGAATTGTGAATATTGGCCTGCGTCGCATCTAGATAGAAATGTGATTGTTAGCACGTGAAAGTTGCACTAGAAAGTGTGCCCTATAGCCTCTCCGTGAATTTAGAAATGTGCCCAACATCCACGCTGGTAAATCGAATTTAGAAGTGTGCCCAAGACCCTCTGTGAAAGTTGCATTTAGAAGTATGCCCAATAACCTCGCTGTGAATTTAGTAGTGTTCCCAATAGCCACTCTGTGAAAGTTGCATTTAGAAGTGTTCCCAATAGCATCGGTGAAAGTTGATTATAGAAGTGTATCCAATAGACACTCTGGAAAGCTGCATTTAGAAGTGTGCCCAATAGCCTCTCCAGAAAATTGAATTTAGAAGTGTGCCCAATAGCCTCTCTGGTAAATTGAATTTAGAAGTGTGCCCAATAAACCTCTCTGTGGAAAAGTGTATTTAGAAGTTCGCCCAGTAGCTTTGCTATGGAAAATTGAATCTAGAAGTTCGCCCAGTACCCTCTCTGGGAAAGTTGCATTTAGAAGTGTGCTCATTGAAAGAGCATATAACCCATCATATCACACCACCACGCTTACTCTCTCCTTACATCACCACTCAACTAGAACACAGAGATACTATGACACCATTCGGTATATCTGTTCTCATACCAACATCCGCCGCTTACTCCACATCATTCTATGTAAACACTGCTGGTATCACACCCCCAGCCAGGCGTTTTCCTCAGGCCTAACGCAGCCACATCCGTTCCGGATAAATCCTGCCAGAACGAACACATTCTCCTGATCTCTAAACCACCACATCTACCGCTAAGAAGCAGCTATTACACGAGTACCGCACGAGCTGCACACATACCCGGTGCTCACACGCACCTTTTTGACTCTCCGTTCTCTCTCTACTGATCTGAACTTCGGTTCCCAAGGGCGTTCAACCTACCAGCGCCTTCAGACCATACCAATGGTATATAAGGCGCTATATAAGTGCAAAATAACAATAACAATAACAATAACAATAACTAATAAACCATCTGCCTGGGCCCAGGACAGGCCTTTGGTCAACTCCCTGTAGCTGCTCCACCCCTAATCTAATCAGAGAGGTGACAACTCCTTTTGGCAAGGGGAAGAGTGGCTGAGCAGGTTTTAACTCCTGTGGGGGTAGATGTCAGGCAGAATTCAGTTTCATTAAGCCAGGTTTCAGCTAAATGTCACTTTTTGTCCCCCAGTTTAAATCACTTACGATTTTTACAAACACATTAAATAATTACTACTTTCAAGTCATTTCAGAATATAGTTTTACATTGTAACCACCTCTTAGCAAGTCTTTCCTTGGTCTGGTTTTGTTTCATTTGTTCAGTTTTACACAAAAGTCTGGTGGTTTTAAAACGCCGGCTTTCTGATAGTGGTGAGTACTGGTAATGCAACCATTTTTGGGATTTAAGAAAATGAATTCCCCACAGTTCTAGGTTGCTTTTGGCAATCAGCATTGCCATTCCCAATGGTTTCAGGCTGCTGTGTGGGTAGCCCAATGGTGGTTTTAGGCAGTGCCCTTCTGTGCCCATAACATCGGCAAAAAATGGGTGGCAGCCTATTCTTCATGCATTTCCCTGTGCATTTTCTGGGAAGCTCTGGCCATCATGATGTTTTCAATGCCAGTAATGCACAGTTTTTTTTTTTGGTAGGGCTCGGATGCATGGGTAAAAACATCCCACACTCGGTTTATCAGGTGGCAATAGTATAGTATGTGATGCTTTCGCCATATACTCATCTACTGCTTTCCTGATCTCTGCGCGATGTCCGATGAGTGCAAGATCCTTAGCTTCCAACTCTAACGAAGGTTTAAATTGGGGAATTACCGAGTTGGCTTCCCGGGGAATTGACTTTTCCTCTTCATTGTCCGACATTACAAACTCCCCCACTAGAACGTCTAAGGGCGGATAGTCCAAGGCTTGGAGGGGATGAAAATTTAGAGTCCCATTTTTAAGAACAAGAGCTCAAGCTAAGTATTTTTGTTTAATAGCCTCGGATGCAGCTATGGTGGTGCGTTTAGGCAGTGAAATTACCTTAAAGAAATGTTTGACTGACGATTTTCCTATCGTCTTAGGGGTCTGTTGGTTTTTTGGTAATTTTTTTCTCAGGTATTTTTGGGGTCTGTTTTCCTTGCTTACCTTTTTGCTTATCGAGGGATATAACTACTTCAGGCGTTTTAGCTTTCAGCTGTTCCCCCAGGGTTTCCTCTGAGGAGGATTGTAGCATTTTTAAGCTATCTCTCCTGCATTATTTTCAGCAAGTATGTCTGTTTGAGCCGCTACAGTGATCATTTAAGGTTTCAATTCCCTTGCTGCAACCGAGAAATCCCAGATTTTAGCTAAGGCAGCCTCATTAAGGACTTTCCCTTTCATAATTTTTTCCATCCGTTTACTCTGGAGGGTTAATTTCTGTTCACATGATAACAAAGTACTTGACATTGTGGTTGAAGCAAGGTTCATGGCCTGTAAAGCAATCCCCCAACCATTTTCCGAATGCAAAACTACCACAGACGTGTTCATACTCTGGTTGTGGGTTGACAGAGTTGTCACTTCCTGTTCATCATTAATGGTATTGGATTCTCTTACAGACATTACTGACTCATTTGCCCAACCTTGTTCCTCGCTCCTAGAGTGGGTTGCACTTATAGAACTCTCTGAAAACATTACCGGGGAGGCTGATAAGTTCGAAGGGAAGAAATTGTTTGAGAATACAGAATCGTTTGCCTCCAGATCTATCACAACAATGTCAACTTTCTGTACCTCGGAGGTAGTGGGTTTGCAGGGTCCATGAGCCAGGGCGTCAGTTGCCGGTATTGATTCCAATAGGGCCGTATCCGATATGGAGCAATCCTTCAACGGCCACTCGTTTGGCGGCTTCTTCAATTGGTCCTGTGTTTGCAAATTGTCGGGGTTGTCACTTAATATGTTATTAGAGCCAAAAAAGTTACCACCCCCACCACCATCCTTCTCCAAAGGTTTTGGGGCCATGGTCCCAGACTGTGCCCGAAAGGCAGATAGGGACCCATTGCAGAATTTTTGTATATCTGTATTCCCTTGATACCGGGTCTCTTGAGCCTCTCCGCCTCGGGGTAGAACAAGACAGGCCAGCATCACCCTGTTTTGTAGCCCCCCAGTATTCGTACTCTTTAGGGGGCTCCGTGCCGGCATGCCCGATTTTAAAGATATGCGCATACTGGATGACCTGATCCAATCAGCCAAGAACTAATCTAGTTGGGGCTAGTGTCTCTCCCTCCCCCCCACCTCCCCTCGTCAGGGGCGAGCACGTTTAAATAGCCTCTCCCAGCAGTGTGTAACAAAATGCCTGCTGGATGTTGAAGTCTGTTTGATTCCAATAGCTCTAATCTCAATTCCAGATCGAGAAGCTGCTCAAAGGGAACCTGCAGCAAAGCGGGACTTACAAGGGCCTTCCCGGGTGAGTCTTTCTATTGTCCTCCAAGCATGACAGCTATCGGGTCAAAGGCTTTCACGCCCACAGTCCCAAAAATAGCTGCTGACATGTCGGACAGCTGAGCCCCGTGGCTTCAATACACCACAGGTACGGCACGGCACAGCAGAGTTCTAACAGGCAAACTACGAGATACTGTGGAAACTAACTCCAGGCCCTAAACCACCGTGGGATGGCTAGCACCCGGGCCCAGGGTGGCTGTAAGCTGTATACCACGTAGGCCACGGCCCTAACTCTTCAGGCAGGTGGCAGGAGGTAGGGGACTACCCAGGCCTTGACGCAGGGGGTTCTCTCCTCAACTCACCCGTTGCTCCCACTCCCACACTGCAGACTGGCCAGCGGCAGTGCTGTGGGTAATCACCGGCAGTCACTCGGATGCACCGAGCAGTTGTACGCCGGACCTGCCGAGCTGCTGGAAGCCTCTCTCTCTCTCTCGTCACTCGCCTCTCAGCTTGCTCGCTCATTCAAAAATCAAAGGAAAGCACTCTCTGACGCAGGGTAGCGTGTCAAGCCGCACCTCCAACTCACGAACCAAACCACAGAGGCCGCTTCCGACACTCCTCCTCCGGTAGGTTGTAATGAATAAGATCCATATTTTTGATGTATGCTCCTTGCCTGACGAGCCAAGGAAAGAGCCTATGATTTAATTTGTTCTATCCATTCGTTTTCTGCCTGCAATTGATTCAATAACCTACCCAAGTATTTAACTGTATTTGTTTGGTTAATTCCTTTCCTTCTTGGATGATCAAAAGAGATCTTTTTTCTTATTTGGTAGGCGTGTTTTTGTTTTATTTATCTGCAGATCATTATCTGATGCATAGGTTTCCAGCTGTCTGTCTTTTTTTTGTAGCCCGACTTGTGTACAATCGAGGAGGCGTAAATCGTCGTCATACATCACATATGCTATTGGAGAGTTATTCAGCCTTGATATTCTGCAGTCCCCTGTATAAAGGTTGAATAAGGTTGCAGCGAGAGGACGACCTTGTTTGTGTCCACTCCAAGTATGAATTTCTTCAGCCAGAAAACGTTCTTGTGACAGTCTAATTCTTACTGTTGTGTTTGTATAGAAAGATTTGCTCGAGTATTTCATTTGGACATTATAGTTATATACTAATGGTTAATGCTGCTTGAGTTTAAGAAAGAAAGCATTATCCGAGCCTCCGGTCTCGACATAGAATTGCGTTTTAAGGAGGAGTGTGGCTACAGTTGAATTATCTTTTGACATTTCGGAAGGGAGACAGTCAATATACGAACAGTCAATATATGAATTGGCGGCCTTGAAGTTGATATAGCATTACTCATATTAGCACCTCTTAATATAGCATAAAGTCTGGAGAAAGAATGTTTGCATGGATATAAATAAATGAATGTGTCCAACTGAGGTTTTCCAAAATGAAAAAGGTTGTCCCCAGTTGTTGTTTGGAGGTCTATAGTTCCACCTCCCACCTTAACCAACAACGCAACTCGAGCTCCAACATGAAACACTACCATAGAACGTACACCACCCTAATACATGTGTTTCGCATTTGTTGTAACACCACACCATCACAAATATAGTCTATACCCTTCTTTTTTTTTTTTCTTTTTTAACCACGACACCGCCAACCATGCAATGTATTGCATCAACCTAGAGCCTACAATAAACATTGGCCCAGAAATTATTTTGAATGCAAACACCAGAGAGCCCTGTCTTTTCAGATCTGCACACATCACTGAAACAAATCATGTCCTGCTCTTTCTGCTGTGAGGAACTCATGGTGACAACAAGTAAGACGGACACAAATGATCACAGTTCAAGGGTGTTTATTGAACAATGATAAATGGTATGCGCGTTGGAGAAACGCCTAATCTAAACCCAACTCTAAAATGGGGACAGTTGTCGACCATCAAATGAAAAATAAGGCAGTCCTAGTGGTGGTGTATCAACCAAAAAGGGTTCTAGACTAAGAAACCTATTGCCAAGCTTCACAACTAATACAAAAAAGGGGTGTGAGAATTCTTATGAAAAGAAAGAAGTGTTCTTAAATAATAAGCCAGGATGCAGTTTCCAGGGTCTTCCTTCCCCACGTTTTGGCCACAGGGTAAGGTGGAATTGGTGTAGCACAGTACAGTCTCTGGCTTTTCTAGCACGAGACAACGGTTCTAATCGCAGTTCTCAGGACCATCGCGGGCCAAGTCTCGTTCCCTTAGAAAGGCTCTTGCCTTCAGGCATGAGGTGTTTAAACCATAAGTCAAGAGGTTCCTTCAACCAAATGATTTGTTTCCAAAGTTCAACAAGGGTGATGGTTTCACCCCCGTGAGTCCCCCTCTTCTGGGCTGACCTTTTCTCAATTTGCATTTCTTTGCGTCTCTTATTCTTTTCTCCTTAAACCTTCGGTGATAGCTTAACTCCTTGGATCTCCCTAATTTGGGTTCGGACCGCTTTTGACTGCTAGCCCTTGGGCGACGGTTTCACCCCTGGATCTCCCCCACTCGGACCTCTCTCGACTGCCAGTGAGTTTTTAGCTTCACCCCAGATCTCCCTCGTCTGGACTCGGATCCTTCGGTCTTTTCTACCGGTTTCAAATGTTTGTGGGATTCACTTCCCTTGCTTTCATGCCAATTTACGAATCAGTCTTTCAAATGTACGGGGCTTTTCCTCGACCCTCGTGTAGGACCACCTTCAGTTTCTTTGGTGGCCTTCCTATGGCTTTCTGGTACTTGTAGTTTCTCTCTTATATGGGGCTCGACCAGAGTCTCTTGAATTATCACCCTTGTGATGCCGTTTCCCTCTGTACCCGGTCTCCTCTTCACACTTAACAGTTCATTCAAGGTTCATCAGCTTTGTTTAAAAAGTTGCCACTTGGCGGTTCATACTCCACACAGTCCGGGTTTTATCGACTCACTTTATCAACATAGGCTTGCCCTGCATACCGTTGACATCTGCAGCATAACACTCGGCTGTTGTCCACAGTCTCAGATTCCCCTCGACGAAGGTTCTGCGGGTCTGGGACAAAAGGGCAAGGTCACTTCTTCTTCGCCACCCTCTCTCTTTCCGCATGCCTCTTCTCCTTCTTTTGAACTGCTGCTTGGTAGCCGTCTCGTCGTGCTGTCTGCTGTACTTGCCTTCCTCGGACTGTGCTCTCTGGCTCCACTTTTTTTATCCCAGTAGGGAAGGAAAAGGGTTGTCGGTATGTATGATTCTGATCAATTGCCTGACTTTGCCTGACCTGGTTTTGGGACATGTCAGGTGCCGCTCTAGTGTTAGTCCGTTGTGTTGTGCGGAAGTGTTTGCGGTGGAAAAGGGGTAAGGGTTTAGTGGTTCGGAATATCCTACATGAGAGGATGGGGTAAAGGTGTTAAAGGAAGGGGGATAGCGTGTCTCACCCGTCAGCATCCCACTCCCCGAGGAACCCCCCCTTCCAGGTGATCCTCCCTCACTGATCCACCCCCAGGAACTGGATCCAATAGCGATGGCCGGGTCCTGTCCACCTGGATGACAGGTCCTCGAGGTTTAGGTAGGGAGACACCTTCAGGTTTCTCACACTGCTCCTTTGTTAGTTCCTTACCCCTCCTCTTGGAGATACTTAGGTGCTAAGGATCCATTAATCTGGAAAAGGTTGTGCTGTACAAGCCTTGCTAACGCAGCATAACTGCTAAGATTGTGACTCCTTTTTTTAGTTGGCTATTAGGTGGTGCTGAAAGCACTACCTTTTAAGCCGACTATTGTCATTTGAAATAAGAGCGTTAACATAAGAGCTTGAAATAGGGGATTTCAATGGGATTCCCTAATGCTTTTCAATGCCAGATGACATATTCGGATGGATTTGTGTTTGGCTATATGTCCCACCCATTTAACCTGTCTCTAAGTCAAATCTATATGATTTCCTTTTTGTTTTAGTTTTTTCCTCCCATTCTTTCAGTCAAATGTATATAATTTTTTTCCTTCCATTCCCACCCATCTTCCCCTCAAACCACACCCCTTTTTGCACTCTTTGCATGCACTTGTAGTGTGTGCAGAATGAGTCGACCATTTTCATTTCTAAAATGGCAGGTGCCATTACAATGTAATATATTTGGTTTTCTACTGTTGGATATGTGTTTTGTAAAATGGCTTTCAAATTGTCCATGTACTGATTTGAGGGTGGTGGTCTAATTCTTGTGATGTAAACACGACCTGATGTTAGTGATGTCAGTATAATGTGATTGGATCCGTGGGCACACACACACAGTCTTATCAGGCAGTCTTATGTTTCAAATGGCCGTCACCCGAATCTGAGCCCTGGGTTTGATGGTCCTAGGCTGTTAGAAGAGTTCTGCACCACCGCCGCCGCCGCCCACGAGAGCAGAATGCGTACTGTACCCGATGCTGTAGATCTCCAGTGGTCTCCTGTCAATTGAAGCCAGCTTCAGTTAATGGGACAGGTCCATTTTCTACACATCTTTAATTAGTAATAATCGCAATTCCAAAGCCACATTAATAGAAACCAGCAATCCCGTTCCCATGAGGATTACTTCAACTCTAATATTCTCCCTGCATGAGCCAATTGTCTCTTTCCCCGCAGTTTGAGTAGCGCAGTCGGTCATACAAAAGCTACACTGAGAGCATACATTGTACGTTAAGCTCCCCTCCCCTGCGTGAGCGCTGGCAGTCTTTTATGGAAATGGTTTACTTCGCCTCACTTGTTCTCATCACCTGGACATTTCTCAAGATATCGTCAGAATCTTCCTTGCCAAACCTTGACACACTTGTGCATGTGGGTTCAAGTATGGCAGTTGTTAAAAACTCAGAGCATCAGTGGAAAATGGTATTCCAAGGTAGGCTGTTACGCCCTTTGAATGTTCAGTATACAGTGTGGGCCACTGGTTTCACTTAACGGGGCCGAACGCTGCTTTAATTTAACAATGCACTTATTCACTGTCAGCGCCTCAATGGACCTGTTGCATTGGTGCAGTGTTTGCCTTAAATGTCGATTTAACAACACAGGCTGGATTTGCATAATAGCAGTTTAGCCGCCTGGGAGAACCTTTGCAGGCATAGTTGCAATCGCTGCATCTGCTTCAAAGGCGGCATGTGCTCTTCAGGCCTGCTTCAGACAAGGCACAGGAGGACACACATGAGGCAATTCACAGGCTCTGGACACATTCTCAGGCAATTGGAGCAGCCCACGTTTCAGTTCAGGACCTTCAGCCAACATTCCCAAGTGCCTTAAGCATTGACCTCTCGCATCTCCCTCCGCACATCTACATTTGTAATGGGCCATTCATCCCAGGCTGGAACACTTACTCTTGAAGCAATGCACACAATATGCACCGGGTCATCTATGCCCTAAAAAAAAGTGGGCCTTTTTATATTCTTTTTTTAAAATCATTTTTATATATATTTTTTTTGTTTTTTTTTAGACCGTTATTTTGCTTAACATTAACTTATCGTCTTGTGGGCACTTCAGGGTGCTATTACAGTCCGCTTGGAGCAGGTGGAAATCCCAGTGGTGTGTGCCTGGTGGTTTGGCAGATATTACATCAGGAATCCTGGTGGTGGCGGCCACTGGTGGGTGAATCTTTAGGGTGCTTGGATCGCTGTCACGCGCGTGCAGCGGCTGTGGGCGTCGCAGGTCAATTATGACTGGAGTGACTCTGAATATAACTGCTTCAAGCACTTTCGGGGCGAGCAATACCTGCGCCCTTGAAGAGGTTGGAGAGCGCTACAATGTCTGGCATCTTTCCCCCCGGATGTGGGGGGGGGGGTGTGGGGGGAGGGGTCTTTCCTGCCTATGAAGTGATTGGACCTGAAATATCTAGCCAGAATTTTATTTTGCACTAAGGCTGCTATATCTTCTTGTTGCTCTCTGCCTCCCAGTGTTGCATATCCTCACTGCTCATCCAGGAACATGTCTAGGGATTTTAGGGTTCTGGGGAAAGACTTACATTTGAACCCCAAACCAAATAATTGAAGGACTCAATGAATCTCTTGTCACTTCCCCTTCCTACTTCGTTGCAACCATAATCCATGCACTGGCATGCTCCCCTTGTAGCGATTTTAAAATAATCACTGAAGCAGCTTTCTAGTCCTCTCTCCCCCCCCCCCCCCCCAAGCCCTTCATCGATGTACACTGGCATCAGAGTAATAAACTAGTGCCATGCACGCCAATCTTAGAAAGTCTTGGTTGACGATCGGATGCTCAGCCAAGTAAAAACTTCCCCCGATTTGGTATATTGTATCTCGCATTCCCGCGCCCCCTGTTCCACACACAATTGCAGCTTCAAGCTGTTTATCGCTGCCCCTCTAACTTGTGCAGAACACACATCTGTTTTACCGACCACCTTCTCTTCCCTCTGCCATGGGGATGCTGGAATACTGATGCTTGGGTAACTAAGTGTATTGGCATTTCCCACGTACCAGCGGAAAAATACAGGCACACTTTAATGTCTGCTGAGTTGATACTGACCTGTTTAGTGTCCTGGTATCCCCTGTGCGGGGGTGAACGATGGCAGCACCCATGTTGAGGCATGGAGGATGCAAATGCACAATCACATTTCCTGTTTCTCTAATGTACAGACAAGAAATGTGTGTACAGCAGGCCGTCACCCTTTCATTAGTCCCTTAAAGTCCTATAGCCTTGGGTACACATACAGCGGCATCAGACAGATTGTGAGTGCATGGAGAGCAGTGTGAGAAACCTGAGGGTATTCTCCCAGTAGGACTTCGAGTATCCCTTATTCAGCTGGATATATATTAGCATACATGCCAACATTCTGATAAAGATCTGCAGACTTATTCAAAAATAGTAATTAGCATTATGATGTCATCATAGGAAACTGTCACGTCAAGCATTAGCAACACAGTCAGTATAATTTTCAAATGTAATACATTGGCCGTCATTAACCGTTTGGTGGTATTCCAGTTGTAAATCCACCGGAATACTGCCAAACGGAATTACCTTTACCGCCACTTGGTCTGGCAGATTTTCCACGGATTAAAAGTGATGGTAGGCGGAGTTGGACCTCCTTTTTTGGAGTTTGCAGGACTCCATGGGGATTTCGGCACTGCCGATTTTTCGACGAATGTTGAATGCTCCACTCGAAGGTCCAAACTCTTTTTACCACTCTGCCATACTCTTAATGAGAGACATTGACTTTTCATCCCCCAAGCCTAGGTAGTCTGACTGCTTGCTATTCCTCACGTTCACCGAATGGCATTTCTCCTTTTTTTTACCACTATTTTCTTTTCTTTTTACCGCAAATCTATATGTAGTAAATTGAGGTATGGTGTGTGTATATACAGGCGGTTGGAGGCAGAAGTAGAGGTGCAGGGGTTCTACCTCTTTCCCTTCCCCGCATAAAAAGCAGTAAAATCAGCAAAAAATGCATTGAAGTGACATTTGGTGGAACAAATATTAGGAAACCTAATAAATCAGTGTGACAAACCTTATTTCACTTCTCAATCCATTCCAGTGCCACTGAATGCGTGGCCAAAACCCACAAAGCGGGGCGGGGGGCGATGGAGGATGAGCACCAAGTCCAGCATCCAAGGCGGAGCAGGTGAGCTGCTCGCCGAGAGGACAAGCAGATGGGTCCTTCGCAACCAAGGAATCCGGAGGCTGGGGAGTCCGAGCACAAATGAGCTGCAGATGAAATCTGGGTCAGGCACACCAGCGTCACAGGGACAGTGCTGCGCACGGCCACCACTGCAGACAGCAGCAAAGACTTTACTCTGATTTCGCCCAAGGTGCAATCCTCGTCTTAAAAGAGAGCCTTGTGTCATAGTCACTATTATATATAGTTCCCTAATATATAACGGTTTGTATCACCCTCTATTGGTTTCATTCTCTCATTTTTTTCTGGAAGATTAAATGCCCTCGTGCATTTATTTCTTGGTCTTGATGTACGGCTCTTTGAGGCTTGATTCATAGAAACCACAAGGATATGGCCCTCTTTGGCTTGATGTGGCGCCTGTAGCGGTGTCGCGGTACAACAGCAATGCCATGCTGGCTAGCCATTGACAAGCTATCCCCTCTCGCCTCTCTGTTCTGGGTGGATTTTGAGGCTGCAGTCATTGTTGTCGTGCCCCTCCTCCTGCCACAGGTGGTGCACGTAGGTTCCAGGGGTTAACCTTTCCCTCCCTTGAGTCCGAGTATCTTGCTTCCAGCCAGCCTTAATTTTTGCTCTTACTCTCTCTACAGTACACTTAAAGCCCCGAACATGCATTGAGCAAGGATCTCCCGCTCCCTTCCCCACTGCTGCTGAATCGGACTGAGCAATCCCCCTTCAGTGTCTCCCGCTCATTTATAATTTTTTTTTTCATGACAACATTTTATTATGTTTTACATATGAACATGACATTAACAACAACACAATAGCTAATGATTGCTATATTTCATTGGAATAAGTTCATAGGGATGACGAGGGATCAGCTGATGATATCTAGTGCTCCATTGTCCAATACAATACCCATTCTTGATAGTTAAGCAGACTGCTGCACATATGTAGAGTGTCTACCGTTGATGTCTGTGGTTTGGTTAATAAAGGGGACTGCTTTGTAGCCATCTAGTGATTGGTGGCCTTCTGGATAACGCCGGGAATCTGGATGCATATTCCATGAATGGGTCCCAAATGTTCATGGTCTTGTTAAAAGTATTAGATCGGATTGCGGTCACCTTTTCGGCCACCGTGATGTCTCAACACTTGGACCACCATAGAGCTACTTAGGGGCCGTCTTCATTTTTCCATAAGGGGGCCATAGTAATTTTTGCTGCAAGGAGTAAGTGCGTGCACAAGCGGGGGATGTGCCCCGAAATTGGTAGTGCCCCCTCCCCGTGTCCTCTAGTAGGATAATTCCCGGGTCCCAGGTTATGGTAAGACCAGTAATGTCCTTGATGTGTTTAATTATCTCCCTCCAATATGCCTCTGCTTTTGGGCAGGTCCATGAAATAGGGATTCAGGGGCGGGACAGCCGCGTCAGCAGCAGTCAGAAAGATTCGGGTTAACTCTGTTGATCTGGACTGGGGTCACATAATACTTATAGCAGAGCTTGTAGCCTCCCTCCCTGTTTGTAATGCATTGTGAGCTTTTATGCAATCTGGCCCAGATCTAAACCCATTCCTCTACCTCTATTTCGCGACCCAAGTCCTTCTCCCACTCGATCATGTATCTTTCTTTTTTCGTGAGGTCAGCCCTATCCAGAAGACGGTACAGGGCAGAGATTCTGCTTCTTTTTGTTGGGCTTGTGAGGGAGGCCTCTAAAGCTGTCAGCTCTCTGGCGCATTTCTCTCAATCCGCCTTGTGGGACAGCCAGTGCCTTATTTGGGTATAATGGAATCTCTCCCGCTCATCTACCCCAAACTTTTTTTTGCACCTTTCAAATGAGCTGGGGTAACCCTTGTAAAGACCGGTAGGGGGTGTGAGGCACAGCAGACCCCAGCCAAGATTCTCTATTACGGTAGCAATGGACGAGCAATCAAGGCCTAGCTTCTCAGGAGATGATGCAGGCTGGTTCGTAAGTACAGTGTAGTCCCCAAACCCCCAGAAAGGAATGTCCACACACTGTATTACTGAAAACACAGTCTTTATATAATTAATATTCAAAGGTATGTACACGATCACAAAAACGCACTTTGTACTTGGAAGTCAATAATGATAAATATATACACATCTAGAGTGGTACCACTAATGTTATCAAATCTCATTAAAGTGCATCAACTGTACGGTTAAAATGTCACACAGATCAATAACGAGTAAACCAGCAATAGAGATGGGCAGGAACGTAAGATGGTTGAAACAATAGGCAGAATGCTGGCCCCGTTACCTAGAAACAGTTCTGTGTGGAGATCCCTCTCCCCCCCCCCCCCCCCCAACCTGGGCAACCTGTAAATAAAGATATATAGCACAAGCCCAGTCCAAATGTTCAATATTCTTACTTCTTCCTGTTAAGGTTTTACCCCCCCCCCCCCAATGGGCCTGGTGGAGTACAGTTCTCCGACGATGCGCCGACCGATCCTCCTTGAGTGCCTCCCTTTCAGGCGGGAGCCACGGATCGTTAAGGGGTGTCGGGGGAACTTTGTCGGGGAATCGACGGCCCTTCTTGAGTGCCCTCCCTTTAAGGCAGGAGTCACAGGTCGTCGAACGTCCGACGGTTAACAGGGTGAACTACGGCAAGGAAGTGGCAGCTTCGTTCCTAGCGGTGCTCGTCGGCGACAGAGCGTTGGCGTCCTGCAAGGAAGAGGCGTGCGGGGCACCTCGGTGACAACAGTTCTGGACCGCAAAGAGATGAAGAACTGTGGCCCAGCAAGGGCGTCGAGTCGTCGGCGTCTCTGCGGTCTGTAGGTGGCAGGAAACCCACCGGTGGATGCTCCTCGGCGCGTCGACGGTCGGGCCTTCTCCAGCGGGAGACAAGCGGGTGACGATGCAGACGAGAGCGTCCGATGATCAATTGAAGTTCTTAGGCAAACTGGAGCACGGGGGCTCCAGTCGGCGACAGCCGTCATAGACAGTGGGGGACAACAGTCAAAATGCTTCTCCTTGGAGTTCCGCAGCAGTCCCCGTATCGGGTCGGCAGCCTGTCGAAGGTCTGTCTACCAGGGAGCGTTGGCAAAGATCAGCTGTGCATGATGGTCCCTCGTAGCTCGGGAAGAGGGTGCCTTACCAGGTCCTCTCTGGGTCAGTACTTGGAGGCACAGCAGCTTTCAGATTGTGAAGGAGAGCAACAGCAATTCTTCTCATCCAGCAGGGCTTCAAGGTCAAGCGTCAGTTAATCCAGTTACTCATCGTAGTGGACTTCAGCTTCTGAACACGATTCCTAGCAGTGAGAGGTCCCCAGATATACTGTTGATCTCCCATTCATTCCGCTGGGTCACGCTCAAGCATCCAATCACGACTACGGGCATTCATGCAGGCAGGCAGCCAATCAGGCACACAAGGTATTCAGGCCATTCACTTCTCTCCAGACACTCGCAACAAGTTATGTGTATTGGGTCAAGTACCGAGCCATTCAAAACTCCAAGCTGCATTCATACCGGTTTCGGGCAGGGGTGTCTCAGTCATTGTGTCAACCACCAGATACTAGACACCCACAACACAGAATGCATATTCGTCACACATTCTATTCACCCAGGTCCCACCCACAGGAGGTACCCACAACATACATCACCGGGAAGGCTCCAGCTAGTCTGACTGGGCCTTCACAACACCATATATGGCACTTCCATCCAACAGCCAGTCAGGGGGAAGGGACAGAGTCAGGGCTTCCCAGGACTTTGGGAAAACAAGGTAATGGGTAATAGAAAGCAAGAGGCCACCTGGGCCATCTTGTTTTCCATCCGGAATCAACTGATCCCAATGGCAGGGCCGGGGTATCCCAAAATTGAGGATACTCTGCGCACCTGTCAAATTCAGCATGGAGCTGCCACCAGCCCATACCCTGCTCTGTGGGCCACCCACAGGTGCCCAAAAACATACACTAGGGGTACAGGGTTGTACCCCCACCCATGGGTGCCATAAGGGGATGCCATAAGGGGATCCCACGGGTCCGTTCACCAAACCAAAAGAAAGAGAGCTGCACCGCCAGGAGTCCCACATGAACTCCTGCGCGGAAAACAGGACAGAACACACGATAAAAAGCAGTAAAGGACAAGGATACGGAGGCCCTGTCCCTCCGATGCATTTCCAGCATCACAACCCTCCTCCATAAAGTCGCCCATTTTGAGTAGGCCTCCCTCCTTCCAAGATTGGAAGCTAATGGGGCACCAACCTGGCAAAAATTCTAGGTTATTCCAGACAGGGTTTAGGGGGCCCAGAGTGCCCCCAATACCCCATTTCCGAGCTGCTGTCTTCCAGCTTCGGACAATTGTGGCCGTGGCGGAGAGGGGTCCTTTATTCATTTTCGCTTGCTTTTCTGGCAGGTGCGGACGATCCGCCGGGTTGCCCTGGCTCCAGGCCGCCTCGATCTGCGTCCATTTCGGCGCATCCTCTTCTTGCACCCAGAAGAATGCGTGCGATAATTGGGCTGCTAGAGTATATCTAGCTATGTCCAGCACTCCCAACCCTCCCTGGTTTCTGTCCCGGGTCATTATTCGCTTGTTAATGCGAGGCTTCTCCCCCCCCCCCCCCCCCCTCCCCCCTTCCCTGCCCCCAGACAAATCCCAATAGTTTCTTTTGCATGTCCACCAGTACCGGGCCCGGGATACGGGTCGGCAATGCTGTGCAGAAGTATAGCCACCTAGGGAGTAAATTTTCATTTTTATGGCTACAATTCGCCCGAAACATGAATTTCCTGAGAAGACCAGTTTTTTAAAGTCTTTCTTAAAGTTCGCAATGAGTTGTGGGAAGTTGGCCTCATATAAACGGGATGTGTATCTCTAGATATTCAATTGCTTCCTTCGCCCATGGAATCAGCATTAGGGGGCTGAGGGCGGCTCTCTCTTGATCGGGGACATTGATTGCCAGGGCTGATGATTTGTCTAGGTTAATTTTGAACCCTGAACTTTCCAAAATCATAAATTTCCTTCAGAGGGATTCAAGGGATGATGCCAAGTTTGACACTGTTATTAATACGTCGTCTGCATATAGTGCGATTTTATACTCCCGGCTTCCCACCTTGATCCCCTCAATCCTATTGTTCTGCCTGACTTTGGTTGCGAAGGGCTCCATTGATAGAGGGAAAATCGGAGGAGAGAGTGGGCACCCCTGTCTCGTCCCTCTTGATATCTGTATTGCCTTAGATCTCCTACCATTGATTCGCAGCTGTGTCGTGGGGATTTTGTAATTGGCCATTACCCATGTGATGAAATTAAAATTCGGACCAAATCTGAAGTGCTCTAAAGTTGCACGAAAGTACCCCCAATCCACCAGATCAAATGCTTTATGAGCATCTAATGATATTACGGCCATTCCAACCCCAGATCTATGTGCATGCTCGATGTGTATTCTCTGGATGTTATCATGAGTCCCTCTCACCGGCACAAACCCTGTTTGGTCATTGTCAATAAGGCCTGGTAAGACTGCTCCCAGCCTGCCCGCTAGCATTTCAGCAAAAATCTTACCATCATTGTTCATAAGCGTGATCGGGCGATGAGAGGTGGCCAGTTCAGGTGCCTTCCCGGGCTTGTGCAACAGGACAGTTGGTGACTCAGCCATTGACCCGGCGACCGAGCCCGAGACCAGAAAGGAGTTGAATAATGTCACCGGCTGAGGGACTAGGAGCCTGGAATATTTCTTCTAGAAGGCTGCAGATAAGCCAATTTGGCCAGGAGTCGTGGATTTTATGGACCTGATGGCTTCGATTATTTCCTCTGCGGAGATGGGTGCTTCAAGGTGCTCCAGCCGCATCGGGCTCTGCTTGGGTATTGACTGAAAATATTTTGGCAGATCGTCCAGTGCCGTTGGAGAACCATTCATAATGTCAGTGTGATGTCTCGACAGGTCGTCGATTTTATCCGCCTCATTGTAAAGGATTTTCCCATCCGCACCGGCTATTGCTATTGCTAGGATATTATTTCTGCTTCGAATTTTTTGCAGTTTTTGCACTAGCACTTTGTTTGCTTTATTCCCTTTCATGTAATAAAACTGCCCTGTGAAGGCTAAGGATTTGGCAGTCCGATCTGCGCAGTGCATTTCCAAGGCTGTTTTGGCCTTTCTTAGTTCTCTCTCCGTTTTTCTGGAATAGCGCCTTTTCAGATCGGTCTCCAATTGGTTCACCTTCTCCTCCAACCTATATGCCGCTATGGCCGAGACCCTTCGTTGTTCAGCCCCTGCGCTGATCAGAGCGCCTCTAACAACTGCCTTCATTGCATCGCAGATAATGTTGTTAGGGGATGTCCCAGTCATATTTTCATTAAAGTAGTTGACTGTTGTGGTCTAAACTTCCATGTTGATGCATTCATCCAGTAACAGAGAGTCATTCAGTCTCCAGTGTTTTTGGGCTGGATGTTTTTGCCCCGATATAGCTAATTTTCCAGTCACTGGGGCATGATCCGAGATCATGCAGATGTGTATTGATGTTGCATCCAAGCATGGATAAAGGGCCCCTGAGACCAATAGGGATCAATTCTCAAAGCCTTTATGTACCTGGGGAATAATGGGTGTAGTCTCTTGAAGTTCCGTTGAAGAGCCTCCTGGCATCTACGGTTTCCATTTCCCTTAAAAGCTTGGCTAGTGATAGTGCTTGTGTAAAGTCAGCTTTAGTGGGTCGAAGAGTCTTATCCATTTGGGGATTTGGCATCGAATTGAAGTCCCCGCCCATGATGAGGTGCCCTTCTTGGAATGCTAAAATAGTTGAGATTAGGTTTGTGATGAAGTTGGATTGGGCGGAGTTGGGACCATATATTGAAGCAATGGTGATGGGGAGCTCCTCGAACAGCCCCTTGAGCAGGAGGAAGCGCCCCTCTGGATCTCTTTTTATTGTAATTTTTGTTAGTGGGACTTTGTCGCTCAGAAGTACGGCCACTCCTCTTTTCTTCTGACCAGAAGAGGCAGAGTATGCTTTTTTGTACCTGTTAAATCTGACTCTGCGTTCATATGTTTGCAGCAAATGAGTTTCGTGGAGGCATACAGTGTCCCCGGATAATTGCCCTAGCCTGTGTTCGACAGATTTCCGCTTCCTTGGCGAGTTAAGTCCCTGCACATTCCACGATAGGATTGTTATTTCGCTAATGTCAGCCATAGTCTCCTAGTCCAATTTTGGCTGAGCTAGGACTTATGCCCGCCGACTGATCCTGCTCGTTCCCTTCCAAGATTCCCTCATTGCGATCGTGATGCTTCAATGGTGTTGCTGGTATGTCGTTAAGTAAGATTAAACACTGGGCCGAGCAAACAGAACTCCAAGGCCCAGGGCATGTGTTTGCCTTTCGGTAAACCCTTCCCTCACCCCCACACCCTTTGAAATGAACATGTAGGAAAAATGACATCCTACTGCCACTGGGAAACTGGTGGCACCAATGCGCTCATCATGGCCAACAGGGCCGCCGAACGAGATGTAAATTAGCGCTGAAACAGTATGCCCCCACTGCCAGGTCATTGATCGCTGGACTGTGATAACAGTTAGATCAGATGTGAGGCTCTCTCCTTCTTCAGAGCGAGTAGATCCATCCGTCGCGCTCATCGTATATCCACTCATTCCATTAGCTGATTTCTGTGACCCGCCGACCTTAACGGGTCTTTGAGTTGATCATCCCGAATTGGTGTTTTTCCCGGATGGGCCTCGAGGCCTGCGCCGTCGGGTTGTCTTCGACCATGGTCCGTCAGTGGTTTTGCTGTGCTGAGCTTGGGATGATGCTTCGGAGTCCGAGCCCCCCCTGGCCTTCCAATGCCCATAAACTTGTCAGCTTCTTTTGGTGACTGGATCTGTTTCTGAACTCCTTCCCATATGAACCTGACCGAGGTTGGAAAGACCCAGTGATATGCAATCTTTTTACCCCAGAGCCATTCCGTGAAGATTCGCAAGGATCTTCGCTTATGAAGCGTGGAGTTCGCCAGATCCTGATAAAGCGATATTGTGGAACCTTGAAATGTTATTTGGCCCATTTGTCTTGCTTCATGCATTATTTCTTTCTTGACTTGGTAGAAATGAACCCTTACCAGAACATCTGGGGGATGGTTGGATGCCGATCTCGGGGACTGAGCTGTGTATCCGATCTAGCTCCAGAGGGGCCCCATCCGGTAGGGTTATGATAAACCTGAGCAGCACCGAGACATAACTTCTTAGTTCTGTATCTGGTATAGATGATGGAATCTCCCTGATGCGAATATTATTTCTTTCTGACCGATTCTCTGCATCTTCTTGTTTAGCCTGTAGGAGGTCACATCTCGCTTCCAGAGCTTTAATTCTGTCTCTATCCAGCTCATCTTCGAACCGCTGATCACATACCTCTGATTCGAGCTCGGCCGTTCTCCTCTCCACCTCCACTACTCTTTTGTCCAAGGAGTTTATTTTCTTCGTCACCTCCTCTGTACTCTTTTGAATTTCTTTTGCCAGCGCAGTAAGTAGCTCCTGCAAGTCGGCCTTGGTTACCATTTGTGACGGGATAGAAGCTAATGTTGCAGTGGTATGGGCGTCCTCGCTGGAGAGACCTTCAAACGCTCCCCCCCCCTTTTTGAGCTCTCTGTCGAGGCGCCAGCCATTAATGCTGCAATGTCTGTTTGTTTAGATATCTTCCCATTTCTGGCCATTTCCTGCTCACAACTACTTCCTGCTCTTCCCCCCCCCCCTTAAGAATGTGTTAGCTTACTTGGCCTCCCATCGGATGCAGGGGCCGGGTACGCCTCTATGTTCGCAATATTGCTGGTTAGGGACTTTACTTGATGGGCTACCAGTGCAGAGGTGTATTCAAATGATCCCGCTCCTTGGTCTGTAGTAAGAGGATGGCCGTGACTGTATCCCTCCCTCTTTAGTGCTCTGTGCCAGTGGAGACACTAGAGTAGCGTTTGACAGCCTTATGGCTCTAAAGTTGCAGAGGCGTCGGTGTGTATAAACGCGGGCCAGGTTGCTCGATTAATTGCACCAGAAGCACACGGGGCACTGCTTCTCTATCCAGATTTCCCCCCCCCCCCCCCACTGCTGTAGCTGGTCTCTCAGACCCCGTAGTGGGATTATGTGTAGGGGTTCCACTTAATTCAGTGTCCCTCACTGTCCCACTTCTCACCTGCTATCAGCCGGACTGCAGGTCTGATGGTAGTCTATCTCCGGCGCAGCGAGTGCTCTGATGAATTATCCGCGATTGCCAGCAGCTTGAGCATATGAGCCTGCAAGCTCCTCGCTGCCCTGAGTCCCAACTCGGGGACCGCACCGCCTCACCCGAACCTCCCCTGCACGCTCCGAGACGAAAGCCCACCAGACGTGAGCAAGCAAAGCTCGGAGGAGCAACGTGCCCAAGCACCGCGGATGCAATGTACGCCAATAAGCCCCGGATCGCGAAGCGGATGGGACACCCACAGCTCGTTGAAGAATGCCTCTCTCGCCTCTCCGTTGCCCGCCAAGTCCAGGGAGCATAAATAAATGTCGGAGACCGGTCCCGGGGAGGAGTCTCACCAAGCGACCCGGGATCGGGCACCATAAATCCTTCTCTGCATGGCTGCAGGGCTCCGCTGCGCTCCTCCTCACGTGTGAGACCGGGCAAGCCCAGCTGCAATCCCCCCGGGACCCACTCTTAAACTACGGGCAGGCGATGGCATACATCAGGGCAGCACGGGCTGATCAGCTCCAGTTCGTTCGGCAGCTTGCGCTGGCGGTTATCAGACGCCTGCACCTCCCCCACATCGCAGCTTCGCGTAGATTGGAGGTTCGGCCGCCAATTTGCCGCAGAGCGATTGCCGGATCCGAAACTGGGTCCAAATTCAGAGATTCGATCACTGTTCCAGGAATCACTCGCTGTGTAGCTGCTGCGGGCCTTCCTCCACGCGGTGTCTAATTTTCGTTGAAAACCGGAGGCTAGGAATGGCGTATTCGCATATTGCGCACCGGGCCAGGCAGGAGCTCCTAAGAAGACATGCCGCTCCAAGCCAAGCCCTCCCTCCTCTCGCTCATTTCTTTCACTCCTTTCTTTCACTTTTTTTCTTTTTTTATTTTCCCTCTAGTACTTACCGCCTGCTTGCATCTTTGCCCTGCTCTTTGAGGCAGCTCCTCCTTCTCTTCTCCTTATCATTCTGCTCCTCCTGCATATCATGTGATGTTCTTTCTCCTTCTGGGCTTTCAACGCAGTAATTCCAATTTGTTAACCATTGCAATGAAGAAGTGCTCGTAAAATTCTACGTTTGTAGAGGAACCCTACGCTATCTGAAAGAAAATGGAAGATCTTTGTGCTGTGGGTACCATAGTTTGCTGCCTGACGGGGCCAATTGGAGACCTTTTTTAAGTAAATTTAATTGTATCGGGAGAATAGTGGTCCCCTGCCTCAAGTGACAGAAGCATTTCAAAAATGTTTTTTTTTTTAAACGTTTGTATTAACTTTTTCCAACAAACAATACAAACCAAACTTACAGTGCAAAAAAGAAAAATAATCAAATGTACATTGCTGCGTCCAGGTCCACTGCTTCTCCCGTTCCCACCCCCCACCAAGCCTAATCCCCTCCCTTTCCATTGCTACATCCTGCAAAAGGGGTTCCTCTCCTACGATACTCGTTGGATCCCGGTTGCTTAATTCTTCATACATGGGCCCAAATAGTTCAGCTATCAGTTGCCTCCAGCCTAATAAGGTTCCTGCCTCTTCTCACCCCCCCCCACCTTTACACATTTCCTGCCACACCGTAGTTTCCGCCTCTGCTCATTGTTGTAGATCTTTCCACCACGTTTCCAGTCTTGGTTTATAACATGCCTTCCATCCCATAGCAATTCTTCTCTTTGCAAGAACATACGCCAGATCTTTCAGCTTGCTTACGTGCTAAGTTTACGTGGCCTGGGGAATCCACCTATCAGGTAAGCCCATGCTGTATCCACCCCCATTTTTATCCCTTTTTCATCCATTTTCTGTGCTATTTTCCCCCCCAGAATTTCTCTATTACTGGACATGACCAAAACATGTGCACCATTGCTGCATTTTCTTCATTACATTTGGGGCATGATTGACGTCCTGCGTTTTTGAATTTGGCTATTCCTTGGGGTGTCATTTACGCCCTGTGAGTTATATATAATTGTATCTGTTGTAATCTGGCGTTTCTTGACACTTTTCTATGATATCCTTGAGCTCGCTCCCAAATCCCATCACTCATCGGGGCCCCCACCTCTTCTTCCCATTGCAGCCTAAGTTGCACCACCTTCTTTCCCACTTTGGTCATTATCATCTCTATCGTGTCTATGGTGGGGTTCGGTTCCTCTGCTAGTGCTACTTCTGACCAGGTCTCTTTAATTCGCCGCACCACCCCATGATAAGCGATATACTGTCCCGCATGCAACCCTGTGTCCTCCACCAGCCCCTCAAAATCCTGATTATTCCCCTCCTGCCACGCATCACCCATTGTAGCTATTCCCACTGGTTCCCAGTGCTTTCTAATCATTAGTCTGGGTCGTCTTTCTTTTCCGGCCACAGCGACCAATGGGATCTGCGGGGAGCATGGGGTTGGGTTCTCCATTAGCTGACAGGCTTTCCGCCATATCTCCCACCCGAGCATCATCATCCTCCTCGGGCGTCCTTCCATCTCCAACTTGGGCAACCATATCACCTCTTCTAAAAAGAATGGGGCACAGTCCATTTGGAACAATCTGGATTCTGAAGTCGGCTCGTCGGAGAGCCATTTAGCTACATATTGTAGTTGGCTTGCTATATAGTAAGTTTCATAGTTTGGTAGTTTTATGCCCCCTTTCTCATATGGATTCTGTAGCTTCCATAGGGCCATCTGTTCCTTGTCCCGTGCCATAGGAATTCTCTGCATATGCGGTCTAACCTGGCTAAGAATCTTCTAGGTATCGGGTATGGAAGTGCAACAGTCTGGCAATACCACCAGTTTAAGCATTGCTCCCCATCCCATCATTGCCAAGGGGAGCTTTGCCCAAAACTTCATACTATACTCTATTTTCTTAACTGTTCCCTCCGTATTATGTTTCTGTTCCACTTCTACCGTATGGTATATATCTACCCCAAGATATCTGAAAGTGTTAACCTCCCATGGTATCTGCAGGGTTGGCAGCTGCTCTGACGGGATCCCCCTGTACCCGCCCAGTGGAAACACACAGGACTTTTCGGGGTTCACAGCTATGCAGAGAGCTTCACAAATCGCTCCATCACCTCCAATATGTATTGGAGGTTCGCTTCCGGATAGCATAGATACAACATGTCATCAGCATACAGGGAGATTGGATGCGGGTCCCCTCCCATGGTGATGCCTATTACGTCGTACTGCTGCCTCACATATATTGCCACGGGCTCTAAGGCCAGAATGTACAGCATAGGGGACCATGGGCATCCCTGCCTAGTGCCTCTACTTAGTTGCTATCTCTCTGATATTATAGCTCCTGTCTTGACCCTGGCTAATGGTGCGCTGTATAACAGCTTAGCCCATTTAAGATATCCCGGTCCTATACCATAATTGGCCACGGCCGCAATCAGCCAGGGCCATTTGACCGAGTCAAATGCCTTTATCGCATCTAGCGATACTATCGCCATCTCACTCGCGTCGTCTTTCGCATATTCAATGACTCGGTGAAGACGCCTGAGGTTGTGATATATTCCTATTGGGGACATAGCCTGTCTGCTCAGGGTGTATTAGCTTATTGATGACCCTCTTCAGTCTGTTTGCCAAAACCGCAGTTAATATTTTGCTGTCTTGATTTAACATTGACAAGGGCCTGTAAGAGCTGCAATCACTTCCAGGCTTATTAGGTTTGGGAAGTGGTATAATAACCGCTTCTCGCAGGGACTCCGGTAGTTTCCCTGCCTCGTATGCTTCGTTCAGCATCTCTAAGAGTGGGAGGGTGGGGGAGAGATTACCTCGTTTCCGTATGTTTTATAGAATTCACTTGGGAGTCCATCAATCCCCAGGGTCTTACTAGTAGGCAGTTGCCTCACTACCTCCTCCAGTTCCTCTAGGGTAATTGGTACATCTAGCTCTTCCCTCTCTTCCGCACTAATCTGCGGTAATCCAATATCTCCTAGCATTGCTCCTATTTCTTGGCTGTTGCTTCCATCCTCGTCTCCGTACAGGAGCCTATAATATTCTACAAATTCCTGGTTAACCCCCTCTTGAGTGTCTACTATGCTGCCATCATTCTTCGCTATCGTTCTGATTGTGGGTCTAGGGGTCTCGTTTTTATATAGCCATGCCAGCACTCTCCCTGGTTTATCCCCTCCTGCATGCTGTCTCTCTATATACTTTTTGTAGTTGAGGTTACACAATCTTTCGCAGTATCCCGACAATTTCTGTTGCAGTTCGAGTACTACCTCAGCGTCTTCTTTGGTATTACCTCCCCTTTCCAACACTATTTCTAGCTCCGTTTCCACTTCTTTTAGTTCGGTCAAGATCCCACCTTGTAATCCTTTGGACTTAGCTATGGCTATCCCCCTCACCACCACCTTGAAGGCTTCCCAGAGAGTGCCCGCTATCTTTACGCTGCCAGTGTTTATCACAAAATAACTTATTATTTCCTCTCTCATGTCCTCCCTATATACATTGTATTTCAGCGCCATTGCTCGCAGGCGTCATGTCTGTATCCTTGCTCTCGGGGGGCTGAAATTGCCATACTATCATCAGCGGCGAGTGGTCAGAAAGGACCCTCGCCGTGTACTCTGCTTGCGCCATTTCTACCATTAGTTCATGTGTAACAAACACATGGTCTAGTAGCCTAGTATATAGGTTCTGAGGGGCTGCGTAGTGTGAGTATTGTCTATCCTGCGGATGGCGAGACATCCATGCGTCGTCCAACCCAAAATCTACTAATAGTGACTGCAATGTCCTCGCAGCTGGTGTGGGTCTATCTAGCTTGGTATCTGATCTATCTATTTTTGGATTCAGTACACAATTGAAGTCCCCCTCACCCCCCCCCATGCTCCCACTGAGTTTGCCATATAGGGTTCTGAAGTATGCCGCCGTATCCTGATTTGGGGCATAGGTATTTACAATGCTTATCTCTCTGTTCTCCACCAGCCCTTTCATTATCCCCATCCTCCCGTCTGGCTCCGCTGTAGATTGTAATAGCTGGAACGGGGCATGCAGTGCCACCCAAATAATTACCCCTCTGGCATAGGCTGAATATGCTGCCCCACGACAGTCCCCCTCCACTTCTTCTGTATAATTTCCAGCTTTTCCTGCGTTAAATGGGTCTCTTGTAGCAAGGCTATGTCAATTTTCTGCATGCGCAGGTACATCATGACCTTGTTTCTTTTCAAATAACTATTGAGTCCCGTAACGTTCCAGGAAATTGTTGTGGGAATCTCCTGAGATTGGTGTTGCGTATCAGGCTTATAAGTAGTCTTGGGTACCTGAGAATGCTGCGTGAATATGAATAAAGAGCACTCTTGTTCCAAGTTTTTGACAATGGGGTTTTATTGTTGCTCGAGGTCCCGACACGTGTTTCGACCCCACAAGAGTCTTTATTGAAGCAAGGTTTGTGTTTCTACATGGCCGATACGTTTACAGGCCTCAAGCCTTACCTAAAACTGAATAGTTTGATCGGACGACGACTGCGGCAGAGACAGACCGAGGCTAATGGGCCTCCTGAGATCACTATTCAGTGTTACATTATAAGAACCGCCTACAGGCCTCAATCATTACCTATCGGGCCATTTAGAGACACAAACCTTGCCTTGCTAAAGACCCTTGTGGGGTCGGAACACGTGTCTGCACCTCAAGTAACAATAAAAACCCAATGACAAACACCAGAGTGCTCTTTATTCATTGTGACACAGCATTCTCAAGTATCTAAGACTACTTATAAGCCCGATACGCAGCGCCGATCTCCAGAGATTCCCACAACAATTTCCTTGCTCAATTAATTTGGGGCATTTGAGCACTGTCCTATGGGAATCTTACAACTGGCATCTCAACATATCATTACAAATCAGGCCAGTTCAGCGTGGTATTATGTTCCTTGTGCTCTCACCACTTTTATAATAGTTATTTTATAAGTCATGGCCTTAGTAGTCATTTCTGCTTGAGCAGAAGTGGGTTTTGTACAGAATATTTGCACCGTTATATGATTTTGCAGAGATTTTCAGAAGGGAAGGGTACCCAATGTTTCTCAAGCACAATAGAAGTGACCACTGCAACTGCATTGTATGTCACCCATAAACCAACAGCACGGTTGAGCAATTTAATCAACTGATGGTATATAGGGGGCACTAAGTTCAGAAAAAGATTGGAAACCGGCGGTTATCCACATTATAATAGTGAAACACAGATTCACACTCCTTTCAACTACTGGTGTTTCACCATTTGAAATTCTCAGAAGCAGAAAACCAGATGCCAGAGTGTGCCTTCCCATGGCTTGGGAGGTCCAATAAGCCACTAGTGTATCTAAAAGAAGTAAAACAAATTATGGATGGGCAATTAAATAATAAAGGAATTTATTTTATATCTGTAGCCAACAAAGGATATTTGATATGCATTATATGCACTAGCAAAGACTCTAAAAGAGCATGTGCAGCTTTGAAAAATAATACAAAACCTACACGGGGAAGTTGGAACAACAGATGGTAGAGTGTGTCAAATGGGCCGAGTACGTATAACAAACTCGGAGGAAAAGGAAGTGTAGAATCACTACTTCCGAGTAGTAAACTTAGGAGTGCACAAGACCTGGAGAAACAAATGGAAAAAACATACAAGAGAGTATGTTCCTTTGACAAGATACGTGTATTTTGCAGGACGTGAACGCCTGACTGCTCAGAAGTTTAAGTACATTTAAAGGCGTCGGCTCCTCTACCTCAATACCAAGCAATTTCATAGCAGCCATTCCCGTACATACCTGAAGACGCATCTCAAACCACATCCACATCCTGCCTGCCCTGCACCACAATCCAATCTTGTAAATTCACTGACTTGTCACTCCACTGCTTGTTACACTCTGTAGAGAGGGTGGAGATGTGCTACAATGAGTTTGAGAACGAATGGGAGGGAGAGTGTGGTTGCAGGCAAGCTATACAGATGGACCAAATTGATGTGAAATAAATCTTTGTATACAGACTAACGAGAGTCTTTATTTCATACTCAGTTTTATTGTTTAAACAATTACTAAACGTCGCAATGAGGATAAAAAAAAAGTTACAGCATCTTTATAAATATATATTATAAAGGAGTTACCCTCTACTTAACAATTCCGGATGGGGGATGCAATCATTTTTTTTTACATGCATTTTAAAAAAAGAAAAAAGGGGGAAAAATCATGAAACTAAATGGAACTTTAAATTCAAATCTTGATAGCCAATAAATGGCAATAAACCTAAGAATGCATGTAATGACAAATTTGTGACTGGTTCAATTATTTGATTGAAATGCTTAATAAGGAATATTGCACGTGCATTTAAGGTAAATGTGAAATATAGAACCAAAAGGTCAATTATATTCTAATATGCCACAATGTCAATAAACGCATTGAGGGTGGATGGGACCTTATTTCTAGGCAATTCAGTTTTGTGTGTCCCATGCAAAAGGCAGAGAGTCATTTAACTTATTGTCACCCGCATAAATACTGCATTCTACGTTTTTATTGGTAAGTAGCATTAACGGTTTCTAGCATAACAGTTTCTAACCTACGAGTCTTGCAAACTTGATTTGACCACGGAGCATAGAGCAGTTTTGCAGCCCCTTTCCAACAGGAACTTCTGGTTTTAGGAACCGGGGCAACAAACCAAATGCCTAGTTTCCTGATTTCGATGTGGGCAAATACTGAATCATCCTCACAATGTGTCACCTACCCTGTTTTTATTTTCCAACAGACTGCTGTGTGAAGTGTGTTTTAGTCCGTGAGGTTTTTGCAACTCAATGGAAGATGCGGGATTGCCAGCATCATTAATCATGCAACATTCTCTTGTTGCCTATTGAGCTGGTTTTCAGTCCTTTTCATGATGCTTAGCATCTACAAAGGAATGTCTGAACACTCAATCTCTTGTATAATTAATTTGCTACCATTGCAAGAACAGGGAATTGTAAATTAATTGCTCCAGTAGTTGGACCTTACTTGTGGAATTATCATATAATAATCTGACCCCTAACCCTTCAAAAACTGCTATTTTGAAATTTGGCACCAAACAGAATAGCAAGGGATATCGATGGGAGATCATGAAAACGCAAATCCCTAGTTCCACTAGTGCGATTTATTTGGGTTACAATCTTTCAGCTCAAAACTCAAAGTTTGGACAGACTTAATTAAAAATAATACTCGCCCATTACTGTCACAACTAAAAATGATTTACTCAAAATTTTGTAAATTCTCATTAACACCAATGATTGATTTCCTGAAGTTAAAAATAGAAAGTGACATCTTCTATTCTCTTGACATGTGTTTGTTTGTGACATGAGTGCAACCTTAGATTGTATCCAGGGGTCATTGATAAAAAAGTGCTATGAACTACATGTCCGTTCCAAATGCAGTGATTCGTCACGAGTTTGGGCTTGTGGCATTATCTGGACGCTGGAAATGGCGACAATTATGTTGCTATGTAAAAATGCATTTTCCTCCAAAAAACTCATTATACGAAGATTTGCTGAATTCCCCTAATTTGGTATTGAGAAAAGGAGGCCAATCTAAAATGGAACATCTACTGAACACTTTATGCATCTCAATTGAAGATGTCCATCAGCGTCCAGGTTATGCCAAAAAGAAGCTCTTTGAACAGGACTGGCGGTTGACAATAGAAAGAATATCTTCCTATAAAATGTATAGGGAGTATGGTGCATTCATCAAACAACGCATGCCAAGATTTGATCATGTTGTTTTATTTCCATGTAATCGTACTAGAAAAGCTTACATATGGTATAGAATGAACCTTAGAATGCTAAATGGAGCAACAAAGATGAACCCAAACAAATTAAATGTCATTTTCCCTCATGCATCGAGCCCTTTGAAACTAAAACATCTTATTCTTGAATGCCCTCATTTCAAAGCAATGCAAACTAACTGTCTGATGAAATTTGTAAACATTGATTTTAAGGACTGTTTGCAACTTCTATGGGCCCGGCCCGTATGATGCAAGGTATGCATAAACCCCTGATTTTCGAATTGGTTAGCCTGTGTAAGCATATTGAAAAAGAGCTTCTTAGCTTTAATAACTAAAAGATATCCATGGCGTGTTGTGATAACTTTTTTTATTTTTTATCTGTAATAATGAATGTAAAAATTTTATTGTTTTTAAGATGTTTTTTGGTAATTGAACCATAAACAAATAAAAAAAATTTCATATAATACGTTTTTATATAGTGCTTGTTGCCTTACCCCTTGCGTTTTAAGTGCTCTTATATTCGGCTTTGTCACCACCTAACGTCAGATGGCTGAGTTTGTTTGGTCGCATGTCATATCTATGATCGTAGGTTGCTCCAAGGTAAAGTTTCTTCAATGTTTATTTTGTAGTTGCCAGAAGAGAGCTGAGCATCGATCAAGGCATCGATCCTAAATGTAACCCTTTGCATTTCTTCATGCGCACTTTCATCAATTTCCTCCAAAAAGAGCTGCAGTTTATCCGTTTTCATCTCTATTGCAAATACCACAGTTGCGTTTAAAGTTTGGCCCTTGCCATATCTGGAGACTTTGAACTCTGTCAGGGGGTTTTGAGCAGTAAACCCCAATAAATACTGCGTTTTCTTTTTGCTGTTCACAGTTGGCAGAAGTGCATGATTGTTAGATGGAACTCTTGTATCCTTTGCCACAAAGCCTAATTAATGACGCACTAGGCCAGATTGTTCTTGCCGATTTTAAAAACAACTAGTTTGGGACAGAGGGATGGAAAAAAAAGAAATTTGATGAGCAGAACTTAAAAAGAAGCTTTTGGGTATCCGGCATAAACCAGTGAGCAGGAGCTACCTCAGAGGAACACGGTACAAGTGTAGAACGTGCCACAAATCTAATGTCACTCACAAGCTGCAAAACTATAAATATTTCACCATAGTCCAACATTTTTGAAACTTAGTATATTGATGTCCTATTGCTTCTTTTGTCACATTCTGGCATGTGGCAATGTGAGAACCACAAATAGTCCAGACATGTCAAATGGGTATAGAATCTTTATTTGCAACCAAGGAGATCGCCATTGACGCTTCACCAATTCCACATTCATCAAAGGCTTTCGCTCCTAAGGAAGCTGTTCGTCTGGACTTGCAAATATCTCTCATTTTCTATGTCAAATTCGGAAAAGGGTAAAATGCCTATAAGGGTTTTACGTGATATACGTGATATTGCTTTTGGGAGGTAATCTCCTTGTTCCACTAGATTCCCTCCTTATAGTAGACCACACCGAAGACCCATATGCACCCATTGCTAATGCTATGTGGCCAAAGAATCCAGCAAGGAGGTGCTCGAGGTTCGTTTTAGGTTTTGCATATCGAAGCTAGTCAAAAAGTTACGTTATCCACACTTTTATCTCCACTTTCTTTCAAATTGGTCAATCTCTACAGATTTCCAATGGGGGCAGAACTCCTCAAATTGTTATTTTGGTGCTAACTAACAGGCGGGACATTAGCTGGGAAAATTCTTCACTTTCTGTATGAGGCACAATAATCGAATTGGAGTAAATTAAGTCGTTGGTGCTCTTTGCATTTCAAGGCATTCTAGTGAATGCCCCTGCTTTATCAACATGCATATGCTCTTTTACAGAGTAGAGCTGAAGATGCTGAAATAAAATGTTCCCCACTCTATTGCTGGCTCTTGAACAGTGGAAAAAGCCAGACTAATCAAGTGCACTTCATTCCCAATCACAATAAAGTGGATCATTGTGGGAGGGTATAGCATATAACGGTAAAACATTACAGTAACTCTTGATCCTGAGTTGCTTTCCACTACAATGATCCGCCTCAGGACGGGAAGCAGAGAGACAGTTGCTCCAACAAAGACCACTGTGTTTCAGCAAAGTATCTAGTCCTCCGTTCCACTGACTTTTCGTACGTGGGCAACCCCCTTGCACAGTCATAGAATAATTTTGAAATTCAAAAATGGGTGCCATGGTCCTCCTGTAGGCGCATATTTGGGAATAGTTTTGAGAACTAATTCAAAAGACGGTAACCTGCATCATTCTGTACATTATGTATGCCTGATAAATTCCAGGAAACCAGAGCAAATCCTCGGAACAATTCAAATACACTCACTTCTTCCTTTGCAGGACTCGTAACCAATTCTATTTCAGTTCCTGCCAAACACTATGGTCGGCGGAACTGGGTGAGCAAGGTATTGCTTAACAATTTGGCTCTGCTTACCTATATAAAAAGGTTACCCTTTCTCTACTCCTTCTCCCCTCCCCCTTGAGCCTTTAATCCGAACATCTCGCACAGTGCCTCCTTGGAAGTGAAATCTCCATTTCACTGCCCTTTTAAAAACTACCAAAAACAATGGAGCAGAAGTAAACAGTAAAACATCCACTTTAATATATTTCTGCATAAAGATCAAAACGTTATCGAAAGACGGTAATTAGTCTATGGCTCTGTAGCTTTCTTGGCCCACCAAACGTCACTGTAATCTGATCACCTGTTAATCCTTGGGGGGGAGGGTGGGAGGGAGCACTTGAGCTAATGATTCCAGTACTTGTCTCTGGTTCAGTGTTGAATGTACAGACAGGTTCTCACTAAATTTGAATATGATTCGAGAACACTGCAAGTTTACTCGAGGATATCAAATGCCAAATCGAGCCCAGGTTCACAGACCTGTTTTTTTTCTTTCTCTCATAGCATTATTCTTAATGGGAATCATTTGACCATCCTTATCAGTCCTGTGGTCTGCTCTTAAAGTAAGGTACCCCTCTTTGCCCCTCCCTCCTGGTGCTAAGGCAGGCATAACCCACATGCTTGCCTTTTGCACTGCTATTTATGCTCTAGGGACTTAAAAATCAAATTTGCAATGTCTGTGTTTTTCATGTTATTGGACACCTGATATGTACCTTATGACATGCGTGTTGTCAATCCCTGCTCATCGCGTATGCAGAAATATCCCTTGGTTTCTCTGGCTCTCATACAGTTTAGCAGGAAGAACTAAGGTAAGGGAACATGTGGATTGTTTCTTTTAGCCCAGATACATTTGACTTCTAAAGCGTTCATCCTTGTTCTTGCAAATAGACCTCTTTCTTCTGCAATAGCAGTTACATTATTCTGCTGAGCATATTTGCATTTCCTGGTTTTCTTGCCACACAACCTGTCGATCTGTTTAATATAGATCCAAAATATATTTGACATCAATCCTTCACATCAAATTGCTGCAAAATACTTTAGATACTGTTCACCTCTAGGGGATTATAATTCGATCCACGTTATTTTTGATGTTCCTCCATTTATCCTAATATGCATGACTTCTATGATTCTATTGAGTGCTACCAGGCTTGTACCTACGTAGTCCAATTAAGGACTCGCTCATTTACTGGAGCTGTATATTTTCCAAGGAAACCTTCTAGAGGTTACTGTTTTTAATCTCTTGTCCACCCTACCCCGAAACATACCAGATTGGCCTCGGGTGGAGAAGTGATAACAAGTGTCACACTTGCATGCAGTGATTTGTTAAATAAAACACTGGAATGCAGTATGAGCTATGTAATCGGAGGTAATGTTGTGCTATCTTAAAGGAGACATTCACATTAATGACAACACTCTAGGAGGGTAACCAATGCCTGTATGCAGTCTGTCACCTTGGGCAACAGCTTTGAGTTCTTTCCGCACTGCTTGTGTGTTAAAGCGGTGCCCACGAGTACAGGAGAGCACATGCACGTCTACCTATGCCTTTGGCTATGAACGGTTGGGTTCTATAGATGGAAAAGCTTGACGGAACGGGAACTATTAAATGGGGGGGGGGGGGGGGGTTGGGGAGGGGGTTGGATCTGTGGCTCCTCTGGTAGCAAGGTCCTGGACTGGGCAACCGGGAAATTCGTGAGGGTGGTAAGTTCCTTTATGCGGATGGCAATGGTGGTGTGAGAGATTCGATGCTTCTTCGGCTGAGTTTGGGCCCTTCTGGGATTTATCTGCCCAATTTAGCCCCATCCACCCTTCTCATGGACTGCAGTTATAATGGCAGCAGGGGAGTCTTGCAGTACAGAATGGATGTACAGCCTTCATACCAGCTTACATGTTCTAAATTGGGCGTTCTGGCTGCTTTCCTGAACAGAGTGACGCTAAAGTGTACTTAATTGACTGTTTGTGGAGTGTTGCAGTGTCGCCTTCCGTCTACCGGATGGCCCTTGTCGGCCTTGTACTGAGAGACATGACCGGTTTTGTAATTTTTTTCAATTGCATAATATAACATGGCATACCATAAGGTGTTAGTACAACAAAACCACCACTATGCCCAAAAATTGAAAGATGGATAAAATGAGCAAAGCATCCTTAAAAACAAATGTCCTTCAGTAATATAATTAACATTTGGAAGGAGGAATTGGAATAAAATAAACAGATGGAAAGTAGTGGAAGTCCAAACCGGAGGAAGAAGGGTCGCCCCACACCTGCCCATCTCGCGCACAAACACGTCCACAAACACTTCCAGGCACGCATGCACATAAATGCCGCCAGACCCCCTTCACCCCCCACCCCCCCCGCACCCCCCCACTCCCCATCCCTCTTGTTCCAGGTTGCAGTTGGGCACGGAAAGTGAGGGTTCTTGAAGAGCACAAGTGAAAAGGAAAACCACCCCTGATAACACTGCCCCATTCCAACCTGATGGAAATAGCTCGTGGCTTTCATCTAAGACATGTGAAATGCCACCTATAGGAGAACATTTGGGGACCTAGCCTGTTCTGCTGAAAAAGCCCGAGTGTGAGAGTTTCACAGTGACACTGGCTTCCAAGGATTTAAAAAACCAAGATGCAGGTCCTTTTTTAAAAGGATACAAGTGTGCAAGAGGAGCATGATTTGTTTAAAATGTATTGTAAAGTGCTGCATATCGTACTGCTTTGGTGAGGCGTACTAGATTATTCAAATGGGTTTAAGTTGCCATGGCCTAAATGGGGGAACAAGGGTACATATAAGGTGGTATGGGGGCTTGATTTTTTTTTTTGTTTTTTTTTTGTCGCAAGTGGCACATTTCTACATCCGAATGAGGGATGCAGAGTTAAGATGACTACACCAGAGCCATTGAATACCCCATCCCACAAACCATGTCTGGTCCAATCCTTCTGCTACCCATCTCCTTTTACAGCCCATTATTTACCTCTGATCATTTACTGCCACAACTTCAACATTTTATTATAAAACTACTTAGAACAACTGCAGTTCATTAAACGTCCAGTTGTTTGTTTATTAACTGAAGTTTCGACTTCAAAAATGTGTTTAACCCCTTAAGTGCTGAGCTTTATGCAAGTCTATGCAAAGAGGACAAGCATACACGTCCTTGGCACTCCACATGGAGTAGTTGAGGGAGTCCTTTTTTTGTTTTCTTTTACCAAGGACAATTTTCGTGCTACCCCAGAATCTCAGGTACGTAGGAAAATGTTCTTGGCCCGACGCAATTTGTACCCTGCTCTACGAGAATCCACTCCAGAAACTGACGTATTGGGACATGTTTATTCTTGCTGCCCATTAAACAGCATGAGGCCAACTAATAATGCATTTTTGTTGCTTCCACAGCTGCTTTGCAAGCCCTGAAGCGAAAGAAGAGGTACGAGAAACAGTTGGTGCAAATTGATGGAACGCTTTCAACAATTGAATTCCAGAGAGAAGCACTGGAAAACTCCCATACCAACACTGAGGTTTTGAAGAACATGGGATATGCTGCCAAAGCTATGAAAGCGGTTCATGAAAATATGTATGTATTTTATTTTCTACAACACTGTATTTTACAAACTGTGCAAAGCCTGTGTCCAAAAGTAAAATTATCCTTTGCAAATTCTCTGGAGTATCCGGCATCATCCAATGAGCAGGTGTGATCTTTGGGGAAACTAGAGAGAGGACACTAGAGAGAGTACGCAGCATTCTTGTCTTTGTTTATACACCTTGCCAAATTATTTTGTTGGCATCTGTTGTTTTGGGGAGTCCATAAGTTGGCCCTAGCTGTTGGTGTCAAGTTAACCAGGCTCTTCTAAGCTGCAAGTATAAAGAACTTTCTGCCTCTGTAATGGTAAATCAAACTGAAATAGCAATAATTGAAAGAACTACAGTACTTCCTGTGAAGCATGTAGTTATTGAGTGGCTTGTATAAATATGTGAAAGGTATTGGCAGACTGCTTTGGCCTAGCAGCCTTGCTTTTAAAAGAAACCAGCTTTTTGCTTCCCTGAAAAGATGTTGAACATTGATACTGGGCCAATGATTTGAACAGCTTTTTGCTTCTGAAAGATATTATGCTAATGTGGGGAGTTGGCAGATGAGGAAAACGGAAGGCTGGAAGGGAGACGTCCCATTTTCCCTTGCTCTATTTTAAAGCCTCTAAATTGGATTTATGGCTGTTTTGAGGCATTTGAGTCCCCAAAGGACTCTGGGTATTGGCTTTTGAGATGAACTATTGATTTTGACTGAGCTGTATGGGGAATATGTTTACATTTCCACCCAATGCAAATCTGCTCACTGCCTAGGAACAGATTTTATTCTTAATTGGCTAATTCTGGCACCGTGGTTGATTCCAATTGACGTTTGACTCTTTTTGAAGCAGTTTGTCCTACTTTCCTGCTTTTCTGATAAAAATAAAAGACCATGGTGATTTTAATAGGTGGTTTTTGCTATTTTCTTTCTTGCAATTTTTCTGCCAAGTGTAAACTACGCCAGGCCTCTCTCACTGCTCTGACTGCTCTTGCACAGCTCTCACTCACTAATCCCTTTTGCTCTGGCTCCTCTCTTGCTCTGGCTCCTCTCTTGCTCTGGCTCCTCTCTTGCTCTGGCGCCTCCCTTGCTCTGCTGCCTCTCTTGCTCTTGCCCTCCCTCCGCTCTTGCGCTCTCTCCCTCCCTCTCTCGCTACCGCATTCTCTTACAATCACAGCTCTGCACTTCATTAGGTACCACTCTCACACACAATACCTCACCTACACTCCTATCCAGCTGTTCCATAGAACTCTCATCGCTCCCCTCCGCCTTCTGTTCTCGGTCCACTTGAATGCCTCCTGACGCCACATACATTCTGCAGCTGTCACATGCCTTTTATAACCCCACGTCTTCCTGTGTTTTTTTTTTTTCACCCCCAAATCCCCAACTATCTGCGCGCTCCACTAGACTATGGGGCCCCGTCTGTGTTCTCCCTGGGGTGAGTCACTGAATTGCAAAGGCACAACAACACCTTTTAGCCATGCCCCCTTATTCTCTGTAGTGGTCCCAGCTTGATCCTAGTTCGGAGCTTTGCGAGGAAGTTGCAGTGAGGGTTGCATCTTTCCCCTGATCGGCACTGGGTTTTTGGAGTCCTCCTGGAAGGTGGTGGTCGCTTTTTTTTTTTTTTTTTTCAGCTGCCCACTGAACTAGTTAGTTTTGGCAGTGGATTTTGGCCCTAGATGTTCTGAAAAGAAACCGAGAACTCTGGCCAGAATGGAGAGTGCATGGCATTGGGTGACCAAAAGTGCCACTGGTGAACATATTCAGAGGGCGTTCAAGGGGAATTTCAGGAACTGTATCTCCTCTGCCCCCCCCCCCAAACTCCGTCGCCCCACCTCTGGGGTAGGAAAGACTCTGGCATTTGCTCTGTGAGGGTCATGAACCCCCACCCTTGCAAAGCAATCCTTATAGTGGACTTGGCCTAAGCAACATAGGTCTTAGCTGGCTCAATACAGTGGTGAATCATCTTGCATTGGTCTTTTTTAATCTTCAGTGCCCGAGTAGTAACTTGTTTGAGTCAAATGAATTGCAAAGTGATGTGATTAGCTATATTGGCAACGCGTGTTTATAAGTCAAGTTTAGTTAGGTGGGAATTTGTAGTGGGCCGAGCTGACTGACTGCATAATCAATGCACAGTTAGACACATAAGCGCTTGCTAATTAGGGAAGGAATCGGCAAATGAAGGTCAAGTTGATCAGACAAAGTCAGAGGGCTGGTATATGGAGCGCCTAAATGGGCATTTGTAAATAATGATCCAGTGCTGTTCCATCTTTTAGGGGAATTCAGTCAAAAGACTTTAAAAAAAAATAAAAAAAATAAAAGAAATTCATGGTTTGCTCGCTTCTTTTGGTAAAACAATTACATTTCAGAATGTTGAATAGTCAGGAGGTTTTGGGGTCTTGCAAGCTCTATAGCACAGACGATTGCAGCTATCATTATGTTGGAAAATAACGTGCATGCAATACTTCTAGTTCAACACAGAGCAATCGCATACCTTGTAGGGAGTTACATTCTGAACGTTTGAAAAAGCAAGTTTTGACAATGAATATCTCGGCTACTGATCTTAATTTTTCTTTCATTATGGCAAACGTTCTGTTTGAGTTGGTGAACATTCATTAAATGTATCATTTCGAAAAGCGTTTTAGTATGTTTACATCTAGAAGAGTCCTGAAAGTGCGGACGCTTCCCAGTGACCTGCTCTTGACATCCATAATTCAGTGTTATTCACATATTTTGAAAAGAATATTCATTCATACGAAGAAATAATGTTCTCCACGTTCTATGCTTGGCCACTCTGTGGATGGGGTGGTAATACCATGAATAGTGCTTTGAGATTTTTTTATTATCTGACGAAGATTTTCTAAGTGATTACATGTTAAAGTTGTATAAGGCCTCAAAATGTGTGCTCACAACTATCCGTTGACCTGTGATCATGGACTATAGGCAAGTAAGAAATGAGTGCTATGCAGATGAGAACTGAGGGAGGGTGCTGAAGCAGCATTTGTATTCCTGGCTAGAGGTTTGGAAGTTTAACGTTTTACCAGTGGTGTTATATTTGAGCGCTAACTGCATAGCATAATGATTCCTCCTCGTCTCCCAACAAGATATCTACAAGCAACCCGTGGGGGGAGTAGATTTCTCAGGTTAGGTGGGGGGAGTTGACGGTGTGTTGACCTAGTTGTTGGGCAGTGCTTCTTGTTATTTTTGGTAAATTGCAGAGGTATGGGAGCACCGAGGTGTTGCCCAGATGGGTCTTGAATTCTTTACTGAAAGACTTCTGTTACGTGCAAGTCTTGTTTGGGAGGTTATCGTAGTGTGAGGGGTCAGAAATGTGAGGCAATAAAATCTTTTGTAGAGGTTTGTCATAAGATACCATTTTATTAACTTAAATGGGTTTGACAAATGCCTCACTATCCCTATACTAACAAGGATTTCCCTGCCTTTCAAAGTAACTAAAGGAAACATCCTACCAAAGGAATCTGCCCCTCTCACTTTTTCATTTCCCAATTTAAAAGGTAATGGATGGCAAATTCAAATAAAATATAATTTATATTCCGTATACCTTTTGCTGACTGAGGAATCCGAGGGCGTCCTCGCTTCTTTTGCCAACATATCCTCCTCCCAGGTGGCTATGGGAAGGCTGTCCCGATCGGATCCTGATCCTGGGGGGTGGATATGCGGTGGAAGGATCACCTGGGTGGGGGAGACTTTGGAAGTGGGTATGAGGCACCCTTGGGTGAGACCTGATCTCTCCCCTTTCCCTTTTCTAATGAGTCCAGTGTCCCCCAGGCCTTTGTAGGTTACAACCAGTTCCAACCCTATCTTTACACAAATCATCTCCCAGTAAACACCAGTCAGGTACTGGGACGAGGAAGAGAAACACACATACATCCTCTCTTTATTGATTCTTGCGCACACTAACACCACTTTGGTACTGGGACGAGGAAGATACAACAAAGATTGACAACAGACTACAGAGCTAATCCTGCGCAGTCTAGTTGCTGAGTACCTAATCAAGCTGGCAGGATATTTCTAGGCCAGTACTGGAAGAAGAGCAGGGACATGAACGAGAGAGCAGCCGTTTGGAAGCGAAACCCTGAGAAATCCAGAGAAACTGAGAGGTATGCAGATCAAGCGCAGCAGGAAGTGTGGTGGAAAGTAGGCCGGAGCGAGAAAGCTGTGCCGAGAAAAACTGGTGCTTCCCTCTGACTAGGAGAGGATGGGTGAGAACCTTAGGAGCACCGCCGAACGAACCGAGAAGGGGCTGGCAGAGTCACATAGGCAGTGAGGTGCATCGGATATACTGGCGGGCGAGAGAGAGGCTGTCCATGAAGCTGCAGGATGGCCAGCAGGACAGTCAGCCCCACACCATATGTCGGACATGCCAAGCGACACTGGTGAGTCTGCCCAGGAGCGCTGGGAGGCCGCGCGGGGCGTATTGACATGGGTTTCAGTGGGGAATTCACCATATGACAAACTGATAAAAGAGGACTGTATTTATGTGAAATTGCTTACTTAAAATTTGGGGATCATTCCGAATAAATACAACCACGAATTAATGAACTGTGATAAAACCAGAGGAAACGTGAATACCAGTGAAGTGAACTGGTTATGAACTAACATGAGAAGTTATGTGAAACCAAGGCAAACAAGCAAGTATAAGTCAATAATTGTGAACATTGCCAAGAGGCAAACTAGCATTGCCAACGGTCAAGCAGACATTATTGCATATTAATGAAAGAAATTATCATTAACAACAAACTTGAAACCGGGAATGTTTCCTAGCAGGAGTGTACTAGGAAGCTTATGATGTCTTGTGCAAAAGAACTATAGCAGTAACTGAGTCTCCTAGCCGGAGAGTATACTGGGAAGCCTATTCTGACCTTTGCAAGTGAAAGCTGCTAAACAAGTGAAGGATGACAAAACAAGCAATACTAAAGCTTCAAGGGCACTTGAAAGGACAGTAAGTTGAGCCTTATTGTGAAGCTGAAACTGTGCAAGATACCTGTGAAGCACATACATGTAAGGTATGTCGGTTGCGTGAGCTGTAATGGGTGGACCGTGTGGTCCCCCAATTGCGCCTAGACTGAATACACCCACCTAAGGAAAAGTCACTTTGGGATTGAATAAACGAAAACCTGTGTGAATTGAAATTGAGGAATTGCACTTTATAAATGATAACCAAACCCGAAGAGCTGGGAAGCATTCCAAGGAATTGGTGCATTGGAAGACTTGAAAGCTTGGGGAAAGGGAAACCCCCCTTCCCATGTGATGCTGACATCCCTACACATTGTATACATTAGATGTGAGGGAAAGTATAGGTTTTGGACACAGACATTTGCTTTGGACTTTGACACAGACTATCATTGGTTTCATTTAGGTAGGAAAATCCCACTTTCGCATTGGGCAAGTTAGGCCTCTCTCCAACACTCCTTTTAGTTAATAAATGTTTATATCCCAAACTATTTTCAGTTATCTGTGTCTACTTCATGATGCCTTCCCATACCTGTTTCTCCTTGTAACCTTGGTGAAACCCCCTTCCCTAGATTCGACAGGATTTTTATGCCATTGTTAAGAATTGTTTTTTTCCATCTTGTAACAAATAATGAAGTTCCACTTGTTCCAAGAAAGTCTCTTACTCTGAATTGAATCATCAGCTCCAAATATCGAACCAGTCTTTATCTCTGCACTGCAGGGTTGTTGCTAGGTCTGGAAAAGATCAGGGGCTAAGCTAATGTGTGGACTGGCGGGACTTGGGGCTAGCTAGCATTTTGGTTGTAGCACCTGAGCTTCTATCCGGGGCTACATAAAAGACTATAGCCCCCTCACCCGTCCCCCCCCCCACCCCTAGCAACGTCTCTGCTCCACTGGTATTTGAGAGTTTAACACAAAACCCTTTCAAATAAGGATAATTCCACAGTTAATCTGTATCAACAAAAGATTCTCTATCGGGATGACTCCACAACAATTCCCAACATCTTTTAGCGGTCCAGCCACATCCTCTTCACAGAATTCAACCACAGTATAGTACATACATTTCTACTGGGCCACTTACCTGCCAGGTCTAGCACTACGCTAAAGTCCTTTCCATACTCGCCTGCCAGGTCTAAGTACTTCTAACAGAGCGGGGCAGGTCCTCGTTGTCCTGATCGCCCTGCGCCTCATTCGACAGGTCAGGATCCTTCTGAACTGTGTCAGGCACTGCCTTGTCCACTGGGGACAATGGGGGCAATGGCGGAAGGGTCGGCGGAGGCACCATAGGCAAGGGCGGCGCCGGCGGAGCCACCGGCGGAGCGGGTGGGCATATCTCCCTAAAAAGCCCCTTGAAATATTCCCTCATGCGGTCGGTACGCATGAGCGTCTTTTGCCGACCCCACAGGCAACGAAACATTGTGCGGAAGGGGCATCCAAGTGTCCCAGTCGTAAACTGGGCGAAAAGGATGCGCACAAGTAATTTTATGTTCACCCGCAGAATCAAGCCCTACACCTGAGGCCGATGGCGTAGTTGTAGGAGAAGCGCCCAAAATGGCCGCCATCGTCGTGGTGGGATTGGCCGCCATTTTGCCATCACCTGAGGGGAACTGCGGCACGTGAGGAAGTGAGGCACGGGTCCCCATCGATGGATCAGGGGTCTTAACTTTAGCCTTTACGTAAGGAACCTCGACCGAGTCGGTACTATGAGGCTTGTAATGTTTCTGCGACATATCAATAGCCAAATTAGCCTTCCCTTACGCTGCCGTTAAAGGAAGAACTTTCCTTCTTTGCCCCCTCAACAGTTCTGGCGTCGCCACAAGAGCGGGAACGGTGAGAAACAACTTTCACCGATCAGGCCTCTCAGAAATGTTGGTAACTTTAGACCCAGGTCCGGTAACAGCCTTACAAACGCGGGCCTCCAACATCCGTTTGGTAACACCAAGGCTTCGGGGCGCACCCTGGTTTTATTTTTGAGGGAAGCCGATAAAGAGGCCTCAGAGCTAGCTCCGGTACCCTACGACTAGTAGAACTGGGTCTGCAAACAGCCCCCACAGAAGGGGCCTTGGAGTGTACTCCGGTATCCACAGGCCCCTTACGGAGACCCTCAGAGAAAACTCTGGTACAATTTTTAGGCCCAGGAGGCACCTCAGGGCAATCCCTGGTGACAGAGTGACTAACGCTCCTCCTGGCTCGGGAAGAGCCCGGAAAGGTATCTCCCGGCCGGGGTGCTATAAAAAGTAAAGAACTTACCGGGCGTTTCTTCTTTTCGTCGATAAAAGCTTGAAAATGCAAGGGAGGGGCACGTCGAAACACCTCCCAGCGCTCCAACCGACGTTGAAGTGCCCAGACCGAAAGGGAGTCCCAACGGTGGTCCGGACCCAAAAACTGGAGACAAAGAGGATTGGGGTCCGCCCTCGCGAAGCCTCGGTGACATGATGAACAATCTGGAAAGTCTAGTTTGAAGGTAATAGGCAGACTAGTACACGATCACTAGAGAGGGGGAAAAAAGGGAAGAAAATCTTCTGCGGATGCAAGTGCGTCCAGTCCCGAACAAGCGGAGAAAAGGACCGATGGGCGATGCATGGGGCAGAGCCCAGATGGATGGGGTTACGGCCGCATGCTGGGCCCCGCACAGAAAGAGAGGAAGGACTAAAAATGTTTTGCAAAATCTTTGGATGCTTTTTACAAAGTGCTCAGGTCCCGTCCCACAGGACGGAGGAATGTCCCATAAGTATGGAGAAAAGGGGACGGTACGTAGGAGTATGATGGAATATATTAATTGGCTAGCAGGGTATGAAACATGTGTGGTTTCTGGATCAAGTGTTTCTTGGTGGTGTGGGTATCAAAATGGGAAAGAGGACAATCCTATGGCCTGACCAGATAATGGGAAATTTGGTGATTTTGCCTTCTTCCAGAGATCATGTTGAAGGGCAGCATCCAAGCCGTGTCTCGTTAGAACAATATTTTGGATTTCCAGGTGTAGGTCTTTGCATTGGTCAAGGAATTCATCAGATGAGCTGATGGAGTTATTAAATATTAATTTCCTTTGGACCCAGTGGTTTGTTTGCCATGGCAGATGGTACAGCTGTTAGGGTCTGTTTTATCAATGTTGGAGGAGGGTGTGGGGGACCAGGAGGGGGGGGGAGAAGACTTTGCCGAACCATGTTTCAGTGATGAGACGTATGCCCTGTTCTCTTTTGGCTATGAGGGAATGGATGTTGTGGAACTGTTTAATGGCTGATCTAGCATCGATGATGCAGCAGAGCAATGCATGTGCCGCATCATTCCCTTGGCTGGTCTGTTAATGGCTACGGGCTCAGTCCTTCTGGGCTCTTGAGTATTCTCTGGGTAGCAATGATTGTAGCAATGAACCTCTAAGAGGGGTATGTTGAATAACCTGCATCATATTGACTCCTTGCACTACTTGACAGGTATGCAAAGCGGTTTCCGAGCTTGTACACACCTACTTTGAAGAATGGGTAGTGTGTGCCTGAATTGTGGAATAGTGCCAGGCTAGCTCTAGGAAGGGTAGACTCTTATTGTGCAGATGGGCACTTTATATCACTCAAGTATAGGTGATAAGTTGTTCTGCTGTTTTATTTACTTAAGGGTGACCTTTTTGTGAATGTGAAAGGCTTTGATGGAGGTTAATGGAATGGGTCCTTTCATCACAATTCTCAATCTTGTAAGCTTTACAAACACCTGGGTGTGAGTGAGGCTGATAGTTCATGCTAACACTATAAAAACAGCAGATGGCAAGAAATGGCTGTCCCTTTCCTCCACAATCTCCTGTACCATCTGAAGCAGACGAGGTTCAGTATGTGATCAGAGCAGTATTGGAAAAAAATATCAAATGGAGCAAAATCTCACGTAATAACAATTTCATGGTTTAAAATCAAGAACAAATGGTGAACTTCATCGGGCAGTAATTTTTATAAAAATAAAAACTGAACATTGCAGTAAAAATAGTAATTTGCCTGGTTGGGTTCATGAGGCACTTTTGATATACTAGCTGATAGTTTGCTCCTGGCCCTTACACTGATTGATAAAATAGGAAGATAATTTCTTAGCTAAGATATTGTGCGGTTAATAGACAGATGACTTTTTGCAAGGCACAGATGCTCCTATTCAGCTTGGGCTCCTCCATTTCTGTTTCTTGGGGAACGCAGAGCTGGAGGTGATCACGCTACATAGATATGTTACCCTTCACTCTTTCATGCAGTAAGCATGATATATGCCCAAATATCACCACAAGAAAGCAGTAATGTTGGGCCCACTAAAGTAGCATTTTGTTGCAGGGTTGGGTAGTTAAATCATTCCATTTAATCAAGCCTATGAGGTTACCCTTGTGATCTTGCTGCTGCATGGTAGCCTTCTGTGGGAACTTGGTGATGCTGATCTTGATCCCAAAGCCTGTTAGGCTGTGTGTGATGTCTCTCCATCAGCTTCATGTGTGCCATTTTGGTTGGAAGAAGGTATTCTTCCATTTGAGCTAGAAATTGATTGATGGACTGGATGAAAAAGTTAGCCAGGGAATAAATAAGCTGGTAGTCAGTGTATTTTAGTAATAGGGCAAGCCTGCTTGACAGCTAGAACCTTAAATGTGCCAGTAAACTGTACACAAAAATGAAGACATCTACTTGAACATTAAACTGTTTGGTTCAAATGTGAGAGAATGAAATGCAGAATTTCCTAAACTCTTAACATTTAAACATTGCTAAAGGAGTTTGGAGGTGATTTCCCCCCCCCCTTTTTGTTTCTCCTCCGGTCTTCCACCTTAATTTTAAGAATAGAATGTTTAATGAAACAATCATGACAGGACACTTTCTGCTCAAATGTGGTCCATTCAATAGTACTTGGGCTTAATGAAATGTGAATACATGCAACATTAAACTGTATTTGTTTGAGTCCTCCGATCTTCAGTAGTAGATTGATACTGGAAATAACCAAGATTCGTACTGGGTATGATACCGATCCTAAGAGCCCTGATGCGAATATTACGCATATTCTTCCAGAGCGCTCTTCTTAGGAACAATCATCCAGAACTCTGCCCCTAAGAATACAGAGACTCATTCAGAACTTTGCTCCTGATAATTTTGAGACTGTCAGATCTCTTCTCTGAGTTGGTGTGCAAAGTATAACAAGCTCACATTGTAGATTACAACCAATCCCTCAAAGCCACAATTGGGTCTATGTTCACAATTTCAATACCCAGATTCCTTTGAGTTCTCCTCCTAATAGTAAAAACCTCATTACCTATACTAATACCTGTACTCTGTGCCGCTCCAGAAAATGCCAGTGCCTTGCAGAGTGCTTGCTGCCCATAATGCCCACACTAACTAACCCGAAGTTCTAATCCTGATATCACTTAGTCTTCTGCAGTACTTTGCTTCTAAAAATATTAAGACCCCCTCAAGCTCTTGTAGGTGTGGACCTTCAGCTCCGCCCCTTAACACAAATTAGGCCCGCCTCTAAAATTAGTAAGTGCGCCTTTTGTCCATAAAGCTAGTTTATTGTACAACAGCCGGGAGAGAGGCTTGGATGACATCTAAGTGTCAGACTAATCCTGGGCTCTCTGAACCACACAAAGAGCACATGTTCTATACTGTTTACAACTGTTAATACACTCCCCCAGATAGCGTTACAAAATCATCCCTCAAAACATGATTGGTTGCCCTGTAGAGAGAAATCTAAAACCCACACAGTTCATTGGACACAGACATTGGAACACAATCCCCTAACATGTATAATTACAAGGTTTACATTTTCAACACCCCTCTTCCCAAAAGCCTCTCTATATTTTGGTGGCAGCCTTGCCTCTTAGTTACAAAATAACAGAATTCATATTGATGATGCACACAGACATACCCCAAAAAAATACCTAAGCACATGAAGACGAGAGAAAGACGTAAATTCCCCTTTGACCTACTTGTATTTGCTAACCACATTGCCCAGTCCTGTCCGGTGTCCGATTTTTATTATTTTTTTTTTATGACTCTTACATGGCTGACCTTTTCCTACTAACATGAGTTCCACCAACTCTTTAACAACACAATTAATCTCCTAAAATGTATTACTACTGGTCTCCTCAAGTGCCCCAGGAGAGCCACCTGCTTCAAACAACCCCACGATTTCACAAGATGCCAGTATCTTACAACAATGAGCTCTCAAGTTCACCGGAGATCATATCTCCGCTTGCCCTCCAACACTTGAGCCATCTGCAAACTGACTGCAACCACCCCGTTAACCAGCTTATGAAACCTGTTCCCTGACTGCTGACGGTCCTTTCAAACCTTTGTCATGATGGCAAAAATCACCCTTCTGATTAATCCAGCATGCAGAGACCCTTGATACACAGAGCAATCGCACCTCATATATTTCATATCTTTTACTACATTCGGAAAACACTTCCCATACAGGTCTCCCTTATTTGTGCATTTTATACCTATTATGATCTTCATCTCATGACCGCCATTCATACAGTTAAGCTTCACGTGCACATATTAATCGCCTGCTTTACCTGAATGTGAAGGGGCCCTCCGTGTGACAGTGTTTCATCATTGTTTCTGCGTGCATGTAAATCTACAATTACCTCTACATAAAATAACACAAGGTAACCTAAATGTAACACTTATCAAATTTACCATAAATATTGTAACATTTGTAGCAATTTGCAAAAGTGACAGAAATGACGACGTGTCATTTCCCCCCCCCCCCCCCCCCCCCCCACTCCCCCAGTCAGTGGTATGGTGCTCAAAGTCCGGTTTTTCCAATTGCCCAACACTCTTCCCCTTAAATGCACTGATTTAGAACTCTTCCCCTCATAACACCAAAGACGTACACTGAGCTCCGATCCTAATGCTAACTAGACAGACTGGAAGCTCCGTTCCTGTGAATGCAAAACCTAATTGGGATCCAGCTTTTGGATATTGCACCAGTTTGGTTAGAGCTTTGCATTGGATAACTAATGTTTTGCTCCATTTATGATAAGGGCCATGTTGGGTCTTGTCTCTCCCTTGCCCTGCATGAATGTTAGTGAGATGGAATGCTCACCTGTGGAATGTTGTGGTGCGAGTGTCCCTGAGTGTTCTATGAATGTCAGTTGGTGGATGACGCCCTCTGAGAGTGTGGGAGCCGGTAGATGTTTCCTATTCCTTCCTTATTACATACCTTTTATGTTTTTAGTTCACTTCCTCACCTGAGGTGTCAGGACTTGTCCTTCACATCTTTACACTGGTGACGAGCTGGCTTGAAGGGAAGGGCCAGGAACCTGCAGTGGTTGTCCAAGGGCGCAGCTCCTAGAAGAAGACAAGGAAGAGTTCACACTGGAGGAGAAGCTTCCACCGCCCCATCCCGCCCTGAAGGCAAGCTGACACTGGCGAGGGCAGTACTGGTTGACTGGGGGCAGCAAGGGGCGAAACCTGGTTGTAGGGGGCAGCAAAAGGGCCCTTTAAGCTGCTTGGACCGTCCTATGTGAGCCGGGCACTTCTGGCGGCTGAAGAAGCCTAGGAGAGATGTATCTAGTGGTCTTAAAACGCCTGGCAGAGACCTATTGAGACATATAAGCCTAGGAGTGGAGCACTGTTTCGGCCGAGAGGCCTGGGAGAGAGACTCGGGCGGCAGGAGAAGGATGTGAGCTGCTTTGCCTGTTTTCAGACTGGTTCAGCGACTGTCCCTGTGAGGTACTTGGGGGCTTGGGGCTGACCTGTTACCAGTCACCAAAGGCTGTGATAGCCTGGGAAGAACGTTATGGAGCTGATCTGCAGGTGTCATCTGTAGCCAGTAATAATTAAGTTGGCTGCCATGGAGCATCAGAGGATTTGTGTGGCAATCGGAGTATCTTGGAAGTCGGCGTTCTTGTGCAGCGGGGTACAGTAGTCTGAGTACTGGAGAAGCTGGGGAAACGGCATTGGGAAACGCACGTTGGTGAGGAGTGAGAGCTACATGCTCTTGTCTGTAGTTCCTATGATGACGTCGGCCTCTGGAGTAACGGACGTCATGTCCTCACGCCAATTGGAGGTCCCTTCCTCTAACATCCTACTGTATGCCAAACACGAAAGGAAAAGGTTGTTTTCAGAGCTGGTGCTTGAAGGGGGCGACTGCATGATGATGATGGAGGAGCTAGGCCATATCCAGACAAAAGGAGACAGCAGCTATTGAGGAATGTGCTGCAGTGGTTTTCGGGGCCAATACAGAGAGGTGTGGAGTTCAGCCTCTGGAAACCTCCAGTTCAGGAAACCAGTCAAGTTGGCCTGGGAAACCAACAATCTGCAAGCACGCCAGAAGGCTGCATAAAGAGGTATTGTTGTGAAGATACAGTTTTGTGCCCTTCATGCAATTCAGCCAAGGATGAAGCACTTGCTCATCGGGGTGAGCTTTGGGGCTTTTGCCATGGGTGTGGGTCTCGGTTGGGGAAATCCGGAGGACGGGTACCTCATGGTACTGGACAAGCTAGACACGGATTTCGTGGAATTTTTCAGGAAATTGGAATTCTGGTCCCACAAGCAGTGATGTTAGTTTGGATTCCTGTTCAATGCCTCACTGTTAGCATTATTCTTTTTTGAGGTCCGTTGTTATGCAAGGCCTGTAGTTGTATTTCTGCATTGGGAATATCTGTACATTGAACTTTATACCCTGAGTGGATGTTTTAAAGTGAGATGTGCTGAGTGACTCCGGGTGGTGGCTCCCATGTTTGTAAGACGTGCCCTAATGTTAGAAAGTGTTTGCTCAATTAATTTTTGACTCCACAGGACTATCTATATTATGGACTTTAAAGTTAAGGCTTGGACTTCTGAAGGTAGCCTTCCACCGCTAACCTGTTAACAGTATTATCTTTTCCATCTAATTTCTAAGGAGGCCTTTTTGTGTGTGCGTTTGTAAAATCTGGCTTGTGGCATAGCAAACCATTTAAGGGGGTGGGGGGGACATTTTTTTGGGGGGGGAGGGGGGAGGTGTGTGTGTGTAGGTGTGGGTGTAGGTGTGTGTGTGGGTGTAGGTGTGTGTGTAGGTGTGTGTAGGTGTGGTGTCGTGTCCGCTTGTGGGCCTGACCTCTTGGTGGAGCAGTGTCTGCAGCGCAGTTGTGCTTGACCTAGCCACGGGGTGTCGGAAAATTGCCACTTTCAGAGCTGGAAGGGGGGGGTGTCAAGGACCCGTGCATGTTCTATTTGGGGCGTTGGACACCCTTCGGGTTACCTGCTTGTACCTTTTTGGATACGCTTTTTTGGGGCGCCCAGTACCCTTGAAGGGGGCAGTCTGTCTTCTAGAGGTTTTGGTGTTGGTTGTAATTTGTGACTGTTGTTTCAGTGCACTGTAGTTGGTTGGTGGTGCGATGAGTAGAGGGTTGTGAGTTATGGTGTTGGGCTGGTTCCCTTGATTGGAGTGTCTCTCTGCAGGGCCACCATGCATAGACTGGGGTTGTATTGGCTAAGTTGGCCTGTTCTTGCTGCAGGAATTTGAGAGAATATTGGTTTTGTGGGAGCATGGCTCCTTGTTCCTATGGCGGAATGGAGTGCAAGGTTGTGGGAGCTTTTGCTTTGTGTCTGCATGGGATTTGGAGTGTTGGTGGATATGTAGACTTCAGGTCTCTGTCTCAGATGGTTTCCCAGTGTGCTCTTTTCCGCACCCCCTTTCCTGTGTCTGTGTTGATGAGGGGGGGGTGTTGCGTCTTGTCTCCCTTGCCCTGGTCGTGCATGAATGCTAGTGAGATGGAATGCCTGCTGGAATGCTCACCTGTGGAATGTTGTGGTGCGAGTGTCCCCGAGTGTTCTATGAATGTCAGTTGGTGGGTGAGACCCTGTGTGAGTGTGATTTGGTGGATGTTTCCTATACTTTCCTTATTCCTCACCTTGGACTTACCTTATGTTTTCACCTTGTCATCTTGGAACTGAAGTAAAGTAGTTCACTTCCCCACCTGAGGTGTCCAGACTTTGCTTTCACATCTTTACACGCCAGCTTTGCAAAGAATTCTGCTCTTGATAATGTTCAAACTCATTCAGAGTTTTATTGCAGGACTCCTTCTTGGCTCCGTTTCTGGCAAAATGAATTTCGATCAAAGCCTTGTCCTATAAAAACGGATTTCCACTGACTTCAACTCCTGTTCATGTACACGCCCTATCAAAGTGCTGCTTTATTTTAAAGATATTGAAGTTTTAATACCCGAATGTACACAAACTCGCCCCAAGCTCTGCTGAATGAAACCCAGTAAATTCTCTGAAATATCCAGTTTTTGTGATTAGAGTAGAAGCAGTGCTGCTTGCACATTGCTAACTAAACCTTTGTGGTTGGTTTTTGAGATAGCCCGGAGGCACACTTGGACTTGAGATGTTCTATGGGCTAGTGTCTGTTATGGGTATGGGCAGCACTTGAGGTTGGCCTGGGTTGGGCTGAAATGTTAGTCATCTGTGCTCCAGCCTGGACTGGGTTGCTTGTGTCTGCTTTAGACTTGGATAGGTTCTTGGTAAGGCTGGTTTGTGGGCAGGTGGACACCTTTTTGGCATGCCAATGTGACACAAATGGCTGAGCTCCTCATATGACTGGACACTGGTTGGTGTATGGCTCAGGCCTAGAGTGATCTCTGTGCAAACAATGAAACGGAGATGGACTAGACAATTTGTTCTATGGACCTGGGATGGGTGTGGCTAAAAACAGTTACTTTGGCTGTGTTCTGAGCTTGTGAGGACTATGGCCAAAAGTGGTATCTGGTTTCATGCTGGGCTGAAATCGAAGAAATAATGTTCTCTGATCTGGGTGGTTAAGGCAGCCCCAAGGCTGGACACATGGCTGAACCCATGAATAGGCCCCTAGCATGGTTAGTTTCTGGTCCTGCTTTGCCCAGCACACCAGGCCGAACCCTGGGTAGGTAGGCAAGTCTGGTTTGGGATTGGCATGGCTGAGCTCTGGACAAAGATGCTTATCTGGGATGTGCTATGCTCTTGACAAGTGTAGACTCTAGGATGGACTCCATGTGGTGATGGATTGGGCTGTGGCTACAGCTTTGGCTATGCTCTGGACTTGGATAAACTATGGGCCAACTTGCTATCATTTCTCTGTGCTATGCTGGCATCCAGATATGATTGGGCAGGGATCTAAAAAGGGTACCTGAAGATGTTGGCAGTGTTTTGAGCAGAGCTGCTGTTCAGGTTCGGTTGGTTTGTGGCCTTGTCCCCACCCTGGACTCAGACAGAGACCGGTCATGGATTCCAATCTGAGCAGAACTGAGCTTCAAGCAAGGCACTAGTCTGAGCTCTAGGACCCACTGACCTTCTGGGTTGGCTCTTGCAACTCTCTCATTGGGCACGTTTTTTGAACCAGTCTCTGCAAGGCTAGGTTTAGGGCCAGTGGCCGGGTTTGTCTCTGCATAGAGTTGATTTGTGAAAGATTGCTCTGCAAAAGTGGCTGGCTGCCGTGAGAGCTCGACTGTGGACATAGCTTTGCTCCGCTCAAAGCATGGGCTAAGAGTGTGACAATGGTAGAAGATGCCCCTAAAGCAGACTGCTGTATGGATGTTTATTTTTGGTTTTATTTTTTATATTTTGATTAAATCTAACTTGGTGGAATGCTGAGGAGTTTTTTTTGTTTTTTTTAATAAAATAAGCTGCTAATTTTAAGCACGCACCTTGATTAACCATGAAATTAGTAGCAGGCTAATGGTGCTGAATTGTGCTAGATGTCGTATTCTGCTAGGTCTAAACTGGATTTAATAAAAACTTTGAGGACCCCATACCAGTGAGGCAATTCATGTCCAGCACCGGTCTGTCTGCAAACCGCTGTGTTCTGCAGCTTGTGAGCATGATGTGCAGCGAGAACACCCGCCTACATACGACCTCTCTCTCTCTGGTCCAAGTTAAGTCTTATAGAGCTGCTTTATAGAGGCACTGGCAGTTCAGGAAACCACCCAGGCTTCCGATATAGGCCTTCTCCCTTTGTGAAATGCAGGCACTTCGAATATCATTGTTGGTTCACTGTGGTGTGTGGGAGGCAGGATAGTGTTGCATTGCCAACGGCAGGGCGTTGGTTCAGTCGCTACTTGTAATAAACCTGCGGTTCTTTTGCAGGAGGAGGTAGTAGTAGTAGTAGCTTGGACAGTTCCCACTGGGTAAACAATCTTTAGTTAAGTGAAATAAAATAAACGGTCAGTGCAATAAACTGTATGCTGCCATCTGCACTATGCTGGTAGTCTCCAAAACTAAACGCTGCGTGTGCGACAAGATGCCTGTGGCCAGTCAGAACTACCTTATTGCCATTTTGAAGATTCATTTGCTGTTGGATAATAGTTAAATTCGGGACTGGGACAACCCCTACTGCTGTGTACAGATGGAGAATGACGAGTGGTCTAAATAATGAATTATTCTGCTTCTGTATATGTCCTTTCTTGGGCACCACTGTGCATAGGTTATGATGTTACTGCCTTATTACATTCATCGTAACAGCTAGATCTAAAATGCACATCTGTTAAATAAGGGGTTTGATGAAGAAGTGATGCGTGTACCTTTTTCACTAATGGTCAATTTGCCCTGCTGCGTTTCCCTGGTTGGGGGTTCCTTCTGTGGTGCGCGCTATCAAATCTCCCAATCGTATCCTGTGACTGGAGCATGTTTAATTGCTTACTCCTCTGAGGACGTGGAACCTGCTGATGAATTTGTACAGTGATATGTTATTTTGAGTTGCAAATGTTACTGGGGATAATCTGCACCGACTGTACTAGCTTTATCTTTTTGATTATCTACAGCACAGTTGGGCATTTTCATCGAATGCGAGATTTGTTTGTGAATATATGTGTAATGCAACTATTATTCCTAAGTGCTTTACCTTTTTAAACCAACCAATGTTTAGAGTGATTATTTTTGCATTTTTATTTTACTCTTTGAAATTAACTATATATAAGCTGGCTAATATTTTTAAAATTGTTAGTAACACAAGGGTGGTGTAAGCAGGATATTGGAATTTAACAAAAGAAAATGTAAATTGACGTACGTTGCACCGCTGCTCCAACCTTGTAAAAGGCATAACTGATCCATGTGAGTGGGTAGGTGCAGGTGTCTGCTCACTGCAGTGGGACTCATTTAAGAATTGCTAAGAAACCCCCCATTCGAGCCAAATATAAGATCCTAAGAGCAAGATAGGATTTTAAGAAGGCAGTAAAAGATCGGAAGCTAGAACTACAGAGGGAACAATGTTTCATGTTGGAACAGCCCACCCTTTCTTCTGACATTGGCGAGGTTGTGGCAAAAGGAATACATTTGGCACCAGTTATTTCAAAGACACCAGAAGCAATTGTTTTGAAGAGCTAGGTACATCATTTAACTAACTTGCAGAATAAAGATCAAACCTGAGCGTAAGGGATTATGGCGCAGGGAAGACCTATGTATAGCTGTGTAGATGCGGACCGGGATCGTGTGCCCATCTCGTTCACTGAAGTAAAAGCCGCATTGTCTTCCATGGCTAATGGGAAGGCGCTGGGCTCAGACTCTGTTCCAATTTGAACTTTTAAACCTTAAGCCGGAAGTCAGGACTGCAATTCTCGATGTATCATTCAATGCCCTGCTTGCAGTTGAGTTTGTCCTACTAGTTGAAAGAAGCAAAACTAGTCTCATTCTTTAAAAAAGGGAGACTCAAATAATCTCCCGTATTGAAAGGTCAGCAAAACTGTTTGAGAGAAATGTATTCTCCACTGCCCGAATTGTATCCCCAGTACTCTGCCATACCTCCAATATGGCTTCAGGGAACGAAGGAAGGCTGTGGACAAAGTATTGACTGATTCTAGAGAAGTACGTAAACGGAAATCGGTCCGGGATTTACTTGGGTTTTATGGACCTCTCCTCCACGTGTGTTAACTGAGATAAACTTCGGCTTTTCCCATGTGAAGGTGGAATGCCCTCTACATTTCTACTTTGTTTAATTGAATTGCATAGAGATTTAGCGGCCTCTTTGGCAACAAAGGCCAATAATCATCTACATTTTAACCTATATAATGTGGTGCAATAGGGCTGTGTCTTGGCCCAACTGTTATTTTAATATTTAGTCAATTCTTTATTCATAAAATTATGTCAATTAACATCTGACATTACAAAAATGTGGCGTGCAAAGATTTCTGCCCTGGCTTATGGAGACGACGCAGTTTTATTGCCATAACACACCGCATTGCAAACATTGAGTGGGTACAAATCCTACCTGGAGGAAAGGGATCTTAATTGAATGTATCGAATCAAATTTACGCATCATGGCTAGGCTGAATGGTGCCCTTGTAAACGGGAGAAGAATTGATGTGCAATTAGGGGTCACTGTGGCCACGTTTTGTTTCTGTTAAAAGCAACTGGTGTTCATTAATTTTTAACTATAATGTACTTGCCCCAGAACTTCCCGACCCTCCCAATTCACTGAGAATTCACCCTTAATTATACTCCAGATTTGACTGCTCTTAGTCCAATTTTCTACTGGCCCCGATTATGGGAGAATGAAATCTAAACTTAACAGTTTCTTCAAGACGTGGCATACTCTGACGTGTGCTCACGCTCTTCCTGGCTGGCCTACATCAAAAGGGAATTGTTAAACTAGATTTCCCTTCACTCAATACATTTATATGATATGGCATTTATAACGCGCCTATACACAAGTGTTTCAAGGCACGACAAGGCAAGGGAGGGGAGGGGAAACCTAGGGAGGACAAAACAAAGATCTTCTAGGCTTAGTCACATTCAGTGAGCGGGGAGGGAGAGGTGATGGGGGCTGGGGGGGGGGATCAGGGGGAGGATGGAGAAGTGCAGGACAAGGAGTCTGGAAACAACAAGTAGTGCAGCCAACAGGTGGTAAGTGCTAGTGTTAGGGCAGACAAGTGTCAATAAGTGCCGGAGAGGGGACTGTAGGGTTACAGATACAGGCCACAAGTGCATGGGTGCCAAGAGGCAGTGCGGGTTTGCAGCTGGACAGGCGGCTGGGCCCAAATTCAGAGGGTTGCCACGTGACCAGTGCGTGTATTGGACAGATCAACAGGGGAGAGAAAGAGAGAAGGCAGAAGCAAAGAGAAAGGTCTTGAGGTATTTCGGTTCCGCTCATGTTTCAGAGAGGTTGAGAGGCCGTTCCAGAGGGAGGCACCAGCCGAAGAAAGAGATCTTCCCCCAAATTGCTACTTGGCGAAGCAACTGACCCTCAAGGAGTTGGAGGTGGAAGAGCGAAGAGCTTGAGAAGGAAGATATTATGGTAGAGGGAGTTGGAGGTATTGCTGCCCCAGGCCCCAGAAATCCTTCTGTACTATGCAGAGGGTCTTGCACTTGATCCTTGCCGCCACTGGGAGCCAATGAATAGATTTCAGCGCTTGAGAGCTACGGTCCCTGGGCTTGAGGCCAAGGACCAGTTTCACAGTCCTGTTCTGGATCAGTTGTAGGGGACGGAGAGTAGAGGCAGGTAGATTTAGAAAGAGGCTGTTGCAGTAGTCCAGCCTATAGAGAACCAGAGCTCTGAAGACAATGAGCTTCTGGAAAGTGAGGAAAGGAAGAATACCTCTGAGGAGGTGCAGCTGGTAGTTTGAATTCTTAGAGACATCAGAGATGTGAGGAGAGAAGGAGAGCGTGGAATAGATGACCCCAAGGCTCTTAGCCTCACAGGTAAGAGCAGGAAGAGGGCCCAGAGTGGGCGGCCGGAGAGTGAGAGGAAAGGAAGTGCTGGTGAGGATCTCCATCTTACTGGCATTAAGGCAGAGATCATTCGCGGCACACCACTCCTGGATTGCGGACAGATAATCCGGAATGAGAGAGGGAAAAAAGGTGACTGAGGGGCACCTGAAGGCAAACATAGTGTCATCCGCATAGCACTGAATGTTGGAGCAGAGAGCAGCTATGCGGTGGGTGAGAGGTGCGAGGTGTTGGTTTAACAGCCAAGGAGAAAGATTAGACCCCTGGGGAACACCGCAGGTAGAGAGAGGGATAGAGGAGAGAAGGGGCCCAAGTTGGACCTTGGAGGGATGTACAGAGAGAAAGGTCAGCCAGGCCAGGGCCTCATCAGTGATACCCAGGTTATCGCGTAGCCGGTTGAGCAGGATGGCATGGTTGACGGTATCAAGAGCAGAAAAGAGATTGAGGAGGATGACAGAAGGTTGGTTAGTGTCAAGGGATGAGAGCAGGTCTTCACAGATGTTCAGGAGAGCAGGTTCCGTGCTTCTGGCTGCTCTGAAGCCAGACAGATGGTCATGGAGACAACCAACGGCTTTTCCAAGTGTTTGCCCAGAAATGGCGTAATGGAGATCGGGTGATAGTTAGCCGGATAAGAGGGGTCGGCTGAGGGTTTCTTATGACGAGGGTGCAAAAGGAAGCGCTTCAGGAGGGTTGTGGTGAAGAGTGGTTGCTGAAGTCGGGCAAGGCTGGAGCGAGGCTGTCAGAATAGTCCTTGATGGTTTTGGATGAACAGGGAAGAACCTTTTTTGATGACTTTCATTGATCGGACTTGTCTAGAAACCTCATTGGGGGTGAACAAAGGAATAAAAAGAGAAGGGAGGAGGACAGGTGGCCATAGGAAGGCCAGACGTAGAGGAAAACATATAGGAAGGAGGAGAGGAAGAGGGGGTGGACAAGATGTCGTAGGTTTTAGAGATGAAATGTGAAGCCAAGGCAGTGCAGAGGGCCTGGGAGGGAACAGGAGAGATAGCGTGGGCTACATTGACCCACTGAACAGAATTTCTCCAAAACCAAGCTGCGCTTCAGCAGAAACGGCAAAATGGTTGCGCTGGGTCCAGTGAGCACAATGGCCTCAAAACTGCATTTTGCAGTGACAAAAAGATGGCTGCACCATCCTCCCAAGCACATATTGGGCTGGATGGAACAAGGGGGCACATTGAGGAAGCTTGCCAGTGTGTTCTTACATATACATAAGAAATGGAGTGGAAAAAGCAGCACTGCTTTGCTGAAAACCCAAAGTCCCCATTGAAAAAAGGAAGCATTTCACCTTTAAAAATGATTCTCTGACTCCATCTTAATCTGTTCTCCCTCAAGCTACAAGGCCCTGCCATGCCCATTCATATCCCCATTGCGCTTCAGCAAAACCAAGCATGACCCCTGAATGACGGGCTCTGTCAAACCAAATCTGAAAAAGAAATCAACAAAGAAACCTCCCTTTTAGCCGCACAGGAAACGCGTTAATTTTTTAGTTATAAAGTGTCAAAGATCAGTAGTTCAAAGAAACTCCAGCTATCTGGGCTATGTCGTTTTCAGTGCATTTGTACTTCAAATAAACTACTGCCCGCAAGAAAATAACTATGGCTGCAAAACAGTGTGGGAATCCAGATGGAAAGTCAAATAACCGAATTTAAAAAGCAAAGTGCTAGCAGCTTGCACCACATGTGTAAAATGGGCTTTGCAAACTAAAGAAAAATAAATGGCAGTTTTAACAAAGTAAAATGTTGAATGAAAGATTGTCTGTGCCTAACAATGAGAAGGGATTGGTTTCTGGGAAACGCATATGGGCTGTCTATTCAACAGGCTTGTTTTTTATTTTTTATTCAGGACCAAATAAAAGAAAATAAAGGTTTAAAACTGTCTTGGCTAGATTTTGCAAGCTTCCAAAAACTGGTTATTCCAGTTGGCAGAGCGAAGGTTCCCCCCAAGAAAGAGAACCACCATAAACTCTCAGTAGATACCAACACCTCTGTGATATTTACTAGGTTGGACAGAATCTGGTCTGAACCCTCTGACAATGGAACTGCCAGGACAAGGAAGTGTGAAGTGGGGGAAGGGGCAATAAACCTTCAATCAAGCTGGGAAACCTCGCCTTACTCTGGAGGACAGTTGGTGGCATCTGAAAAATAGTCCAGTGACAGACCAAGAACTGGCATTTGCTTCCAAAGACTATTTATTAATAAAAATGTAAAGACTTTTATCTCTGCAGCAGGACTTTGTAAAACTGTGAAAATATTGCAGTTTAAAAGTGATTTTGCGGTTTATAATTTGAGACATTGTAGAATTCACTGAGACCTTGGGAACAGAAATGGCAAAGAATTGGGGATTATAAAGAAAGTATCCATGATGCCATTGCAAATTTTAATACTTGCCTCCCTTATGATAATCCACACATGTGTATAACGTTACAGAATTTTAGGCCAAATCTATCATACTCAAACAATGTCTCACAGATTGCAGGGTTGGACTGCAATACTCTGCATAATATAGGTAACCTGTTTAGGTAATTTGCTTAGAGACTTCAACTGTGTACATTTACCATTTGTGGCAAAATCAGATTTTAGCTAAAGTAACTGTGGGAGGTATTTGGACATGGTAAAACTCACATCATAAATCTGACACCAATCCAACCAGCTGAGAGCGAGGCGGGGACTATCACCCCTGACCAACTAAACACACATCTAGTCCCCTGGATTGAACTTCCCCAGCATATACTTTGATGATGTCACTATGCACTTTAAATAAGAGTCCCTGACAAGACTCTGGACACACTGAAGGTACTGCGCTGCGTTCCAGATCTGCTCCATCCATCTTGCGGATTCCAACTACAAGGCCTAAACATGTCACCCACGCCAGACAATAGAATTAACCTTAAAACAGCCTCCCTCTCTTACAAAGGGGCTATCCTCGAGGCCAAAAAAGAAGTGTATAACAGGATCATACAAGCACAATCCAATACTAAGGAACTCTTTAAGATCCTCAAGGAACTTGAGTCCCCAGTCGCCCCTCTTGATATGTGCACCCCTGATGTTGAATGGTGTTCCAATATACAAAAAGTACTATTAAACAAAATTGCCTCGCTCCAAGCTAAAATTAACACCAAAAAAGCCATCTCTCAGATTCAGCAGGTTACCCCCTATCCTTCAATACCACTCCCCTTAAGTACTCCTTCAAACCTTTCAGCTTCTCACCACTTTCCATTAAGGAAGTGGAAAACATCATGAAGCTAAAGCCCTCCAACTGCCAAGGTGACGCCTGCCCTGCGCCGATGGTAAAGGAAGCAGCGCCTGATCTCACCCCATTCATCACCTCCTTCATCAACTCTTCTTTTAAATCGGGCACAGTACCCGACAATCTCAAGGATGCGTGGGTCATCCCTCTAATTAAAAACCGAATCTAGACCCTAGCAATCCCACTAACTACAGGCCCATCACCACAGTGCCTTACCTTCTCAAAATTCTGGACCGTGCCGCGTATCTCCAGATCCAAGATTACCTTGACACTAACAACCTACTTGGGCTTAGGCAATCTGGCTTCCGTCCAAGACACGGTACTGAGACAGCCCTGATCGATTTTTAAAAACACAAATCGAGGATCTGAAAAACAAGGGCAAACAAGCGCTCCTACTCCTCCTTGACCTCTCTGCCGCCTGCGATCTGGTCGATCACCAAATCCTCTGCCAGTACCTGAAGATTGCTGCTCACTTCTCTGATGCAGCTACCTTATGGATTAGCTCCTTCCTGTCAAATAGGTCCATGAGGGTCTTCTCTCCCTTAGCCGATGCTGATGCATGTCCCATGCGGAGTCCCTCAAGGCTCTTGTGTATCACCCATGCTTTACAACATATTTACTAAACCGCTTTTTGATATTCTTGACCATCTGGGTGTCACCTACACCAATTATGCGGATGATACCAAGATACTCCTCCCCATCACTGGCGATTATGTAACTGATGTCAAAGCACTCAATGCAGTTTACACGGTCATCCAGGTTTGGATGGCTCACCACGGCTCTGCCTTAATGATGAGAAAACTGAGTTACTCATCCTAGGCTCTCACTCCAAACTCACAAAACTTGACCCTAAATACAATTCCTTCATCATTGATGGCAATGATATCAAGGTCACTAACATCACCGAAACTGTTGGGATTTACTTGGACTCCACTCTCTCTCTCAACAGACAAACCAATTCAGTAGTTTCAGCATCCTTGTATGCGTGAAAACTCATTACTGCTTGTCGCCCTTTTTTGACAATGGACAACTGCCTGATCCTTGCCAGAACCCTCATCATGTGTAAAATTGACTATTGCAACGCCCTTTACCTAGGGACGAGTCAAAGAAACCTTGTTAAACTTCAGGTCACCCAAAATAACGCCATTAGGGCTGCTCTTAACATACCCAGGCGCGCCCACATCTCATCAGGCGCAATTTACATTGGCTTCCCATTACATAGCGAATCGTCCTCAAAGCACTTGTTCTAAGCCACAAAGCACAGAATAACGCTGCACCTGCCTACTTGTCCACACGATTCACTCAACACACAGCTTCCAGACCCTTGATCTGCACAGGCGCACACACTAATCATTCCTAGCTTCAGACTGCCAGAGGCTCGAGCTTCCCAGTCCTTGCGGCAAAGCTTTGGAACACCCTACCCAATGATCTTAGGAATGTTCATCCCTCCAAGCCTTCAAAAATAGAACCAAACGGTGTCTTCACGAACAGGATGATGCACAGGCCTCCTATATGTAACCTTTGTGTTCCACTTGCTATCTGGTTACTCACTGTTTATACTGTATCTGCTAGCCGTTAGACTGGACCATGAGGTATAACAATACACATGGTGTCCTAACTAAATTTTTTTTGTATATATATTTTTGTATCCTCCTATGTAACACTTACTTGTAACTACCTTTCCAAACATGCGCCCTGATGCCCTTGGGGAGCTTGCGCAATACAAATAAACAAATACAAACCTAGCTGATTTTCTCCTAGCAAGGCCATTGATCCAGAACAAACCCACTAATCTCCCATTAACAAAAAGGGGAAAACTGTGGTACCTTTTGCATCCTGAAATCAGGCTGGCTTGCTGCCTACTACCTGCATGCCCACTGCAATCCTGCCATTCAGCAGTCCTTTGCTAGGAAAATTACCATCCAGTGACCCGAATTGCCCAGCTGTTCACTACCATTTTGCCGAGCTATCTTTTGCCAGACACGCCAGTCGTGTGGTGACCAGAACCTGTTGACTGTCCAAAAATCCCAAAACTAGAAAGTGGACTGTGAGTATAATCCCTAACCCTTAGAAATACATAGCCTATCTTGTCTTACCTTTGTCGTTATCCCACTCTTTAAGCAATCCTATCTTACCCTGATAACTTGTTAAACTCTGAAATGATCCTCGCATCCTGTCCTTAGTTTTTCAGTGCTAGCGCCATCTCTTTTCAATTTTTTCTTGTGTAATCCTAAACCATTAGTCTTATTTCGAGTGATCAGACTGGTTTCTGCCAGGGTTGGGCGCTGGGGTGACGGGGTTAAACTCACAAATCAACTTTGGATCTTACTGTGTCCATCTTTGGTGGTCTAGTCTGAATACTCTAGTTTAAAGTAAAACTGCTCTTGTCACAACTGATTTCCTTTCCTATTTCACGGCTTCATTTTACTCAAAGCGCACCTTTTTATATCTTGCATAACTCATCCAGTTTCATAGCTAGAGACCTTTTTTCAACTCTATAGTGTCCCTGTGATATATATCTATGCCCCAACCCAAAAACCGTACTCCAAATCAATTATTGAAAACCGTTTGGGTAATTTAAAGCAGGAATTGAGAAAATTGCAAGTTTTCCCACGTGTCATTTGGTTGCAGCATGCTCTTTCCACTCATTTTCGAATTGTATGCCTTTTGCTGATCCAATGCCTTGTGATTGCCAGTGATATAACATACATGCTATTGTGATAAAACATATGTATATTATAATTTAACCACACATTAATTATTTGTCATTTCCGAGTGTTATTTTAGGCCTTTGTTAAGGATTTTTAAAGTCCGGTTTTGCCTCTTATTCTGTGAGGGAAGGTCTGTCTTCTGTCTTCTGCCTTTTAATCCTGACTACCTGCTGCTTCTTTCTATTCGGTTATTTGCGGGTTGAGGGAACATTGCAGGGGGAAACCCTAACTTGGAGGCTATCTTTCCTAAAACCAAAAAGTGCTCCTATTCAATTGTTCTGTGTATGTTCTAGGAGAAGGGTAACCAAGGGTCTTGCTTCCATTTTCATTTCACCCCATTAGTGATTGCTTCCCCAAATAAAAAATTGCGTGATTTTTTGTTTAAAAATTGTTTTAATTTTTTTATTGCATTTCACAAACCAGCCTGGTTCATGGTCCATTGTGACCTAGGGTACTTTAAAAAGGGGGTGGGATACGAGTTGTTGTGTACCATCTCAAATTGAATCTGCATAAAATAAGGATAAAGGCATCTCGGCCGTGCGCTACATACTAGGCCGAGACCAAGGTGTGTCTCGCCAGATTGAAATCCTTAACAGTAGAGACTGCAGCAGGATTGTCCAGCTCCTTGTGGAGTTCCATTGAGTTGTTGGATGCCGCAGAGACGCGGGCTTCGATGTGAGCTCTCTTCTTAGAGTGGACAGAGTTGGTACTGCCTTTGAGGCAGGTGGCAGTCCAGTTTGTCAGAGGGTGCACATGATACCTGCCATTTCCTCTCAGCCACCCTACACTTTCGTTTAAGGGTGACTAGGTCTGAGTCGTACCATGAGTTGCACTTGGCTTTGGGCTTCAAGCGGATCCTCATGACAGGGGCAAGTACATTAAAAGTGTCAGAGATGGAAGAATGGAGGTTGGAAAGGGGGAGAGAAAGTGGCAACGAAAGCCTGAACTGACATGCTTCATGGGCTGGATGACTGAGAAGCTGGGTGGCAGTGCTGGAGTGGGCCAGATCGGAACATCCAAGAGGTGGGTGCCAAAATAAAACACCCCCACCTGAGGAACGACCTGCTGCCTCATGCAGGCAGCAGGGGGAGAGGTAACATCACTGCTGTGGTGCTGTGGTGAAGGTAAGCCCTCTGAAGGGCTTGGGGCTCATTTGGAGCATGCAAGGAGGCGGGTGCTGTAATTCTTTATTCTGGGCCTTTTATGCCGCTTCCCTCCCCTCCACCACCCCCCCCCCCTTCAAGAGTGCCTGGTGTGGCAGTAATTTAGCCCAGTGGGCCATTCGGTCCCTTTTGTGAAATTGCACCTCCATCACGGCCACTGTCTCTCTGGGCACTGAGTGCTAAGCTGCCTGCACTACCTTTAATCTGATTGGCCCCTGACATAAAGGCCCACCAACTAGGGCCCTGTCCAGAGTTGGCTGGAGCCCCCCCTACCACGCTGCACTCAGATCAAACGTTCTGTTTCCCTGCATTCCGGCACTATGAAAAATGTGCCTCTACTCTGCTCCGGTAAGCACATCAGACCATCTGCCCTGGACCACAACCCTCTGTCTCCTGCCTCCCTTGTCTCACAACCTGACCGCAAACTGTATCCAAACTCCCACTTGACATGTGTATTTAATGTACATCTCACTTCTACCTGCTTTCTGCTGCCTACTAGTGCCAAACCCATATTTCCTCCTTAAGAGCACCTTAAACATCTTACCCTCCATTGTGCTATATTAGTGCTCTTTGGCAAAATCAATTGTTGCAGCCTCCATTTTGTGCTGTGTATTCTGCAAATTTCGAATCTTGGAGGGTCTTTCAACCGGTGCACTGAATGTCTTCCCTGCACACCGCCTCCACTGTGCCTCCCCGGCGGTTAGGCCAGAATTCCTGTGCACTGTGCAGCTCTGTTCTGTCCCCCCACCCTCCACCCTGCTACTCCCATGGCACTCCATCTCTCTCATCTATTCTAGCTGCTATTTTATCACTTATCCTTCCTCTCTAGTGAAGTCTGGAAGAAGGAAACTGAAAAAAGCTCACCTGGACTCTAACCCAGGCCTTATTATCGTGGACACTTGCATCAACACCACTTCCAGCCAGACTTTCACAGGCATCCCCTTCACTATCCCCTCTCCTGATCAGTGGACCCCCCCCCCCCAAATCTGGTCTCCACTCTTTCTCCTCCTCACCCATTAATGGTGGCACTAGTTGGGAAGTCCTCCTTGCTCTCGCTGCTCTTCACTATCCTTCCTGAGGGCTACAAAATCCTCACCAAACGCATATCCAACAGGACTGGAGGTGGAGTGGCCCGGATTTTCCTTCAGTGGGTCCCTGCCCCCATCATTCCTACTCAACCCCTACTCCTGTTTTGAATGCCTCATCTGTAGGCTGGGAGTCTTGCCCCACTTTCTCTCACCCTCGCCACTATCTACAGACCCCCTGGCCCTAGCTCCCTCTTCCTCTCTGAATGGGCCGACCGTGCCTCATCTCTTTCAGCCTCTTCTTCTAAACTCCTCCTCCTTGGTGACTTCAACATCCACCTCAACTCTCTTGAATCATCCACCTCTCCGTTTCAGGTCCTCTGACTCCCTCTCACTATTCTTCCTTCCGGCCTGACTCGCTCTGCTGGCCACACTCTTGATGGCCTCATCACATACTTATCCGGTAACCACACCCCCACCCCACTTGGTCTGATCACTCTCTCCTTTCCTCCGATCTGTGACCCCTTGGCCTGCTATCCGAGCCACCCCCTGCACTGTCCGCCTCCTTCACCGTCATTCGACCGATGAAACAAGTGTCAGCTGCTGATTTTGCCTCCACCTTCATCTCCCCCTCTTCCCTGCTCTGGACTCATCCTCTGCCCTTGCTAATCTGCATCTTGCCATCTCCAATACTCTTGACATCCTTGCCCCTTCCATGAGGCTCTGTCTAAAACCTGCCACCAAGAACAGCTGTTACAACTCTGATCTAGCATCTCTGAAGCGCAAGCGCAGAGTTTTTGAATGGAACTGGCAGACATTCGGCTCATCCTCTGACAAACTGGCCTGCTACAAAGGCAATATAGCCTCTCTGCTCCAAAAAATTGGGCCCACATCTAACGCATCACTGAAGCCTCTAACCACATCGACAAACTTTTCAAAATGTACAAGGAACTTGCCAATCCGCTTGCAGTCTCCACATCTCTCCTTCCTTTCCAGGCCCTTTGTACTGCCTTAGCCTCCCACATCACATCCAAACGTCAGGACATCCTGTCCTCTCTCGCCCCCCCCCACCCCCCATATCCTCTCCCTCTCCCCTGGCCCCCCTTTCTCTCCTCCCTCCTGCCCATAATACTGGACGAGATCTCTAGGGACCACTCTATAAAGGCCCCCTCCACAGGTTCTCGCCTTCTCCTCCAGAACCATTATGGACATCCCCCCCCACTTTGTCCCTGCCCTTGCAGACCTCTGTAACCACTCCTTCGCCATTGGTTCTTTCCCTCTATCCCTCAAGCACTCCCTTGTGGACCCTCTCTTAAAAAAGCTTCCTGCTGACCCCTAACTATTGCCCTATCTCTATTACCCCCTTCCTGGGTAAACTCTTGGAAAAGTTGCCCCCACCCCTCCCCCCCAACTGATCCTTTACACTGATCTTGTCATTCATGACCTCCAATCTGTTTTATGGGCATCCAGAGGGATGGAAACTGCTTTCCTGAACACTTGTGAAACCTTGCTCGCAAATCTCGACTCGACTCTCCTGCTGTTCACATTGTCCTTGATCTCTCCTCTGCTTTTCACAGTCAACCATTCCATCCTCATAAAATGACTGTGTGGCACCTTCAGCATCACTGACCGGTGACTGGATTGGCTGACCCCTTTCCCCACTGACCACCCTTCCGAGCTGCATTTGGGCCCTTTCTCCTTCTTCACCACCCTTTCTACCTGTGGTGTCCCCCAGCGCTCTATCCTATCGCCTTTGCTCTTCAATATCTATCTTGCCCCTCTTGCTCATCTGATCTTCTCACTCTATCCTCATTTCCAGTGTTATGCCGATGATGCACAGCTTTATTCAAACTTCCCTCAACTTCCTCCTATTCTTCCTCTCTCATCCTTGACGGTCTGTCCGCCATTCAGGCATGGTGTTCAGCGAACGATCTGTCTTAATAAGACGGAGCTCCTCCCCATCGGGACACCTGTGCCCTCTTTTCCTCCTACCCTATGGCCTTCCTCTCTGGGCCCTCTATTCTCACAATCTAGTGAGGCCAAAAACCTTGGGTCATCTTCGACTCCGCCCTCTTCTTCACCCCCCACATCATGGACCTTAGCAAAAAGTCCCACTTCCAGCTCCACCTCCTCAGAGGCGTTCTTCCTTTTCTCACCTTCCCCAGAAGTTCAATGTCTCCAGAGCTCTGGTCCTTTACAGGCTGGACTACTGCAACAGCCTCTTTCTCAATCTCCCTCTCTCCGCCCCCTCCAGCTAATCCAGAATAAGGCTGCAAGATTTATCCCTGGCCTCAAATGACCGTACCTCTCCATCCTTAAAATCTGTCCACTGGCTACAAGGATAAAATTAAAGACCCTCTGCATCATCCACAAGGCCTTCTGGGGCCGGGACCACGTTATCTCCAACTTTCCCTCCCTAAATACTCCCCTGCTCAAACCCTACGCTCCTCTAATTCCAACTTTGTCAAATGCTTCTGTAAGCAGAGAGTGGGGGAACGATCTCTCTGCGCGGGTGGTGCCTCCCTTTGAAACAGCCTCCCTGCCCTTCTCAGATTTGAGCCGGCCCACCTTAACTTCAGGAAACTGCTCAAAACTCTGCTCTTTTCTACCTCTTTCCCTTCCTTGCTAATCACCCCACTGCTGCTGTGACCGGTGGCCTGATCCTCATGAACCTTGCAGGCTCTCAGGCCCTTCTCCCGTCATTACCTGCAGCCTCCACTGCATTGCCCTGCAGGCCACTGCCTAGTTGCTCCACATACCGCCCTTGAGAGCTGCCTTTACTAGGACTTAGCCTGAGGTGCTCCTCCTGGCTCCCCTCAGCACTTACCTCTTGCCCCCCCTCTAGCACTTGTCCACTCTTCTGCTCCCCTTTCCATCCCCCCTCACCCGCACTTCTCATCAATGCGCTTGCCAAGTTCCACAAGACCTAGTAGGATCACGACTGTAAATATATTATTGTTTGTTGTTTCTTGCCACTGTTATTTCCCCTGTTCCCTTCCCATTTAGCCTTGTGGCGCTTTGAAATACTATTCTGTTGTATAAATCACCTTACAAGTGATCAATTGAATAAAGAGATATGGAATCAATTTCTAACGTCCAGGGACAAAGCGAGTGAAGGAGAAGTCTCTCAAATCCACAGTGAAATATTCTTTCTTATTCAGGACATCTGACATGTAATTCATATTTGGATTGGATTGGCCGACAAAGCTAAGGGACAGAGCACTTTGTATCAAATTTAAAACAAACACACTCCCTTTAGCCGCATACAATAAACTGGGGCACTGGGCCTGGAAGTAACTGTAAATGCTGCTGTAGTAATGTTTTGAATTCATATTTAATTCCTTATTTTATTCTGCCCACTTAAAGGCATGGTCTAGTAAACAATTGTATTGTCCCTACAGGTCGGCCATGTTTTTTTAAGCCTAAGTGGCTCGATTTTAGAAAACTTTCCTATGGACCTTACCCGAGTTTTCGTCCATTAAACGCACGTGAAAACAGGCACCAGGGAGCCGCCATTTTGTGATAATCCTATCACTTACCGCATCGCCCTGGCTGACCTGCTTCTGCGGCACTAAATCAATTCCCCCGCCCCTGAGCCTGTCATCAGCAGACTCGTACCGCCCATTTCCCAATGCCAAAGCACGTCTTGTGTCAACATTCGCTGCGCTTCAGCTAATGACGTGTCGCCATGGAAATGGCAGGACGCCTCTTTCCTCAATAAGTATAAACAGACCGTTTCACAACACACAGCAGCAGATTTTCGATTCCATTCCTCTCTCTGTGTTACTTAGAGTATTTTGTGACTCGTTTCTGTGCTCTGGTCAGCTACCTTCGCCGCTTGTAGCCCATGTGAACACCTGTACCATCTCGGTAAATTATTTTACTTTGTTTACCACACAATGGCTACAATAATGCCCTACATGTACGAGCCTGAGTATACCGAGGAGGAACTACTGGAAAGGGAAGCACGCGAAAACGATGGGGATTCGGACGGCAGTTGGCAGGACGAATCAACAGATGAAGAGCCTGGGCCTAGTCACATGGATGGCGTCTCCACCTGGTGCACATGCAATCGGTGCGAGCTAATGCCAACCGAGGAGGAGAACTGCTGCTGCCGAGAAAACTCGGGATACCTGGCCTACATTTCGGAAGGTGAGCCACGACCGCAATGCATCACCGAGCTGCCGGACTTCAGGGCAGCCTGCCTCACACGGGCCGTGTTGAGAATAATGATGGTGCTTATGCACGAACTTCACGCAACTGTTCGTCCTCGTAATCCGAGTAACGAGTAAGTATACTCTGCTTGTCATGCCACTCCTATTTCATGTTCTTCTACTATATCCAAAATTACATCTACATATCATTGTAACGCATGTAAGTCGTTCAATAGTGTGCATTGTCTAGATAGCATTTCTCCGTGCAGAATTCCATTAGTTACAAGAATTGTCATTGACAACAAACGTTTATTAAACTTATCTTGGTCATTTGAAAACAGTTTGTTTCATTCCTTTTCACAGGTGGTACAGGCTGGTGGCCTATCGTTCCTTTACATGGTGGCTCCACGGGAGGCTTAGACACCGCATTCGAAGAGTGATACCCGCCTGTGCCGTTTGTGCCATTAGAGAAACGTTCCCGAGTGACAGCGGTCAGTACAGGGGATTTTCTCTCGCTGTGCTGCAACCTGACCTGTATAATCTTTAAAGTCTTGTATTTTTGTGTCATGAAAAAAAGATACAAAATAAAACACCACATATATTTTAACAAAGGTTGTTTCGATTTTTTTAAATGAATCAAGTGTGTCTCCATTCAAGGATGGACGTCAGACATCTGTGCTCCGAATGGGTGAATGTCTGGTCGCTGTGAAGCAGGGTGGTCACTATCTATCTATCTAAGCTAACATAACATATACTCGATAATGCATGCACTAAATAACACTTGTTCAAAGTCTTTCAGTAGGTTATGTCTCTATAAAAGTCACACATATATCTATACTAACAATTACCATTGGATTATACAGGCCTTAGGGTCTTGACCACTATAATACACTGGTTGAAGTGTGGGTCTGTGCTCACAAGAATCTCTGGTATGTGGCATTTGTTATTGATAAGCAACGATATACTATCAAAGGCGGTTCACGCCAGTGGATGAGCGCTGGCATGGGGGGCTGTCAGGGGCGCGAAAGGCCAAGGTGCCAAACTGCATGTACACTTCAAAAGGTATCCCACGCCAAGAGGCCATCGGTCACATGGCCTCCTCAGGCCCCGTGTCTCCAGCCAGGCCTCCCCTTGAAGCAGGCCACCCCCCTGCAATCCACATAAGTATGTCTCCATTCAGCAGTCTTCCTGTGCCTTATCTGCACGCCCCAGGCCCATCCATCCCCCCCCCCCTCTATGAAAGGCGGTTCGCACCCGGGGATGCGCGCTGTCAGGGGCGTGAAAGGCCAAGGTGCCAAACTGCATGTACACTTCAAAAGGTATCCCATGCCAAGGGGCCATTGCTCACATGGCCTCCTCAGACCCGTGTCTCCAGCCAGGCCTCCCCTTCAAGCAGGCCGCCCCCCTAAGACCACGACATACATACGTCATTCATTCACAAACACACCCCTGTTTCTAATACTTTATAAACCACTTGATATGTCTCATGAGAACATCTTTGTGCTTTGCAAGTCAACTCCTGAACGTGCTACCTGGCAACCACTGAGATCTACGCTAATCTTCCTCGTCGTCGTGCTATCCGTGAACTTCTGTGACCGCTTAGAGCAAACCCATCAGTGTGCTACCTGTGGCCACCCACCTATTCTCCTGAAACATACTGCTCTGCTTGCTGAATCCAACTGTTTGTTGGTCAAGGTAAGGCCATGTATCCTAGTCATATTTCGCAGATTTTTAAATTTCTATCTATTTGCGAGTAGAGTACACAATAGTGCTATGTTCATTGGTCTCATTGCTATTGACTTGAGTTTCCATTGCTATGCTATCAATAGATCTATTTATTTTCATCTGTGTCTGTTGACATCGAATTGCATCATTCGGGGGGGGTCCAGTCTATAATGTAAGCATGTTTCCTTCTCGTGCAAGACAGAACATCCAAGGGACGAGTCACATGTTCAGATATTAGTCACATCATTTATACATTTCTGCAATTTATGAAAATACTAAGCCGCACATAATGAACTGGTATAGTTCCTGCGACCAAAACAAACCTTGCATTGATCATTGTATGATTCATTTACTTTTGTATCAAAGCTGTCATGAAGCCTGCCCCCGGAAGACCAGAGCAGGCCCAGCAGCCCCGGAAGCAGGCATCATGCCACTTGGAGCATGCCCAAAAGCCCCAGTTAGGGGCTGTTTGGGTGCAGTCCTGGCGCCATGGGAGCCAGGCTCATTATTGATAACTTACCTGAAGCAGACCATGCTGCATACTCACCTGAGACAGACCATGCTCCATGAAGACTCAAGCCAAATGAGGCTTAGGAGGGACTATTTTACTGAAGGTACTATTTTGTTACTTGGGTGGGGCTGTGGAAGAATACTTACCTGGATCTTCTTCCAAGGCTATTTAAACCACTCCCGGACAGCCACATATGCTTCGCGTTATTCTGCTTGCTGCAGCGTAACGCTCACCGTGTTTTCAGCAGCTCCAGTCTTCAGCCACGCCCACTTCAGTTCTGGGACTCCTGAAACAAGAAGACAAGAAGGATAAAGGTTAGAACAGGAGTTTTAACTTTAATCCTTACCTGAATCCTGACCCATCTCACCACGGAGCTGAAAGACAGAAGTCTTTGAAGCATCGCTTCGCATTCCTACGGCGCCGCGCTGAACTCACCTGCTTGGCGGTACTTCAGCATTCCATCACGCTCTCTCCATCTCGCGGCCGCCCTCCGACACCTAAGGAGACAAAGACAGCAAGGTGAGCAAGGGGACTCTCTAAGGCTATACAAGCTACCCCCAAGGACTTACCTGATTTACCACGGGAGGTACTCACCTCATCTCGGGTCGGCGCAGTCAACTCTGCTTCATCGCC